>NC_135374.1:117009140-117652140 GCF_049243985.1 Paroedura picta | reverse complement strand
CCCATAACTGACCCTGCTCCCAAGCCCAGAGGTTAATATTGGGGGCACCAGTGTAGTGGTTGTGGGAGTCAGGGTAGCCACCGATATCTTTCCTGGCACCTGATTTTAGAAAGTGAGGCTTTTGTGATGGGCTATGCAGATAAATGTTTTTCTGCTTTGCTTTTGCAGCGACTGCCGCCACCAGGCAAGCATCTTCACAGGGGGACTAAAGGCGACATCCGGGAGCCATTTTTGTGGCCATTTTGTGCCTGTAATCATCATGGTGTGTCTGACTTCCAAAGGTGCCCAGAGGCTCAGACATTTTGGAGGCCCCTGGTCTAGACTAGGAGTAGTCAAACTGCGGCCCTCCAGATGTCCATGGACTACAATTCCCATGAGCCCCTGCCAGTGAAAGCTGGCAGGGACTCATGGGAATTGTAGTCCATGGACATCTGGAGGGCTGCAGTTTGACTACCCCTGGTCTAGACTATACATTTTAGCATTTATGAGTTATGACCAGAAATGCTAGGAAACCTTTTCTTCTCATATAATGCTTGGCTAGATCTAGCCTAGGTTTAGCAGTTCTGTGTTGGGAAATACCTGGAGTTTTTTGGGGGGTGGAGCCTGAAGGCAGTGATGTTTGGGAAGGGGCTTCATTGGGCCTACCTTCCAAGTGCCCATTTTCTTCAGATGGACTAATCTCTGTTGCCTGGAGATCAATTGCAATCCCAAGAGATCTTCAGCTATGACCTGGAAGCTGGCAACCTCTTCCCAGTCACATGGTCAGGCTTCCTTCATTATCTCTCTTTTATAATGGCCGACATCTCCAAACAGGACCACAGTGACTGGTAGGCAAAGATGTCTCTGTAGGATTAATCTTGGCTTGTTGTAGGAACCAGGGAGGGCAACCCAGCCTTCATCACATAACCTGGGTGTCTTCTGTGTTCCCGGGGCTGCCATGGACATCGGCAAGGGCTAGGGCAGGCTAGCCTAGTGCATAACCCCCCGCCTTATGGCGTCCCCGCAGGAGCTGACAGGGGTGTCCCCACCACCACCATGGTGGGAGAGCACCATGCTGCTCCTCGCCATCATGAATGGGGGCCTCATGCCCCCACTCCATCCCCCGCCGCCACCACCGTGGCCATGCAGTGTTCCCAGCACTTCGGGCCCCGCGTTGTGTGCACGGGGCCATTGTAGCAGGATGATTTGCATACGCTGGGGGAGCCCCTCCCCCATGCACAAGTAGGGAATGGCAGGGCTTCTTCCCTGCTGCAACAGAACGGCGGTGGTCCGGTGTGGCTGCCTCTGTACATAATAGGTCGAAGAGAGGGCTACAGTGTCCACCATGTCCCCCAGGCCTGCTGCACACTGAAGACCTCACTTACCCCCGCCCTCCATTCCTATCCTCAGAAGCACCATGATGAATACAAGCAAAACTTCTATGGGTTCAGCAGGCTGCGACAGGAAGGAGAATTGGGAAGTCCATGCAAAGTCCATGAATGCTTGGATTGACTCCAGTGATTACTTTACTCTTCTCCACCATTAGAAGAAGCCAGGGTCTGGCAGGAACAGCAACAGGCACCCACTAAGTGGACTAGCTTAGAGGGTGCTGGTAACTATCTGCCGACAACTACTATGAGACCTCTGAAAATGAGGCTACTACAATCACCTAGAGCAGTGGTCCCCAACCTTTTTATCACCGGGGACCACTCAACTCAGGCCCGGTGGGGGGGGTAGTTTACTCCTCTACTCCTAACCACTGCCCTAACGCTCTCTGATCGCTATGGTAATGTTTAAACTTCCCTTCAAAATAAGATACAGACACGCCACAACAATGAACATAAGGAACATTTTATTTTCATGGAAATTTTAACTCATGACAATGACAAATCAATGGGAACCCTGAGCTTGTTTCTCTGCATCGAGATAGTCCCATCTGGGAGTGATGGGAGACAATGACACCCGAAGTGTGTTGTAAAGGGCCGGGGGGGGGGATGAAGTAAAGGGCCGGGGGGGGGAAGGCGTCCTTTGCGGCCCACCTCCAAATAGTTGAAGGACCACATGTGGTCCGCAGCCCACAGGTTGGGGATGGCTAACCTAGAGGCCTCTGATCATGTGGTCTGCTACATTCACTGATCATACAGCTGCTCTATTCTCAGGGGAGGGGAGATGAATGCATGCATACTGTGACTTGCAAAGCAAGTGTTAATTTTACACCAAGGGGAAAGGTCAGGATTCTGATAGCCAAACAATGCTGACTTTTAATGGTGGCTGTAATACTAAGTAGCCCACTGCGGAGCATTGCAATGGGGTCGTCTCATCAACGTTCTGGTCGATGTTAGCCTGCAACACAGTTCTTAGAACAGACAGTTCTTAAAAGAATCTGGTTCTTCCCCTTCATGCCCAAGTCAATTTGGCGCTCGACATCTGCTTAAGCCATTACTGTATCCTCATCAGAGTAATCAGTAGCCTCCGGCTGCCTGAGGATTGAAGACCCACGGTCCACATTTGACGGCTCCCGCCAGTGATTTCGGGGGCACATATCAAGAGCTCACTCTCTCCGCTTTGATGTGCGTGTCTGTGGCCACGGCTCCAAAAGATGCAGGGCCTAATGAATTGGCTTTAATGGTTCTCTTACCCACTTTAATGGCTTTGCTTTAATTGGTTATGCTATCCAATGTCCAGAAGTACATTGAAAAGTTCACAGCATACATGCTAATGGTCTCTTTCTAATTACCGCATAATGCACTAAGGTCTGACAGCACAATTCCGGAGGTTAGGCTCCGTCGTTAGAAATTCTCTTTACATTTAATTTGACAAAATTCTCGACAATATGCAGCAAGCACTATATAAAGTAGGTACATTATAGGGTAGGTATATATATGGTTTGGAAGAAGTTGGTTTTTCCTTCTTAATTTAGCTGCCAGCAGCTGCAAACTCAGCTCCTGATATGATCCCCTAAGTGTACTTAACTTTCATGGATCACATCTCTGGGGTCGAACTTAACTGATTTTCTACCTTCATTTACCGGATGAAAAGAGTAACGGCTGTACCATTTACTGGCAAATATGCGTGCAGAGTTCTGTTCACGAGTAAAGGGAGTAAGACGGCAAAAAGAAACTGGTGAACTAGAATTATTGTCTATACACGATTTTGAAGTTTCTACTGCCCTTAACTGACAATGTCCTTTCTCAGCTAGGGGAGGAGACTAAAGGACCACATTTCCTCTTACATGGTTGCCTATCAGTTTCTGGCCCAGTTCAAAGTGATTTTTTTTTAAACCTTCAGGGGCCTAAAATTTATGATCCAGGACTTTAATACCCTAGGAATAAACCCTCCTGCAAGGGCCTTCCATGAGGTACAGGGGCACATTTGTTCTAAGTTTACCTCCTCCTCCTCTTCGTCTTCACAATCAGAAAAACTCTGGGGTGGATGGATGTGCATTCTTTGAGTTCGCATCCATATTATGGGATGCCATGTTAACTGAAGGGCACCTGGCTCTCTTACTGATGGCATAATAATACAAAATTAAAATTGAACCTTTCCTGAATTCTTTTATCAATGTCCAGAGTGTATCTGTTTTTATCTGTTTCACAATTATGTAGTCAGAAGTTGTTTGTTTGTTTTTTACATAACTCAGATGCCAGTTTGGGCAGAGGAGGCAGTAAATAAACATTGTAATTAGACTGTGGTATTTAGGTTATGCAGTTGTCAAAAATACATCTGGTCTGTATTGAGAAAGATCTTTGGTCTGGACAGCCTATCTCTCCTTAGAATTCTGACGTCCATCTTTTTCAGCACTCCCGATGATCACTTTTTTACTTGGACAAATGAGGGACTGAACCTGAGATGTCACATTCAAAACATGCAAAGCTGCCAGCTGTAGTCTGAAACCTGGAAGGAAACTAAGAGCACAGGGAATTGCCCTCTCATCATAACAATGTTTATTTTTCCAGTTTGAACCTGGAAGTAATGTTACACTGCTCTAGGAATCAGGGGAAGAAGCACTCATTAGTTTTACCATAGAGTTCTGCTGATTCCTAGAGAGGGTTTGCTTCACAAAAGAAATCATGCTGCCCATATTCACTTGGAGATCAGCTGTAATTACAGGAGATCTCTGTCCACCTAGCCACAACCATGAATGTTCTGATCAAAGGAAGCTTTACATCCAGTGCTGGCTCCACATTTTGGATGACAATCAGCAGCAGCTCTTTCATTGACATGCAATCATCATATGCCGAATATTTGTATTTCCCTCTTCTCTATGAACTTTTTATTGCCGTGCACTCGATAACAAGCACCATCTTCGTTAAGCATCAATTGGCAATCGAATAAACAGAAACATCTTTAAAGTACCATTCCCCAACCTGCAGGGTTCCAGGAAAAGGAAATAATAAAGTGAAATATGAAGAATAAACTAGAGGAACAGGTCTAATTAAAACAGGACTTAACTACTCTGTGGATTAATTGGGAAGCAGCTGAGAAAATTAGACCTTTGGGAGTAAGATTACACCCTACGACAAATAGTTTTAAAAAAATTCTCAAGTGCAGGTTGTTGGCTTAATGCTCTGGCTTTGGAACAAAAATTCAACTACAAGAGTACTTTGCCAAAAAATACAAAAAATAAAGATAAAAGAAGTTAGTGTGGAATTTTACCAAAAAAATGTTTAGCACGTGTAAACAAAGAACTCCAATTAAATATACTTAATTCCTAGGTTGGGAGGATCACCAAGGCTAACTGGATGAAAGGCAATAATGGTTCTTATATGCTGCTTTTCTCTCGCAGAAGGAGTCTCAACGCGGCTTCCAATTACCTTCCCTTTCCTCTCCCCACAACAGGCATCCTGTGAGGTGGGTGAGGCTGAGAGAGCCCTGATATTACTGATCAGTCAGAACAGCTTTATCAGTGCTGTGGTGAGCCCAAGGTCACTCAGTCGGCTACATGTGGGGGAGCAGGGAATCAAATCCAGCTCACCAGATCGGTGCTCCTAAACACTACACCAAGCTACCTCTCCATGACCCTTGTGGGGATCCTCTGCCTCCCCCCGCCCTGCTAAGTTCAGGAGAAAAAATAAATAAAAGCCTGCTGTCATTACACACATAATTATATCACTTCTGGGGACAGCCTAGAACTAATAAAGAGTAGAATCATAGAGTTGGAAGGTACCATACAGGCCATCTAGTCCAACCTTCTGCTCGGTGCAGGATCAAGCATCAATGATAAGTATTTGTAGCTCTAGTGTTTCCAGCAATTCCTAGAACTACATTTTCCACTCTGGCTTTTCCAAGGAAGTCACCTAACTGCATACTCAATGTCTCAACCGCTATGTCTCTGTCCTCAATTTGAACTTGTGGACCACGCCCTACTTTTTAATGATCAAGACCCCCATGTCATCTTTGCCTACGGTCATCAGCATGGGCCCATAGGCTGGACCAGTGGGGTTGGGTTTAGAAGGGATATAGATTCTAAGTAGGCCACCATCTGTCATTTGCATATATTGTTAATCTGTTGTATGGGGTTTTTATGGGGGTTTTATATTGTAATTTTATTGTTTATTCTGTGAACCGCCACAAGATGGCTTTTGTCAAGAGTGGCGGTATACAAATTGAAAAAAATGAATGAATGAATGAATGAATGAATGAATGAATGAATGAATGAATGAATGAATGAATGAATGAAATCCTCCTTTTGTGCCCAGCAACCTGAATAAATCCTCATGCATCACAGTCCGTCCACTCTTGACTAGACTCCAGACAATGCATGGGTGAAGCCCCTGGATGTAAAAAACCTCCTTGAACTGAAGACAAGCAATTTGTCTAGTTTTGCCAAAAGTTCTCTATTACATTGCGCCTGAACTGAAATCTCCATCTAAATCCCTTAACTTAGCAAAGTTCAGGAAGAATCCCCAATGCGAGGAGGAAAGGTTTACAAGATTATGTCCAACTGGGTGGATACAAATTTAAAATAACCTTAGCATGAACACAGCTTGACCTGTGCAGTCTATGAAGCTACCCTGTTATGTTACCGAGTTCAAAGGCCTTCTCAAATTACCACTTAAGTAGTGATATTTAAGTGTGCCTTCTTGCCCTTGCTGCATAGATATTCCAGGAGATTCCACCTTACAGTTTTCTAAAATCAACAATATTTATAACGAGAGGATGCAAATGCACTGAAAATACTACAGGTAATCATAGCTTGGTAAACAATTCCTAATACTCTTCAGCAGCATGCACCGAAATGCAAAAAGTTCAGAGTTGTGATTTGTAGTGGTAAAAACACCAAGTTAAAAGGTAGTGTCTGGCATGTGTTTTCAACTTTAGATTCTGCCCTATCAAGTGTTGTGTCATGGTATGTGGTACCCCATTGTACTGGTTGTGTTTGCAACAGGGTGCCCACATTACTGGAGATCTTCCACTGTTCCACTTGATCTTCAGATGACAAAAATCAGTTCCACTGGAGAAAATGGCTGCATGGGAGGTGGACTCGGTGGTGGCATACCCTACTACATTCCCTCCCCTTCTCAAACCCCACCCTCCTCGGGCTCCACCCCCAAAATCTCGACATCTTTCCCAACTCAGAGTTGGCAACCCTAGTTAGTAACACATCTATATCCTGAATGGCACAAAAGAAAAAATGTGAATTTAAGGGGCTCTGTCTAACTCTATAAAGGCTCTATAAAATTGACTCCGCAACCACAGGAGATACTCCTTGCCACCAGTAGCACAATCCAGGTACAGAGGTATGATGCTATGGACAGTGAAATGGTATTCTTTAAGTGTTCTCAGAGAAACATTTAAGTGCATATCCTCCCTACAAGTTCTAAAGAAGGAATTAGCCAAGCACTGACCCACGCATCCAAATTACAATATGTTGCTAATCTTATCAAGAAGAGTTTAGCTCTCGCAAATTCCTTCCTCAGATGTTCCACCTGAGCAGGTTCCAGTTTCAGCATAAAGTGAAATGAATAGAAATCTCTGTGACAGTGAGAAATGCCCTGTAAAAAAAGTCACAGGGCATTCCAACATTCTTCATGCTTCTGTTGAAGTTTATGTCAACACTGTTCCTGAATAGGCCTCAACCCACAAAGTTTGGAAGCTGTGACCTAGGTTGACAGCGGAGGTTGTATGGGGGCTTGGTGTCCCTTCTGGAACAACCCTGGAGGTGACATCACATCTTTCCAGGAAGTGCTAGAAACTATAGGGGGAAAGACGTAGCACACACTCTTTCTGCAAGTGCAAGATCAGTTTAATCTGCCGGCCAAGATCCGTTGTAATGATGAGCTGTGAGTAACCTTTGACTGCCTGGTCACTTATAAGCATAGCCTTGGCCATTCTTGGCCATGAGTACAAGTAGAGACATTATCTAGCCAAGCAGACCACAAGATTAGCACTGAAATACACAATATTCTCAGGCAAATTCTCATTATTCAGACCATAACACCTGAATCAAGGTCATTGTTTTGCTGTAAAGATCATTATTTTTATGTGGATCTCAATATGTCTAATTCTGGAGATACAGTAGTAAGATCCATGCAGGAAACCTGGTAGAGATTGACCAAACCAAGGGCAGTCAAAGGTTTAATCCTCCTTGCATGACACACCTGCCCAATCCAGACCACAACCGCATGTGCACATCTCTTTCATAGACTGATGGAGACTCATATTCTTTGTAACATCTGTGTGTGCCCTGAACATGTCTACTAAAGCCTAAGGGACTTGAAGTAGTCGTAACTAACTTGTTCCGTTGATTTTAAATTGATTTAGGTACATACTCAAAATTTAGGGGTGACCATCGATGCCTCACTAACACTCGAGGCACAGGTTAAACAGGTAGCTAGCCGGGCATTTTTCCATCTTCGCCAGGCTCGGCTACTAGCGCCCTATCTGTCCTCTGAACACCTGGCCACAGTGATCCATGCGACGGTCACCTCTAGACTAGATTTCTGTAACTCGCTCTACACCGGCCTGCCTCTGGGCTTGATCCGGAAACTGCAACTCGTCCAAAATGCGGCTGCTAGAGTCCTCACAGCTACACCATGGAGGGCTCACATCCAGCCAGTTCTGAGGCAGCTGCATTGGTTACCGGTCGCCTTCCGGATCAGGTTCAAGGTTTTGGTTTTGACCTTCAAGGCCATCCGTGGTCTAGGCCCAGCATATATGAGGGACCGCCTTTTGCCCTATATCCCCCGCAGGGCTTTACGCTCTGCGGGGGCTAACCTACTGGTCGTTCCCGGCCCCAAGGAAGCCCGCCTGGCCTCGACTAGGGCCAGGGCCTTTTCGGTCCTGGCCCCAACCTGGTGGAATGAGCTCCCGGAAGAGCTGAGGGCCCTGCGGGAATTACCAGCATTCCGCAGGGCCTGTAAGACGGAGCTCTTCCGCCAGGCTTATAACTGAGGCCGGGCGGAAAGAAGATCAGCCCCCCCCTCACAAACTGGTGGTAGAGAGCGTCACCCCCCACCGTAGATGAGGATGCGGAGAGCAAATGAGTAGGCTACGCCATCGCTGTTACAATTATTGTAAATCATTGGTTTTTATTGTCATTTTATGGTTTTAGGGGACGGGTTTATGTAAGCCGCCTCGAGCCTTCGGGGGGAGGCGGGGTATAAATATAAATATAATAATAATAATAAAAATAAAAAGTACATAACATAACATCCCTCGAGTGATTTGCAGGGATACATACTCAAAAGCAGGGGTAGTCAAACTGCGGCCCTCTAGATGTCCATGGACCACAATTCCCCTGAGCCCCTGCCAGCGTTTGCTGGCAGGGGCTCATGGGAATTGTAGTCCATGGACATCTGGAGGGCCACAGTTTGACTACCCCTGCTCAAGAGCATTTTCAGTTGACCATAATATAAGAGTGTCTAAACAGAACACCAATCTTAGCCTTCACTGGACCTCAACAACAAAAACCTACCAGCTATTCTTTGTGTGAAATCATAACTTCTGTGGTACATCTTACTAATGTGGGGTTTCCCACTCACAGTACCACGGGATGGGATGGTACCACAAAGGACCTTAATGGTACCACAGCACATTTTTTCCCAAAATGGTGGTTGAGGAGAGCTCTCATATCCTATACCTTCTGTTTCACTCAAAGAGAAAAAAAGCCCTTCTATCCTTATTTGGGGAGGTTAACTTTCCCACAACAGACACCCTGTGAGCCTGGGAGAGCTCTGACAGGAATGCTCAGTCAGAACAGCACTATCAGGACTGTGACCAGGGCCGGTTTATCCATGTGGCATATGTAGAATGTGCTAGGGGCCCCACACAATGCCTTCCCTCCATGGATCAGAGCCATAAGCTCTCTCCTCACCTCCTTTCCCCTCTTTAAGAACACTCAGAGTGATGCCCCATTCCACTGTGGGGGCTCCCTTTGCCCCCAGTCTGGCTGCTCCCATCAAACTCGTACTTTACTAGGGCTCCGCAAACCCTTACATTGGCTCTGGTGCTATGGGTCCTGCAAAACCCACTCCTGACTGTGACCAGCCCAAGGTCACCCAGCTGGCTGCATGTGGAGGAGCAGGGAATCAAATCAGTCTCAAACCAGATTAGAAGCCGACAGTCTTAATTGGCAACAAGTATCCCACCATCGAGCTTACCAACCTTTTTCCATTTTAGATGATAAGTGAAATCGCTGCACATGCACTTTCCGTTTCCTCCCTCGGTTATACCAACACAACACATTTATGTCACTAGGACGTAAAGGAGATGACGAGCAAATTTGCCCCAACCGTTTTATGTCAATCTAATTCAGAACCACCATCTATCATGTCTTCCATTCTGGGTTTTTACACCTTCTTTTGAGACTGGCAGGCTCCAATGAAAAGGGTCATGCAGTGCAAAAGAAAAGAAAAGAAAAAAAAGCAGAATTATAATTTGGTGTATAAAAGAAGCAGTAGGGATTTATGTATGAAACTGCTGGAAATTAATCCTTTCCATTGTCTTCCGTATAGCTCTTCCCCAGAGAACTTGAGTCATCTGCCTCTCAAAGAAAGAGAGCTCTCCATATATACAGACTGCTCTACAAGCCAGCGGATGAGTCACAGAGCTTTCACCTAGGTTCTCCTTGTATGACTCAACTGTCTGTGACAAGACGAGGACGGCATGCCTTTAAGCAGATGGCGAGGGACAGCAATGTGAAATTAAAACAGAAATAAAAAGGAGCAATGCATCTCTGCCTGTGGAAACGGGTGCTCAGCTGGGGAGGGGGAATGTCAAGAAGTCCTGAAATCCATTCCCCACAACTATACCAGTAAAACGTATAACCTGATCTAGTGCAAACATAGTTGCTTTGTATTTTGAGTCACACTTTTAATATAGAAGTCAACTGTACTCCTTGTGTTAAGTCAGGGAACAGTCAGCTGGGTATTGTTCAACCCTCGGGTGACTGCACAAACCCCTTGAGGGGGTCCACCAATACGCCAAGTGACGCACTGTTGTTCTCGCCATAAGCACTAAAAAGGAACCGTTTTCTGCTGCGCAGTACTCAGCAGGGGCCCCAATTCTGCTGAGTATAATTACCTGTCTCCCATTCCTCAGACAGTGCCCATATTTACACCATTTCAACAGCGGTGCCCAGTTTTAACAACACAAGGAATGAATTTGCAGCTGGCCCTTAAATTAACTCCGTAAGAGGGATCCAGAAGTCATTTTCCAGCCACAGAAAAAGGGAACAACTTTTGCCTGTTTCCTCCACTCTGCATCCGTGTCAGAAGCGGTATTTGGGAGCTCTCGATGGGCTGAAATTTGAGGGGTGGGGGACGTAGTAATAGATTCTGTTGCCATTTTCATTTTGCAAAAGTACATTTAATGTGTGACTGTATTGGAGCTTAACGCTCAGAGCTTGTCACATAACATGTGGAGTTGTAGCAGAAAATATCTCATGATTGACAGCATGACCCGAAGCAGTAAGGTTGTCATGTGCCCGCTGGGGGTGGGAGATCTCCTGCCCTTAGTTTGATGGAGGAGGTTTATCTTACCAAGCAAAAAATTCTGTATTAGGAGACAGTTGAAGGTCCCCTCAACAGCCTGCAGAGGCTGATTAAGATGCCCAAGGAGTCTATGGTTTTTTTCTCCCCTTTCTGACCAGATAAGAAAATGTATTTGCAATCATGGCCACTGAGACTGTTTATGCACTGGGAACGTCACTGCCCCCAGCTCCCATGCAGGAGCACAAATGGGGGGCGGATGAGGTGCACCAGGCCAAATGCTCCCCCGTGTGGGTGCAGGAAGAGGTGGGGCAACCTGCCATGACTAAAACTCCAGCCTGCAGCCGGCATGAAACCTCCAGTGCGTAAACTGTCTGAGGCAAGCTTTTGAAAATGACTAAAATGGGGGAGTCATTTTGGCCAGACATGAAGAAATACAGCTTACAAGAGCTTTTACATTCTTATTATTATTATTACAGATAATGTTTAGTATATTATTAATAGCTCTTTGCACAGGTGTTTTCATGTATTCTGGCAACTAGAAGAAGAAGAGTTGGTTCTTATATGCCGCTTTTCCCTACCCGAAGGAGGCTCAAAGTGGCTTACAGTCGCCTTCCCATTCCTCTCCCCACAACAGACACCCTGTGGGGTGGGTGAGGCTGAGAGAGCCCTGATATTCCTGCCCAGCCAGAACAGTTTTATCAGTGCCGTGACGAGCCCAAGGTTGCATGTGGGGGAGCACAGAATCGAACCTGGCATGCCAGATTAGAAGTCCACACTCCTAACCACTACACCAAACTGGCTCTCCTACTTCTGGGAGATATCACACCTCTCTAGGATTTGCCAGAAACTCTATGGAAAACCAAAGAGGTTTTTTTGAGGGGAGGGGGTGATTCCTTAGAGAGGTAAGCCACTGCAGAAAATCTGAATGCCATTCTGTTGCCGAGAGAAACTCACCATGTCCCTGTGCCACCTGGGCTCCCACTGGCTGCCAGGCCAACAACCCTTCCAAACAGATACCCTTCTAACTTTAAAGAAATTAAAGGGATTGCAAAAGTAATGGAGGTAAGAGAACTCTTTAGGACTGTGCTATTTGTGTTGGGTGGAAAGAGTTTAAGGTTCTCCAGGTGTCCATGGACTACATTTCCCATGAGCCCCTGCCAGCATTTGCTGGCAGGGGCTCATGGGATTTGTCCATGGACATTTGGAGAGCCATAGTTTGCCCACCCCTGACTTAGAATGATGATGCCCATATTATGCTGACTCATCAATGTTGCAATGTTGCAATGTTGCAATTATATAAGCTGTTTTATCTAACGTTTTCTGAACTTATACAAAGACTCATAATGATGCACGTAGCATCCTGATGTGCACCAAATATAAAAAGAACCGTAATCTTTTAAATACCCAGAATCACAATCAATTGGACCACGATAACAACAACAACAACAATAAAACAGAAATTAAGATTTGTCTACTGCCTTCCCGCATAGAGGCTCCAGGCAGTAAACATCATAATTAAAATACAGAAAATGCAAAAAAATATATTGATAATAAAACTAATTAAAATAAAACTCTATAATTACAGCCAATACTAAAACATTTAAAACTGTACTTAGACAGCTGTTCTGTCAGTTTATTCCAGCTCACCCCAGAAGTTTTTCTATGGGCATTTCTGATGAAGAGTTCTGATCATGACCAGTAGATCAGTGTAAGACAGAGGGAGATCAAAATGTCTTCTGCAAAGACCAATATGTCCATTACTCAGGTAATGTATATGTTCTGCCTGTAATTCTGCCGAGGACTAAGCTTCAGGTCCAAGGCAGGATCGGAGTCCTACATACTACTCAGCTAATGTGCGGCTAGATCCCCACTGCCAGATCCAGTCAGTTTAAAGCAGGGGTAGTCAAACTGCGGCCCTCCAGATGTCTGTGGACTACAATTCCCATGAGCCCCTGCCAGCGAACGCTAGCAGGGGCTCATGGGAATTGTAGTCCACGGACATCTGGAGGGCCGCAGTTTGACTACCCCTGGTTTAAAGTGAAACTGACCAATAGTGTCCACTGGTGGCAAGATCTATTGTGCTGTATTGTACATAAGTTGGGCATTTTGTGGGGTTTCTCTCGTTCAGTTTTGGTTCTTGTACTATCATGCTGGGGTCACAATAAAGAACTGAAATGAACTCCCAGTGTACAGGTCTCTGAACCATGCATCTCACAGTATACAATGTGAAAGGCAACATTTCTAGTCTTTTTTTGTTGTAATCAGTATGCACAAGGAGCTATCTAGCTGGTCACCTGAAATGCAGCCTCTTGGATGCAACATAAAACTGAGAGGGGGTGTGTGTCTCATGTTCAACCAGTGCCTTGAATTTTTGAAGAACTAGACAGGAAGTCTGGATGGCCCACCAGCCTCCATCAGCCATGACAGCTGGATAAACCCTCCACATTCATGTTTGTGTGGAGAGTAACAATGAAGAGAGGGCTATATCCCTTTTGCCTTGCCTAACATTTTCATGGATATACCCAACCAAGGACTCTAGATGGACCTTTGCTCCAAGCTGGTAAGGCTCTTGAAATCTTCTAAACATTGTGATTGATAATAATCAGTGGAATAGGCTGCCTAAGGAGGTGGTGAGCTCCCCCTCACTGGCAGTCTTCAAGTAAAGGTTGGATAAACACTTTTCTTGGATGCTTTAGGATGCTTAGGGCTGATCCTGCCTTGAGCAGGGGGTTGGACTTGATGGCCTGTATGGCCCCTTCCAACTCTATGATTCTATGATTCTAATGAGAGAGACATTGGTTGCCAGCCTTCAGAAGTGCTCCCAGAATTACAACTGACCCACAGATGACAGAGATCAGCCCCTCAATCCTGCATAAAATGGCTGCTTTGGAGTGCCTGCCATTATACTCCATTATACTCCATTCCCAGGCTTTACCCCACTCCATCTCCAGGTATTTCCCAACTAGAACTGCCAAGGATTTGGGTGATTGTTCCTCCAAAGTATACTAGGGGTCATGAAATGGAGGCAAGCCATGACAAAACACCTCTGAAGGTCCTTTGCCTGGATGCCAGCCAATCCTTGGATCTCCTGGATACACTACACACACCATATGATAAATAATATTCCCAACTAGGAGAAGGTAACTCTGAGAAAGAGGGAGGGAGGGAGGGAGGGAGGGGGAGAGAGAAAAAAATGAAGTGAAGTTGAGGGTGAGACATCTTCTATGGACTTTAGTACAAGCATTAGTGAAGTCTATCAATCATGAAACAACCTTCCAATATCCATCCATCCATCCAATAACTGTAGCTGAATGCAAGAATATCAGCAATCTGTTAATCTCAACAGTTCTTTCCAAGGAAATGCATTGTTTCGTCTTGCCAACAAACAAAACCTGCAGTGTATATGAGCTATGGATTGACCTAAATTCCTTCCCATTTGGTGAAATAAATTTTATTCACCAGCAAACATACATGTTGTAAAACTTTGGAGCTTGCTGTAAACATTATGTTGTGAAGCATTTGAGCTTCAGTTAACCCGCCCGCCCGCCCGCCCACCCGCCCGCCCGCCCGCCCGCCCGCCCGCCCGCCCGCCCGCCCGCCCGTCCGTCCGTCCGTCCGTCCGTCCGTCCGTCCGTCCGTCCGTCCGTCTGTCTGTCTATCTATCTATCTATCTATCTATCTATCTATCTATCTATCTATCTATCTATCTATCTATCTATCTCTGCCTGCCCGCCTGCCTGCCTGCTTGCCTGCCTGCCTGCCTAGCTCTGGAGATTTGGAGGTGGAGCTCGGAGATAGCACGGCTTGGGGAGCAGAAGGACCTCAGCATGGCGCAATGCCTAGAGTCCACCTTAAAAAGCAGCTATTTGATCTAGGGGAAAATAATCTCAGCAACCTGGGATCCAGTTGTAATTCTTGGGGACCTCCAGCCACCCCATAGGTCCTGGCAACCCTAGTGTAGTGAGATTGCTTAAGTTGGAGATCCGTCAGATTGCTTTCTGTTACCTGTTGGCTCAAAGACAACAGCAGCAATGAACACTTCAAGACACAGAAGTCCCTCATATTAAATCAGACCCCTGGTCCATCACAGTCAAGGCCGCCCCCCGGGAGGCTGGCAGCCTTCCACATTCCATTGTTAGGTGATCAGAGGATGGGCTGTCCTGGGACAGCATTGAAGTGGCCAGTGGGAAACACTAAAGCAGGGATGGCCAAACTGCACTATGCCAGTAGAGGTCCATGGGAACTTTAGTCCATGGATATCTGGAGAGCCACAGTTTGGCCACCCCTGGGCTGAAATGTAGTGATAATCTGTGGTGGCCTTCTCACCCCTTGACACAGGAGTCAACAGCATGAGCATCTGAACCACTCTACTGCCAGGAGGAAAACACAAAAGAGACATGGAACAGACAAATCTCTCTTTAAAAAAAAACAACCTCTTTTAAAAATCAAGCAAAACCGCTTTTAGATGTCTTTCTTTTTCTCTCTCTCTTGTTTCCACCGGCATAGAAAATCCAGTAAACAAAAAGAGAGGCATGAAAAGGCTGTCAGCGGAACATTCACCTCTGCGCCACATCCCTGTTTGAAACGGTATCAACACAGAAGCCGTTGCGGGAACAACAGACACAAACACGGAAGATGGAGCGGTTTTAATTGGTCCTGCTTGTCGCACTTAATTTCCTCCTGATTTCATTTCAGACTATTATTAAATCCTAACGAATAACATTAAAAGGGATGCAGCAGAACATCTCGCTGCTGCCTTCCGCTCGCCCATTCCGGCCCTTATTGGAACAACCGGCATCGCTTTGCCATTGCTTTCCTGGGGCCTGGGCAAGATATGGAGAGGCTCCAATTTTTAATCAGCTGTACAGATGGGTTTATTTCACAAAAGCACCGGGCTGCACAGATGGCGCCTTCCTTAATGCATGACAAGGTGTAAAAACTGTTATTGAGATTACAAAAGAACAAAAAGAGAGAGAGAGAGAGAGGAGAAGAAGAAGAAGAAGAAGAAGAAGCACAGGAAGAGTCTAATTAGCAGGGATGGGGTCTCTTAAGGGTTTATTAGTTCAGAACTTGAATTTTGTCCTTGGTGTTCGTGGAACACTTTGAAAAGAAAGAAGGGTTGGGGAAAAGCAGAGAGAGAAAAGAGAAACACATGGACGGGATTAAATATGAAAACTGGCTGGGCAGCCCTCGAGAGCCTACAACAATCTTGCAAGCATCTCTCTCATTATGATACTTGTGATAATTCCCCCGGAGACCAGCCAGAAGCATGATACGATAAATCCAGCCATCCAATCGCAAGAACGAGAGTGCAATGTTTTCTAAGGGGATTCGAAAAGGAAGGATTAGCCATGGTTAATTTACAGGTGTAAATACTGAAGGTGCTCATTAGAGAGGATGGAGGACAATCTCAGGTGAGCTGCTGAAAGCCTTTCTCTCCTCCATATTTATTTCAGGGTTTTAGCAATTGCATTGGAAATTCCTCAGTGTTTGTGCTGAGTTGGAGGTCAGGAAGTTCTGGCATACCAGAACATTTGGGTTGCTGCTAGTCTGGCTGCTGCTCCAGTGACTCTGAGCCATTCATGAATTTGGAGCCTTCTGCACTGAGTACCCATTCTACCCTGGCAGCATCGGGATGGAGGGTGAGCAGGAACAACTGTGTCGGCTGCCCCCACCCCCACTTCTGTACGATCACCCAGGTGTCTCCATGGTGGTATCTTGTGGAATTATCCACATGGAGGCCTCCTTCCTGAGACCAGCAAGGTTTAGAAAGCAGCAGTGGTGATAGCGAGGAAGGGTCACAGGCACAGTGGATTCATCCATGTGTTCAGACCATGCACAGAATAGAAGAAGAAGAAGAAGAAGAAGAAGAAGAAGATGAAGAAGAAGAAGAAGAAGAGTTGGTTCTTATATGCCACTTTTCTCTACCCGAAGGAGTTTCAAAGCGGCTTACAGTCACCTTCCCTTTCCTCTCCCCACAACAGAAACCCTGTGAGGTGGGTGAGGCTGAGAGAGCCCTGATATTACTACTCGGTCTGAGCAGCTTTATCAGTGTCGTGGCGAGCCCAAGGTCACCCAGCTGGCTGCATGTGTGGGAGTGCAGAATCAAACCCGGCATGCCAGACTAGAAGTCTGCACTCCTAACCACTGCACGAAACTGGCAGGATGCTTGGGACTGATCTAATTCTTGGTGTGGGGAGTCAGTGCACAAGACATGTCATCTGCACAGGGTTAGTGTCTCAACTTAAAATTTAAAAAATAAACACTACCCACAATTCCAGAGCTGGTTAGGAACTGGTGTTGCACCAATGGTGGAAGTCCCCTGAACCATCCCTGTGAGACACAGGCCCTGTGCCTACCTACAAACTCATGTGGCTTACAAACAATTGCACCCATGCTCTTGAAGACCAGACCGAAGCATGCCAAAGTCATGGGACAAAGATAGCGGGCATTTTGGTGGTGGGAAAGTGCCATCAAATTGTAGCCAATTTATGATGACCCTGCAGGGTTTTTGAGGCTAGAGATGGAGCAGATATGGTTTGATGTTGCCGGCCTCAACCTCAGACTTCCTTGGTGATCTCCCTTCCAAGTCCTAGCTGGGCCCAACCTTCTTAACTGCTAAGATCTAAAGAGATTGGGCTAGGACAGGCCACCCAGGTCAGGGCAAATAATAGAAGTGGTGGTGGGGAATGCTGTCAAGGGTAGCCAACATATGACGACCCTGTAGGGGTTTTAAAGCAATTGACATACAGAGGTGGTTTGCTATTGTCTGCTCAACCCTGGACCTCCTTGTTACTAACTAGATATGACCTTGCTTAGCTTTTGAAATCTGAGAAGTTCAAGCTAGCTATTGAAATATACAAGATCTGCAAGGTGAATGATGGGGCAGAATATCAAGAATGTCCTGCAGGGGGCATCAGAAGAGATGTGTATTTAGCATAGTTAGAATAGGAACTTCCTGATGATTTTTAGACTTCCTGATGATTTTTAGATTATCTCTTCCATTGTGTTGATTACCTTAATGGGAGACTTCCTGCTTCTTGGAGCACACTTCCTCCCTGCTTGCCTCCAGAACATCAGTTGAACAGAATACAATGGTTAGAATCATTGGTTAAGCCTCTTCTCTCCACTTTCTAGACATAGTTGTTTCTCTTCATTCTTTCAGCAGCTGTGCATATTGAAACTCTGCCAACACTAGCCAGCACAATCCAGGTCAGGGCAACAGGCATCTTACCATAGTTATAGTATATCTCTATATTATTAACAGTTATGGATGAAGAGAGAAATCTGTTTCACTGGTATGGCTACCAGATAAGGATGGACAGTTTTGCAAAGCGTTTGCCAACCAGTGTGGTGTGAAAGGCAGAGTGGTGTAGTGCTTGAAGAGTGTTGGACTCTAATCTGGAGAACCAGGTTTAATTCCCCATTTCTTCACATGCAGCCAGATGGGTGATCTTGGGCTAGTCACAGTCCTTTTAGGGATGTTCTCGCAGATCAGTTCCCTTAGAACTCTCTCAGCTCCATCTACCCACAGGGTGTCTGTTGTGAGGACAGGAAGAGAAAATTGTTTGTACTGTGTCTTGGGAATCCTTTGGGGTAGTAAAAAACATTGTACAAAAAACACACCATTTCTTCTTCTTCTTTGTATTGGTTTATTCAAACTGACACAAACATATTTCCATTTATTGCTGTGGCTTCTCAAACAGAGTTGTTTCCCCTTATTTATTTATTTGTTTGTTTGTTTGTTTTTAAATGGGAGAGAAGAGAATTTATTTTGGTGGCATGTCCAAAACCTTCTTTTCCCATCTGCATCCGTTCATTCTGAAAATAAAGTAGGTATTTCATAATTTGAAAGTGAGCAAGGGAGAAAAAAATAAGATAGGAACTCAATTTGTTTGGAAAGAACTGCACAGCGATATTTTACCATCTGGTAGTGCCCGATTATTCAGGCTCCATTTTTGCTGGCTACCAAAAAAGCTTTGCTGTGGTCAGGCTTGGAGATTCAGTTCTATCAGCATTTAGAATTTTGTTTCCAGCCAAGTAATATGCCAGAACGGGTAACAGTTGTGTAAAGTATACCCATTACATTTTTTTAAAACTCCTTTATGATTTGTTGGGTTTTTTATATCTCCAAAATAGATGTCACTTATTGCACTGGAAATATGTCAGCAATGCAAAGCCCCAAATCCTTTAGAAATTTTAAGGAGCAATGTCTGTAAAGCCAAAGTTTCGGGTGGGGAAAGAGTTCAGCAGGATTGGTACTGATCTTGCCCCACAAAATGGGAGAGTTGGGTATGGGGAAAATGGTGGGCATCAGTGTCATGTGAGGCCAAGTAGCTCTAGGAATCGCGAAACACCCTAAGGCAAAACTCTATGGAAACCCAATGTTTCCATCAATTCCTAGAGAAATCCACTGTCACTTTCATGTTTCTCCTTTAAAGTGATCTATTATTGTTATTGTTAGATTTATTACCCACCATTCCCAGAAAGGTTGGCTTGTGGCAGGTTACATACAGACACTTGGAACAATAACAATCCCCAATTAAACCACCCATTAAAACCCCATCAAACCTAATGGTGGATGTGATGCCTTTTGGGGGGAGGGGGTAAATTCTCCGTCCCATCTGGGGGAACGATAATCCTAGATGTCTTGCCATCTAGTGTCTCCTTTCCATAGCTGCCATCTTTCTACCTTGGAGATCACATGGTATTATGGGATAAATCCAGTTCACTCTTGGTAGCCGGTAAACCCAATGGCAGGTAGGGGATGTGTAGGGTTGCCATTCTCCAGGTGATTGCTGGAGATCTCCCACTATTACAATTGCTCTCCAGCCAACAAATATCAGTTCACCCGAGAAGAAAAGTTTGCTTACAACCACCTTCTCATCTTTTCCCCACAACAGACACCCTGTGAGGTTGGTGAGTGTTAGGAACCAAGAGGTTGAGACCCAGCAGATTCATGCAACAAACATCACTCTCGGGATTCAGGCTGAAGCTTTAAGTAGAAGTCTTTATCTGGAGAATCAGGATAGGGATCAGTACATCACGTAAGCTCTTAGGAATCTTGACAGAGATGCCGGGAAGGGGGCTTGAATAGAATATATACCTTGGATTGGGGAGGGGGGGACACAGAGGTAGCATTTGGCGGGAACAAGGATTCACAGGGGAAAAGGCAGTAAAGCTCTCTGATCTAGAAGGTGCCAAAATAGCCCCTCCAGACATCTGGTGTTTAGACTGTGCTGCCAGTGAAGCCAACCTTGGGCGAGGAGATAAGGGAAGGACCAAAGGGATGAGCCTTTGAAATGCAAGAAGGAGATGGGAGGGGAACTTCTGGGAGGACACAGGGAGGTGTCACAACTCAGCAGGAGATCCAGGAGCATAAAGAAATAAAGCAACTTTAAAAAGGATGAGAAATGCAGGTCAGGGATTAGGGGTTCATGACAGTGAGGCTGAGAGAGCTCTGAGAGAAATTGTGACTGTCCTAAGGTCACCCAGCTGGCTGCATGCAAAGGAGTGGGGAATCCAACCCATTAGAGTCTGCTGGTCTTAACCACAACATCATGCTGCCAGAAGAGAATGGCTGATCTGGAAAGAGGACTATAATGCTGAAGTTCTTCCCTGCCCAAATTCTCCCCTTTCAGCCCCCTGCCATCTCCAGGTATTCCCAACCCAGAGCTGGCAACCTGAAGGATGTGTCATACAGTAAGGTATGGAGGCAACCACCTATGTTCTGCCACCATTTTTTTAAGCCAAATGAGAGCCCCAAGCCAGCTTTTCTAAACTTTTTACTGTTGAGAAACCCATTAAACATTCTGCAGGCTTTGAAAAAACCCAGAAGTGGTGTGATTGTGCAGAATATGGTTGGGAAGCATATATGGTAATATCATCTGATAAACGTTTAATGCGCGCGCGCACACACACACACACACACACACACTAATCAACTCCCACCCATTGAGGAAACCCTTCCATAGCTGTCAAGAAATCCCAGAGTTTCACAAAAACCTGGTTGAGAAAGCCTGCCCTAAGTTGATCCTAACCCATTTATGGGTCCTCTGACTTTGCGGTTTTGAGTGTTGTGCTGGTCCTAGGCCATGAAGTCCAAACCCAGACTCTTTAAGTTCCAACCTTTATATGCAATGCAGTTTAGAATACTGGGTACCTCCCTAACGTGACTCTTTTTTTTTTTTTTGCACAAGCTTTTTTTTTTGGAGGGGGTTAGAGTTTTAGAGTTTCTGAGTCAAAATGTGTTAGCAACACCTGTTTTCCAGGAGGGCTTAACATCTTGCCTCTAACACAACGCTGTCTGCACATTTCCTGGAGTCCCTCACTCAGCCACCTGTTTCATTAGACAAATGTCTTTTGTATCACCCCACTTCCACCAGAGAATCACAAAATGTCATGCATTAGAGTTGCGAAGAGAAAACAGCAAGCAGCAGACTACTGATCCTGTGTCAGTTCAAGGGTAATCTGACCTTCCTTTTGATGCAAAAGTTATACATGGATTTTTTAAAGTTTTTTTTTAAAAAAATCCTATTTAAATGCTTTAACTGGGGCCCTGCTGTTAAGCTGGTGAAAGCATTAAGACTTTAGGCACAATCTTATATTTTATAAAGTATTATTTTACACAGCAGCACCTGCTCTGCATTTAAGCTCTACATCATCAGCTGCCGGGAACAATACCTTTGGCTGATAAGGGGAAAGCATGCCATTAATTTAATTTAGCAGTGCCAGCTAAGGTGAGCTATTAGTCTGTCTTGCAAATGGACTTGCTCTACATTGAAAATTAAAACCTGTGCAAATGCTTATCTATTAGCAATCAAAACAGTTTAACCAACAACTATTAGATACGACCAAAATAGACAAGATAGAGACAAGAGTATGAACAGGAGGGGGTGTGACTCAGGGGTGGGGTATCTGCTTGATATGCAGAAAGTCCCAAGTTCTAACCCTGACAATGCCAGTTAATTGGACAAGACAGTAGACCAGGACCCATTCCGCACACATAGGGTAATACACTTTCAATGTGCTTTGGCAGCTGGATTTTCCTGTGCAGAACAGGAAAATCTACTTCTAAAATGCATTGAAAGTGCATTATCTGTTGTGTGCAGAATAAGCCCAGTTTTTCTCAACCAGGGTTTCATGGAACCCTGGGATTTCTTGATGGCTCTGGAAGGGTTTCCTGAATGGGTGGATGTTGATTAATGTTTGTTTTTAATTTTTAAATATTTATCAGGTGATATGAACATATATGGTCATGTCAACCCCCCCCCCATGAAAAAGCCAAAGATAGGCCTGGAGGGGGTGGGAAGGGGAGAGGACCTGAGTGGCCATGCTTCCCAACCATAGTCCGCATGCTTGCACCACTTCTAGCATTACACAAAGCCTGGAGAGTGTTTCAGGGGTTTCTCAGTGTCTAAAAAGTTCAGAAAGACTTTTGGCTGAGACCCTAGGGAGCTGCTATCAGCCAGAGTAGACAGGACTGAGGTTGACAGGTCCAAAAGTTTGACTCATGAGGAGACAATTTCAGGGGTCCAAGCACAGACATCAGTAGTAAAAAGGATCATGTGAGAGCCATTGCAAAAGACCTCTACCTGAGACCCCAGAGAGGGGGTACCAGTCAGAATGGAAAATACAAGTCTTTGCTGACTGATGATCTTAAGACAGTCAAGATGATCTTAAGACTTTGGTGACAGAACATCTGCTTGGCATGCCATAACTCCCAGATATTATCCCCAGAATGTCCAGCTAAAATCACTAGATGCTAAAGACCTGGCCTAGAGACCCCAGAGAACCTGGAGATGTTTCAGTTTACATCAAGAGAGCCCCAGTGGGTAAGGGAAGCTGAATCCTCCATCACCTGATTTCTGAGACTCTGTTCCTTCAACCACACTCTTGTCTCCAGGCTCATTTCTCATACTGGAACGAGCCCAAGGGATAGCGTCACAACGCCAATGTGATGCTGTGGCCTAAGAGGTTAGGCTAGCTCAGGGGTAGTCAAACTGCAGCGCTCCAGATGTCCATGGACTACAATTCCCATGAGCCCCTGCCAGCTGCAAATGGTAGCTCTACAAGTTTCAGGTGGAGGAGGACTGGAGGGATTTCCTTCAGTAACTTGAACCCCTGAAGTAGGGGAAGAAGTACCAAGGCGGGGATCCCCAGGCCCCAGCGGGGACGTAACATCCCTAATTTTGTCAAGTCCCTCTCTCTCAGTCCCATGTATCTCAGAGAGCTGTAATGAAGATGCAATGGGGACAGGAGAACAAGGTTTTGGAATAGGCAAGATCTAGCATGCATGAATGAGAAAGATCAGTAGAAAATCCTCCAGGGTCAGTAAAGTGGACAGCTAGTAAGAGCTGCAAGGTTAGGGACCTTCCCCTGATTCAGATTGTCCTCTTCTGGTCTCAATCGGTTTTTTCTCTGTCCTCAGCACTGTTAGTTCTCTCCGTCTCTCCCAACTTGTATGGACAGGCAGGCTTCTATTTCCTGTTCAATAACACTATTTTTGTTCTTAAGCAGTGTACACTTAGCTTTTCTGATTAGACTCTGCCCAAATCGGCCTCTTGTTCCTAGAGAAAAAGATGTCTTTAGTGAATACGTTTATTCCTCCAGATAATGTTTAAATCGTCTTTTCTAACAAACAGTGTTTACATTTGCTTCACTTCCGTGTTGGTCTATTGACTGGTCAAATATTTTTTAAGTGTAATTTCACTGGGGGGGGAATAATTTAATCACAAACCATTTTGGTACTCACGCTAATTAACATTACTGAGAATAAACTGATACTGTAGAACAATGAACTGAATATGACATCGCTAGTAATTTTTATAACTTTTAATTACATTCAGTAATGTTTCTATAAATGTAAATGGCTCGCTAAAGATTTGTTCTCTTTTGTTTTATTCTGGCTGCCTGGCTGTTTCCCCCTCCCTATAAAAAAAAAGAACTATTTTTAAGCCTATTTGCCAACTGTTCCTTGACAGCTGAAGGACAGGAAGAAAGGGTCCCCACAGAGCGCCTTGTTAACACCAGAACAAGGGTAGGGAGAAAAGGAGAAGAAATAAATCACAACTAATAAATTGCACAAATATTTAGTGACTGGAAGTTGACAACACCTTCCTTCCTTCCTTCCTTCCTTCCTTCCTTCCCCCTCCCTCCCTCCCTCCCTCCCTTCTCCTTCCCTTCCTCCTTCCTCTGCTTATAAAGCCCCTCTCTGCTCCTCCTCTTACCTTTGACTGTAATGTATTAGGCACCCTTCCTCCAGTTGTTCCAGGCTAGACACATATCATCAGGTCTTGTGAAGCTAAGCCCTGGTCAATATCTGGATGGGAGATTGCAAGGTCACTATGTAGAGGCAGGCAATTGCCAACCATCCGTGAATGTCTCTTGTAGGGTTGTGTGCGGCGGCATCCAAATCGGCCGTTCGAGGCCAATTCGGACACCGCCACGCACAACCCTAGACTCTCTTGCCTTGAAAATTCTACCAAGGATCACCATAAATCAAAGACAATTCGATGCAAGGGAGGGTGGCGGGGAAGTCACGTCTTTAGGAACAGGAAGTTCAGGATTTCTACATAGTGGCAGGCAATGTCAAATCCCCTTTGAACGACTCTTAATAGTAATCTTTGGGACTTAATAGTAATCTTTGTTTGTTTTTAATCTCCAGTTTATATTAGAATCAAAATCACTCACAACTAGAAGAGACCACAAGGGGTCATCCAGTCCACACCCTGCACCTTCTCAGGGACTTCAAAATCACACACTCCTGATAGGTACTCATCCCGTTTCCTCCTTCAAAGCTTCCAACAATAGAGATTCCATCACCCTCCGAGGCAGCATGGGTACGGGGTCAATGGGAGAACAAACCACAGTCACTCCTTTCCCTCAGCTGGTCTTGAGCTTCAGCACAGCCATTTTTGTGCCCATTTATACTGAGGATGGCTACATTAATTGATTGATGTATCAGATATAAAATTTAAAGATTTTAAAAGTCACAATTAATCATTGTTGCATTAGCCCCAAAACGATAATAATTGGAGGGAGAAAGGAGGGCAGAGAAGGTGGGAGGGGGGGGCCTGAGATTTGGATGTAATTGTTGTTGTCCCGCTGGCCTCAACCACAGGCCTGGCAGAATACCCCCATCTTGCAGGGCCTGTGGAACATGGAGAGTTCCAAGAAGGCCCTGATCTCTCCTGGGAGCTCATTCTACCAGGCAGGAGCCAGAGTCAAAAAGGACAATCATATCTCTGTATTAAACACACCCAACGCAATGTGGATATGTGTTTCTTTTCCATAAGGGACACTCTGTCTCCTAGATACTATTCTTCACAATCAGCTCCACTGTGAAGAGTTGTCCAATCTGCCTTCAACCTCTTCCCATGCTTACCAGGCCAATGAATCTTTCTGTGTGGTGAAGAAGAGACAGGTCTTCCTCATTTGTTGATGTGGATACAGACTGGGCATGGAGCACCTCAACTTCCTTCACTCTTCTCTTTCACCCCCCCCCTTTTTTCTTACCCATAAACCCATATCTCATTATCAGAACCTTTAACGATAGTACCGAAAAAATTGGTCCAAGGAGGTCCTCTGCTTCAACTCCACTGGGCCATGATATTTTCTTATGCTGAGGGAGTCTGAGAGAATAAATACACTTCTAGCTGTGGAGGGACGGGCCAGGGCATCTGTACCTCTGGAAGCCCAGCCGCTGAACCTCCCCTCTGGCTGCAGGCTGTGTCGGTTTTACAGCCCCTCCAAAACACAACAAATATCCACAGCTGCCAGGCCGCTGCCTCCAGCTCTCAAGTGAAAACTTTCCAAGTCAGTTAGCAGCAGTGCTTGGCAAATGCTCATCAACTCAACCGTGCTGCAGCAGGGTTTGAGCTGATCTAGTCCATGTAGTCACTGGACGGTAAACCCATGCGGATAATAGAAGCAGCATAGTTTTCCCACCTGCGAACAGGGTGGGAGTGGGGAAGATATCCCCCTGGTCTTCAGGCACCTGTGACTGCCTCTGTTGTATCCTCCCATCCCTTGGATTAATGTTTCGTTCCCCACTTTTCTCTCCTTGTTCCAGTGATAAAGATAGTGCTGCTAACTTTGAACACAGGCAACAGATCATAAATCCTGCAGCCAAAGATTTAGTGGGTTATCAGCCCCTGCTTTGTCTCTTCAGTTCCTAGCGATGTACATGTCAAGTCTGAGCCTTTTTTTTCTCATGTCCCTTGGGAGGAGGGAGGGGGCAAGGATAGCAATGAGGAAAGGGGCAGGCCCAAATGACTCAACATGGTGGGCACAGTGGGAAACAAATGTATACATTTCTGCCCCCAATTAAATCCTGCTTGAAAAGATTAAATCAGATTTTCTGGGGATTCCTTTCTGTGGGGCAAGTTTGCCATTGCCTATCTGTGTGTCATGACTTCTAGTATTCCTTGGAAGAATAACCATCCACGAGGCGGCGTCCGAAATGGCCATTGCAGGCCGATGCAGCCAGTGCTGCCGCCGCGCACAACCCTAATCCACATCCTTGGAAGTCTCCTGACCAAATACTAGCCAGGGTTGGGCCTGCTTAGCTTTTGAGACCCTATGGACTCTGTCTTGTCAGGCCTATTCAGGTCAGGGCGGAATGGAGGGTTTGGGGAGGGGAGAGAGACTTCGGTGAGGTATAATGCCAAAGAGTTCAGCTTCTAAAACAGCCATTTTCTCCCAGGGAACTAATCTCTATCACCTCGAGATCATCAGTTGTAATAGTAAGAGATCTCCAGCCACTACCTGGAGCCCACAGCCTTGACTCTCCATTATATAGGAAAATTTGCCTCATTATATTCAAACATTAACAAGGACAGACTCATTGCCACTGACGAAAGCCAGACTGAAAACGGAAAACAAATGAATCTAGAGACCGTTTTGGCAGAGTCAAAGTCTAAATAAATGACATAAGAGCCTTTTTATCTTCTTATACTTAATTAAGCCACTGGATAGATTGTTTCTCCTTTGTTACAATTCTGGAATCGTCCACTTTTTTCGTGCAGCACTACCTGGAGGTTGGCAAGTCTCACCCAGAGGTGGACAAGTTTTACTAAGGTCAGTGACGGCATCTTACTAGTGAAATCTACATGGCTGAGCAGCACACCCAGCTGCAGTGACCGAGGCGAGTCCAATGCCCAGTTTGAACATAAATTAGATGGATATTACACATCGTCTTGTATATTCCAAGAGAACACTTGGGCAATTTTGAGCGTGTGTCTGTGCTGTGCCATTTCTGTCAGGTGTGTCCGTCTCTCCTGCATCAGAAAGGCAGCATCAGCACAACACTCTCATTAAGTGCTGAAAGAATACCTGCAGCCATCACTTTCCTCTCTGCAATTAGAGGGACTCCGGGAAGACAGGAAGCTACCAATGGCTGGCAACTTCATCAACCCCCCCCCTTTTTTTTCTTTTTTCTTTTTTGCAACAATGAGCCGGTGAATGAACTACACAAGGAAATACTGTTGTGTGAAAACAAGTAAATTATGGATCACTGGATTTCTAACTGTACAAAACAATAAGCCAGGCCTCAAATTTAATGCTAAGCAAGGGAGGAGAGGAGGAGGAGGAGGAGGAGGAGGAGGAGGAGGAGGAGAAGGAGAAGGAGAAGGAGAAGGAGAAGGAGGAGGAGGAGGAGGAGGAGGAGGAGGAGGAGAAGAACCACCACCATCACCACCACCACCACCCATATGTGACCTGTGCTTTGGCAACTGCACTGGCTACCAGTTCAATTTTACCAGATCAAGTTTAAGATTTGGTCCTCACCATCAAGTCCATTCATGGTCTGGGTCCAGTGTACCTGAGGGACTGCCTCTCTGCCTTTGCCCCCTAAAGAACACTAAATTCAGCAAATTCTCAACCAGGCCCAGGACATTTTCTGTCCTGGCCTATACTTGGTGGAATGAGCTTCCAGTGGAGATATGGGTCCTCTTGGAACTGATGCAGTCTGACAGGGCCTATCAAATTGAGCTCTTCCACCAGGTGTTTGGTTGGGGCCAGTGAACTGTTAACATCTTTTGGACCTCAATCAGAACTCTCCCCCAAATGCCCATGGGGATCATCTGGGGTGAACCGGAATAAATTTACCGTACAGCTGCCTAATTGCACTTGTACAGGCTCCATTATTGTTTATGACAATTTGCAGAACTTTATTTAAACTAATTTTTATTATTGATATACTAGGGCCCAAGCCCATTGCATTCAGGAATACAATGGCTGCTAGATTAGGGGAGTGGAGTGGAAGAACTCTGCAAACAGCCTCCCCCTCTCCCCAGAACCTGGAAAGGCTGCAGGCAGCTGTTAGGGAACTCACCAGCAGGGGCAGCACTCAAGTGGCAGGGATCTGCAGCCACCGAGCCTCAGAGGGAAGTGGAAGGAGGAGGGGGTGGTCAGGTGTGGGGGATGGAAAGTGATTGGCTGGCTGCTGGACAGACAGGCAATCCAGTTGGAGGAGGAGGCACTCAGGGGCAGGATAGCTTCTCTGAGTGGGTGTTAAGCACTTAAGCTATGAAATGTGCTCCTCCTTCAGGGCCTTACCAGAAATAGTAAGTGGGACAGATTTTTGAATTGTATTTTTTAATTATGTTGTTTGCTGCCCTGAGCTATCCTTTGGAGGTGGTATAGAAATTTAATAAATAAAAATAAAAATGAGGAGGAGAATCTGGCAACCGTACCCTCTCATCTCCTGCTGATGGGTAAGGGAAACCTGCAAACCATATAAGGAACAAAGGTGACACCAAACCTCCACTTAAGATGCTTCAAAACAACACAAAACAGCAAGCATGATTCGGAGGCATATGCACAGCGTTGTCTTAATAAAAAATATTCAAACAGGCCTTTGGCTATTTTGCTTCTGCTCTGGCCCAGCATGGCTACCAGCAGCCTCTGACTTTTAAAAGCTAATTGCTTCTTGGAAACCGATTCAGCCAACTTCCCTACCGATCACATCACAGGTGACATCACACAGACTGGTCTGAAACAAACCTGGATTTCACATCAAGCATGCAGGGAAGAGAGCTGCCCGTTCACTCAGAACTAAGTCATTCCTGGCCTGCTCTTGTTCCATTACCAGCACTTAGAGCTGCAGAAATCAGCAGGTGAAACTTTTTACCGCTTGGGGAGGGGGAACCAAATGATGGTTAAAGGGACGACTACAGAAGCCAGCTCAAAATGTCAGCAACCCAAACCACAAATGCATCACAATGCGCTTGAATTTCCCAATCTTGACTGCTAGGCTACCTATACACGAAGGCCCATGCCTAATAAAAATTAGGGTTCTGTCTTAACTTCTGTAGGTTTTGGCTTACAAAGTAGGGAGAGGGTGATCCCCCCCCCCAATTCTCCACTGGAGCCTCCGTATTTTGAGTCCTCCTCCACAGTGTCCTTGGGGTCTACTGCTCCCTGGGAACTCAGGGGTGTTTTTTTTTGGGGGGGGGTCAGAGAGGACTGCATAAGGAGACAGAAATATACTGTTTCTGCATCACACATCTGCTTGCAGTGTAGTCCACACGTGTAGGGTTGACAACTTTGAGGTGGGGGCTGAAGACCACTTTGAATTACATCTGACCTCCAGACTACAGAGATCAACTTCCCTGGAGAAAACGGCTGCTTTGGAAAGGAGACTCTATTGCCTTATGCCCTATAGACGTCCTCCCCTTCTGACACTCCAACCTCAGCTTGGTGTAGAAAGCCAGCTCAGTGTTGCGGGTAAGAGTGGAAGTCTGGAGAGCTGGGCTTGATTCCCCATTCCTCTGCATGCAGCCAGCTGGGTGACCCTGGACCAGTCACAGTCCTATTAGAGCTGTTTTCACAGAGCAGTTCTGTCAGAGCTCTCTCAGCCTCACCTACCTCACAGGGGGGCCTATTGTGGGGAGAGGACGGGAAGGTGATTGTCAACCACTTAGAAACTCCTTCAGGTAGCCAAAAGGTATAAAAACAAATCACAAAACAAAACAAACTGTTGTATTTTTCTTCTGTTATCTCCAGGGATTTCTCAAAGCAGAACTGGAAAATCTGCATATATGCTGTGACATAGTCAGTCATGGCACGGCGGCTGAAGTGTTGGACTAGTTATCTAGAAGAGCTAGGTTTAAATTCCCCCTCTATCACAAAGGCTGCCTTGATAACCTTGTACCAATCACATACGTTTAGCCTAACCTACTCCGCAGAATTGTTGTGGTACTGAGGAAGAGGTAATAGATGAGAATGATAGAATAAGCCAATTTGGTCACTATTGGGAAGTGGAAAATGAGATAAAGGTAAAGGTAAAGGTATCCCCTGTGCAAGCACCGGGTCTTGTCTGACCCTTGGAGTGATGCCCTCTAGCGTTTTCATGGCAGACTCAATACGGGGTGGTTTGCCAGTGCCTTCCCCAGTCATGACCGTTTACCCCCCAGCAGCAAGCTGGGTACTCATTTTACCGACCTCGGAAGGATGGAAGGTTGAGTCAACCTTGAGCCGGCTGCTGGGATCAAACTCCCAGCCTCATGAGCAGAGCTTTCAGACGGCTGCCTTACCACTCTGCACCACAAGAGGCTCATGGAAAATGAGATATAAGCATTAAAACTTTTTAAAAAAAAATCAAAGTTATTCTTACTTACAGCATAGACCAGGGATAGTCAAACTGCGGCACTCCAGATTGCCATGGACTACAATTCCCATGAGCCTCTGCCAGCATTTGCTGGCAGGGGCTCATGGGCATTGTAGTCCATGGATATCTGGAGGGCCGCAGTTTGACTGCCGACACACCGACCTGCAGCACACACCACCTGTCTCTCGAAGCATGCTGATATCATTTGAAATCACTGTACAAAAATGGCATTCCTCTCCGGATTTTTCCTTATGCGGAAAACACAATCCCAGTTGCAACAACAGCGCAACTATGTGCAGATCCCTCGTAAGACCCAGGCACCTGAGTCCTACGTACACTTACTTAGAATCACTCCACTGAAGCAAGACGGCAGTCCTAAATGTGACTCCCTGGGAGTAAGCTCCACTGCTCTTACTGAGAGGTAAACGTGATTAGGCTCTGTCTGATAAATCCCATTGAATTACATAGTGTTTACTTTGTGGGGGTAGGGAGTCATGGGTATTATCAGCCTGTTGCTAGTCTCTCATCAAGGACTATGCTGCTTCTGGGTTTTCGTTTATGCTCTTTTCGAAATCCCATTGACTTTAAACCAAGGCTCGTGCGAGCGACAAAACAATATGAGTTTGTCAAATCTCAATGAAAATGGGAAAGGTGGCCATTTCCAAATCCCTTTCTCATCAGAGATAGAGAGAAAGAGAGAGACAGAGAGAGACAGAAAGAGACAGAGACAGAGACAGAGAGACAGACAGAAAGAGACAGAGAGAGACACAGAGAGAGAGACAGACAGAAAGAGAGAGAGACAGACAGAGACAGAGACAGAGACAGAAAGAGAGACAGAGAGAGAGAGACAGAGAGAGACAGAGAGAGACAAAGAGAGAACACACATTTCACCAACAGTCTTGGCCTGCTGCAAAACAGCACCTTCAGTTTTCTCTTCTGCAAATCCTCTTGTGCTCAACAGATCCCGCTGATGCTTTTTGTTGAGAAACACGACCCACCAAAAACAAAAGAAGGAAAGAAAAGTGGCGAGACTGCAATTGTGGGCCAAACTGACTAGCTAATGAAGGCCGAGCTGCTGCCCCCGGTGTGGCCGTTTCAGCCTTGAAACTTTGCGAGCTGACAGATGGTTGTCAAGCTATGGGGAGTTCATCACCGGAGGTGCTCTGAAAAACAACACATTAGCACCATGCAGGTATTAACAAACTCTGCAGCTTTTGCGGCCACCTGTGGGCACCTGACCTACTTTGGCCATGTCCACCTATGGTGAAGCAAGTGCGCAGCAGGTAGTAATCTTTCAGCAGGATGTGCTGTGAACAGCAGGCCTCCTTGTTTCCTGACTTCCGAAAGAGTCACTTAGTTGGGATGGGCACTCTAAGGCACATGCAGTCCCTCCGCCTCCTCTAACTCTTGCAGCTTGGAAGAGGAGTCTCCATTTTGGAAATGGAAATAACGAAGCCAGAGGAGAGAGGAAGCAACGAAGCCAGAGGACGGGCCCTTTCTTTAGTCAGTGTTCCGGCCGCCTCCCCCCCATGAACTAAATCGAAGCCTTGGCTCTCGTGCACGCAAATTGCACAGCATGGTATAGTGGCGGGGAGCCTGACAGCCTGACATTTCTGGCCACCGTGTTAGGATTCATACGAGCTGACAGCCCTGCCGTCGAACAGCTTTGCTGCGAAGCACCTCCCCACGACGCACCATTCGATGTGATCGCGGAGACGGACAGAGTCTGGCTGGAAAGAACTATGTGGACAAAGCAGACATGGGGCTTTCACAGTTTTTTGGGGGGGGAGGGGGAGTTGCCATCAAGCTTCAGCAAAGTAAAGGTAAAGGTATCCCCTGTGCAAGCTCTGGTTAACAGGATGCCTTTCAATCTGCACAGCCAATAAGAAGCCCTGCTAGTCAAAAGCCCCACCCACTTTCTCAAGCACTTGGCAGGCCAGGAAAAGTGTCCATGGTTGCTATGGCACCCATGGGCACCCCGTTGGAGATCTCAGAGCTGGAGAATGCAAGATAAAGGTAAAGGTATCCCCTGTGCAAGCACCGAGTCATGTCTGACCTAGGGGTGACACCATCTAGCGTTTTCATGGCAGACTCAATACGGGGTGGTTTGCCAGTGCCTTCCCCAGTCATTACCATTTACCCCCCAGCAGCAAGCTGGGTACTCATTTTACCGACCTCGGAAGGATGGAAGGCTGAGTCAACCTTGAGCCGGCTGTTGGGATTGAACTCCCGGCCTCATGGGCAGAGCTTTCAGACGGCTGCCTTACCACTCTGCGCCACAAGAGGCTCTTCTCAGCCAAATTATGGCACTCCAATAAGGTTTTCAAGGCAAGAGAGGTTCAGAGGACTTTTGGCTGGAGGGAATGACTCACCATGCCTGGGCATTGTGTGTGTGTGTGTGTAGGGGGGCACTACATCATTCTAAATGTGTATTGGGATTATCACCTTGAATGTGATGCCTCTCTTTGACCATTTCCGCATGAGGGATCTGGCTCTGATATGTATTTGTCAGCATTCGAGTCTTTTGCCAATTTTCCACATAGAATTGGGCTCCTTCAGGCACAGTCCCAGGGTGGTCCTGACTTCCCCCCTCAGTTGCCAACATCAGTGGAATCCCGAGAAATCTGTGTTCGTTTTTTGGATGCGGGATCCAACAGGCTCTTTCAGGGCTAAGTAAAGTGGAAGCAAGAAACGTCAGGATTTCCCAATCTGCAGACAGCGTTGTTCCCACTCCCCTGTAGCGTCACTTTTGTCATCTATCCTAGCAACCTTCCTTGCCCTTTTTTTCTTTTTCTTTTTGAAAGAAGGCTGGTCAAATTACAACTAGGGTTGGGTGAATCAGCCACCAAAGCGGCCATTCCCACCTGTAGCAGCCAGCGCCGCACCACGGGGGGGGGGGGGGAGGAAGGTATGGGCGCTGGCATGCTGGCGCCCGCACCCCCCCCGTCCCCCATGGCGCGGCGCTAGCTGCTACTGGTGGGAACGGCCACTTGGGCGGCCGAATTGCACAACCCTAGCTACAACACAGTTCCAGCATAATGAGATGCTTCTATGGCTTGGCCAAAAGACTTGCTCTGTTAACCAAATATCCCAATAGTTTTGCCATTGCTTGTCTCTGTGTCATGACCCCAGTATTCTTTGGAGGTCTCCCATCCAAATACTTGCCAGGACTGACCCAACTTAGCACTTGGGCTAAATCATATGCACTTGGGCAAGCCAGGACTTTTGCACACATTGCATGTTCATTTATCAAATGGTAGATGAACCCACAAGAGGTTCAGCCATACTGGACTTAATACTGACCAACAGGCAAGAGTTGGTGGATGAGGTGAAGGAGGTGGGGACCCTAGGGGGAAGTGACCATGTCCTCATAGAATTCCTTTTGATATGGGGAGCCAAGGAAGCTTGTAGCCAGACGCGGATGTTGGATTTTCGTAGGGCAAACTTTAATAAACTCAGAGACATGATGAGTGTCATACCATGGACGAGAATGCTGGAAGGGAAGGGAGCATGTGAAGGGTGGGCGCTACTCAAACAAGAGCTATTGCATGCTCAATCAATGACTATCCTAGAAAGTTGAAAACACTGCAGGAGCTCTAAGAAGCCTATTTGGATGAACAGAGAACTTCAAGAGGAACTAAGAAAGAAAAGGAAAATGTTCAGGAAATGGAGGGAAGGACAGAGCTCTAAAGAAGAGTACCTACAGGTTACTAGGCACTGTAGATCAATCATCAGAAAGGCCAAAGCTGAGAGTGAGCTAAGATTGGCCAGGGAAGCCCATTGTAACAAGAAAAGATTTTTCAGTTACGTGAGGAGCAAACGTAAAGTAAAGGAGGCAATAGGCCCGCGGATGGACAAACTCTAACGAAAGATGCAGAGAAAGCAGAAAGGCTTAGTGCCTATTTTACATCTGTTTTTTCCCACAGGTCAAAGTGTTTAAGGCACATCTAGAGATGGCTGTAGCCAAAGGATAGTGTCTGGGTGGCAGGTTAACATGGATAGAGAGGTGGTCGAGAGGCATTTAGCTGCACTGGATGAGTTCAAATCCCCTGGTCCAGATGAAATGCACCCGAGAGTACTCAAAGAACTTTCCAGAGAACTTGCACAGCCCTTGTCCATCATCTTCGGAACCTCTTTAAGGACTGGAGATGTCCCGGAGGACTGGAAAAGAGCAAACGTTATTCCGATCTTCAAAAAAGTGAGGAAGGATGACCCGGGAAACTACAAACCAGTGAGTCTGACCTCTGTTGTGGGGAAGATAATGGAGCAGATATTAAAGGGAGCGATCTGCAAACATCTGGAGGACAATTTGGTGATCCAAGGAAGTCAGCATGGATTTGTCTCCAACAGGTCCTGCCAGACCAACCTAGTTTCCTTTTTTGACCAAGTAGCAGGTTTGCTGGATCGGAGAAATTTGATTGATGTCATTTACTTGGATTTTAGTAAAGCTTTTGACAAGGTTCCCCATGATGTTCTGATGGATAAGTTGAAGGACTGCAATCTGGATTTTCAGATCGTTAGGTGGATAGGGAATTGGTTAGAGAACCGCACTCAAAGAGTTGTTGTCAATGGTGTTTCATCAGACTGGAGAGAGGTGAGTAGCGGGGTACCTCAGGGTTCGGTGCTCGGCCCGGTACTTTTTAACATATTTATTAATGATCTAGATGAGGGGGTGGAGGGACTACTCATCAAGTTTGCAGATGACACCAAATTGGGAGGACTGGCAAATACTCCGGAAGATAGAGACAGAGTTCAACGAGATCTGAACACAATGGAAAAATGGGCAAATGAGAACAAGATGCAATTTAATAAAGATAAGTGTAAAGTTCTGCATCTGGGTCAGAAAAATGAAAAGCATGCCTACTGGATGGGGGATACGCTTCTAGGTAGCACTGTGTGTGAACGAGACCTTGGGGTACTTGTGGATTGTAAACTAAACATGAGCAGGCAGTGTGATGCAGCGGTAAAAAAGGCAAATGCCATTTTGGGCTGTATCAACAGAGGCATCACATCAAAATCACAAGATGTCATAGTCCCATTGTATACGGCACTGGTCAGACCACACCTGGAGTACTGTGTGCAGTTCTGGAGGCCTCACTTCAAGAAGGACATCGATAAAATTGAAAGGGTACAGAGGAGAGCGACGAAGATGATCTGGGGCCAAGGGACCAAGCTCTATGAAGACAGGTTGAGGGACTTGGGAATGTTCAGCCTGGAGAAAAGGAGGTTGAGAGGGGACATGATAGCCCTCTTTAAGTATTTGAAAGGTTGTCACTTGGAGGAGGGCAGGATGCTGTTTCTGCTGGCTGCAGAGGAAAGGACACGCAGTAATGGGTTTAAACTTCAAGTACAACGATATAGGCTAGATATCAGGAAAAAGTTTTTCTCAGTCAGAGTCGTTCAGCAATGGAATAGGCTGCCTAAGGAGGTGGTGAGCGCCCCCCTCACTGGAAGTCTTCAAGCAAAGGTTGGATACACACTTTTCTTGGATGCTTTAGGATGCTTAGGGCTAATCCTGCGTTGAGCAGGGGGTTGGACTAGATGGCCTGTATGGCCCCTTCCAACTCTATGATTCTATGATTCTATGATTCTATGTTCAATGCACTTTAAAAGGAGATTATTCTGTTCTGCACAGGAAAATCCAGCTGTAAAAGCACACTGAAAGTGCATTATCCATTGTGTGCAGAATGGGCCCAGGTTAGGGCATCTGAGAAGGGGCAGTCCAATTTAACTGTTTCCACCCATTCCACATACAATGGTCAATGTACTTTCAGTGCATTTTAGAAGTAGATTTTCCCCTTCTTGTAAGCTTTTCAGCTGTATATTAATCTTGTCCCTTCACTTTCAGTAGCAAGGGAAGACATGGTAACCCTCAGGGTGGGCTATTCTTGGAAATTTGGAGGGGTACAATATATGGGTGGTGTGGCAAGGAAGGGACCTCAGCAGAGTTCATTGCCTGAAGCAGTCATTTTCTCTAAAGTCTGATTCTGTGAAGGCAAAGGGGTGGCAGGTTACAGTAGATGAGCGATTGGGATGTGAGTGTTCTGCATAGTGCAGGGGGTTGGACTAGATGACCCAGGAGGTCCCTTCCAACTCTGATTCTATGGTTCTAGAAAGGATCTCTGTGGTCTGGAGATTAGCTATAATTCTGGGAGATCTGCAGGCCCCACTTAGAGTTTCATTTTGGTTGACTCTTTATGTTTGATCATATGTTTGACCATTTAGACTTTATGTTATAACCTTTTCAACTATAAGCATAGAGAAGACTACTATATCATTGTGCCTCGCAATTTCCCTTTTTCTTCTGAGCCCACTTAGAGATTGGAAAGTTTCAGTGTGCAATGGTGAGAAACATCACAAAACATCTTCACACATCTCTTACAATTTCAACAACTCTGATCACCATCACACCTCATCCCATGGCGAGTGTGTATTGGGGTTCCCTCCCTTCCAAAACTATTAACCACCGCCCCCCTTGAACAAGATGATTGAGGGTGGGGTGTTGGCAAGAAGCACTGCAGATTGGGAGCAAGGGCATTGTGCACCAGTTGGTGTCAAATTATGAAGTGGGGAGAACTGTGTGTTTTCTTCTCTCTTCATAACAAGCTTCACCATCCCTTGTGATGTCAGCTGGCCATGTCTTCCTACTATGTGCACATACCCCGGAGGACCAGCAAAGTTTTACATTTCTAGAGCCTCCCCTTTCCTCCCCCTCTATGCCCATCACTGGCCATTTCGCCCCAATAAGGGTATCACATACATACATACATACATACATACATACATACATACATACATACATACATACATACATACAAGGGGTTGGGGCCGTAGCATTCATGGATACAACAGACGCTAGATTGGGGTGGGGGGGTGGAAGAACTCTGTGGATGGGGATCATCTGGGGTGAACTGGAATAAATTGACCGTACAGCTGCCTAATTGCACTCCATTATTGTTTATGACAATTTTCAAAATTTTATTTAAACTAATTTTTATTATTGATATACTAGGGCTCAAGCCCATTGCATTCAGGAATACAACAGGTGCTAGATTAGGGGAGTGGAGTGGAAGAACTCTGCAGATGGCCTCCCCCTCTCCCCAGAACCTGGAAAGGCTGCAGGCAGCTGTTTTGGAATTCACCGGCAGGGGCAGCTCTCAAGCGGCAGAGATCTGCAGCCTCCAAGCCTCAGAGGGAAGTGAAAAGAGGAGGGGGTGGAGGACGAGCGGCAATTGGCTGGCAGCTGGATAGACAGGCAAGTTGGTTGGAGGATGAGGCACTCAGGGGTGGGACAGCCGCCCTGAGTGGGTGTTAAGCGCTGAGTGGCACTTAAGCCATGAGACATGTTCCTCCTCCAAGGCCTCACCAGAAATATATTATGTGGAACAGATACACACACACACACACATACACTTAAAAAACCTTTTATTTCCTCTGCTTGGAGCTGGAAACAGCAGGCACAGGGTGGGAGAGCTTTCTCCTGTCATCATTTTGAAAACGACCACAGTACAGACTAACACAACTATGTAACTAAAAGAGGCACATTTAGACCTTGACTCTATCCTTTATATGGATTTCACATTAAGGAATACAAGAAGAAGTGCCTAATTCCTAGAATTTTTAGGAAACATCTGAGTTTTTTTTTAATTACAATGGAACTTCCAGGAAAGCATGTTTAGAATTTCTTCTAATTTCACATGATCTTCCAATTCTACAGACTCTGAGATTACAAGAACTTTGGAAATATGCTTAAGGCAGCCTTAAAGCCTTTGATTCTGGACGATTTAGGTGAGGCTATGGGCCAGAAAAAAGGATTTTTTAAAAATAGATGTTTAGCTCCAATCCTCTTTGGGGCTGATTAGTACAATTATACATAGTTTTATTTGCACTGTAACAAATTTCCATCTGAAAGCAAAACGAAGTTTACAATAGCTCCAGGCGTCATGCAGATTAGCACTGTGTTGCATATTAATGACTTACTCCTTGTGAGCAATTGTTATACAAATTGCTCTTGTGTCAGAATGTATAATAATATTTAACCAAAGATAAAATACGTGATCATTTTAAAGAAATTTAAAAAGAAAGAAAGAAGAAAAACCCGATTCCTTTCCACAACAGAGTGAGTTAATCAACTGGATTGCATTCATAGTTTACAATTATTAAATTAGCGACTTGTGTTCTGATTCTGTACAGCAAGATCCCTGTATTTATAGTCTTAATTAAAAAAAATGAAGAGAGGGGCATGTACTATTTTCTTTTCCAAAAGAGCAGAGTTTCCTGCTACATTCACATTATAGATCCTATCTGCTCTTTTATTTTATTTTATTTTAATTTGGACAACGATGCTTACGTGTATCTAATCAATGCAAATCAATTTCTCATTAAAAACCTGCTAACTTATTTCATTTAATATCACATGACAAGACACTGCTTATCTAGCAAGAAGAAACACACTGGATCACAACTTTCCAATTTTTGTTGTTGTTGTTGTTTGTTTTTCGGTAAGCACCTCTTCTTGATTACATATAGGGCAATGACATTGGTGTCAGGATTGTAGAATCTCTGTCATAAATTAGCCTGAGTTCCTCCATGTCAGTTATATTGCTTGATTGGGCCTGGCGCCTGCTTGCCCTGGCCTTGTAGTTTGTAAGCTATAAAGTAGAGTAGTGATGTTATGTTAACCTTTATCTTGTTGTGGGCTCACAGGGTTGTTGTCACCTCTCTCAAGGCTGGGAGAATGGAATCCCGTTGTTTTAACACACATGTCTTTTCTCTCCTACCCCCCTCCTTGGGAACTGTCAAGTTTTGGGCGGGAGAAATGTATTGATAAGCTGGGGCAAATCTGGCCTCTGGTCAGATTTGACTTTCAGTCCAATGCGTATAGTGCTAATCAATAAAACTCTTTTCTTTTGAATAAGTTTTGTTGTGAGTTTCCTGTGCGTCTGACATCAAGTCAAATCTCACAACTCCTTTCACCTGCAAAAATGCAGGGCGAGGGACATACTTTTTCTGAGCAGGGAGAGGGCCTGGATTGGGACCTTTCCCAGGGCGACGGCGCCAGTGCAGGGCCGTACAGCTCGGGCATGCTGAGGGCAATCTCGGGGACAACCCCGGGGCCCGAGGAATTTTTGGAACGACACGTCACCCAGCGTAGGCGATTGTCGAGGTACGACCGCCCTACTGGGGACGAAGTGTGGCCGGAGCACCTGGCACTGCCTAGCTACGGACTGGAGCCTGTGGGTGAGACGCAGGACTTGCAGTACAAGCTGGACAGGGTGACCAACTGGCTGCAGGACCTTTCGGGTCGGTTGGATCCGGAGGAGAAACGACGGACACAACGCCTGTTGAAGGAAGTGCTCGGTGGTGGTGCACACGATACCAGCGGGCGCAGAGCGAGCGGTGGGCTTGCCCTGCGGGAGCACGGCATGGCGGACACACAAGCAGCAGCGGATGCTGAAGCGGTGGCCAGAGCCAGAGCGCAGCTGGAGATCGAGGCGGAGGCTGCGGCGCGGGCGAGAGCGCAGAGGGAAAGGGAAAACGAAGACGAGGAGCGAGAGGACGCGGGTGGCGCTGGCGGCGACGGAGCCGGAGGCGACGGAGCCGGAGGCGACGGCGTGGACGGAGACGTGGAGGCAGCGGCGGCGGCAGCGGCGGCGGACGTTGCGGGAGCTGAGGCGGCAGCAGCTGCAGCGGCGCGAGAAGCAGCGGCGGCGGCCGCGCGGGCAGCAGAGGCGGCGAGGGTGACAGATCGAGCGAGAGTGGCGGCGGGACGAGGACGAGGCATCGGCCGGGGTGCAAGGCCCCTGGTCCCAGCTCCGGCGCTAGCGGAATGGGGCCCAGGGCGCCTACCCCCCCACCTCCGTGGAGTGGAGATGCGGAGCACCTATAAATTCAAGGCTAAGTTTTCGGGGAACCCCGCAGAATTTCCTACGTTCCTGGTGCATCTCCAGGCCTACATGATGGACATGGGTTTTACGTTCCATGACGCCGCCGAGCGGGTGCGTTTTGTGGGGCAGGCCCTAGAAGGCAAGGCTGCCAAATGGTTCCTGGACTTGTACCGTTATCATCCCCAAGCCATCCGTAATTACAACCACTTCCTGCGAGCCATGCGCCAGATGTATGTGGAGCCGTTCGAACGGGAGACGGCAGAGAAGAAACTCAGGGCTCACCGGCAAGGAAAATTGTCAGTGGTGGAGTATGCCAGGGAATTTAAGGAGCTGGCGTCTTCGGTGCCTGACTGGACCGAACCCCAACGCGTACTGGCATTTGTGGGGGGCCTCGATCCCACTCTGGCTGACAAATGCCTCCTTTTGGAAGACCCGCTTACCGTCGACGGGTGGGTCCAATTGGCTGGAGAGATGGAAAATCGATTGGAGCGGGCCTCGATGATTCAGGTCTTAGCGGGTAAAACTGTGGCGAAAACTTCCACCCCGGCGAAAGTCAAGCCCCGTGCGAAGCTGGAGCCGACGGAGCGCACCCGGCGCATGGCGAAAGGGCTGTGCTTGGGTTGCGGCCAAGCGGGGCATTTCCTCGCACAATGCCCGTCAAAAGCGGGATCGACACCGAGAGCCGTGAATAGCCCCCCAACGAAAGCTCAGCCCACCAAGAAAGCCGCTCCGAAGAAAAGTGCCAAGTCCCTGCTGGTGCCTGTGGCTGCCGTACCGGCAGTGGACGACTCGGAGGAAAGTAGCGAGCCGGAGGAGGAGGACCAAGTTGAGGCGCAGTCGGGAAACGAGGACGGTCTGCTGTAAAGGCGCCCCGCCAGCAGGCCGCCAACAGGGGCAAACGCGCGGTGAGTGATTCCCCCTTGCTGCTCTTACCTGCCAATCTCTCCAACCCCAAGTCGGGGAAAACAGTGGGTGTCCGATGTATCGTGGACTCGGGGTGCACTCAATCATTAGTGAGCCCGGCGCTGGCCGAGACTTTGGGGGTGGGAAAGGTGCCGCTGAAAGAACCCTTGCCAATCACCCAATTAGATGGGAAATGTGCCCCCGGAGGGGAAGCCACGGCAAAAACGCGCCCAATGGACTTGGACATAAAAAAACATTGGGAGCAAATCCAACCTTTGGTAGCCCCTCACTCTGCCTTCCCTTGCGTGTTGGGGTTGGATTGGCTGAAGGAACATGACCCCCTAGTGAAATGGAAAGAAGGGACTGTGGAGTTTACCTCGCCCGCTTGCGAGCAGCACGCGCGGGCGCGAAGTCCGCCGAGCTCGGGGGTTGTGGCCGCATTGGGATCCGGGGGGGCAGCGCTTCCTCCCGAGTATCGGGACTTTGCTGATGTGTTCGCGGAGGTGGAGTGCAACCAACTTCCTCCCCATCGTAAAACTGACTGTGCAATTGAATTGAAGAAGGGGGAACCCCTCCCCAAAGCCAAGCTTTACTCCATGAGCCCGCGGGAAATGGCGGAGCTCAGGGAATTTTTGGATAAAAACTTGGCGAGGGGCTTTATTAGACCAGCCACATCGTCCTTGGCGGCCCCGGTCCTCTTTGTGAAAAAGAAAGACGGTTCACTGCGCTTGTGCACCGACTACCGGGGTTTGAACGCAGTCTCCACATGCAACGCCTACCCGCTCCCCCTGATAAAGGACTTATTAGGCCACTTGGGGAAGGCGCGAATCTTCACGAAACTGGATTTAAGGGAGGCCTATTACCGGGTCCGAATAAAGAAGGGGCACGAATATTTGACAGCCTTTAACACTCCCCTGGGGCAGTTTGAGTACACCGTAATGCCGTTCGGCCTCGCCGGCGCTCCGGGCGTGTTCATGAATATGATTAATGAAATTATGCATGATTTATTGTACCAAGGGGTGTTGGTTTATATTGACGATATTCTTGTGTATTCAGAAAATGTTGAGAGTCATGCTAACCTGGTCCGTGAGGTGCTCCGCCGCTTGCGGGAGCACCAGTTGTTTGCCAAACTGTCAAAATGCGAGTTCCACCAAGATGCGGTGGAGTTTCTGGGTTTCCGGGTCTCCCAGGCTGGGATTGAAATGGACCCGGGCAAAGTGCGGGACCTGTTGGCGTGGGAACCCCCCCCGTACTAGGAGGCAATTACAAAGTTTCTTGGGGTTCGCTAATTTTTATAGAACCTTTATCCCCAATTTTGCCAAAGTGGCGTTGCCTCTTACTGATTTGTTGAAAACCAAACAAGGGGGAAAGACAGCTAACCGTCCGGGGGCGCCTCTCCATTGGACTCCCCCATGCCAGGACGCGTTTGACAGACTGAAATTGTTGTTTACGTCCGAACCGGTGCTGGCCCATGCTGACCCAACTAGGCAATTCACCGTGCAAGTAGATTCCTCGGACGTGGCAATGGGGGCCGTGATCCTCCAAGAGGGGGAGGATGGGAAATTGCACCCGCTGGCCTATCTTTCAAAGAAATTTTCTGGGGCGGAACGGAACTGGGCCATTTGGGAGAAGGAAGCGGCTGCAGTCAAATTGGCTCTTTCCACTTGGAGGCATTGGTTAGAGGGGTCCGCAGTGCCATTTGTGGTCTGGACGGATCATAAAAACCTCCAGGCGCTCAAGCAGCCCCGCTCGCTTTCGGCAAAACAGATGAGATGGGCGGAGTTTTTCGCTCGTTTTAACTTCTCCCTTAAACATCTACCCGGCAAAATGAACTTTCTGGCAGACGCCCTGTCGCGCCTACCCCAGTACAACAGCAAACGAGACCCATTGGTGGATACAGTTTTTACCCCCGCCCAACTGGGGATGGCCGCGGTGACGCGCAGCCACACGAAGTCTGTAACGCCCATTCCAGGGGGTTGGGTCCAGAAGGAGTTGTCACAGGACTCGGAATTTTACTCCCTCCGTCCCGATCTGACTGAGAAGGGGGGGCTCTTTTTCAAAGGCGAGAGGCTTTTTGTCCCGGCTGTGGCCAGGGGAGAGGTTTTAAAACTTTGTCACGATGCGAAAACAGCTGGACATTTTGGGTTTGTAAAGACTCTGCACCTGGTCAGGAGACAGTATTGGTGGCCCTCTCTACGCAAGGATGTGGAAAAGTATGTGCAGGGGTGCCCCATTTGTGTCGCCTCAAAACCTGCTGGGGGAAAGAAAAAAGGACTGTTGCAGCCCCAGCCCACCCCCTCTCGGCCTTGGACGGATGTCACTATGGATTTTATTACGGACTTACCTCCCAGTCAAGGGAAAACCGTCATTTGGGTGGTTGTGGACGCTTTTTCAAAGCAGGCTCATTTTATCCCGTGCACGGCCTTGCCTACTGCCGCCAAATTGGCTTCAATGTTTATAAACCACGTGGTACGTCTGCACGGGATCCCGACACGTGTTCTGACGGATCGGGGCCCCCAGTTCGTTGCCAAGTTCTGGCGGGAGCTCCTGAAGTTGTTAGGCATAGAACAAGCCCTCACCTCAGGCTATCACCCCGAGTCTAATGGCCAGACCGAGAGAGTCAACCAGATCTTGGAGCAATATTTGCGCTGCTTTATCAATCATCAGCAAGATGACTGGGTTTCTTTACTGCCACTCGCTGAATTTGCCTATAACAATGGGGCCCACGCCTCAACGGGGGTATCCCCCTTCAAGGTGGTGTATGGGACTGATTTAGTGGCAGCACCCACTTGGGAACTTAGCTCCACCGAAGCCCCTGACATTAATAAGTGGGCTGCAACCATCAGTGCAGGATGGCCGGAGATAGTTGCCAGCCTCAAAGGGGCGAAACAGGCCTATAAAGCCCAGGCAGATAAAAAACGGGTGCCTGCACCAGAATGGAAAGTGGGAGATCTGGCCTATTTGTCCACAAAGAATTTGCGGTGTCAACAAAAATCCAAGAAGCTTGGCCCAAAATATGTGGGCCCGTTTAAAGTAGTTAAACTAATAAATGCTGTTACTGTGGAACTTGCTTTACCAAAGACTTATAGGAATGTGCATCCGGTTTTTCATTCCAGCCTGCTGCGGAGAGCTCCCGTCCCGGATGAATGGCACCCTCCTCCAGCTACGCCTGTGCCGATATACATCGACAAAGACACCCACTATGAAGTTAACCAAATTTTAGACTCTCGTATGCATAAGGGTCGCCTCCAGTATTTGGTCGATTGGAAAGATTTTCCCTCTGGGGACAAGGAGTGGGTTGAGGCTGGGAATGTGAAGGCGCCCCGCCTTCTCCGGGCTTTCCATCGAGCATTCCCTGATTGTCCTCGCCCGGTGGATGCCGGCTAGGTGGGGGAGTGAGTTAGTTTTAATGCGGAGGGATGTCAGGATTGTAGAATCTCTGTCATAAATTAGCCTGAGTTCCTCCATGTCAGTTATATTGCTTGATTGGGCCTGGCGCCTGCTTGCCCTGGCCTTGTAGTTTGTAAGCTATAAAGTAGAGTAGTGATGTTATGTTAACCTTTATCTTGTTGTGGGCTCACAGGGTTGTTGTCACCTCTCTCAAGGCTGGGAGAATGGAATCCCGTTGTTTTAACACACATGTCTTTTCTCTCCTACCCCCCTCCTTGGGAACTGTCAAGTTTTGGGCGGGAGAAATGTATTGATAAGCTGGGGCAAATCTGGCCTCTGGTCAGATTTGACTTTCAGTCCAATGCGTATAGTGCTAATCAATAAAACTCTTTTCTTTTGAATAAGTTTTGTTGTGAGTTTCCTGTGCGTCTGACAATTGGGTTGGCAGCTCCCAGCTGGAAAATTTCTCAGGATTATTTTTTTTGGGGGGGGGGGGAATGGAGGATGGAGTTGGAGAAAGTGTTCAGCCATAATATCCACCCTCCAAAGATGCCATTTTATCTTGAGGAAGGGGTTTGAGCTCTGTAGCCTGGAGAACAGAATTCTGGGAGGACTCCAGCCTTCCAATGGAGATTGACAACTCTAACCTCCCCTAGCGCTTGTCACAGGAAGAGGTTTTTATTGTGGATGGAAAGTTTCTTCCAAGGTGTCTTCCAGACCTACCTACCACCTTCATCACTCCTGTTTCCTTCGCCCTGGAGAAGATCAGGGATCCCGGCTCCCTGTCAAGCATGGAGATGCTCTCTAATCCCTTTTGAGCAATTGCTGTAAACTCTATAGTTTGGCCACAGAGAGGCACTGCATCATTTCTGGGGTCTTCCAGAAGGGACGGTGTTGCTAGCAAATAAAGCTCACCAGATAGCCTACAAAGTAGAAGTCAGAGGCCACGGAGGCATGTGGGGCTGGGAGCCAAGAAACACGGGATGCCAACGGGTGGTCTGGACATAGACGGAGTGCTCCGTATCTAGCTTTGCTCTGTGTTGGAGGGGAAGCTGGAATTGGGAGGCTTTGTGAGGTCTCCTACAGGGAAGTGAGCCAGTTGAGGGCAGAGCCACCGCACATGACTGATGGGACACATTCTGCTTGGTGGACCACGAGTTGTGCAGGCCTGTCCTAGGCCATGACACGACATGAAGATGGCTGCGGAGCTCTCTAAACTAGACTTCCGAGGGGGTCTTGTCACAGAAAATGGTCCCACATGCCAGTAGCCTGCTGTATATATAATACCCGAAGGAATGACTTATCTTTGCATCCTACACATCTTCCTTGGAATCACACACACAGACATCTTCATCTTTTTTGAAAAATCTCTTTTTTTGTATATATAGGGACATAGCCAATGTTCTAACGCAGGGGTAGTCAGACTGCGGCCCTCCAGATGTCCATGGACTACAATTCCCATAAGCCCCTGCCAGTGTTCGCTGGCAGGGACTCATGGGAATTGTAGTCCATGGACATCTGGAGAGCCGCAGTTTGACTACCCCTGTTCTAACGAATCCAGACTGCATGGAATCAGTCACTAATCTCACCGTATTTGAGTGTTATTAAGGTGAGTGATGCTGTCTTACAAATGGGATCAACTCTGAGCGAACGGGCAAACCCGAGACTGCAATCCACTTCAGCTAAACAAATGGATGTAATTAATTGCAGTGCCAGCCTTTCCAGAGCAAAGCACAGCAGTGACAAAGGTACAGACGGCACAAAGGGTTCTTACTCCCATGTTTTCTTTGTGTGTTTTTTTAAAGTGCAGACACAAAATTGTTTGCCTTTTAAATCCTCACCTCTCACATAAATGTGTGATCACCCATACAATAAACAGCAGGAATATTAAGTAGCTTTTTTTTTAAGCCAGCAAAAGAAACTGTCCCTTCATGCAGATCTAAAACAGTTCTTTACTGAATCATTAATTTATGCAACTCTATCTTACATTCTCAAGAGCCTCTTGTGGTGCAGAGTGGTAAGGCAGCAGTCTGAAAGCTCTGCCCATGAGGCTGGGAGTTCAATCCCAGCAGCTGGCTCAAGGTTGACTCAGCCTTCCATCCTTCCGAGGTCGGTAAAATGAGTACCCAGCTTGCTGGGGGGGGAAACGGTAATGACTGGGGAAGGCACTGGCAAACCACCCCGTATTGAGTCTGCCATGAAAACGCTATAGGGTGTCACCCCAAGGGTCAGACATGACCCGGTGCTTGCACAGGGGATACCTTTACCTTTATCTTGCATTCTCCAGCTCTGAGATCTCCAACGGGGTGCCCATGGGTGCCATAGCAACCATGGACACTTTTCTGGCCTGCCAAGTGCTTGAGAAAGTGGGTGGGGCTTTTGACTAGCAGGGCTTCTTATTGGCTGTGCAGGTGAAAGGCATCCTGTTAACCAGAGCTTCTGCCTGAAGTGTTATAGTATTTTGAGTTATTAATAGCGTGGATTATTAATGTTTTGTGGTTGGCTCCACTTCTTGCGGCAGCCATTTTGTGATTATTTTCACTGTTCGGTGCCAGCATTCCAAAGTGTCCCAAAAAAGTTCTAATTATAAGTGGACCAAACTTGGGGATTTTTGTAGGCAAAACATGAGCTTTACTCCTCAATGATGCCCTTCTTCAAGCAAGTCACCACAGTTATACTGACAGGTTGATATCACAGATTGATCTCCATCAGCAACAGGGGGTTCAGGTCCCCCCTGGCCAATGGCGGGGGATGGGGGATATTGCTGACAGCTCCGGTTTGGGAAACTCCAAGAGATTTAGGGAAGGAGGACAGGGACCTCGGTGGGGTAGAATGACCCAGAGTCCATCCTCCAAGGTATTTTTGTGGAACTGATCTCTGTAGTTTGTATTTCCAGGGGATTCTGATGTCCCACCTGGAGGCTGAAATTCCTATATGGGCACTGGGTTGGCTTGTTAGTTGAATCTTCTTGAGGGAGATCAGACGCCGGCCTCTAATCTGCAGAACCGGCTTTGATTCCCCACTCCTCCTCCACATGCCGCCAGCTGGGTGACCTTTGGCCAGTCATAGTTCTCTCAGAGCTCTCTCAGCCAGACCTACCTCACAGGGGGGAGAAAGGGTAGGTAATTATAAGCCATTTGTGACTCCTCCAGAAAGTAAAAAAATCTAGCAATAAATGGATTCTTGCCTATTATGTGGGAACACATTTTACATAATGGGTGCAGCATGCTCCCACCACTGTCACCCATCTTATGCACCTGGCCTCCTCATCCTGGCAGGGAACCAGGAGGATACTGGGGCCCTTGGCTTCGGCAGAGGCTGGGGTGGCTGTTGTAAATTTCTAGTGAATGTTGCTGTTTGCAAAACATTGATCCCCACTTGGGGGATCAAGAAGAAAGAAAGAAAGAAAGAAAGAAAGAAAGAAAGAAAGAAAGAAAGAAAGAAAGAAAGAAAGACTGCCTAGGAAATTGTTTCTAATCTGTCTATTGCTCCAGCTCGCAGAATAGTTCCACACAAATGTGAATTACCTTTTACCTTTCCTTTTGACTGGAGCAGGCAAGCTGTTCGGTGATTCGAGCAATTTACCTGGTATAATAACCAGTTGTCTCCGGCTCACTGAATCCTGGAAACCTGCTTTAAAAAAAAAAAAACCCAAAAACTATTCCTGGTGGCTTCAAGTGACACTGCTGAGGAACCACACAAATATCTCCCAAGATATTTTGACGAAAAGCTCCCCTGACCACTTCTGTTCTCTACATACTGCAGAATGTTAGAAGTGTAGGGATACTGCAGGGGGAAATACTTGGAGATTTCGGAAGTGGATCCAGAGGAAGGCAGGGTTTGAGGGGGGGGGGAGGTCTTCTTTGGAACATAATGCCAAAGTCCACCAGGGAACTCCTCCCTACCATCTGGGGATCAGTTGTGAGAGAGGGAGAACTCCAGGGGAAAATTGGCAGCCTCACCAATACTGCTCCAGATGGGGTGGGGGAAATGGATGTCCTTCTCACTGTCACACCAGGAGTTGCATCACATTTATGTTTATTTATTGAAATTATTTAATAATTAATTCTGTAATTACTGGGCAACCGTTTTGGACATGTGCATTTTCCACGGTATTTTCAGATGGTATTTTGAATGCTTTTAAAATCGGATTTTAGATTTGAATTGTGTACATTTCGGCCGCGCATGGTGCATGTGCGCATGTGCGGCCCGGCCGTGCATGTGCAATGCGCTGGCGCAGCCCTGATTCCCTCTCCCCCCCTTCCCGCAGTAAGAAGCTTCCCAGGCCGCGGCCCACGGGTTGGGGACCACTGATGTACACAATTCAAATCTAAAATCCGATTTTAAAAGCATTCAAAATACCATCTAAAAATACCGTGCAAAATGCACATGTCCAAAACGGTTGCCCAATAATTACAGAATTAATTATGAAATAATTTATATAAATAAACATAAGTAAGTACATGTGATGCAACTCCTGGTGTGACAGTGAGAAGGACATCCATTCCCCCACCCCACCCCATCTGGAGCAGTATTGGTGAGGCTGCCAATTAGAATCATAGAATCATAGAATCATAGAGTTGGAAGGGGCCATACAGGCCATCTAGTCCAACCCCCTGCTCAACGCAGGATTAGCCCTAAGCATCCTAAAGCACTCAAGAAAAGTGTGTATCCAACCTTTGCTTGAAGACTTCCAGTGAGGGGGAGCTCACCACCTCCTTAGGAGAGCCAGTTTGGTGTAGTGGTTAGGAGTGCAGACTTCTAATCTGGCAAGCCAGGTTCGATTCTGCGCTCCCCCACATGCAGCCAGCTGGGTGACCTTGGGCTCGCCACGGCACTGATAAAACTGTTCTGACCGGGCAGTGATATCAGGGCTCTCTCAGCCTCACCCACCCCACAGGGTGTCTGTTGTGGGGAGAGGAATGGGAAGGCGACTGTAAGCCGCTTTGAGCCTCCTTCAGGTAGGGAAAAGCGGCATATAAGAACCAACTCTTCTTCTTCTTCTTCTTCTTCTAGGCAGCCTATTCCACTGCTGAACTACTCTGACTGTGAAAAATCTTTTCCTGATATCTAGCCTATATCGTTGTACTTGAAGTTTAAACCCATTACTGCGTGTCCTCTCCTCTGCAGCCAGCAGAAACAGCATCCTGCCCTCCTCCAAGTGACAACCTTTCAAATATATGCATATATGAGGGACCGCCTTTTGCCCTATATCCCCCGCAGGGCTTTACGCTCTGCAGTGGCTAACCTACTGGTCGTTCCCGGCCCCAAGGAAGCCCGCCTGGCCTCGACTAGGGCCAGGGCCTTTTCGGTCCTGGCCCCAACCTGGTGGAATGAGCTCCCAGAAGAGCTGAGGGCCCTGCGGAAATTACCAGCATTCCGCAGGGCCTGTAAGATGAAGCTCTTCCGCCAGGCTTATAACTGAGGCCGGGCGGAAAGAAGATCAGCCCCCCCCTCACAAACTGGCGGTAGAGAGCGTCACCCCCCGCCGTAGATGAGGATGCGGAGAGCAAATGAGTAGATTACGCCATCGCTGTTACAATTACTGTAAATTATTGGTTTTTATTGTCATTTTAGGGAGCCTCTTGTGGCGCAGAGTGGTAAGCTTTCAGAGTGGGCAAAGCTTTCAGCCGTCTGAAAGCTTTGCCCATAAGGCTGGGAGTTCAATCCCAGCAGCCGGCTCAAGGTTGACTCAGCCTTCCATCCTTCCGAGGTCGGTAAAATGAGTACCCAGCTTGCTGGGGGGTAAACGGTAATGACTGGGGAAGGCACTGGCAAACCACCCCATATTGAGTCTGCCATGAAAAGGCTAGAGGGCGTCACCCCAAGGGTCAGACATGACTCGGTGCTTGCACAGGGGATACCTTTACCTTTACCTTTATTGTCATTTTATGGTTTTAGGGGACGGGGTTATGTAAGCCGCCTCGAGCCTTCGGGGGGAGGCGGGGTATAAATATAAATATAATAATAATAATAATAATAATAATAATAATAATAATAATAATAATACTTAAAAAGGGCTATCGTGTCCCCTCTCAACCTCCTTTTCTCCAGGCTGAACATTCCCAAGTCCCTCAACCTATCTGTCAGGATTGTTAGAAAACCCTGTCATAAATTAGCCTGAGTTTCTCCATGACAGTTAGATTGACCTTTGCCGCTTGGTGCCTGGGAGCTCCAGGCCCCTATATCATGCATGCTTGTTAAAAGTGAAACTATGTTGATGTAGCCATTATCTCTGAATGTTCCTTTCCTTGAGGCCTCTCGGCTGGGCCAGCTTCTGCTAACCATAACACCTTATCTAAACCTGAAGACAGCCAAGGACATGTGAAAGTAACACTGTTTTTAATTGTATCTGCCTCCTCTCTTTTCCTCCCCTCCCTTGGGAACTTTCAAGTTTTGGGCGGGAGAATTGTATTGATAAGGAGAAGCAAATATGTCCTCAGGCAGATTTGACTTCTCTGGTCTAGGTGTATGAAGTACTTCTCAATAAAACTTTCTATTTCTAAGAAGTTGGTTGTGAGTCCTTGCAACGTCTGACACTATCTTCATAGGGCTTGGTCCCTTGGCCCCAGATCATCTTCGTCACTCTCCTCTGACCCTGTCAATTTTATCTATGTCCTTCTTGAAGTGAGGCCTCCAGAACTGCACACAGTACTCCAGGTGTGGTCTGACCAGTGCCGTATACAATGGGACTATGACATCTTGTGATTTTGATGTGATACCCCTGTTGATACAGCCCAAAATGGCTTTTTTACCGCTGCATCACACTGCCTGCTCATGTTTAGTTTACAATCCACAAGTACCCCAAGGTCTCGTTCACACACAGTGCTACCTAGAAGCGTATCCCCCATCCAGTAGGCATGCTTTTCATTTTTCTGACCCAGATGCAGAACTTTACACTTATCTTTATTAAATTGCATCTTGTTCTCATTTGCCCATTTTTCCATTGTGTTCAGATCTCGTTGAACTCTGTCTCTATCTTGTGGAGTATTTGCCAGTCCTCCCAATTTGGTGTCATCTGCAAACTTGATGAGTAGTCCTTCCACCCCCTCATCTAGATCATTAATAAATATGTTAAAAAGTACCGGGCCAAGCACCGAGCCCTGAGGTACCCCGCTACTCACCTCTCTCCAGTCTGATGAAACACCATTGACAACAACTCTTTGAGTGCGGTTCTCTAACCAATTCCCTATCCACCTAACGATCTGAAAATTGCTACATGTGTCATAAGCCTTGTTCTGCTACTTCAGAGCAACACATCTACCCAACTCACAAAGAATGAATGAGTTATAAGCAACAAAACAGGACCATTTAGTAACCAATGCATTAGAAGTTTAGAAGTCTGGGACCACCAGAAAGAATGGAAGCACAGTATAAGTGTTCACATGACATACTAGGCAGCCTAGAGATTTCTACGTGCAACAATATAGAAGACAGGCCTCATTCAAGTAAGTCTGTGAGTCATTCTGAACAGTGCGATCCTATGACCTGTGCAGAAAAGATTTGCTTAATTTGCAGAAGGTCAGAGAATGGGAATCATTCCCTCTTTCCCCCCTTCTATCCTGTCAAGAGACAGCAAGACATGGTGGGGGAGGCGGGGCAGGAAGTCTCCTACTATGGCAGGAGATTCAGGAGCCCTACCATTGGCTGCTCGTTCTCTTATGCCTCATTTTCTTTCCTCTTAGAGGGGACAGAATTAAGACTGGTACCCCTGCAATCAGTTATTAGTGGCACCTTTCCTGCATCGGAGGGAGTGACAGCCACAGGAGCCCTACCATTGAAGGTGTCCGAAGCTGCCGTTCGTGCCTGAAGCAGCCAGTACCGCGGCGCAGGGGTGGGGAGAGGGGAGGTGCAGGCTGCTTTGGGCACGAACGGCTGCTTCGGATGCCGAAGCGCCCAGCCCTACTGCCAAGTCCTCCTTTGGGACCTCCTGTGGCCTGTCGTTTCTCCCTGAATTTCTCCCAGCAAGATCAGTCTGCTGTCAAGAAACTGTTCCCATTTCAAGGGGCATGACAAGGGTGACATCCTTATAGATGATATCACACCTTTGTTCCCAGAGTATCGTTATGTTTCTAGGTTTTCCTCACCCTTTGCCTTCTGTTTACACACAGCTCCGTACTCAACTTCCTTTTGGACGGCTCGGATCTCTTCTTATTACAGCCCTGACGTCCTGCCAACCCCGACCCCTCGTATCTGTGCCTGGGCATTCAGCAGCTGGATGTCAAGGGCATTTTCTCAGCTGGTGTTCTCAGCTGGTGTCATTTGCTATGGCGGTAGCCCTAAGAAAAGCCACATGCTACAATTGCCCCTGCCACAAAAATTAAAATTAAAAAAGTCTTGTCTATAAAATATCCTGTGTTTGTTGAAGGACAGTTTGGAAGAAAGAAAAGATAAGAATTTTTTTTCTCACTTGCTCTTATTATGCCTTTTTTGCGCTTATATATTCTTCCTTGGAGAAATAAAATGGATGGGGATGTTGTTATGGCAGACTTCTCAACCAGGGTTTCGTGAAACCCTGCGGTTTATTGATGGCCCTGGAAGCGTTTTGCAATGGGTGGTAGTTTTGCTAAACATTTATTAATTGACAGGACCATATATGGTCATGCAGACCTCCCCCGCTCCCAAAATGGCCAGTGATGTGCCTGGAGGGGTGGGTCCCTGGGTAGGCCTGGACACAGTGGGGTTTTTCAAAGCCCAAAAGATGTATCAGGGGTTTCTCGATGGTAAAAAAGTTGAGAAAGACTCAGTTATGGTCATTCGTGAATTGAAGCAGGGAGATCCTATGGTACTGTTACGGGGCTGGTGTCAACAGAAAATGCCTCAACAAAAATGGTAGCTAAGCTCATGCAGTACAAATGCCATCAGCTCATAGAATTATAAAAGTGGGAAGGGGTCTAAAAAGTACCCATCCCAACCCCCTGCTCCATGCAGGATATATCATTCTAAATAATCCCTGATTTAAAAAAAAATGGCCAACCTCTCTTCAAAGTGTTTGAATATGCAAAATCCGCAGTGTGCATAACTGAGTAGAATATAAAGAGTGCCCTACAGGGGGCATCGGAGGGGATGTATATTTAGCATAGGCAGAATAGGAGCTTCCTGGTGATTTCCAAATGATCTCTGCCAGGGTCCTGAGTGACTGAACAGGAGCCTTCCTGCTTGTTTGAGCACACTTCCACCTTGCTTGCTTCCAGAATAGCTGCTGATCAGTCAGAATAACTGTAGACAACAGCTTGAGAGTTAGGTTTATCTCTCTCTTTCTACACATTGTTGTTTCTCTTCATAAATAATAATAATAATAATAAAACTATTTTATTCTTTAAACTGCCTGGTGCTCCACCCTCTCTGTATATTAAAATTCTACCAGCCCACAACGCCCGTGGGTAACCCATTCCACCGCTGAACTGCTCATATTACTTAAAATGTTTCCTATACCTGCCCACCCATAATGGTAGCCCGTTATTATGAGTCGAGTCCTTTGCCTCAAACTGAAACACTTTCCTGTCCTCTGCTAACTGATATCCTTTCAAAGGGTCATCACATCCCCCCCCTCAATGTCCTCTTCGAGAGGCAGTTATTTCCAGTTATTCTACACAAGGCTTAGTCATCAAATGCCAACCCTCCTCCATTCCAGCCTCACTAGTTGCCTGGAGATCTGGAATCACAGCTCATCTCCAGACTACGGAGATTACTGGAGAAAAAGCCAGCTTCTCTGAGCAGATTCTGTGGTATACCATGGATTCTAGGTGACATCCGTCTTCACACTGTCCCCTCCACGGGCATCAACCCAAATCTCTAGTAGCTTCCCAGACTGGGAAGTCTAGGCATTCCTAAGGTCCATTCTGCATGACTTCAATGTTGCAAAAGGCTTCCAAATTGTAAACGCTACTAATTTGCAGTTATGCACGACATCGCACACAATCTGCCACACTCCTGAAACTGATCCGCAAAAAGCGATTCGTTGTAGCGCTTAAAGGGGAATCCAGAAAAGTGAATTCACCCTCCGAAAAGCGCTACACTCTTGCAAACAATCTGCAACACTAGCGAAAAAGACCTGTGCGTTCCCATTGTTGCGGTTCCAGCCAAGTCCCTCCCCCTGGCTCTCTCCTCCGAACTTCTGGTGAAGCGATCGCCATTTTTTTTTCTCGGAGCGAGCAGAAAGCAACGAACCGGCGAGCCTTCATTCACCTAGCGAGGCTTTTCCGGCTACAGTCCCTCCACAGAGCTGCTTTAAAGCTCCCCTCAAGTCACCAAGCACAAAACAGCCCCGTTTGCAAGTTCCCTTTATTTTCGGCCAAAAATCGCACCTGTGCACGGGGGGGGGGTTCACTTGGGGGAGCGTGGCAACGATGAATCGGCAGCTCACACGCCAGCTGCCAGCTAGATGGGTCTCTACGTTAGGAGGAATCAAGGAATCAAGGCATCAAGGCATATTCGTTGCAACGTGTGTTTTTCTTTTTTTTTAACAGTGCTTAAAGGGAAAGGGGCTTTTCGGGAGCATGATAATGGCCACCCATTGGCTGCTCATCTGATTGATGGCCAGGGGCGGGGCAAAGCACAGAAAAAATCGCTTCCTGTATAGTGATTTTTGGCGAGACCAGAAACCTGTGGGAAACGATTTAAACGCTACTGGATTCCACTACAAAGGCAGGTATGCATAACGTCGAATAGCACTTTTAAAAATAGCATTTCGGTTTTTAGGAACCAATTGGCAACATTGGTCCTGGTGCGGAATGGGCCTAGGTGTTATGGTTCTGGCAATACACACCCCTTGCTTACTCACCCTGTCCAACAGTTAGATTGAGTCCTGTTGCACCTCAGGGATCAACACAATTTGGGGGGGGGGGATAAGCTTTCAAAGGTTAAAGCTCTCATCAACAGACGGGACCTTAGAGATTTTTCAGGGGTAGGGTATGTAAATTCAGTTCTCTGCCCCCGTCTAATCTCTGGGACTGTTTCATGTAGCATGACAGAATGGCCATAAGTCAGGACTTTAATCAATCTCCACTAAATGCAGATATATGCTAGAAACCTCTGGGCAGCACAGATCAGATTACCCAGCACAAACGGGTGGTGTCTGCTTTTAATGCCTTTTGAAAGGCTGCCACAACTCTGATTCACAAGCACCTACATGAAGAAGCACAGCATGGGCCAATTCAATATTTCACATCTTCTTTTCAAGGCAGGGGAAACATAAAATTGCTTGTGAAATACAGGGAAGGCAGCTGTTGACAGACAGTTGATCGGCAGCCTCTTTTTCACCGCCCTGAACTGCTCTGCAGTTTGAAGACTGGTACCAACCTCCGTCCAAATACAATTAGCTTAATTGGAGATATTAATGTCTGATCCTTCTGGACTGATGAAATGACTCGAGCCGTGACTTGTGATGTCTACATTAAGCAAATGTAAATCAGGACTGGGGGATCAGGCTTTGTCTGGGCTTGGACGTGCATCAGAGAAGGACAATAAAATAGTTCCCTTTTCATTTTTAATTCAAGAATGGCCACATGGAAGGCTTTTGGAAGAGTTCTAGGAGAAGTTTCTATTTAGTTATTTCTAACAGATTTTCTTTTCCTTCCCATGCTAAAATAATAAGAATCATAGAATCATAGAGTTGGAAGGGGCCATACAGGCCATCTAGTCCAACCCCCTGCTCAACGCAGGATCAGCCCTAAGCATCCTAAAGCATCCAAGAAAAGTGTGTATCCAACCTTTGCTTGAAGACTGCCAGTGAGGGGGAGCTCACCACCTCCTTAGGCAGCCTATTCCACTGCTGAACTACTCTGACGGTGAAATTTTTTTCCTGATATCTAGCCTTTATCGTTGTACTTGAAGTTTAAACCCATTACTGCGTGTCCTCTCCTCTGCAGCCAATGGGAACAGCATCCTGCCCTCCTCCACATGACAACCTTTCAAATACTTAAGATAACAGCGTGACTGATTAGAGTCACATACACTTCGATAACAAAATCCTAAGTGAAATAAAATAGTCCAAATTGATCCTCCCACGCTCAATAGTAGAGGAGCCATGGTTCAGTGACAAAGTGCCTGTTTTGCGTAAATAAATAAAACTCCATGTTATAGGAATGCTAGTCCCTGGGTGGGACCTGTGGATGCCCAGGATTTACAGCTCATCTCCAGGCAACGAAGATCAGATCCTCTGGAGAAAATGGCTGCTTGGGAAGATGGACTCCATAGCATTATACTCTATTGAGCTCCCTCCCTGCCCCAAATCTTACCTCTTCCCTTCTCCACCCTATGTAGGAAAGGGTTCCCACCCCTCAGGTGATACCTGGAAGTCTCCCAGATTTACAAATGATCTCCAAAATACAGAGAGCTCTTCCCCTGGGGAAACATCTGCTTTGGATGATGGACTCAATGGCATTGTAGCCCAATAACATCTGGTTGAATGTGAGGTTGCATGGAAACAAACCTAGCTCACCAGATTAGAAGTCCGCACTTTTTGATTTGGGGCATTAAGAAAGCTGCATAACTTCTCTGTACATGAGGTTGCCAGCTCTGTTGGAAAGTACCTGGAGATTTTGGCATTGGATAGTGAGGAGGGTGGGGTTTTCAAAGGGAAGGGAACTTCCACCTTCCAAAGTAGTCATTTTCTCCAGGTGAACCAATCTCTTTCAGTTGAAAAAGTATAGACTGCAATACCAGAATAACTATACTCACATGTTGGCCTCGTGCAGTGGCACTGTCTTCAACTCTACAATGAGTTGTTTAAATTAGCCATGATGTTTATATGATATTGTGTGTATTATTAAGTATCTGCTGACTCATGGCAACTTTATGAATTCTTGGCCTTCAAGACACTCTATTTTAACAGCCTTGCTCAGGTCTCCCAAACTGAGGAGCCAGCTGATGCCACTTCCAGCAATCCTCAAAGCCAGAAAAAAATATTTCAGGGGGCTCCTCCACGATCCAAAGATTGATGAAGGCTGCATTAGAATATTATGTGTAATGTGTCCGTGCCTTGCAAACTGGCATGAGTGCAGTGTCTTAAATATATAGATATAGATATAGATATAGATATAGATATAGATATAGATATAGATATAGATATAGATATAGATATAGATATAGATATAGATATAGATATAGATATAGATATATATAGAGAGCTGTATTTTATAAAATACATACATAAAAATAAATATTTTTAATTCAAAAAAGTAAGCTAACCTACATTGATAATAAATAACGAAAAGAAACCACCATGGGCAGTCAAAACAACATCTTTCAGATGGAAATGAAGATATTCCTGCATGCATAATGTTATGAGGAAGAAACGAAAGGGGGGAATGAATCCTTCAAATACCCGTGTTCCAAAAGACCCCCTCTCAATGGGTTGCAGAAGTGAAGAACTGCAAACCAAGCAAGGAGTGAAAAAAGAAGAAGGATAAAGCACCTTAATGGTATACACAAGACAGTACAGCACAAAGTTTGCTAAAATCTTCGCTTAGACGGCTACAAATAGTTCATTGATAAAATGCCATCTCTGTACATGGTTTCTCGTGGAACAGTGCAGGTTAAAAAGGAAGTTGCCTCTCTATTGTTTCCTCATGGGAGAAAAACATCTTTTCAGCTCTTCAAGGGGAAGGAGAACTGTTCTGTTTGCTTTGCTCTGAGAAAGGCCAAATACAGAAGACATTAAGAAGAAGAAGAGTTGGTTCTTATATGCCGCTTTTCCCTACCCGAAGGAGGTTCAAAGCGGCTTACAGTCACCTTCCCTTTCCTCTCCCCACAACAGACACCCTGTGGGGTGGGTGAGGCTGAGAGAGCCCTGATATCACTGCTCAGTCAGAACAGTTTTATCAGTGCCGTGGCGAGCCCAAGGCCACCCAGCTGGCTGCATGTGGGGGAGTGCAGAATCGAACCTGGCATGCCAGATTAGAAGTCCGCACTCCTAACCACTACACCAAACTGGCTCTCATTAAAGCAGGGGTGGCAGCTCAGATGTTCATGGACATCTTGGAGCTCAAGGGAATTGTAGTCTATGGACATCTGGGAAACCACAGTTTGTCTACAGCTGCTAAATTATTTGCATCCTTACTGAGCACTGGAGGAAGTTAGTTGATATTTCTTATCGAGTAGGTTGCTCATGCTCACTGTGATGATTGCCCATTACATGATTCCAGTGGGGACTTCTGGAGACAATCCGCATTCTCTACTCTTGTTCAGAACAGACAGAATGAAGCCAACAGAACAGTCAGACCAGCCTTTCTCAATTTTTTTATCATTGAGAAACCCCTGAAACATTCTTCAAGCTTTGAGAAACAAGCTTTGAGTGGTGCAATCAGACAGAATATGGTTGGGAAACATAGGCGTGTCCACACATACCCAGGGCCTCTCTGCTTCCCACCCCATCCAGGCCCATCATTGGCCATTTTGGGAAGGGGGTGTCAACATGACCATATATGATCATATCACCCAATAAATATTTAAAATATTTTTAAAATATCAAGAATTAATTAACTCCCACTAATTCAGGAAACCCTTTCATGGCTGTCAAAACCCCCAGAGCTTCACAAAACCCTGGTTGAGAAAGCCTGAGTTAGACAATTAGGATCGAGTCTGCACGAGGCTTTTATCCTCTCCCAGCTGAAATAAACCCCTCCCCTCTTCACTGTATTCGATTTTCATTTTGACTTTGGGTGCTTTAAATTTTCCCTCTGGAATATTCATGATTGATCCACGGTGACCCTACCTTTCCCCTGCAATATCCAGGAGCAGATATAAGTCACTATATTTGAGGAACCCACTTTGAGAGCCCCCACTATTAAGCGTAGATCTTCTGTGTTTTGCCAGATTACCTTCCTCCCCCGTGCCTCAAATGCTAATATAGTGAAGCAGTCTGTCTTTGATTGGTCAGGGCATCAATTCAAAGACTGCCTGGTTCCCGGTTGCAAGACTTCCCTTGCAAGACTTATTTTGGCCCTCGTTTGGGATCTGTTTTAAAGTGACTGTGCTCCAGAAGCCCACTCTTCTATCAGCAGAGATTTGCCTCTTGGATTAATTTTTTTCTGTGAGGCTGCTGCTGTCTTCCCTCCTGCCCTTTCAGGGAAAGAAAGAGAGAGAAACAAGCAGCCTCATGCTACACTTGGCTCCTCCCCCGGTCTGCTCAGGTTATAGACTCTCGGGAGTCAAAAGAAAAGAAATAAAGCACTCTCCAGCCTTCTGCTACTTTAATGCTGATTGGCTGGAGCTTTACTTGACCCCCCCCCCCCTGCTCGCTCGTTCAGGAAAATAAAAAGAAGGAATCAGCTTCACAACCACCACCCATCCCTCCTCTGAGCTTCCCCAATCAAGTGCAGAACACTTTCTGTTTCAATTTGGGGCAAAGGAAGGTGGAAGACCGGGGTTCAAATCGATCTGAATTCAGCCGGATCGACAACGGAAAAAAACAAAGTAAGTGCAGAACCAGCCAAGGTCTCGCTCTCTCTCTCTCTCCTCTTTCTAAAGCAAGTTTGTTTCTCTTCTTAATATAACTATTCTTAATCAAAATAATAAAAAGTAATTATATATACATACACATACACACACACACACAGACACACACATATATGCATACACACACACACACACATATATATATATATGCATACATATATATACATATACACACACACACATATATGTGTGTGTGTATTTATTTATTTATTTATTTGTGTGTGTGTATACCCCTCTTTGCATGCTTCAACACTGCCCACAACTGTAAGTCTATCAAATAAGTTCCTGACAGAGTGGTTTCTTAGTGGAACAGGCTTCCTCGGGAGGTGGTGGATTCTCCATCATTAGAAATTTTTAAACGGAGGCTGGATAGCCATCTGACAGAGAGGCTGATTCTGTGAAGGCAAAGGGGTGGCAGGTTACAGTGGATGTGCGATAGGGTTGTAAGTGTCCTGCATAGTGCAGGGGGTTAGACTAGATGACCCATTAGGTCCCTTCCAACTCTATTATTCTATGATTCTATGACTTTATATAGAGAAAAGATTTTCAGTGCCATGTTCCATAATGAGCAAACTGCAGCCAACAGACTCAGTTGGAATATACAGCAAGGATCATTCTGATTTCAGTTATGCTATACTCGTTCTCTTATGCCTCATTTTTTTTTTCCTCTTAGAGGGGACAGAATTAAGACTGGTACCCCTGCAATCAGTTGTTAGTGGCACCTTTCCTGCATCGGAGGGAGTGACAGCCACAGGAGTATCCACAAGTGTACTAAAATGCCTGCTAATGAGCCCCTCGTAGAAGCTCTCCAGGAAGGGCTGCTGTGCGTGATGTTTGTCAATGTGTTTATCTCTCCAATTCTTATATCATCTGGGAAAATATTTACAAATTTGTTGGCATGATCGGGGTATTAGACTCCTTGATGAAATCTGTTGTGATTTCACAATGCATAAATATTCTTTCAGATGGCTGGGCTAATAACCACTAACAAGATCCTACTGGCTCCTCTGGAATCGTGCTTTACTCCTACTGTAATGGGTGTTTGTATGTTTATGCACAGCCTACTATGTCCACTGAAGTCAACTGTGGTGACTCTCCTGAGGATGGGACTGTGTGTGTCACAGAAACACTCCAGGTGAGCTAATTCACCAGCACCAACTTACTTCAAGGGATGGTTTAGGATTGGTGGCGGAAAGTTCCATTGTTGCAGCCATTTTATGAAGACCCCCCCCCATAGGGTTTTCAAGACAAGAGACAAACAGAGATGGTTTGTTGTAGCCTGCCTTTGCTTGTCAACCTTGGTAGTCTCCCAACCAAATACTAATGAGGACCAACCCTTCTTAGATTCCAAGATCTCGTGAAATTGGACCAGCTTGGAGCATGCAGATCAGGGCAGAAATCCCTCTGGCTTAACAGAGAGTAATATTTTTTCTCAATTGGTTCATTCCCCATTCAGAATTGTGGGCAATGGTCCACAGAGCACAGCCTTGTGCAAAATGAATGCCACCGCAGTTCTCACTGCTGAAGAAATAACCAGGGTTAAAGAATGTGTAAAGTCTGACCAAATCTGTACAAATCAAAGGATTTAAAGGATTTAAAGGATTTGCTTTAGGAAGCTTAGGGCTGATCCTGCGTTGAGCAGGGGGTTGGACTAGATGGCCTGTATGGCCCCTTCCAACTCTATGATTCTATGATTCTATAAATAAATGTATTTATGGTGGCTTTCCTGCCCTGACCTTCACCCCAGTTTTTCAGTTGCTGGTAAAGTTTACAACCCTAATCAATGTAGACCACAGGTGCTATTCTTACTGATTCCATAGGGGAGAAAAGACAGGAGTTAAAATGACATTTCTTCCTCCTCCCCGTACAAATAGAATGAGGAACTCTGTTTTGATTAGCAGAACCAAGCAGGAGTTCAAAGTTTATATGCTCTATTCCCACATCTCTCAGAATTACAGGTTAACTTCAGACTAAAGATATCAGTTCACCTGGAGAAAATGGCTGCTTTGGAGGGTAGACTACATAACATTATTACACAGCATTGAGGTCCCTCCCTGGCCCATATCCCACCCATTCCTGGCCTCTCCTCCAAAGTCTCCAGGTATTTCCCAAACCAGAACTGGCATCCATACTTCCCCTTGGTGTAAGGGTATTTGCTCTCTAAAATTCTGCATCCGTTTAATCATACATTATTTCCCCATTACTTCTTCTGTCTCTAGCTGAAGAAATGACATATACCCATAGGGGTCTCAAGGCAACAGATGTTCAGAGTTGGCCATTGCCTGCCTCCGTAGCATGACTTCAGCATTCCATGGAGGTCTCTCATCCGAATACTAACCAGAGTTGACCCGACTTAGATTCACCTATTGGACCAGCCTAGACTATTCCGTTCAAGGCCTTGAGATAGAGAGCAGGGTTGGTTGTTTTTGTTTGTTTGTTTGTTTGTTTGTTTTTGACACAGGTTTGTTCAAACTATCTCCTAAGACCTTTTTCTTTGCTGAGAACTGTGTAGCTTAAGACTTCCCTTTTCCCGGTGTATGTGTGATATTGAGAATTTCTGTGTTGAATTTCTGTGTTGAGCATTATGCCAGTTTAGCCCCAATCCTATTTGTGTTTTTGTTTGTTTGTTTTTGGGGGGTTAGTGGTTTAAGAGCTTATTTTCTATGAGCAAAAGGACATATGCACATGTCCACAGGCACACGTTTCTTTACACCTGCAAGTGGAAGCAGGGTGCCCTGCCAAGAGTGATTAAAAACAGATGCAAGACTGAATGAGAACAGGTGCCCAGTTGCTGTGATTTCTCCTCCAGCCTTCCTTCCCCAGGCCAAACTTACTCATGAAGGTAATTCCCCCACTGCAAACCAAGCCAGCAGCCCAACCAAGCCGGCAGCCATCCTGTTTTCTCTACTCAGATTTCTCACTTATGGCTTTTGACATTGAAGAGAAAGACAAGAGGGGGTGGGTTGCAAGGGGTGAACAGGCATTCCATTCAAGCAAGCAAGGAAGGAATTGGAATATGCAAGAGCTGCAGTGTGAATGAATTTTTTCATGGGTGGGGTGGGGAGAACTGTTAGACTATTAGGACTCTTTTCAATGCACAAAGTTTGTTTCTCTTCAAAATGACATTATTTTATACTTTTCATACTTTCAAGCAGTGTGGTGCTTCATTCTATTTGCATACTGAAACTTTGCCAACGTCCCCATCGATGACAAGATGACAAAGTAAAAGACTGCTTACCCCTTTTCCCTTATAACTCCTTTAGGAAACAAGGTCAAGGGTTTTTGATATTTTAAAATGTAAGCTGAAAATTCAGCATAACAGCAAGAAACACACACACGCAAATATATATATATACTTAACACTATTTCGCTACCTTATATATTTGGGAAACAGCCTCCTGGGAGGAGACTGTCCGGGGCCCTGTCCGTCCAGGACCACCCTGATTGGCCCTCCTCCTCCAGCTCCCACCCTCCCTCCTTGCCTGCTAGAAGCCTTGTGACTGTAGTCTCCATTGTCACCCACAAGGAGAGAGGCAGCAACAGGGCTCTGCAGCCCACAGGTACGCTCCTGCTGGGAGGGAGCGGGGGGGGGGAGTTTGGAGACTCCCTGTGGGCCGCAAAGCCCTGTCGCCACTGGTGGGGGGGCCACCCTCTCACACCTTCCTGCCTAGCACCCCTTTCAAAGCCCATTTTTAATGGGCTTTGATACTAGTATATATGTTTCTTACTGTTATATATATACACATATGTTCATATATATAAATATAAACACACACATGTACATGTATATATACATACATACATTTTGTTAAGTGCTGAAAAAAGCAATTCTAAGCAGAGTTTACTCAGGAGTAAGTCCAATTTATTCAACTGTATTTACTCCCAGGAAAATGTTCTTAACTTTCCCTAAAATCCTCTCAACATGTTTTGGGGCTGCAGGAAAGCTTAAAATACAGGGTTTTTGCCAGTTTTTTGTGAGGTTTTGCCTGAATGGTTTCCATTCCATTTGAAGAAGACATATTAGCTTTCCTACATTCCACCATAACGGAGGCACAGGGAGAAATAAAACTTTTTTTCAAACATCATGAAGTATTCTCCTGTATAGAGTTCAGTGCAGCCCAAACTAAGATCTGTTGAGAATATTATACCTGAAGCTGATATTCATGGAAGAAAAAGGAAGTTACCAACACATTCTTTTCTTCAGCTGTTCTTCAGTTCGATATATCACATATTGGAAATGCGACAGAAAGAGACACTGAAAACAAATACAATCATGAGAAACCTGAATGGCCATTGCCACTAAGTTAACCTTTGTCCCCAGGCAGGAATGATGCAGGTTTTGAAAAGGGTGACCATAGAGTCTGATGTTCCAGTTGAGACCATCCACCAACTGGGAAACGAGTCAAATGGGTTATCTCGGCCAATCTCACTGCTCAAACAGTTGAGCCAGTATCCTAGAGCAGAAATTCCCAATGTGGTATTTGTGAACACCATGATGCTTCCCAACTTGCTTCTTGCCTCTCACCCATTCTTCTCCCCAAACATTTCTTCTCCAAGCAAACAGCCAGTCTTCCACTTGGACAAACAAAGCTGCCTTTTACTGAATCAGATCATCGGTCCATGAAGGTGGGTTTTATTTTCTCAGACTGGCAGTGGCTTTCCAGGGTCTCAGGCAGAGGTCTGCCCTGTCTTTTTAACCAGAGATGCCAGGGATTGAACCTGGGACCTTTGGCATGCCAAGCAGATATCTACCACTCTAAGCCACAGACAATCTCAAAACTTTTCTGCACAGGGGAAAAAGGCTAGGCTAGCGCTCTTATGGCACCAGGGCTAATCATCGCTTCCACGCAACACTGGTGCTGTCCCCAGCTCCATCCCAGCCCTGGCCTGCTTTAGGTCCTCCGTTACCCTGCGGCAAGGGAACACAGATATTTCTGCATTCCTATCCCAGCACAGGCCTGTTTGAAGGGGGAAGAATCGGGTCATTCAGCCCCGGCTCCTCCCTGTCCTATGGCTTCCCAGAAAGGATAAAAAATGTTCCAGTTGGTTCTATGGTGCTTTGCGGCAGCCTGGAGCAAACTGGAACATTTTTTTTTAAATTCATGAGGTGGGAATTGTGTTGTCATGCAATTCCCCCTTTGTGAAAATACCCCCTTCCGACAAAACCTTTCCGCCCTGGCTGCCTAGTGTGGAGGCAGAAATCTGGTGTGAACTACACAATAATTGAGGGTTGGACCCACCCATTCAGTTATGAAGGTCATTGCCTTTATTATAATCCCTCTCCTCAATGCCAACCATCTCGACAAGATTGGGGGGGGGGGACCGCTGTCCTAGAGGAAATATCAATTATTGGACTGTACAATTTCAGAATACCAGTATGGGATAAAAGTATAGATAATACCCTATAAGTAGATAAACAACTCACACTAGAACAAGGCACTCTGGAATTGTCTTTCTGTTATAATAGTTTCATTATTTTTGGCAGGATAGAAATATTAGATTAATCTGCAGTAAAATCCTATTCCTCCCTGCTTTTTTGGGGGTGATGGACCTGTATTGGAATTTTTAAAAAAATGCAATTATTATTATTATTATTATTATTATTAGTAGTAGTAGTAGTAGTAGTAGTAGTAGTAGTAATATGTTATTTGTATACCACCCCATTTTGTTAGTGCAAGGCGGCTAACAACATTTAAAAATGATTCATAAAAACCAATAAAAGAACAAATCCTTCATTGAATGGGAGAAAAACCATTTCCTATTATTTGTCTCCCTGTGAGGACTGATCAGAGTTTCGAGAGGACTCACATTTGATATAGCTTCCCGTAGCCCCTGGGGCAATATATGAACTCATAATAATGCACGTCATTCTACATTTAGAAGCCAACAATTGCTGCTCATTTTTTGGGGGAAAAAACCTTGCTAAATTGCAGGTTTTTATTTCTTTATCTCATTAATGCTGACCTCATAGAAAATGGCCAGGGCTGGATGTTGAGGCTTCACGTTGAAGGGCTCCGAGCAGAATCAAGTAAATGCATTTGGAATCCAATAACTGAAAACAACAAAACTGGAAATACAAAATCAATACATGGATGAATTACCCATTTATCCTCTCTGTGTCCACTTTCCCCTTCTCTCTTTCCCACTCTGCCAATAACCACCTGCTCTTTCCAAATCATTCTTTCATAACCTCACACTGAAATAAAATCTGAGAAATAAATCAGAAATGCACCGAATTTCTTCTGCTTTTGGAGTCTTTGCTGTTTAAATTTGCAACTGAAAGCAGGGACAAAAAATAAAGTGGCAAAATCTAAGAGGCTGATAGTTTGTACATCTCTGGGTTACCTTTCCTTTGTAAAGCACCTCTGCTTTGGAGCACAGAAGGCAAACAAAGCTGGGAAATCCTTTGTTCTTCCCTTACCCAAGAACTTTCTTGTTGCTGCTCATGTTTGCTGCTGCAACCTTGGTGAGGAAGCCACCATGGATATGGAGAGGGTGGGAGGTTGGAAGTTGTAATAGATGGGAAATGGGTTATCTCTTAAACTCCACTCCATTCACACTGTTATTTTGGAAAGCTCGAAGCTCAACATATCTGAGTATTATTTGCCCCAAGGGGCAGGGGGGGGGGACTTCCTCAAAGATCAGGTTTGTCCCCAAAGAATCTGGTTCAGTTTGAGATCTGGGGTGTCTGAGGGACCACCTCTCTGAGTACGTACCCTGAAGAGTGAAGGTGCAGTGCTGAAATTCTCCTTCAGCAGCACAGCAGGAGACGTTCTGCCCGGTAACAAGATGGGCGGGAGAAGCAGTGGGCTGGATAAAATCCAAGCATTCTGGCACCCTGCTTATCAGCTAAGACCACTGTTGTAAAAATCAGCTTATTGGGATAAAGAATACAGATACCGATGCTTGTGCAGAAGTATAGTTAGCCTTTATTACCACAGTAGGATCACCACCCCTGGGTGGACTCAAAGCTCATTTGAATGCACATGTGAGGGACGAGGTTGCATGTTCTGGGCATATAAGGAAAGAGAATGCGAGCTCATCTCAGAGACGGCCCCTGAGACGGGACAGAGAGGAGATATGTTCACAGAATATAAAAGAGGATTTTAGACTGTGGAATTTTGGTAAGCTCCGTTCTCATGAATGGGTGAGAACAGAGACCTCTCTTTATTTGCAAATAAACATAACTCAGCTTACAAGAACATCTCATCCCTTTGGGCTAACAAAGAGGGAGCCACTTTGGCCCAACTAAAGCATTGCCAAGTTCAACTTCTTGGTGGCCCCGGCCCCAAAGCAGAGCCACTGGACTCAGCCAGCCTGGTGGAATGAGCTGCCAGCAGAGATCAGGCCTTAATGGGACTACCAAAGCTCCCGAGGGCCTGCAAACGGTTACGCTTCCGCCAGGGATACGAGTGAGGTCAATGCAAGCACACAGGAACACCGAGACACAGGAACTACCTCCTCTGCTGTCTACCTCCCACCACTGGAACTTGGAATGTGAAATTGAAATTGGGATCGTATTAGCCCCTACTGTGGGAGTGTTGGAACACTTTGTTTTTACTCTATTTAAACTGAAAATAGATTTTAATAAGTAATGTTTTTACTGTGTTCAGTTTTGGGCACCCCAGTTGAAGAGGGATGTGGACAAACTGGAACGTGTCCAGAGGAGGGCAACAAAGATGGTGAGGGGTTTGGAGACCAAGACACATGAAGAATGGTTGGGAGAGCTTGGTCTGTTTAGCCTGGAGAGGAGATGACTGAGAGGGGATCTGATAGTCATCTTCAAGTATTCAAAAGGCTGCCATAGTGGAGCAGAGTTGTTCCCTCTTGCCCTGGAGGGATGGACCAGAACCAGCGGGATGAAATTCATTCAAAAGAAATTCCATCTAAATATCAGGAAGAAGTTCCTGAGAGAGCAGTTTTTCAGTGTAACAGAGTTCTCCAACTCTAGAAATTTTAAAGCAGAGGCTGGATAGCCATCTGACGGAGAGGCTGATTCTATGAAGGTTCAAGGGGGTGGCAGATTACAGTGGATGAGCGATTGGGATGTGAATATTCTGCATAGTGCAGGGGGTTGGACTAGATGACCCAGGAGATCCCTTCCAACTCTAAGATTCTATGAACTACATGTGTTCCCATGGTTCCCTATCTCACAGAGGCAAACAAACATTTTGTTTAAGATATTGGAAACCTGGCTTTTCTTTCTCACAAGTGGAGACCCAAAGCAACGTAGACCATTCATTTTCCTTTGTCTGCTTTTATCCCACAACAACCACCCCATGACATAGATTAGACGAAGTCTGCCCATTCTTAAATAAAAGCGCCTGATTGGCTAGCAGAAAAGCCTTGACAGGAGGTTTTCCCTTCTCCCAGACAGCCCTTGGGAAGGAGGGGGGATTCAATAGGCTTAAAGAGAAAATCCTGTAACAGGCATTCAAGTGAGCAGCAGAGGTGGGTTGCCATTGCCTTCTTCTGCAGTCTTCCTTGGGGGCCTCCCATCCAAGGACTGAGCAGGCAAGCCTGATGTTGTTAGATCTTGAAAGCTAAGCAGGGTTGACCCTGGCTAGTATTTGGATGGGAGGCCACCAAGGGAAGCTAGGGACATGATATGGAGGCAGGCACTGGCAAACCACCTCTGGACATCCTTTGGCTGGTGGCCAGAGAATTCTAAGGGCCATTCTGCACCTCTAAAAAGATAGCATTAAGCAACTGCAATTGCTTAACACTATAAAAAAAACACACACATCCCGCCTTTTCTCACCTCCCCGCTCTCTCGCTTTCTCCTCCCACTTTCTCACGCTTCCTGGCACTCGGCACTGCTGATTAAAATGGTTGCAGAGAGGGACTCACAATACCAGGAAGTCTCCCCCTGCCTGTCAATCATGGCAGCCAGCCAATCAGCTTTCTCCTAGCTTTAATGGGAAAGCAATCCTTTTTTTTTTTAAGTGGGCTATTTTATCATGCCATCCCACGTATACCCACACACAACACACAAGCAACTGTCCCTAATCTCACTAAAACCAAGTTGAATCCTAAAGAAAAAAGTGAAAGAAGGAAAGGTACTGACCAAACATTGTGGCGGGTGTGGGTTGCTATTCTGTTACACTGGAATTGCATTGTAACACGATTGGATATTCATTCATTCAATTTATATCCTGCCACTGTAGAGGACCGTCTTATGGCAGGTTACAATCAAAACATAAAACCCTACAAAGGTCGTGAGAGGAGGGATATAAATCCAAATAATTAATTAATTAATAACATTAAAAAAATTAAACCCCACAATTACCAAATTACCAAAAACCCTGTGATGCACCATCCATGGATTTGGAGGCATAACAGATGTGAGATGCCCATATATATGTGGATGCTTCTCATGATCTATCGCCAGTCCTTTTTTTCGGTTGCCAACGATAGCAGGTGGCCAGATGGCCAACTGCATCATGAGTGTGGTGGGAACACGGGGAACTCCTTGTTTCTATTTGTGTTTGCCGAGGGGGCAAGGTCACGTTGAGTGTAATAAACTAGACCTGAGATTCCCAGGCTGTCTGATCTTGTTATTTGACTTGATTATTTTTATGATTACATTGGGTTTCAGACAGCTGTTGCCTAGCCTTCACTTGGCATCTCCAAAATAAGTGGGGAAATTGTGTCTTACCATTGCTTCTCCTCGCTCCGGAGCAAACAATATCGTTACACGTAACACATATATTCTAAAGAACATTATGTCCCCACAAGATGCACAAGCATTTCGAACTAATTATTATTATTTCTCCTTTTAGAGGTAGAGATATAAACAAGATCAATCTTAGATTTGCTTGCTGTCTTCCAGATTGAAATTTGACCTTGCAGTTCAGCTGTGTCTGCAGTACTTATAAGTTGCAGCTGTCTATCTTTCTTCAGGCATAATTTGACAAAAAAATATATCCTTGTGAAATCTCAATAGAATTTATTCTGGGATCCTAAGTTTCAATATCTCCCTTCAAAGCAGCAAAAGAATGGCCTAAGGCACCTCTCTTCTACCACCTCCAGTTTCTATGTGAAGAATATATTTCAATGAGTATATCTGTTCAAGGAGGTCCACGTAAGGGAGTTGGGGTGATGTGGAAGTCTTCAGAGTTTGCAGGTTCTAAGAGAGCAGAGCAATGAGAGGCCCCCAATTGTCCGCTTCCCAAATCCATTGGAGGACTTTCTTTTCACAGTCAGAGTAGTTCCATAGTGCAATCAGCTGCTGAAGAAAGTAGTGAGCTCCTCCTCACTGGTGGGCTTCAAGCAACATCTGGACACATATTTATCCTGGATGTTTTGGGCTGATCCTGCACTGAGTAGGGGGTTGGAGAAGATGGCCTGGATGGCCCCTTCCAACTCTATGATTCTAAGTTTTGGGTCTTTCATAGGGTTGCCAGCTGGAGAAAATGGATGTCTTGGAAGATAGGTTGTTATCGCATTACAGTATAGTTGCCAGCTCTGGGTTGGGAAATACCTGGATACTTTGGGGGTGGAGCCAGAAGTAGATGGGATTTGGGACAGGGAGGTACCGCAATGGAACATGCTATGGAGTCTGCTCTCCAAAACAGCTATTTTCTCCAGGGGAAATTATCTCTGTTGCCAGGAGATGACCTGTAATGATGGGATCCCCAGGTCCCCCGCATTCCCAAACCCCATCTTCTTCAGGTTCTACCTCACACTCTCCTGGTCTTTCCCAAGCTCCATCTGGCAACCCCAATCTCTCAATAAAACCAGTGAGAAAAGAGCTGCCAGTTCTGGGATGGGAAATACCTGGAGACTTCGGGGGTGGAGACGGAAGTGGGCAGACTCTGAGATAGGAAAGACGACAACAGAGGATAATGCTATGGAGTCATTTCCTCTGATCTTCTCCAGGGAAGTTCTCCCATAGCCCTGGGGCTGCCACAGAAGAAGGCCTTTTCTAATTTGGTCAATGGGGCAGCCATGGGAGTCTCTCCCTGTGAGCTTAATTCACAGGCAAGAGACCAATCACCATAACCTCTAAAAAGGGCCTCATACTTCATCTGGAAAAATGTGTTTGCCCTTCGGTAAGAAACTATGCTGGAAACGCAGGGAAGGCCAACCTGTTGACATATTAAACTTGTTCTCTGAGCCGTCACCTCTCAGTTTTTTGGGGGATGTGTGTGATTAATTATTGAAAAAAGCGTTCCTCCGCCGTGTACAATGGTTGATCAGACAGCCGTACCCAGCGCGGATTAGTTTCCCATGCATCAAGGGCTCTGATTAATTTTTTGTTTGTCTGTATTGCTCGCATATTGTATAAATACATCTGTGGCCTTTTGCGTTCCAGGAGCGGCAACAGTTTAATCACTTATCCCGTTTAAATTGGGGGCAAGAAAGGGCATCAGAGCAATGGATACCTTATTGAGAAAGTCAGAACGCTTGCAGAAATTTGGCTGTTCTTAATATCCTTTGCGGAGACCTCCCTCTCCTTGTCTGATATTCGGGGGATTGTAAAATGATAATGTATGGTAATTTGAGATGCAGTGATAAGCATACTAATAATGTCTGCAGCCAGTGGGGGGGAATTTGCCGCTTATGTGATCTGACTGCAGGCAAGAAAAGGAGAGCAACTGGGGAGAGAAAAGGGGGGGAAAGGTGGGGCTAGAAAGAAAATAACAGCAAAGAAACAAAGGGGGGAAATGAATGTCAATTTGGCCCCCAATCAATGCTACTGACTTTTTACCAATGCAGCTGTCTAGGCTTTGGTTAACCTCTTGTTAATCTTCCCAAATAGGATTTGATCTAAAGCCCCAAATTAAAGAACAGAACAGAGAGATAAAAAGAAGACTGGGATCAGGTTCAGTACATTGAAAAGTGTAAAAAAAAAAAAATGAATTGCCATCAAAGGCACTTGGCAGTTTTCAGGATTTTTGAGCATGTGGTCTGTTCCTAGTTTTGGGTTGCAGCTGAGGAGTGGACTGTGTGTGTGTGTGTGTGTGTGTGTGTGTGAGAGAGAGAGAGAGAGAGAGAGAGAGAGGTGGGGGAAGCTATCAAATTGCCTCAAATTATGAATGGACATGCTTCAAAACATCCCATTTTGCTCAAGTCTTGATCTTGCTTTTTTCCTAGTACCTTCAACTTTTCCCGAACATTATGGTCTTTTCTTGTCTTCTCATAATGTTGCCAAAGTACAACAGTCTCAGTTGAGTCATTTTAGTTTCTAGGAAGAGTTCAGGCTTCATTTGATCTAGAACCCACTTATGGATCTTTGGGGCATCCATAAAACTCTCCTCCAGCACCCCTCTTCAAAAGAAAAAAACCCAGTTTTCGTGCTATCTGCTTTCTTCGCTGCCCAGCTTTTACACCAATACATAGTAATGGGGGACACTATAGCACAATTTAACTTGATCTTGGTCGCAATGTCATGAAATAGTAGAAATGCAATGTCTGCAACCCAGCCTGTGGTTATGGAACCATTTGTTCTCAGAAACAAGGAGTTGTAATGCTAGGGATGGCTGTTCCTAGGTGGGACCTGTTCATCTTCTGGTTTTACAACTCATCTCCGGTGAACAAGACCAATTCTCCTGGATAAAATGGCTGCTTTGGAGGGTGGACTCCATAGCACTATACTCCCCTGAGGTCCTTCCCTAAGGTCCCTTCCTCCAAATGCCACCTACTCCTGGCACTACTTCCAAAGTCTTCAGGGATTTCCCAAACCAGAGCTGGCAACCCTCTGTAACCTGCCAGGCCAAGCAGAGATCTTAAGAGGGTTGGGTCTGGAATAGGTGCTAGGCCAGGGCTGCCTGCTATAGAGCAGAGCTCCAATCAGACAGGGCTTTCTGTTATCTTGCTAGAACTAAACATCTTTGCTCCATGTAATGTCAGGCTCTTTCTTGACACTTGCTTATTGATTCATTCATTAACATCCAAAGCTTAATTCAGGTCAGGGCATCCGTTTTCAGTTCCAGGACTCAGCCTTGCAATTTCCGGTGCAGATGAAACTTCCTCAGAGTTGCTGTAAAGTTTTCTTTTTCTTCTTCTACTAGAGTCAAAAGACTAGAGGGCAAGTGGAGAGAGCTCCCAGATCAGATGGATTTGCCATCACATAGACTGGAGATTGGCTTCTCCACCCCAAGCCTAGAAATCAAGCCAATGGTGGTTTGCCTAGCCCTACCTCTGTATGGGGTCTGCAGTAGCCAGGCTGACTTCATGCAGGACAAGCAGGTCTCCCCTGGTCACCGGGCAAGGGATGTGGGGATACGGTTCCCAGATTCAGGTTGAAGACTCCTGTAAATTTGGGGATGAAACTTGCAGAGGTTGCGGACCTTCATGGGGTAGAACACCATAGAGTTGACCCTCCAGAGCTTCTATTTTATTCAGGAGAACTGATCTCTGTCATCTGGAGCTGCAATTCCAGAGGATCCCCGGGTCTCACCTGGAGTAGGGTTGCCATTTCCAAGTTGGCAAATACCCAGAGACTTTGGGGCTGGAGCTGGAGGAGTGCAGGGTTTGGGGAGGGGAGGGAGTTTAATGGGGTATAGCGACATATTATCTACCTTCCAAAGCATCTGTTTTTCTCCAAGGGAACTGATCTCTGGAGATGCGCTGTAATTCCAGGGGATCTCTAGGTCTGGACTGAAGTTCCAAGTTGGTAAATACATGGAGATTTTGGGGGTGGGCCTGAAGTGAGTGGGGAGGGGCTTCAATGGGGCATAGTGCCTTGCATCCATCTTCCAAAGCAGCCATTTCCTCCAGGTGAACTCATCTCTGTTGCCTGGAGATTCGTTGTAATCCAAAGAGATCTCCAGCCAGCCACAAAACAAATAGATGGTTGCTACACAGTTAAAACTACAAGTACAACAATATAGGCTAGATATCAGGAAAAAGAATTTCACAGTCAGAGTAGTTCAGCAGTGGAATAGGCTTCCTAAGGAGGTGGTGAGCTCCCCCTCACTGGCAGTCTTCAAGCAAAGGTTGGATACACACTTTTCTTGGATGCTTTAGGATGCTTTTGGCTGATCCTGCGTTGAGCAGGGGGTTGGACTAGATGGCCTGCATGGCCCCTTCCAACTCCAGGATTCTGTGATTCTATGATCCTCCATCTACCATTGGAACCTATGGTCATATTGATATGCACAAGTGTTGTATACTCTTCTGGAAACATAACTCTTAAGATGTAAATACACTGATTAGAAATAAGTGTTGGGATATACTGAGGAAAGTGGATACCCAGAGAGTTCTGGCTCTCATCATAGAATCCTAGAGTTAGAAGGGGCCAGACAGACCATCTAGTCCAACCCCCTGCTCAATACAGGATCAACCTAAATCATCTAGATTAAGGGGCTTTCCACACCGGGATCCATGTAGCAAATTGTTTGCTGAACAAAAAATCGCCATTTTAAATAGTGGAATTCGTCGTTATGCATACCTGCCTTTGTAGTGGAATCCAGTTGCGTTTCTATCGTTTCCCACAGGCTTCCGGTCTCTGCAAAAATCGCTAGAAAGGAAGCGCTATTGCCGAGCTCGTCCCGCCCCTGGCCGTCAAGCAGCCAATGGGCGGCCGTTAGCATGCTCCCAAACAGCCCCTTTCCCTTTAAGAAAGGTTTAAAAAACACACACACACACACCCCGTTGCAACGAATATGCGTTGATTCGTTGCAACAGAGAGACCCCCACCTCACGGGCGCGATTTTCGGCCGAAAACAGTGTGAAAAATATAGGGAAAATAAATCAGCAAATGGGCTTCTGTGTTGCTTGTGCTTAGTGACTGTAAACAGAGGGACTGCAGACGGGGAAGCCTCACTGGCTAAACGGAGGCTCGCCGGTGCGTTGATCTCCGCTCGCTCAGAGAAAAAAAAAATGGCGATCGCTTTGCCGGAAGATCAGAGGAGAGAGCCAGGGGGAGGGACTTTGTAGAAACCACAACAATGGTAACGCACAGAACTTTCCCGCTAGTGTTGCAGATTGGTTGCAGGAGTATAGCGCTTTCCGGAGGGTGAATCCACTTTTTGGGATTTCCCTGAAAGCGCTACAACGAAGCGCTTTTTGCAGATCGGTTTCAGGAGTGTTGCAGATTGTCAACGACGTTGTGCATAACGGCAAAACTGTACCGTTTTCAATTAGTAACCATTGTGCAATTTTGAAGGAATGCGGAAAGCCCCTTAGTATCTGGCCAGCCACTGATTGAAAACTGCCAGTGAGGGGGGAACTCGCCCCTTCTTTAGGCAAATAATTCTACTACTGAACGACTCTGAGGGTGAATCTCCCCCCTGATATCTAGTTGTGCACCCTCCCTCCCCCCCCCCCACATGGTGAGGTGCTGGCTGCAGCAGCCTGGAGTGGTCGATTCAGACGCAGCCGTGCACAACCCTAGTGTACATACACACCGCTATCATCTCCTGCTAAAGAAGAAATGGTTGAACTTGTAGCTCTACATGTAGCTTTTTTCTTCTCTAGTATCACCCAGAGGTTGGCATCCCACTTTTCACATCCCTAGTTGAGGCAGCTCAGAGGTGACCCTCCTTAAACCGAGGCTGCCTCCCGGAGCCCCCCCTTAGATGGATGTAAGCCTGCCGTGAAGCCTTGGTCCGCAGGCTCTCAAGGAGTTAAAGGGGAGAGGGACAAGTGGCATTCTTGAACAAGGCAACTCTTTGAAACAAACACTGTGACTCCAGCTCTGCACACACAGGGTGGTAAGCGTTGCGGGCTGACAAGAGATTGATTGTTTTAATTGGGCAGGGATGGAGCGTCACAGGGCCGGCAATTCTTTCTCCCGGCTCTCCTCCCGCCATGTTTACTGGCTGCTAGTCTTTGCGGCTGACTGTTCCGCGCGCCCATAAATCACACAGTGGTTTCAATGGGATGATAAGAAACATAGGCTCAATAAGGATCCTGGGCAAAACAGATGCACTTTTGTGCCCACACACACACAAATACATTTGTGTTGTTTTCCGCAGTCCTGTGGTTATTCAAAGGAGCCAGGAAGGGGAGGCGAGCGAAAGACGACACAAGGGGTTTATGACAAAAAGAGAAGCTTGCTGGCAGAAGGCAGACCCTTCTTCCTCCTGGAAGAAGAACAGGAGGTTTTGATACCGTGGTCTTCTCCATCCTAAGGAGTCTCAAAGCCCTGGGTAGTCTGATCTTGTCAAATCTCAGAAACTAATCAAGGTCAACCTTGGCTAGCATTGGGAGGGGAGACCTCCATGTGGACATGGAGGGAAGCAGTGGCAAACCACTTATGAACATTATTTGCATTGAAAACTCTAGCCAGTCACCATAACTCAGCTGTAACTTAACAGCACTTTCTGCCACCAAGGAAGAAGAGTTGAGTTTTATACCCCACTTTTCATTGCCTGAAAGAGTCTCCAAATGGCCTTCCCTTCCTCTCCTCACAACACACACCCACACAGGGAGTCTGTTATGGGGAGAGGAAGGGAAGGTGATTGTAAACTGCTTTGAGACACCTGAGGACTGCTGGGTGACTGTGGACTATTCCCAGTTCTCTCAGAGCTCTCTCAGCCCCACCTCCCTCACCGGGTGTCTGTTGTCGGAAGAGGAAGGGAAAAGGTATTTGTAAACCCCTTTGAGACACCTGAGGCCTGCTGGGTGACTGCAGGCCATTCCCAGTTTTCTGGGAGCTCTCATAGCCCCACCTCTCTCACAGGGTGTCTGCTATGGGGAGAGGAAGGGAAAGCAATTGGAAACCCCACACATACCACCTCTTCACCCCATGCCCTTGCAGACTGGACACCCCTCCCCTACCTCTTCCCTCCCCCAAGCTCTAGCTCCCGTTGTATTCCTGGATACAATGGGCTTTGCCCCTAGCATAAAATAAAAATACTAACTAAGAGCACATCATACCTTGTGCAAAGACACGAACCGAGGAACCTGCCGCTTTGCTTTCTCCCCACACAAAACAGAGCACATTTATTCAAGCTCCCGATATGTAAGAATTGGCCATAATTACAGATGTGCAAAAACACTGTTCATCATTCCTGCCTGTAGGTTTGCAAGGAACATGGCTTGCAATTATTAGAAGTACTTAGCCTTAATACACTCAATACATTTTACTACTTTTTCCCACCTCCCCCACTTCATTAAAAGAGAGTGGATAACAGTGTCCTTTCCCAAGCCCAGCCTAGGACCTCGAAATATGGCAGCACCAGGGTTCCCTCATGCATTCCACTTATTCTGCATTATTTTAAAATATATATTAATTGTAATACATGAGGTTCTGTCTTCAGCCCAGTGTTTATACCAATTTGGGAAGGGGAAAACCTCTGGTTTTCTTGCGTTTTATGACTAACAGGTGGGAAAGGCTGTAGCTAGGGCCACTGAAGCAGCCGTTCAAGCCCGAAGCCTGGACCAGCTGCTTTGGCGGCCCAACCCTAGCTGTAGTCTCAGATTAATTGCTTTCCAAAAGAGAGCGCATGCATGCGATGTTTCCAGCACAGCTGTCCTGCTAGTCGGGGTAGTCAAACTGTGGCTCTCCAGATGTCCATGGACTACAATTCCCATGAGTCCCTGCCAGCATTTGCAGTTTGACTATCCCTGTGCTAGGGTATTATACCCCATGGAATTCCTTCCACTCTTCAAAAGCCCCTCCTAATTCCTGACTCCAGCTTCAAAACTCCAGGAAATCCTCAGTCAGGTGTTGCCGACTCTGCGGGTAGAAAATCCCTGGAAATTTTTTTGGGGGGTAGAGTCTGAAGATGGGGATTAGAGAGGCTGCTATGCAAGTATAAAGCCATAGAATATATCCTCTGTACCAGCCGTTTTCTCCAGAGGATCCCAGGAGATTTTGGCTACCACCTGGAGGTTGACAACCCCGGTTGGAAACCCCCTACTTACAGCAAATGCCTGGAAACAAAGCCTTATTGGTGGCAAACCTTCAACAATTCCTAGAGCAGGCTTTCTCATCCAGGATTTCACACGCTCCTTCGATTTCTTGATGGCGCTGGAAGCGTTTCCCAAATACGTGGGAGTTATTTTTTTTATGTTGATAAACACCGTTGAAGGTGTAAAAATACCCTATTTGACTCTGCAACACTGCAAAGCCGAATGGGGGCATTTTGTGTTCCTGCGGGGACATCGTAGGGAGGAGGGAGGAGCTGGGCCTTCGAGGCCCGTATGCACGGCCTGCCCTGTCCTAGCTTCTGATGGAGGCCAAGGCAAACAAGGAAACATTGAACATTCAGCATTCCCTTGCCGTGGGCCATTAGAGGCCCTAACGCAAGACAGGCCTGGGAGGGGGCCGGGCTGGTGGTGACATCATGCATCAGCAGGGATTTGCACCGCTGCCATGCTGCTGCCAGCTCAGCCTTTCCGCCCCGTGCATAATCAGTCATAAGCATACAAGTCAAACTAAACGGCATGCAAAGGGATCTCAGGAAGGAAGAAAACTAGATCTCAAAGTCTGTTGGCTCAGTGAACAATGTTGAGAGGAAGAAGAACCTGAGGAAAAGTAAAAGAGACCAGATCTTAAGAACGTAAGAGGAGCCATGTTGGATCAGGCCAATGGCCCATCCAGTCCAATCCAATATAATCCAGTCCACCACAGTAGCCCAAATCCATGTGCTATCAGGAGGTCCTGAAGCAGTAGAAGAAAAAGAGTTAGTTTTTATATCCGATTTCTCATGGCCTGAAGGAGTTTTGAAGTGGCTGACAATCGCCTTCCCTTCCTCTCCTCACAACAGGCACCCTGTGAGGTAGATGGGGCTGAGCGTGTTGAGCAAAGAAGACAAGCATTGTGACGGGTGTGTGTTTGTGTGTCTGTGTGAACTGCTGTCAACACACTTCCAAATTATGGCTATCCCATGAATTAACATCCTCCAAAATGTCCAAGTCTTAGCAAACCAGCTGAGATCTGCCAGCAAGAAAAGAACTTTATTCCTTTATTCAATCAGCCGGAAATGTAGAACTGAAGAAGAAGGGAGAAGTCCCAAAAAAAAGCTTACATGGGGCAGAAGGCTTTCTGAAACTTAAGCAGTTTGCTAAGGGAGGCAGAATAATTCAGGGGTGCGGGGCAGCCTTAAATCCAGTAAGGAGAAAAGCAGGACAGCCTCGGGATTATTAATATTGTATTTATTATTTTAATCATTTCTATCCTGCTGCGTCAACTAAATGTTTTTGAGGTGGCTAACAGATAATTAAAAAAAAAATCAACAACCCAACAACAACAAAATCAACAGCTTAGAAAAACACCAGCATGTAATAATTGCATATTAAAGTCACATTGAAAAAGAGGTTGGCATATAGCCAATCACACAGTTCTGAAGGCCCCATTTCTAACAAGTTTTTGGAAGCAGTAGAGATGCCAGATCCCCTGGAGGGGGCAGGTCCCTGCTGACCCGGCCCTCCTCTCTGCTACTGATCAGCTGGGCTGGCAGGGAGACTTATCCCTCCCCCCACAAAAGGAGCAACACCTTAGATTTCAGCCACAAGCCCATGTGACTTCAATGTGACCCAGAAGAGATGCAGGCATGTCACTGAAATGTTGGGAGTTGTATATTTGGGGGAGGGGGGGTTAAATCCCCTTGATGGCCAAATGATCAGCAGCAGAGAGGTGGGGCCTGTCAGCAGGAACCGCCGCTGCAGGGGGGGGGGCATCCCTACTGCTACTTCTTCCAGTTTTACAGCTCATGTCATAGAATCACAGAATCATAGAGTTGGAAGGGGCCATACAGGCCATCTAGTCCAACCCCCTGCTCAACGCAGGATCAGCCCTAAGCATCCTAAAGCATCCAAGAAAAGTGTGTATCCAACCTTTGTTTGAAGACTGCCCATGAGGGGGAGCTCACCGCCTCCTTAGGCAGCCTATTCCACTGCTGAACTACTCTGACTGTGAAAAACTTTTTCCTGATATCTAGCCTATATCGTTGTACTTGAAGTTTAAACCCATTACTGCGTGTCCTCTCCTCTGCAGCCAACAGAAACAGCATCCTGCCCTCCTCCAAGTGACAACCTTTCAAATACTTAAAGAGGGCTATCATGTCCCCTCTCAACCTCCTTTTCACCAGGCTGAACATTCCCAAGTCCTTCAGCCTATCTTCATAGGGCTTGGTCCCTTTAAGATAGGTTGAGGGACTTGGGAATGTCCAAGCAACATTGATCAGTTCCCCCCGAGAAAATGGCTGCTTTGGAGGGTGGGGTCCATAGCATTATATTCCACTGAGGTCCCTCCCTATCCCAAATCTTGCTGACTCCTGGCTCCACCCCCAAAGTATCCATGCACTTCCCAACTCAGAATGGGCAACCCTATCCAGAATCTCAGGCAAAAGTCTTTCAAAGGTCTTTTGCTTTAGGATGCTTTGGGCTGGTCCTGCGTTGAGCAGGGGGTCAGACTAGATGGCCTGTATGGCCCTTCCAACTCTATGATTCTATGATTCTAAATGACCTACTGATTCCTCTAACTGAAGATGCTAGGGATTGAACTTGGGGATGTCTCGCCTACAAAGCAGATGTTCAGCTAATGAGCCATGGGCCCTTCTCTCCCTCATCTCGATTCCTAGCTTCTCCCCTCCTTCAAGGCGATGCGTCACCCATGGGTAGCTATGGCTGCCTTATGCTCCTAGCCATCCCAGTCACCCCTCGTGAGTATGGATATGCATGCACACCTGTTTACATTTCTTCACCGTATCCATGCATCAGTTGCTTCGAGAAACCACCAAACAGGGACTCACTGAAAGATAAAATCAAATCTCTTTTCCATGCTAGCAGGACATTCTTTTGTCCATATGCCCCTTTGCATGCACACGCCATACGTCTGTTTCATGGCAAACATAAAATGGTTGAATTCACTATCAATTACAGGTTGGAACAAGTTTGATTTCAATTACAACAGGAGAGCTAAACAGCTGGGGAATTCCCCAAGGGGAAGTGCGAGAACCAAGGGGGTGAACGGTTCATTAAACAGCACTAATTAGAGAGAGATGAACTCGAGATATAAAACGCTTCTGGTTGCTTTGCTTCCCCAAGACGGCTTGTCTTTCAGGACAGAAACAGTAAGCACCATAGTTGGACAGAAATCTGTTTTAATTTCCCTATTATTGCTACCTGAATCATCACTTAACAACAGCTCTAACTTTTTAAATTTCATTTTAAGTAAGCAACAACAACAAAAATAACACATTTGTTGCCACTCTACATTCAAGTCAACCAGCTGTTTAAAGGGCAAACAGATGCAGAAAATCATGAGTCAAAGCATAATAGAAGCATTTAAAAAACACTAATTTACAGCTAATGAAAGTCGTGGGCTGGCAAATGGAGAAATGTCTGCAATCTCTCTCTCTCTCTCTCTCTCTCTCTCTCTCTCTCACACACACACACACACATACACACACACACACATACACAGATTCTGAAATAAGTGTACTCTTGAGTGACACTCATAAAAGTACTTTACGGCATGAATGAATTAATAACCTGGCAACAACACAACTCTAATCCAGACTGGGATACACCGGGATGCCAGTCCCCAAGTGGGACCTGAAGGACTCCTGGAATTACTGCTCATCTCCAGGGTGACAGGGATCAGTTCCCTGACAGGAGATAGTTGCTTTGAAGGGTGGACTCCATAACGTTAAATTCCACTGAGGTCACATGACATCCATCTTGAATCAGCACAGCTCATAATTATGCAAGAGCCCTGCCGGATCAGACCAGTGGTCCACCTAGTCTGGCCTCTCTTATCATACAGCAGCCATCTAGTGAAATTCCTCCTCCTCCTCCTCCTCTTCAATCAGCTCCATGGATGGATGGAAGAGATGAGGGGCAATTTCTCTTCCCCCTATAGCCCCTCCCATGAGCCATGGGGATATAGAATCATAGAATCACAGAAACATAGAGTTGGAAGGGGCCACACAGGCCATCTAGTCCAACCCCCTGCTCTACGCAGGATCAGCCCAAAGCATCCTAAAGCGTATTTCAACCCCCGAGTTTCCCAGCCTCAAGAATGATCTTTCTGGGGATTCAAATTGAGTGCTGTAACAGAGAATACATAGTAGGCCACCCATTAATATTTTGCAGGAAAGAAACCTGTGGCACAACCATGAGGATGGAGTCTATGCATGTAATTGTGGAGATACGTGTAGGCAGAAGATGTGTGTTGATGGTACTGGCTTGAAGCACTTTGTATTCTGGGTATGGTCATTAGAGAAACTCTGCATGTTGGAGTAGTGAGATTGTGAACACCGTACAAGACTTAGATCTAGAGCAACAGATGTATATATCTGATGAAGTGGAATGAAACAAGTTCATAGCCACTCTACTTGTCCTGTTGTACACTGTGAAATTAAAATAATCTAAATGAGAAGATTCAGAAGATTTACTTCATTCAATTTTTGAGATTATTATACTTAATTGTATATCTTATTCCATACAGAATTTTTTTGAACTTAGTTTTGGGCAAACAGGTAGACAAGGTGGGTCTTGAAGGCCACTTGTGACTGAGACAAGACGCACACACAGGTGGGGTCCAAAGATCTCCTGGGATTATGACAGATCCCCAGGAGACAGAAATCAATTCACCTGTACAAAATGGCCCATTTGGAAGGTAGACTCTATGTCATGATACCCCATTGAAGTCCCTCCCCTCCTCAAACCCTTTCTCCTCAGGCTCCACCCCCAAAATCTCCAGGCATTTCTAAACCCAAAGTTGGCAACCCTAATCAGAATATACATATGCTAAGAAGGGAGAAGGCTATTTGGACCAAGTTCAGTATTAGGAGAAAGGGATTGCACCCTTTGCCTCAACCCTCAATAAGACAAATAGACTAGGGTGCATATAGAGTTAGGGTAAAAGTGTGAGGTGGGGGGAAGGGTTCACTCTAAAGTACAACGATATAGGCTAGATATCAGGAAAAGGTTTTTCACAGTCAGAGTAGTTCAGCAGTGGAATAGGCTGCCTAAGGAGGTGGTGAGCTCCCCCTCACTGGCAGTCTTCAAGCAAAGGTTGGATACACACTTTTCTTGGGTGCTTTAGGATGCTTAGGGCTAATCCTGCGTTGAGCAGGGGGTTGGACTAGATGGCCTGTATGGCACCTTCCAACTCTATGATTCTATGATTCTATGATTCTAATTTGGGGTCCTCATGAGTTTGCTTTAGGATGCTTAGGGCTGATCCTGTGTTGAGTAGGGGGTTGGACTAGATGGCCTGTATGGCCCCTTCCAACTCTATGATTCTATGAGTTCTATTTTCCAGCAGCAGCAGCAACAACAACAAGATATTAGAATATAGATCTTCCAGGATCTAGTCAAGTTTAACCCTTGGTGACCATGCATTCCCTTTGCTCTGCTATATGCTCTGCTAGTGTATTCCAGAAAAAGAGTATTTTATAGACGCTTGTATTTCCTATCCTTTGAAGCCATTACATTGTATTCTGGAAAGCTTATAATAAGTTGTCTGCAAATGTGAAGATTTATTTGTAAACATAAAACCCTCGAGAGGAAATAGTCTCTATTTAAAATGTTACCCACAGAGCTTTGCATTTAAAATATTACAGTTTGAATATTAAGCAATATATTACATGCTGGCAGGATTTTTTAAAGGTAGTATACAATTTCAAAGTACCTGATTTTATACACTCACATAAATTACCCCACCTATTTAGGACATGTGCATATTGTTCATTCTCAAAATTATCTTATATTTGTTCATGTTTAGTTTCTGGTAACAAAATCAGAGTACAGTAGAGTTGCCAACTGTGGGTTAGAGACAATTCATGAAGATTCGGGGGAGGGGGGGTTTGGGGGGGCTGGGTTGTGCCCGTGGAAGTGAACTCTATGATCCAGAGATCCACTGTTACTTCAGGGGCTCTTCAGGTCCCAGCAGGAGGCTGTCTGCCTGTGTCTTTGCCTGTCCTGTGTCTTTGCCTGACTTTTCAGCCAAGGTTAGACAGTTCCGTTTATTTCAAGGAGGACGTACATAAATCTCTCCCATTAAACCCAGTGAGTACAGCTGCAAATTGTGGCTGGGTGATTCATGGAGATTTGAAGATGAAGCTTGGCAAACACAGAGCTTTTGGAGAAACCTCAGCAGGAAATACCCTCCACAACACCAACTTTCCCCAGGGAAATTCAACTCTATGGTCAGGAGGTTGGCAAGGCCATTAATGTGACTTAGAAGGGATTAACTTTATGCTCTGAGTTGACAAGATCTCGTTTGGTTAAATAGTAGATTTTAGATGAGTTTTTTGAGTCAACTTTAAGGCGTAACATAACTGAGTAATTTAGAGCAACTGCTACTAACGTTTCACCTGCATTCCTGGCTCCTACAGTTGATAGATGCCCTCATTAAAACAAAGCAGAACAAAACGAAAACAAACACACATTCATATCTTTTAAATGTTTAAATGCTTCAGAATGGGTTTGGGCGGGGGGGGGGTCAGCTACCCAGGTGTGCCCTCAGAGTGCTCTATGGCAGGGGGTAGTCAACCTATGGTCCTCCAGATGTTCACGGACTACAATTCCCATGAGACCCTGCCAGCGAACGCTGGCAGGGGCTCATGGGAATTGTAGTCCATGAACATCTGGAGGACCACAGGTTGACTACCCCTGCTCTATAGCAGCCATTGTCAGCAGAGGCCCTATGGCCACCCGGGGGGCCCTGGCACATTTGGAAGGGGCCAAAGACCCAAAAAAGTTAGAAGGGGGGCAAAGGATTTATGGGGAGCCTGGTAACTGAACTGACAAAATACCCTTTCTGTCACATATGATGTCATTAATTGCTAGAAAATTTGATCTTTGTCAAGGGAAAAGAAACCACGTAATCCATTTTTTGTGTGTGTGCTTGAATTAATGCATTCAAGGGGAAAAAACGAACACGCTTCTCATAGGCAAATGTTCTAGAAATCCGCCTCATATATAAGAGAAGATATGCTGAGTATAGTTAGTTCATCCTTCGCATCGGCCTTTTTAAACCTAGCTTATTGCACAAGTGGCCAGCCTACTGCAGGAGGCCCTGGAATCTGTCAAGAGCTCCTCAAAGGGTCGTGGGCAAAAACAAAAGGTTGAGGATGGCTGCTCTACTGGCGTAAGAGGAGTCAGAAGTGTACAAAACCAGCCTTGCGATAAAGGTCAACATGGACTGATCAGAACTCCGTGAAAGGATTTTTTACGAAGTTGCCACAACAGCATTCCCACTTCATTTCCAGTGAATACATGGAAACAGTGACACATTACTCTCATGACCTCGATGAGATGCTCTAGGACTCGGGCACAACCCCAGAGTTTGACCCAAACTGTAAAATAAGGTGTTAACATCACAGCAGTAATCCTACGTCGCTTCTGGGTATTTGCCAGAAGTGATATCCCGTTGTTGCCATGGCGACATTCCCATTGCAACCTTCAGCTTCCGCTCAGAGATAGCTGCCCATAGCCCTGGCCTCAGGGCAGGTCCGGGGCCTTCTATCTTCCCTTTCACCATCAGGCAGAGGGGAAGGCCCTGGCCAGTGACTCAGCAATGTCACTTTCAGAGATGCAAGACAGACTGATATTTGGGCAAATAATCTAACCACAGAGTGTTTGCCCAAAGACCAGAGTGCCCGTGTTGCCGGCAATGTGATAACTGCCAGCGTGCGCCAGAGGTGATGTCAACTGTGTCACCGATATCATTGCTGCCCTGCCGGCCTAGGCTTCCCCCAGTGCTGGCAAGACTCCCTGACCAGCTGATCAGGGGTAGGGGGTGGCAGGGGGCAGATTCCTCTCCCCTGGCAGGTTTCTACCAGCCCTGATCACAAGCAACATAGGGGACCAAGCCCTATGAGGGAAGGTTGAGGGACTTGGGAACGTTCAGCCTGGAGAAGCGGAGGCTGAGAGGGGACTTGATTGCTCTCTGTAAGTATCTGAAAGGTTATCACTTGGAGGAGGGCAGGGAGCGGTTCTTGTTGGAAACAGAGGATAGGGCCTGCAGCAATGGCTTTCAACTATGTGAAGAATGGTACCAGCTAGATATCAGAGGGGGGGAAATCACAGAGAAGTTCAGCAGTGGAATAGGTGGCTTAAAGAGGTAGTGAGCTCCCCCTTCCTGGAGGTTTTCAAGCAGCAGCTGGACAGATACTTACCATGAATGCTTTAGGTTGGTCCTGCATTGAGCAGGGGGTTGGACTAGATGACCTGTAGGAACCCCTTCCAACTATATGATCCTATAACACCAGTCATCTCCTGTGCTACTGATGGCTAGCAGTGAACTGAACCACGGGGTATGCTGGTGGCATCCTCATTGTACCACCCTTGTTGTTTAACCCTGTTTGGCACCAAAATTATGGGGAATTGGAAAGTTAGGATTGTGGCACAAACAAAGGGAACAATCCATGTCTTTATGAAAAGGATGTAATAAGCAGGAGGAAAAATATACAGTTTATTTTCTGCAAGCAGAATATTGAATGAGGGCATGTATTAATGCTCTTGGAAGCCAACACCCCCTTCAAAAGGCACGTGCGAATTGCCTGTTTATTTATTATTTATTTATTTATTCATCATACTTATATACCGCCCTCCCCGGAGGCTCAAAAGCGCCCCCTGCAGACTCGGTCATCGTGTCAAAAATGAATCCGTTTTGTTCCGGAACGAACACACCACTCTTTCTTTAAATGATTGAACACTTTCTGGGGTGACTACAGAAAGGCTGTCCACAAGCATGTTTCCTGTGTTAGCATATCTGAAAAGACAGCTTCCTTTTGATACTGAATGTACTCCTGATTTACCATTTGACCGCTGAATGATTGTCAGGATCAGTCCCCTGCTCTCTGCCATGTTCGGACCAGGCTGACCAGAGAGACTCCATCTTTGTGTGTGTGTAACCTTTTGTGCTTATAACTCAGTGTAACCATTTGTGCTTATGACTCTGTAGCAATCCTTTGAACCTCTACCCTCCCTTTGATGCCCCTGAGCTTTTCACACTGCATGTCCCCCCCTGCTGTGATACTCTGTTGCAAGTACCCCTGCAAACAGCTTATCTACAACTTGAGGCGCCAAGAAGACCAAGGCCGCGGAAACAGAGACACTCTGGCAGGAAGCCCAGGATGGCACCTGCCAGGGGGGGACTATCCCTCCAGTGGGAACAGGGACCGTTTGGGCGGTAGAATTGTATTGATAACTGCTTGCTTTCCCGATATCGAACAGTCTTGACTTCAGATGTTAGAGTGATCAGAACTACTTCCAATTAAAACTTTCTATTCAGCCAGAAGCCTCGTTGTGAGTTTTTCTGCCTTTGACAATGATTCTATTTCGGGGAATGCGGGAATTCATTAAAAAAAACAATGTCCGTGGAAGCCGAGCCTTGTTTCCCAAAACCTGATCATGTTTCTGAAGATTTGTTTCCCCCCTTTAAGCCACTGCCAGGTTTTCTTCTAATTGTAAGGACAATCGGCTGAACATCTGTAATTCCTGTTCCGGTGCACTTCATAGTCATGAAACATTATGTTGGTGAAACACAGCGAGGGAATGGAACTCCCTAAGGGAGATGGAGTATCGACTTCAATGCAGGAAGGGGAAGGACACACGTGCGACTTCAAAGAAACACACACACACACACAAACTGGTGCTTTGGTTAAACAGATCTGATATCTTACCACCCATGGTTTGTCAGGTACCCAAATCTCCCACAAGTACTTCGGCATATCTCCAAAATTCAGTGCCTAAAAAGCAAGTAATATTTGAATAAAAAGACTTGTCACTTTGTACCACACCTAAGACATTCCCCCCAAAACTTGTGGAACAATCTAGAACAAAGGCTGGACATACAGCTACGGGGTCTTAAAGTCTAATTGTTGTTGTTGTTTTCTTACAAATAAGCTTGAATGCAAGCTCTGGGTTGGGAAGTCCCTGGAGATGTGGAGGTTTAGTCTGAGACTAGTATGGTTTGAGCAAGGAGAGACTTCAGTGGGGTATAAAGTCCATAGTCTCTATCTTCTAAAGCAGCGAACTGATTTCTGTAGTCTGGAAAGAAGTTGTAATTCCTGCCATAGGTCTATGATACCTATTTGGGAACATTTGATAGAATGATCCCCACAAAGACACTCTTTCCTTGCCTGAGGAGAAAGATTAAGTTGAACCAGGCCATTGCACACAATATTACACCACTGAAATCCTAATGTCAATATTTCCAAAAGTACTGGGTAGACAGGGTATCCTGGGAACCCCCTGGGAACCAGTATAAAAGGGGGACTTACTTGGAGCAAAGAGATGCCTAGGCATTCTGGAGCATTCTGATATTTAGACAAGAACTTTATGGTAGAAGTCATTTTTATCAGTTTTTGCCAAATAACAGAGGGGGCCGAATTCAAAGACCATTTCCACACGGAGGGGTAAAACGTGAGTGGCTTCCTGCTGGGGTAGACACAGGATGGTAAATCTCCTGTTTGCAGCCCTCCTCATGGGAGACCCCTCCCGCATTTTCCCTCTGCCCCATCATGGCTTTTTGCCTCTTGACAAGTCTGCTAGGGAAAGCAAAATGAACGTCTCCCTCCATTCTTGACTTGTCAATCACAGCAAGCCACCAGTCACAGAATAACAGTTCTCTCATGGACTGAAACTTTCTCCCTCTCCTCCGAGCTTTAAAATTATATTTTTATAGGCACTTCCGCATTGCTATGTGGTCATGCCTCAACATTAGGGATGTAAATCCAGATTTGGTGATTTCTGAAATTGTGAGTTAAAAATGGCCAAAATTTGCCCCAGCTACTGGACATCCTCAGGATGCAAGCAATTATATGTGGAAGGGGCTCTAAACCCCGCATTCGAAGGCTGTCCAGGAACAGATTCTTCATGCAGAAATGGTCAAAAGGTTGTGCCCAAATACCAGAGTGTGCCTGTGTCACCGCTGACACGATGAGGTCGCTTCTGGTGCATCACCAGTAATATAGGCCTAGGTGTTCTCCCACTAGCCAGCTGACTGGTGATGTGAGGAGGGCGCCTGTGCATCTGTTGAACTTTTCTAACTTGGTTATTCTAGATGTTGTAATAAATGATAATGAGGATAATGATAATAGGAGAGTTGTGGCACTGACAAAATATCTGAGCTCTTAAAGCACATGTTCATGCACACGAACACACACACAAATCACTTAAGCTCAGCACCAAAACACATCAACAAGTTTCATATATTAGTGTTGCCTAAGTTAGACTCTGTGCACCCAGGTTAGGTGCCCAGGCACGAATTCAACAGGCAAAAATTTCTCATCTAAGCAGTATGGGAGGGTTTCCAGGCTTTGCCATGCAACTGGGGGGACATGGTGGTAGACAGTTTTGCATTTGCCATGATGTAACTTCTGGGGGAAAGCCAGATCTTTCTCCTCCAAAATGTGGCCTGATAACACCAGATGCAGGCAGATTCGCTGCGAAATTGGAATCTAAAGCAGGCTTTCTCAACCAGGGTTGTATGAGACACTGGGTTTCTTGATGGCCCTGGAAGTGTGTCCAAACAGGTGGGAGTTAATTATTAAACATTTGTTAAACATTTACTGGGTGATATGACAATATATGTTGTTATTGTTGCTTTGCATGTGCTTGCACAAGTGTTGGGTATTTTCTTTTAGCATTTACCCAGCTTAATAGTTGTTATCTATATCAAATTAGTGTTTGATTTTGTCAGGTACTTCCACTATCAAGAAAGTTGGTTTTTATTCCCCATTTTTCACCTCCTGAAGGAATCTTAAAACAACGTACAATCGCCTTCCCTTCCTCTCCCCACAACAGACACCCTGTGAGGTAGGTGAAGCTAAGAGAGCCCTGACAGAACGGCTCTGTGACTAGGGTTGTGCACGGCGGCATCCGAATCGGCCATTCCGCCGCGTACAACCCTAGCAAGAACTGCACAATCAGGGCTGTGACCAACCCAAGGTCACCCAGCTGGCTGTATGTGGAGGAGCAGGGAATCAAACCCAGCTCACCCCCTGAGACGTCACGGCTCTTAATCACTACACCACACTCACTCACAAGGTTTGCATAAGGATTTCTATTTTCAAGGTAATTTATACTACAGTATCCTGATAGGTGAGGAAATTGGACAATATGGCATTGGAAGAGAGATTTATGGATACTGTGGGCCACCAAAAAGGCATATAAGTGGGTTCTAGATCAAACCAAGTCTGAACTCTCTCTAGAAGCTAAAATGGCCAAAATATCATAGTTTGGGCCACATCATGAGAAGACAAGACTGCCTAAAAAAAAAAAAATTATCCCAGGAAAAGTGAAAGACAGTGGAGACATAGGAAGACCCAACATGAAATGGATGGATTCAGTCAAAGAAGCCACATCACCTGAGCAAGGCGGTTCAAAACAGGACATTTTGGAGAACATAAAATCATAAGTCTGAAGACATTTGAGGGCACATAAAACATATGTTCATTATGTTGTGTAACACTGGATTGCCAGATATTTTTCTGCAGTCTTTTTTACAAAAATAAAACAAATTTAGCTTTCCTTTTGTTTCCCACACAATTTCTTTCGATCAGCTTTGACTGTTATTAATGTCTTAAAGCCAGCAGAAATGATCCCCTCCCCACCACTTTCTCACACCAGGAACATTATCCTAAAGCAGAGGTAGTCAAACTGCGGTCCTCCTGATGCCCATGGACTACAATTCCCAGCATTTGCTGGCAAGGGCTCATGGGAATTGTAGTCCATGGACATCTGGAGGACTGCAGTTTGACTACCCCTGGCCTAAAGCAGTGCTGATGCATCTGTTGGTGCTGTGTTTTGCACTGGGATAGGTCTGGCAACTCCAAACTGGGAAATCCTTGGAGATTTGGAGGTACAGCCTGGGAAGGAAGGGTTTGGGAGCAGGGGTACTATCTCTGTAATCTGGTCAGTTATAATTTGGGAAGATTCCCAAGCCAAACCTAGGGGCTGCCTATTCTGATGGGCCCTGGGTTATCTGTAGATAGACATATCAGGTACACAAATAACGCCCTCCCTTCTGTCACAATAATACTTTACTTCCATGAGTTATTTGACATACACACTCCCCCCCCCCAAAAAAAAATGTTACACACAAATTTTTCCTGTTTTGCTTGCTCCTCTATCAGTGTATCTGGCATCATTAAGCAATTTACCCTTTTGCTTCCCAACACTACAGTGCAAATAATTTCTCCCCAGTAATTGCCATTTTTCCCCTCTGTTTGAAAATATATATAGGGACATCACTTTCAATATATGATTTTGTAGATTACTTTCACACACTGCTGCAGTAGAATTTATTGAGCTATTCCAGGTACCTAAAACTACATGTAATTTCCCACTGCTTGCTACATCATTCACTTTATGTATAGTTAGAGATGCAGGTGTGTAAGGAAGAAAATGTCCTTTAATGCTTTTCAGTATACAACCCCCCACCCCCACGTTCCTAACTGGGACGAACTCCACCCCCCGCCCTTAATCACCATGGAGCAGAGAGAGAGAGAGAAAATTGGAGGAAATTATGTCATGGTATCTACAATGTTCTAGGAATTTCTCTTAATCTCCATGGTCTTTCCCATGAAGATTGAGGGAATGCCCAGAGAGTCACAGGAGGCAGGGATATTACTTTCCGGTGCTCTCTCCCCTTAAAGCATTTTTATACGGGGATGATCATGCTATAACACTGCCTCTAAGAGAAAAATTACCAGCAGCCGTGATTTTAACACAGCATTATAATACAATAAACTTAAAAAAAACATGTTTGGGGGGGAAAGGGGAAAAAACACTCAATAAGAACACAAAATGGTGGCATGACGGGGCACACTGGAAAGAAAGGCTTAATCAGGCACCAGGCACACACTAAAATATATATATATATATATATATATATATATATATATATATATATATATATATATATATATATATATATATATATATATATATATATATATATATATATATATATATATATATATATATATATATATATATATATATATATATATATATATATATATATATATATATATATATATATATATATATATATATATATATATATATATATATATATATATATATATATATATATACTGGAAAAGGAGAATGGGGCAAGGTATGATGGGAGGCTGCTTCCTTTTGAATCAAATGTGGAAACCAAATTTCAGCCTGGGAAATGAGGGAGGAAATGCCCAAATGTGGAAAGCTTTGCACTGACCTGCAGCAGGAAATGGAAATCCAACCGCAAGGCTAAAATAAGGTATGTCTGAAAGGCAGGAATGGTCCAAGTGAGGTAATGACTGAAAGAGTCTGAGATTCACTCCTCATATTGTCCCAATTAGGCCCCACAGAGTTGTCAAAATACAAGGCACAAGGGCGTTGTGCATTTCCTAATGTAGTATAACATTACACTGACAACTGAGTGTGAATACTGAGCAGATAAAATTTAACTGGTAAGCACATTTCGTTTCTATGTTTGTTTGTTCATTCATTCACAGTTATCGGCCAGCAATGAAACCACAAAAGAAAAGGCACATATAGCAAATATACTGATATCATTTTCACTCCTATAAACAGCCCGAGCTTCCCATTACGCCAGTCAGGGATCTCTCCTGCACCAGGAGAGCTAAATAACAGAACTTTGTCACAATATAAGAAACAGCAGCGTCTGTCTCCACGAGTAAGAAATGAACTAATAAATCATCAAAGTATTCAGGGAACCTGGTCAACAAAGGCAGAATTAAGCAGTGCTTCTGTCCAGATTTAGGAAATCCCACCTGATCCTACTCACCAGTAAGCAACACATTCCATCCTCAAGCTATTCTTCCCTAAGGCTTCCCCTTCCCCCTAACTCCTTTCCTTCTATCCCATTCCCACTGAACGTGGAAAGATTCATTTGCAGATTACATTTATTTACTTATATCCTGTTTTTCCGCTCCCCAGTTGGGATTTTAAGCAGCTGAGAACCTTGGTCTTTCCACTGCCATTTTCTCACAACAACCCTGGGAGGTAGGCCACCCTAAGAATTTGTGACAGGCCGAAGGTCACTCAGCAAGCTTTTATGGGAGTGGAAAGGATTTTCACTCTGCCCAGAATCTTTGTCCACCAGTCTATCTACTACATGAGTCTACCTACTACTGCTGCCTACTACTATTCTTTCATGAGTATTCCCTGATTAACAAACCCATCAGAAATCAGAATTTGGCTACCATTTTAAAGACTTTAAAATTGTACATACACATTGATTTTGTCTAGTAGGGAGACATTAGTATTCAATGTGAGATCATTTGGCCAACTCTTTTCATTCTTGAGTGAGTAAAGATGAAAACATCTGAAACTGTAACATCAAACCTTGTTGCCAAATCCTGGGGGAACACATCTGTTCCGAGTCCTTCTATCCGATACCCCCATGCATTGTACACTCATCCTGTATTCTCACAGAGTTACATCACAGTTCTTTTACCCAAGGATTGGGCTTCAAAAGAGACTTCTTACTAAGGATATCCTCTGAAAACTTTCCCCTTTGATACAGATTCCTGAAGTTTTGTTACTAATTTGGAAGAATTCCTTTGTTTGCCAAAAGGCATCTCATTTCAAAGAGAACCAGACCTAAAAACAATAGACACCTGATATCTGATTGTCTGGTACTTTTGAATTGAGTCTCCAAGAGTATTACAAAGCATAATTCAACAAGAGGATAATAAATTAACCCGGGAATAGGTGAAGACAAACGTGACCACTTCAAGGCACTTCGGCATACACCATTTGATTCCTATGATATTCAAACAAAGCGACGGCAAGGGTGAGCATATATAATGAAGGAAACGCTAAGAACTGGAAATTCATCAACTCTTACCAGCAGAAACATCTTTTAAAAAATCACCCTTGACCAAAGGAACCTCTTTTTGGCCAGCAGGGTGTAGTGGCTAAAGAGCAGCAGGCTCTGTTTGATTCCCCACTCCTCCACATGTAGCCAACTGGGTGACCTTGAGCTACGTTATCTCAGAAATGTTCTTGCAGAGCAGTTCTCTCAGAGTTCTGTCAGCCCCACCTGCCTCACAGGCTGTTGGTTGTGGGGAGAGAATGGGTTTAAAATCCGCTTTGGGACTCCTTTGGGGAATGAAGAATGGGCTATAAAAAACAAGGTCTTCTTTCTTCTTGTCTTTCTCTCCTCCAAATCCTCCCCTTCCTCCTCCTTCTCCTCTTTTCTAGTGTGTAATAATCAAGTCCAGCTTATTGATGCGGAAATACATCTGCTGTCGCAGTCCCTGAAACAGAAATCACTGGGTTTGTCCCGCCCCAGGGAGCGCGCCAGCAGATGCAAAGGAAGACAGGAAGCAGAGTCAGTGGCTGGCCAGGCCCGGCCCGGCACTGAGATGCGTTCGCTCTGCTGCTGCTGCTGCTGCTGCCCATTACAGGCGATGCCGAGGCCGATGGCCCTGAAGGAGGCAGCCACAAGGTGGGCAGCTGAGGTGGCGGTGGAGGACTGAGCACTGGGCCTGGCCAGAGGTGACACGCCAAGTGAGGCTCAGAGCACCAGGCCTCGCCAGCTGCTGCCATGCCTATTCCTCCTGCGGCTGCAGATGAGGGTCCATGCCAGGATGAAGGAGCCAGGGCCGGGTGCAGACGACGGGCAACGGCAGTGCGAGCAGGGCTTAGCGCCAGCCACTGCTGCAAGAATCAGGTTGTGACAGATTGTGTGTTTCCACATAATCTGTGACAATCTGATTCTCGCTTCTTTTTGTACGTGGCCACAGGTCACCATAAATAATTCTCCTTCTAGTGGCTCTTGATATAGCGCCCGTGCCTCCTGCCCCCCCCCCCCCCCGGTGATGTGACTCTGGCTGCTTCGGGCGCAAGCGGCCATTTTGGACACCGAAACACCCAACTCTAGTTACAACACTGTTTCTAAGGGTATTTTTTTAAGCAGTCTTGCAGCCTTACACAGCAGCATTATAATACTGCCCAGTATTTGGTTGAGGGTGGGCAGAAGGAAGGAAGATTTTAGCCCCTCCTATGATATGTCTCCCACCTCTGATATATTCTAGTGGATATATGGCAGTCAGGGAGGTTGGGGGGGGGGGCTCACTGGCACAGGGATGTGGTGGGCTTTTTATGTACTTTTATGAATGCATTTTTCTTTTACGTTGCAAGCCACTGCAAGCTGGCAGGCCAGGAGCAGTGGCCTAGAAACTGAATTAATAAATAAAAAATAATAATGTTATAAGGTTAGAACTCAGGGTTTTAAAAAAGAAATACATTCAAGACACTTGGGGGGGAAAGAGAGGAGGTGATCAAGCATGCCGAATGGGGGGTTTAAGGGACTCAATGAAAACAAAGGTGTAAGCAGGCACCATTTTGCAAGAAAAACCCAAAAACATAAAACCCCCACATTTTTGAAAAGGGGAAGGGAACAAAACATGATGTGAAGCTGCCTCCAGACTCCATCAGACTCCAGTGCAGAAAGCATATGGCAAATTTCAGCCTGGAAAATAAGCAGAGGAAAGGCCAAATGCAGAAAGGCTAGAGTCAACTCGTATCATCCAAAGCAAATCCAAAGTGAGGTTAAAACAAGGTATGTCTCCTAATGTTGACATGGTCATTGTCTTCTTTTCTCTCTTCAGCAGGTAGCTTCAGGTGGCTGCTTGGTGCACCAATGACCAAAAGCTTTGCACTACACCACATACCAGACCTGTACCAGGAACTTCTCTTTCTCACAACCATCTAGAAATAACACACCACTTAAGAGCAGCTACTATTGGACAGAGTTATTCCTTAAACCTGTTCCCAGAAAAGCTTTATACTGAGTGTACACCTTGGGAGCCTCTTGTGGCGCAGAGTGGTAAGGCAGCCGTCTGAAAGCTTTGCCCATAAGGCTGGGAGTTCAATCCCAGCAGCCGGCTCAAGGTTGACTCAGCCTTCCATCCTTCCGAGGTCGGTAAAATGAGTACCCAGCTTGCTGGGGGTAAACGGTAATGACTGGGGAAGGCACTGGCAAACCACCCCGTATTGAGTCTGCCATGAAAACGCTGGAGGGCGTCACCCCAAGGGTCAGACATGACTCGGTGCTTGCACAGGGGATACCTTTACCTTTACACCTTGGGAAGCATCATCCCTTTGACAAAGGGCAGGCTTCTTGTCCACACGCGAAGCCACCAATCAGCAAGTCAAGACAACAGTAGACTCTCCAATAGCCTTTTCTTAAGGACAGCCCTAGCAGTCTATATTTCCCCATTCAGATTTTAAGGATGCCCCCAAGTGTCTGTTAACTGGACCAGATTTTGATTTGGGGGATGGAAAGTCACTGTATTTTCACCCCATTGTCACTTGGTAAATTGTTTAAATGAGTTTTCCAATATAAGATTGCTGGAGCTTGGGTTGAGATCTCCATGGACCTATGGTCATTTTCAAACTGCCCCCAGGTTCCATTTCAGTAACTGGTTGCTAATGGATTCCCCCCCCCCCGACATTTCAGACAGACCCATTTTAGTAACCAGCTGCTAGTGGAATTTATTTACCTGTTCATACAAATGTGCTTGTGTTTGGTTAGCAAAGTGCGGTAGAAAGAAACTGTTTTCTTCCCTTATTGTGCATGTGAACTGCTGCCTGGTGCTGTTTAAAAACGTCCCTAAAGGTAAAGGTAAAGGTATCCCCTGTGCAAGCACCGAGTCATGTCTGACCCTTGGGGTGACGCCCTCCAGCGTTTTCATGGCAGACTCAATACGGGGTGGTTTGCCAGTGCCTTCCCCAGTCATTACCGTTTACCCCCCAGCAAGCTGGGTACTCATTTTACCGACCTCGGAAGGATGGAAGGCTGAGTCAACCTTGAGCCGGCTGCTGGGATTGAACTCCCAACCTCATGGGCAGACAGCTTCAGACAGCATATCGCTGCCTTACCACTCTGCGCCACAAGAGGCTCTTAGCACTTTCTATAATGCCATTCCTCCCTTTTTTTCACCACATGATCTTCCACAGACTTTTTGTTTAATAAATGTTCTGACTGCTATAGCACTAAAACAATCTAGCAATTCAGTGCTATAGTGCCACAGAGATGCCTTGGCTCCATTGACTCCGTTGAGTCAATACATATGCTGTTCTACATTCACTTGAAAGCCTGCACATGCTTCAACTAAACTGGAAGCTTGAAATTCATCTCCAGTCTCTGCTATAAGAAAAAGCGGGTGACAATAATTCAAATCAACCCTTGTCCACCAAGTGTCCTAAAATGCCAACATCAGGACTAGAATAAAGCTGAACTTGTGAAGAGGAGGAGATATATTCCAGTTTTACAGCTATGGGCTAGAGGAAGGGAGGGAGGGAGGGAGGAAGGTAAATAGTTGACTGTTATTCCCCACAGAGGTCTAAAAGTCCACATAATTTAAGGGACTGTAAAACCAACTGCCCACAAATTGGAATTCCACTTGCTAATCTCTCTCTGTCTCTCTTTCCACCACTGCTTGTGTTTTCTTTCTTAGACACTGACACCAGCAAAACATTTTGGCCAAAATACAGCAGGGCGATTCATTCCATCCAGCGGTTCTCATCTTGAGACTGAAGGGGCCGTGTGAGAATCCCTGAACAGAAAAACACTGGGGAGGGGAGAAGCTGGGTGGGAGAGGGGACGAGGGAGATACAGTATTAGCAGGTTTGGGGGGGGGGGTGATATATTGCCAATCCGGCAGCAAGGGAGATAACAACCGAGAGCCAGGGAGGGACTATTGCTCGCTTCCCAAATAAAATCAAAGCTGCTTGAACTCCCGATCTGCACATGGTAATGGAAATGGGCTACTCTGTTGTCAGGTCCTGGAGGAAAGCAAGAGGAAGAGCGGCCAGCAGCATCTGTGGAATTGGAGTGTTTGGAGTGTCATGTTTCTTTTTTCCTGATGACTAAGAAATATTTCTCCCCCCCCCCCAGTGTATTTAATTAGTCTGCATCTTTTACCAGGAGAGGGGGGGGGGGCAGGAAACTTCACCCTGAGCCCTGTAACATATGAAGAACAATACGTTCTCCCTTCTTTCTTTCTCCTTCCCTTGCATGAACGACTGGGATCTCAAAACAATTTATCCCTAGTAAATTGACTCAAGGACCATGTGTGAGTCATTGGGCTGAACCACGGCTTATATTTTGTAGGCTAAACACCCACATTTTTCTGCATGCACACATGATGGAATGCAAGAAGTGAGACAAATATGCATTTGGAAAAAGAAGAATGATGCTGGCAGAACTCCTCAGTGAATGAGGATTGGCTAAAGTTCCCTGTTCATTATATATGGAACAAGAGAAACAATTTTATTTATTTTTTCGGGGGGGGGGGGGGTTGCCGCTACATAAGCTCTATAGGGAAAACAAAAATCTAGGAGTGATCAACATTTGGTGGGAACAGCTAGACCTGAGTCCTGTAGCACCTTAAAGCCCAACAAGATTTCCAAAGCAAAAGCTTTGGAAAGTCCCTGTTGGTGTTGGTGGAGTTTGAATCTGCAGAGAGCAAAGCGCCAGGCTGCTTAAAGAATAACATAGCTTTATTTATGAAGGGAAACAAAGAGATAAAGAGAGACCTAACTGTCTAGCTAGTTTTTGTCTGCAGCCATGACTCTGATCAGCTGCTGTTCTGGAGGCAAGCAGGGAGAAAGTATGCTAAAAAGGCAGGAAGTTTGCTCAAGTTCCCTTAGGGCCTTGATCTTGTTGGGGAGCTCATTCCACCAGGGTAGAGCCACCACCAAAAAGGCCCTGACTCTTGTCAAGGCCAGGCAGTCTTCACTGGTGCCAGGGATTACCAATCGGTTTAAGCGGATAGAGTTTGCCGCTCTTCAGGGGATATGGACAAGCAGATGGTTTAGGAAGGGGAGGGAAATCAATGGGGTATAATGCCCTACAGTGCACTTTCTAAGCAGCCATTTTCTCCAGGGGAACTGATCTTTGTTGCCTAGAGATGTGAGAGAGCACCAGGTCCCACCTGGAAACTGGCATCCCTTGTCACTGGCACCATGATGATGTCACTTCCTGTGTTCACCAGTGATGTTGCTGTGTCACCAGTGCTGCTGCTGCTGTACTGGGTAGGCCTCCCTCCACTGACAGCAAGACCCCCACTCCCTGTCAGTAGCCAGGGGGGACCCGGCAACCGACCACCCAACAGCTCCTAGACTTAGATTGTTCCCTCAGGATGTGGCAGCCTTTTTCAGCGTTTTGACCAGGGGTAGTCAAACTGCGGCCCTCCAGATGTCCGTGGACTACAATACCCATGAGTATTGTAGTACTCATGGGTATTGTAGTCCACGGACATCTGGAGGGCCGCAGTTTGACTATATTTCCAGGCCTCAAGAACCCCTGGAAGTGATGTCAGCTAGCGAAGCCTCCCTGCCACGCCCCTCGGAAGTAAAAAAACGGAGCCAATCACTTTCCACAAAACCCAAACGGGACGAGACACGAATGTGAAGCGCTGGCGGAAAATTAATTTATTCCCGATCATTCTGCCACTTACAATTATTTTTGCAAGATATAAATATTACAACATTTCCTGGAAATAATTTCAATTCAATTTCTGTATTCGTACATTTGAATGAATAAGAATGGACACCGAGAATGATCAGGGATAAATTAATTTTTCGACTGTGCTTCACTTTCTTTTCAGGCCCCTCAGAAGTGATATCGCTTTTGCTCCCTCCCTCCACCTTTACTACAGCCATAGTGGCTCTGCCTCATGTAGGCTAGAAAGAAGGGCGAGAGCCCAGATCTACCACACCACACCACAAATGACTCCTCCCCTTTTTACGCCCACGTTCTGCCCACTGAGCCCTCTGGGCACCTCTGCCCAGTGCCCTAGCTTGTAACCAAGTCCAGGCAGGAGGGAAAATGCTGCGGACCCTCTCTAGAACTCTCACAGACCCCTGGGGGTCTGCAGACCCTTGGTTGGGAATCCCCGAGCTAGCCAATCCATGTCCTGGAGTCCCTAAGAGAATGTTTCTGAAATTTAATCTCCTATTCTGGGGAGTTAGACACAGCGGGGAGGGGGGAGTTGCTTGCCTTCAAGGGCCAAAGGATGTAAGCGATAACCGCCTGAATAAATAGTAAATTAAGGATGCTGCATTTACTCGAACACTGACATTTTGATGTATGCATACATGCAAAATATATATATACGCGCACAATAAACTCTTAATTCGGGAAAAAGAACCAGATAAGGCCTTGCCAATTTCTTCTGCTGCTATCGCTGCCACCTGGCACAGCCCGGCTTGTCTTCATAACGCTCCTGCCTCCGGCTTGTCTTCATAGCTGGCATGGCTATGAGCAGAACAGAACCAGAGAGCTAAATGGAACCTGCCTACGAAAGATTATGCTCCTTTTCGTGCACCCAAGTTCCCGAAGTCATTAAAACATGTTACACAAGTTTGACATTCACAAGGCAGGTAATGTGCCCCTTGCTGGAGAAAATTCCTTAGGCTGGCGCAGCTTATGAGATACCAAACGCAGCCCGATATCCATGCAGCCACAGCGATAAGGTTACAACAAATCAATTCAAGAACTCCTTAATTAAAGAAGGTGTCATTTATCCCTATAAAGAACAATAAAAGTTGGGTTCTACTCCAATGTGGCAAAGAGCTGCAGCTTCTAATCTGGAACACTGGTTTGATTCTCCACCTCCTCGTTCTCCATATGCAGCCAGCTGAGTGACCTTGGGCCAGTCACACTTCTCACAGAACTGTTCTTGCAGAACCGTTCTCTCTGAGCTCTTTCAGCCCCATCTACCTCACAGGGTATCTGTTGTGGGGAGAGTCTTTGGGACTCCTTCAGGTAATTATTTAGTTATTTATTAAGTTATTAAGTTATTTAATTATTCAGTTATTTATTGGACATATAGCCCGCCGCTCCCGCAAGGCTCACGGCAGGTCACATACAATAAAATCACATAAAACCCCCTAATATAATAAATTTCTCCTAAAAGCTAACAAGCTCAAACAACCCAACCAATCCAAATGCAAGTGCCGGCAGCACTATATCACATAGTCCATATCGTGAGGGAAGGAATAACAACTGCCAGAATAACCCTGGAGGGTGGGGGGGGGGTCCAGATCTACCATCCAGGCGCCAGCCTCAACCATAGACCTGGCGGAAGAGCTCCGTTTTGCAGACCCTGAAGAAAGTTGGTAAATCCCACAGGGCCTGCAGCTCTTCCGGGAGCTCATTCCACCAGGTAGGGGCCAGGACCGAGAAGGCCCTGGCCCTGGTTGAGGCCAGACGTGCCTCCTGGGGACGGCCATCAAATTTGTGCTTGCAGAGTACAAGGCCCTGTCGGGGGCATAGGGCGAAAAGCGGTCCCTCAAGTATGTGGGTCCCAGACCGCGGAGGGCCTTAAAGGTTAAAACCCAAACTTTGAATCTGATCCGGGCAGCAATCGGTAGCCAATGCAGCTGCCTCAGCACAGGCTGGATATGGGTCCTCCAAGATGTCCCTGAGAGGGCCTCCTAGGATTACAAATGGTCTCCAGGCGATAGAAATTGGGGTTCGGCGCTTTGTCTGCCAAAGTGGCCATTCCAGCCCGAAGCAGCCAGCTAAGAGAAATTGGCTGCTTTGGGAGGAGGGCTCTGGCATTATACCCCACAGAAGTCCCTTCCATCCTCAAGCCCTGGTCTCCTTACGCTCTGTTCCCAAGACTCAGAACTGGCAACTCCAAATGTATATAATAAATATACCACATCTTAGATGCACAGACAGTTAATTTGGATTTTTCTGGAAAATAATTTCCATTGTCTCAGATCCTGCGAACTATGATTGGTGATTCCCTTACTACTCAGGGATAAACCCAAGTTTGGAATGCTGACCTGCCGGGAAAGCAGCAATCGTAAACCTGAAAGCAAAGCTGTCGCCTGGGAGATCTCCAGGTCCTGCCTGGAGGCCGATAACCCGACTCTCGGTTCAGTCAAGCCTGTCTCTCAACTGAGTCCCAGAGTGAAGTGAGCTTCCTTTACCAGCAGCGAGAATGCACGACACAATGTTCTGTTCATTCAAGAAACGCTGCTTCGTTTTCAGCCCTCAGCGATCGCTTCCCCGTTAGGCCTTCTGATAAGAAGCCGGGTCTGCCTTGCCTTGGCTTATATCTGTAATCAGAACAGTTCTGCCCTCATTCGTGACACCTTTAACTAAATCAAATTCCTTTTAAAGCCAAGTAACAGAAGTACCTGAGGAAAATAAATATATATCTGTGTGTGTGTGACAGATTCAGGCAAAACAGTTTCAAACAAATCCTGAGGGCTCAAAAGGAAACGCGGGACCTTCCTTCCAGTCCAGACAACGTCTGTCACCCCCATAAGGGCACTGCACATGAAACGGAGAAAGAACTCATGCTTTGAAATAGAAAATGTTCAAAAGGAGCCACACTTGAGCACAGCAAAATCACCATAATGCAGAAAAAGGGTCAGGCCTTTACGCCAGGGGTAGTCAACCTGTGGTCCTCCAGATGTTCATGGACTACAATTCACATGAGTCCCTGCCAGTGTTTGCTGGCAGGGGCTCTTGGGAATTGTAGTCAATGAACATCTGGAGGACCACAGGTTGACTACCCCTGCTTTACGCCACCGGACAAACCGAGAGAGGCCGAGGCCTTGCCCTGATGTTGCTTTCTAGAACTGGGATCCAGAGGTTTACTGCCTCAGAATTTGTACGTTCTCCTCAATCATCATGGCTACTGAAATATCTCTCCTCCATGAATCTCTCTAATCCCCTTCCCAAGCTGTCCACATCTGTGGCCATCATTACATCCTCAGGCTGTGAATTCCATACTTTGCTCACTCTCTGTGTAAAGAAGCATTTGCTTTTGCCCTCCCCGAATCTACTGCCCACCTGCTTCATTCAATGCCCGCAAATACTAGCATTTTGAGAGATGGAGAAAAAATGTTCTTTTTAATGATCTCCTTATCATGCATACTTTTAAAAATCTCTATCATCCTCCCCCCCCCCATCCCAGTCATCTGTTCTCCCCAGCTGGCAGGGGCTCATGGGAATTGTAGTCCATGGGCGTCTGGAGAGCCAGTTTGGCCACCCCTGCCATATATGCCTTTCAGGAAACACCCGCCCCCATCCTGTCAAAGCACCCAATGATGAAAGGGCCAGCCTCCCTCCAGATGGATTCCAAGCCAAACGGCTGCATCCATTCAACCTGAATCTCCCACGACCGTCTCATCCGAGCTTTGCATTGTTATGGCGGAAACCTGATATTTTAATCACATTATTACTGTTTACATGCTGCACAGCCCTTCCATCTGTCACCCGCTGATGATTTATTTATTTTGTGAAATGAAGTTGTCACAATATATATAATTACTTCTTGTAGGGTGCAGCTAAATATGAAACGGTGGTTGATTTGGGGTCAGCGCCAAAGGAGCTGATTGGCAATAGGTTAAAGACAGATAAAAGGAAGGACGCCCTCAGTTAATTAAAGGGGGATCTAAATGACAGCCACACGATCGGGCGACTGCCACTACACAGGACGGCTTTTTTAAAAAAAGAAGAGCTGGGTTTTTTTTAAATATATAACCTTGTTTTTCTGTACCCAAAGGAGTCCCAAAACAGCTGACGAGCACCCTTTCCTTCCTTCCCCCCCCTACAGACACATTAGAGGTAGATGGGGCTAAGAAAGCTCCAAGACAGGGGTAGTCAAACGGCGGCCCTCCAGATGTCCATGGACTACAATTCCCAGGAGCCCCTGCCAGCGAATGCTGGCAGGGGCTTCTGGGAATTGTACTCCATGGACATCTGGAGGGCCGCCATTTGACTACCCCTGCTCTAAGAGAACAGCTCTAAGACAACTTTGATTAGCCCATGGTATTAAAGCTGGCTACATGTAGAGGAGTAGGGAATCAAATCTGGTTTTCCAGATTATAGACCATCGCTCCTGGAGCCAGCATAATGTAGTGGTTAAGAGTGGCGGCCTCTAATCTGGAGAGCTGGGTTTTATTCCCGGCTCTTCCACGTGCAGCCATCTGCGAGACCTTGGGCTAGTCACAGTCCTGTTAGAGTTGTCCTCACAGAGCAGTTCTTCCAAGGTTCTCTCAGCCTCACCTTCCTCACAGGACGCCCACTGTGGAGAACTGCAGAGAAGGCAATTGTAAGCTGCTTTAAGACTCCTTCAGGTAGGGAAAAGTGGGGATCCCGTCCTCCTGCCAGATGTCCTGGGGGTCGGACGGCTTGCGGGAAACTTGGGGACTTCCCAGAGAGACCCACCAGCCACACAGCTTTGCCGCATGCTACCAAGTTGCCTCCGGGAAACACGGTGCTGCCTGCAGCCCTGAGAAGCACTGTAGCACGACCAGACCTCCATGGGAACTCTGCCGGGGCCTCAGACTAGCTGAACGCTGCCGAGACACCTCCAAGGGAGGCGGAGCCGCCTGCAAAGCCCAGGAGAGCCGCCACGCTGAAAAACCGTGCCACAAGAGAGGGAGCGACATCCCCCAGAAGACAAGGGAGAGATACAAGAGGAGTGGGAAGGAGAAGTTGCAGGGTCCAGCCTGCCCTCCAGATAATCTATCTGGCCAAAGCCCTCTTTGATGAGCGCGTGCAGACTGCCCACCACCTCTACCGGCCCTGCAACGGCCCTTGCTGGAGGAGCTCTGGGGACGTGTTGAGAAGTGTGGGCCCTATTCTGGGTGGTGGGGAGGATGACTGGCCACCTCCTCCCCCTGTCCCTTCTACCCTGCTAGCGCCCCTTGCATCCCCGAGTGCAACAGGCTTGAAGGCTAGTTATAAAATAATATGGTTCCTAAGGAAGTGTTGTCCCAGTATGGCAGATGTGAAAGCTACAAGAAGTAAATTGCTCACCCAAGACCGTCTTGCAAGTTAAAGTTGTTTGAATGCAGGCCTTCCTAAATTACTACCACTATAAGACATAGGATTCCCAGGTACCCCCTGGTAACTGGGAGGCTTAGTGGTAGATCATCTGCTTGGGATGCAGAAGGTCCCAGGTTCAATCCCTGGCATCCCCAGTTAAAGGATATAGCTGCAGGCAATGTGAACAACCACCTCCTAAGTCTCTGGGTGGACCAAGGGTTTGATTCAGTACAAGCAGCTGCACATGTATGTGTGTTCAACTGGCCAGGAAAGACTTGCCAGCTGCAGGACAGAGGAGTGGGCAGCAGTGGCTGGCAATGCTCTGGTGTTCAGGCGAAAACTCTAAAGTAGAAGCCATTTTTACCATTGGGTTACCTTGAAAAGTGTGACACTTGACTTAGGTGAGTCCACGGCAACATCTGAGGGAGGAAGAGCATAAATGGCTAAAAATCAGCGGGTCCAACTCATCCTGGCTGTCATTCTTCAAGGAACTTCCCAGAGGGCACTTGGTGGAAACAGAAAGTTGAGCTAACTGAACATTTGGCCCAGGGGTAGTCAAACTGCGGCCCTCTAGATGTCCATGGACCACAATTCCCATGAGCCCCTGCCAGCATTCGCTGGCAGGGGCTCATGGGAATTGTAGTCCATGGACATCTGGAGGGCCGCAATTTGACTACCCCGGAATTTTGGCCTTATCTATCAGCATAGTGCTTATTCTTATGCTTAGGTGGATGAGGATAATGGATTCAGGGATCTTCATTTTACATCATATTTTGAGTCCTAATGTGGCATTTGTGTGCTGTTTATATGACTTGACAGATGGTAACAGTAGCGTTATTGGCAAACAAGGTTACTCCTTTCTTTTCGGCTGTGGTGACAAAAAACAGAGATGGCATCTGACCTGGAAACGAGTCACACATAGCTTGTGTTCCAAAGCACAGATTGTAACTCATGACAATTTGTGCTTTGAAAAAGCAAGCTAACCTCAAAGTGATCGTACGGACAACCCTTGGTGATACATTTAGTGAAAATTCAAGTGGAGGACTCCTTTTTGGGGGAAACATCTCAGGAACTTTAAAGGAAGCCCGGAAATTTGGCTATGAATATTTCAATGGTGAGTACTTTGTATACACACTACGTTTTTTCCTAGACCAGGTTTTCTCAACCAGGATTCTGTGAAACCCTGGGGTCCCTTGTCGCCCCTGGAAGGCTTTCCCAAATGGGTGGGAGATAATGAATTGTGTGCGTATACTAGGGGCTTTTAAGAGCCTCTTGTGGCGCAGAGTGGTAAGGCAGCAGACATGCAGTCTGAAGCTCTGCCCATGAGGCTGGGAGTTCAATCCCAGCAGCCGGCTCAAGGTTGACTCAGCCTTCCATCCTTCCGAGGTCGGTAAAATGAGTACCCAGCTTCCTGGGGGGTAAACGGTAATGACTGGGGAAGGCACTGGCAAACCACCCCGTATTGAGTCTGCCATGAAAACGCTGGAGGGCGTCACCCCAAGGGTCAGGCATGACCCGGTGCTTGCACAGGGGATACCTTTACCTTTACCTTACTAGGGGCTTTGTACCCAGGAATACAACGGGTGCCAGCAAACATGTCTGCCCTGTGGTTTTCCTGGGTGCTGACCCTCCCCCGCCCTGTTCCCTGTTGGATTTTGAGCTCCAGCTTGTTGGAGGTGATTAAACAGTAGGAGGGCTGAATCTCAGAAGCCCAGTTTGATCCCCCCAACCTCCATGTGCAGCCAGCTGGGTTGCCAACCTCTAGGTGGGGGCGTGAAGATCTTCAGGAATAACATCTGATCTCCAGGTACCAGTTCTCCTGGAGAAGACAGCTAGGAGGGAGGGAGAGCAGAGGCCGCGCTGGGTCCCATGGGGCTGGTGGGCAGCTCCTACTCCTTCTCCCACCCACCCCCCAGACTCTTGAGGCCCCACCTCCAACTTCAAGGAACGTTCCTAACCCTGGGGTCACACACCTACTGGAATTGGGGTTCATCTGCAGACTATAGGGGGAAATGGCTGTTTTGGAAGGGGGATTTTGCTATGACAGCTCATCTCCAAATAACAGAGATCGGTCCCCTTGGAGAAAAGGGGCTGCTTGGGAGGGGGGGACTGCAGCCTTTTGCCCCACAGAGGTTCAGGGATGCCAAACTCCAGGGCTGCTTGGGAGGCACTTCCCCCCACTCTACCCCACCACACATCTACACCAAAGCAACTCACTGGGGCCAGCTGTGCTTCCTCCTACCCCACCCCAATTCTACACCAGCGCTACTCACTCTTCTTCTGCTGCTGCTTCTCCTCTCCCTTCCTCCACACCAGGGCTACTCACTAGGGCTGGCTCTTCTTCTTCTGTATAACAAAATGGGGAGGGGGGTTCTCCTCTCCCACAATCACGTTTTGTTCAAAGGGTTTACGACAAACCGTTGCAGTCATTCATTTGTTCATATTCTCTTCCTGGTAAATGTCATGGGATTTGTTTTCTTCCAAATGCTTCCCTGGCCATTATAATGATGGCATGGCTTGGGGCAGGGGCAGGGGGCAGAGAGTGTGGAAGGGTGAAAGAGCATTGCAGTTAAGTTTTATAGGGTTCATACTGAAGAATGCAACCAATAAAGCTGGCCCAGACAACCAGTCAAACGCTGCTCTATTGGTTGCTAAAGGGTTTTCGGTCATCTTTGTGGGCTCCATTAAACCAGGTTTAGCCCTGATTTCTGACCCAGCAAGAATAACCAGGTCCTTCCTGGCAGCTGATGGAGGATGGGAGTACTTACTGGGAGCAGCAGGGAGGCCCATCCAATGTGCAGCAATGCATGCATACCATGTGACCCAGACGTGACATCATCACGTAACGGATGCTTGGGGAGCCGAGGAGTTCAGTGAAGGTCCACCCCTCCGATCAGCCATTTTCTCTAGGAGAATTGACCTCTGGAAATCAGTCGGGCAATGCTCGTTGCATGCAAATGTTGTTGGATATTGCGCTGTTGTAGCACTATAGAAATTATAAATTTTCCTGGGAGAAGGAGAATAATTCTTGCCCAACAACAATAGTGTAAGGCCCGATGATGTATGGATGCAGCTGTAGATTAGTTCCGGAGGAAAATGTGTGGTCTTTCATGTTAACTTTTTCTCCTAAAGGTGACCTATTCCGGCACTGAATTTTTGCAGCACCAAGTTTTGAAGGTCAACGTTGTTATTCTCACTGAGTGGTTCAGATCAAAAGTCTACTAATGCCTGCTCTGAATGTTCAGGAGTGTGAGTTTGAACAACAACAACAGCAGCAGCAACAAATCACCACTTCCCTGCTCATAAACGACTGCCAGGCTTGAATGCATTAGTCAACAAATCTGTTTTGTGAACACTTTCACATGGTGTCCAATAACCCTTCACTCATCCATTCATATATGTCTGTCTGTCTGTCTCTCTCTGTTGAGTTTTCAAGGCAAGAGAGGTTCAGAGGTGTGGTTTGCCACTGGCTGCCTCCATTCCTTCCTTCCTTCCTTCCTCCCTCCCTCCCTCCCTCCCTCCCTCCCTCCCTCCCTCCCTTCCTTCTTTCCTTTTTTCCTTCTTTCCTTCTTTCCTTCTTTCCTTCCTTCCTTCCTCCCTCCCTCCCTCCCTTCCTTCCTATTTAGATTTATAGGCCACCCTTATTTAGAGGTGGAAGCTGTTGATCATTGGCATTGACAGTTTTATTTCTCATATGTTTATGTGAACTACAACTGAATTCGAGGGGTCTGATGGGCTGGTTTAGCAAAGGATTATCATACGGCTGTATTTGGATGCTGTAACACAGTTTACTAATGTAATAGGATTAGCTTTTGCTTATACATTCCCACTGTCATGATGGTCAGTTCATAGTCTGAGGAAGAGTGCTTGCACTCGAAAGCTCACACCTTGGATAAATCTTTGTTGGTCTTAAAGGTGCCACTAGACTCTGATTGTATTGTGCTACTTCAGATCAACACAGCTACTCATTTGAATCTATCCTTCTTTAACCCATCATTTTGGGGCAACATACAACATTATGGGATAAAACCATTAAATTACAGGGCAGTCTGGTACATGAATATAAGAAGTATATAAGTAAGGAAGTAAATAAATAAAACTAATCACAGTCTAACGATAGATATCCTATGCTGAGTCACTGCTTGTTGATTCCCCACAGGAGGGAGGATGCGGGAGTAGATCCCGAACCAGTAGGAGAGGGCCACATGATGTTCTGATCTTCCAGGCATACTGGCCTCAATGCCTGACAGAAGAGCTCCATCTGGCAGGCCGTGTGGTATTGTGCAAGCTCCATTAGGGCCCTGGTTCAGGCCAATCACACTTCTTTGGGGTCGGGGACAACCAGTCTGTAGCTGACAGCAACCTTCTCCAGGGGACATATTCCAGTAAGCGGTCCCTTAGATATGCAAGTCCCAGAACTCAGACCAAGCTAGTCTGGGCTATCCGGAACAGGGAATTCATTCATATGTATGACTGTTATTGTGTATTTCTGGACTCTGGTATTCAAAAACAGACATGGAGATTGTTTGTCAGTTGCTGCTTGCTTGCTTACTTTTTGGATTATTGACTGCTAATTTGAACCCTGCCCTTTTACACATGCTGGTAAGGGACTCATGACATGATGCCTAGAATATTTGTCCACCACGAAAAAAAGGACGGTTCAAAATGAGTACAACAACAGAAAAAGAAAAAGAATTTCTTCAATAGGATCAATGCTTCTTGGCAGGATTTAAATAATAATATATATGTGGCCTTTGCCTCACAGGTACAGGGCAGTCTAGTCCAAAGTCTTGAGGGACTTCATTAGCAAACATTAAGTTGAAAAACAACCACTGATGAAAACTCACTTGAAAACTGTTATAATCTGGAGGCCGTTTTGGTTCTTCAATTAAAAGAAGAGATTACACACGTTTAGTTGCATTCATTGTGAAATTGTTTATTGTGGCCTAGGATAGGTTCTTTTTTCTGTTGTTGTAGAATATTTGTCCTGCAAAGTCCAGCAACCATTCACAAAACCAAGGACAATACTAGGAACAGAAGATATTGTGTGCTGTAAGTCAGATCCCCACAGGTTCACCACACAAGCATGCACAGCAATGATGCACATTTCTGTAAACTTCTTATTCTCTGTGAGTAAACTGTTGGGCTCCATCAAGAGGGAGAGATGACAGAAGAGACCTCAGTCTATAGGACTGCCAGGTCCTCTCTTGACACCAGAGGGGATGAAGGGGAGGGTTACCAACTCCAAATTGGGAAAGATTTGGGGATGGAGCCTGGGGAAGACAGGAACTTCAGTGGGACACAATGCCACGGAGACCCCCTTCCAAAGCATCAATGTAGTCTTGAGATGAACTGTAACTCTGGGGAATCCCCAATTCCCACCTGGAGGCTGGTACCCTTAGACCTCTAGTGTAGACTGAAGCTGGCAATTCAATTGTCCTCTTAGCTGATGGACCCCAGTCTACAATTACTAGTGCGGCTGGCCACAGTCACAGACTCTTGAGATGGCTATGTCTCCTATGAGGTGGTTCCTTTCTTGATTAAGCAGAGAAGGTCTTAGGTACTTCCAGGTAAACCCAGTGGGGCATTGGCCCTTATGCTTTAAGCAGAGTAGATGTCCACTATGTAACATATAATGATTTTGTAACCTTCCATAGATCTGCAAGCATTCTAATGAGCACTAGTCATTTGTAGACTAACTTCTGCATAGGGGCATTCAAAAACCCTATCCCTTGGACATAGGTAAAGACTCAAGACTCCTAGAATTGCAACTGATACTCACACTGTAGAGATCAGTTTTCCTGGAGAAAATAGCTGCTTTGGAGGGTAGATTCTATGGCGTTATACCCCACTGAGGACCCTCCCATCTCCAAACCCCTCCCCGCCCCTGGCTTCACCCTCAGATCTCAAAGAGTTTCGCAACCTAAAGCTAGCAGCCCCAGGTGGACACTGTCTTCTTCTGTAGTCTTATCAAAACTCTCTTTGCATCTCTAAAAATTCCTGAGTTATTTTGCTGAGGCCAGAACCTCCAAATTCACACCGTTTAAGTGAGACAAACCTACCACTGAGTTAATTGTTTGTCTCACTAAATTGGTTTTTTTTAATCAATTGCATCCTCTCCTGAATCCTTGAGCAAAAGAAAAGCAAGAATAGAGAAAAGGCAACCATTTCAAAAATAATAACCATCAATAACAGATTTCTATTATTCCCATCATACTCGCCCCTCCCCCTTAGCAATGATTCTAGCCTTCAGATACCCCAATACAATATTTTCAATTTGCATCGTTTTATACATTCAAGCAATTCAAGGCACTTTACAGTAGAGTCAATAAGATTCTAATCGCTGTTGCTGGAAAAAATTGCTGAAGAGTCAGGAAAATGCAGGCTATTATATCTACAGCATTTACTTAAGGAGTCTTGGGGCTGGCAAAGGAAGCTGTTCTACCAGAACAGTGGTCCTTATAAAAAGAGATTTTTGGTTCAGAGGACGGGATGCCAGCCCCCAAAAGAAGAAAAAGGTACCTGACTGTCTATCCCAAGGAAAGCACTTCGAAATCTAAAGTTATTTTCCAATTGCTAAGATGCAGAACAAGTTTTGTATAGAGAGAAACTGTTCATGATGCCACAAACTTGTCTTGAAAATGTTCTTGGCTGTCATTAAAGAAAGTTAGAGGGTGTGACTGGGGATTATATTGATTCTTAATAAAGCATTCCTTTTCCCCCCTACTTCTCACCTTGTAAGCCAAAGGACATTTTCCTGGGAGTAAGCCTCGTTGATTTGACTTCAGCAATTTTTTAAACTAGATTTGCCTAGGATTGCATTGAGTGGCTGAGCATGGAACTGTTTGGATCCCTAGTCTCCAGCAAAGGTTGACTCCTACCCAAACATTCACCTGGGAAACAGGGAGGAGGAAATTACACCCATAGGTTCGTCATCCAGCACTGAAGTGACACACGATCAGTAGCCCTAATAATGCTCAGTTTGTGTGTGGACAATGTATCCAGGAAAACCTGCCCCGATTGGCCCTCCATGGAGACAGACATCCAATAGGAAGAAGACACTCCCCCACTGAGGACCAATTGTGGTTCTTCTCCACACCCATCCTCCTCTCCATGCTGCTTTCAGGAAAACCCAATTTGATTCTTTAGATGTAGCCATGTGGGTGAGCTTGGGCCAGTCACAGTTCTCTTATGACTGTCCTCTCACAGCTCTCTCAGCCCCACCTACCTCACAGAGTGCCTGTTATGAGGAGAGGAAGAGAAAAATGTTTGTCAGCCACTTTGAGACTCCTTTGGGTAATGAAATGTGGGTTATAGAAAACCAGCTCTTCTTCTTGCTACTATTATTACATGATTCTGCACAGAGATGTTGATGGTTCCATTTTCATACAGCTTGGTTCCATGGTTCCAAGGAATAAGTCTCTCTCTTTCTTTCTGTCTTTCTCTCCATAGACTGGATTTCCTTAAGAGGACTGTCAAGTTTCAAGTCTAGGAATTAATTTCCACAAAATAGCCTTGACACGGTGGATTCCCTCCCTCACCTGTCCTAGCTGTCTACTTCAAGAAACACGAATCTCTCATCCAAACGGACATTTTCAATGTGAACATGGAAACTCACAGAAATTGGCTGAAGACATATTTTGAAGTTCAAGCTACCACTGGAGAACGGAGAAATAGAACACCGGGCAGCATATAAACAAAGCCAGAAACCCATCCTTTTGAACATACATCTCACTGAGAAAGCGAAGGAGCACTTTGAGAGAGCTCTGTGTAAAGCTTTCCAGCTCAAGAATAACAGGTGAATTCACAGCCCTAATCCGAACTTTCAGAAGAAAAACCCTTGGAAGTTTATCCCCCGAGCTGTTTAAATGTCTTGACAGAGGTCTCGTTTTATTGGTTTTCTTCCGCGTATGTGGAAAAAAACAACTTTTAGGATAAACTGCTGTGTGGGAGATAAGCTGCAGTAATGCATACATAGCAAATTTTTGGACATTTCAGTTTTGTTACGGTCAATGCTGAATGACAATGGCTAACCAGCACTTTTGGAGGGAAAGCTGTCTTTAGTGTGGCTACAGAGAGAGAACCTCATAACTGTTTAAAACAAAAATATTGAGGAAAATCACTAATGCTCAAACCTCAAAATATCAAGCACTATCTGTCTAAGAGAAACTTGGGAATATGGTTGGCAGTTCCAGGTTGGAACTACACGGTGATTTGGGGGGCAGGATTTGGGGGCAGGGGCACTTTGATGTCATAGATTCCCCCCTCCAAAGAAGCCATATTCTCCAGGTAGAACTAATCCCTGGAAACCAGAAAAAAGGGGATAGTGCTACAAAAAGAAAAGGCAATAAACCTAATAATCTAATAGTTAGGACCCAAAAGGTTAGGTGTCCACGAAGATTTAAATAATCAAACTATATTAACAGTTATTGTGCACAACTCATAAAGTTAAACAATTAAAACACACACCAAGCCCAATGAATTAATGTAATGTGCACTGGGAAAGTACTGTATTTGCCGGCGTATAAGAAGAACCCCCCAACATTTCCACTCAAAATATAGAGTTTGTCACCATTGTATGGCTGCAGCACAACCGCAGCACCTCTGGCCCGCCCCTGCATCTCCCTATGACCGGCACTAGTGTGCAAGTGCGCATGTGCGAGCTCTGCGTAGACAAGGGGCGGGCTGGAGCGCCGTTGCTTCCCACCAAGCAGAACGGGCAGGTCACACCGAAAAGGCTGGCACCCCTGTCTCGCTGCTGATGCTCGCCGCTGCCACGCTGATGACCTGCCATGCTGGATACCGCACGATACTGGATGGTATGTAGAATGAGGTGGGCGGGCATCGGGAGGCCACTATGGGCAGCTCTGTCTATCCCAACTGAAGTGCACCCGGCGTATAGGACGACCCCCCCCCACTTGGAGGCATGTTTTTCAGGGGGGAAAGTAGTCTTATACACCAGCAAATAGGGTATATTTTTCTGGGCTCTAGGAGGAATCTTTTTCCTTCTTCTTCACCATGAGAAATAATGGAGGTCAGATGAACTGGACCCCGTGGTCCAATCTTTTTTGTAAGTTGGGGCTCCCCAGAGTCCAGGAAAGACAAAAGGGGAAATTTTCCTCCCTTTCTCTTAAAGTTTACACAACAATAGCTTGAATCATCAAATTGCTGAATCAATGTTGTTCGAATCACCCGATCACAATGGGGTGATTTGAACAACATTGATTTGGTACCTTGTTGGGAAGTGGTGATCCGGATTGGATTCGGCCAATTTGTGCAAGGCTGATTAGGGTACTTTTTGACTGGGTCAATTCAAATTGGACATGCCTAATTCTGTGCATAACCCTGGGATATGCACCATGCTCTGTTTTCTTTCTTTTTTGGGGAGGGGCTGTTGTTTGTTTGAGTCACATGTGCTGCACCTGAGTAAAATAAGATCTTCAGGTCTGGGAATTTAACAGTGCCACTACAAAAGAGGGTTACAAAATACAAATTTGAACAACCTGTGTATTTGCTTTTTTGGAGGACATGCAATAATGTTAATGTTCTTTTGGAACTGCATTTTTTTTTCTCCTTGAAGATTTCTCTTCCTTTCTTTTTGCTGGTTGCACTTTGTAAAAGTCATTAAACCAAACCAAAACAAGTTTTTACATGTGTCATTCTGGAAATTAGTAGGGGTGCCAGCTCCCAATTGGAAAATACTTGTTAGGGTGAAGCCTAAAGGCCTTGAGTATGGGCTTCAATGGGGCATAATGACGAAGTGTCCACCTTCAAAATCAACCATTATCTACAACGGGGGTCATCAACCCTCGGTCCACAGCCAGGTACCGGGCTGCGAAGGCCATGGTACCGGACCGCTGGCAGCCGCACATGCCTCCCCCCCACACAGCGAAGGAAGGGAAGAGGCAGCTGCTGGCACGCCGGCGACACAAACGTGCATGCATGTTTCTCTCCTCTCCCCTCACCCCCAGAGGCGGTGTCTGACCTCAGAAAGGCTGGGGACCACTGATCTACAGTATAGTGATCTCTGTGGTCTGTAGAACAGCTGGAAACCAGCCACCAAGTGGAGGCCGGCAACCATAAAAAATAGGTATGCATAAATAGACAATTTGCAGCTATCTGAGGATCTTTAACATTGGAGGGGACCTCCTAATGCAAACTGTGGCTCTTCAGATGAAGAAGAGTTGATTTTAAACCCGCTTTTCACTGGCCAAAGGAGTCTCAAAGCAGCTTACAATCGCCTTCCCTTCTTCTCCCCACAACAGACACTCTGTGGGGTAGGTGAGGCTGAGAGAGCTCTGACAGGGCCACTTGGTAAGTGCAGCACTATCAGGACTGTGAAGAGCCCAATGTCAACCAGTGGGCTGCATGTGGATGAGCGGGGAGTCAAACCTGGCTTGCTAGAGTAGAAGTCAACACTCTTAACCGCTACACCAAGTTATCCATGGACTAAAATTACCATGAGCCCCTGTTTGGCAACCCCTGTCCTAATACATCTCTCCTTTCCTGAAATCTGAATTTATCTGCTCAATTGAAATTTAGATGACAGCTTGGTATTTGTTTTATGGTTGTCATTTTTAGCAATTGATTCTTCCACAATCTGCAATTAATTATATTGTCTCCTGATATGCAAATGCATCAACTGTTGCATAAATAACAATTAAACTGTTTGGACAAAAAATGCAGGTGAAAGTTCTTAGAAGTTTGTGAAGCGCTTTCCTTTAAAGCCAACACTGTTGAACGAACCTCTTGCCTCCATGAATCCTGGGCCAATATATAGTCAATTTTCTTTTAACATTTAAGTAAGCACCAGCAGATCAACACAACAAAGGCTACAAAAGCACAGTTAAGAAATGTGAGCTTTTTAATTCCAACACTATGACAAACAGGAAGATATAATAAACTGTGTCCCCCCCGCCCCCCCCCCCCATTATGAAGAAGAAGAAGAAGAAGAAGAAGAAGAAGAAGAAGAAGAAGAAGAAGAAGAAGAAGAAGAAGAGTTGGTTCTTATATGCCACTTTTCTCTACCCAAAGGAGTCTCAAAGAGGCTTACGGTCGCCTTCCCTTTCTTCCCCCCTGTGGTGGAAAAATTGTTTGCCACCTAAACAACCAGTTTGTCTCACAGATTCCAGTGTCAGCGAGGATTGTCACCTCTGGCTTGGAAAACATTTGGGGATTTGTTGGGGGTGTGGAGCCTGGTAATGGCAGAATTTGGGGGGAGAACACTCAGCAGGGATGTTATGAAACTGTGGTTCCCTCCTGCCCCATATATTGCTAACTAGGGTTGCGTGCTTCGCTGGCCGATTCGGCCATTCCAGCCTGAATCAGCCAGGGCCGAAGCGGCCACCGAAGCACACAACCCCATGGCCAACCTAAGAGTGGCAACCAGCAGGAGACAAACCTGTGTGTGGAGGCTCACCAATAACACGATAATATCACTTCCAGCCCAACCAGGAGTGATGTCCTAGAATTACTGACTACACAGTACCATCCGACTTGAAATCTATAAAGTTTTGACTGAACACCAGCCCAGGTTCAGTGATGTCACTCCTGGTTGCACAAGAAGTGATTTTAAAGCATCAGGACAACAGCCATCGTCCTCCCGATCCCCTTTCTCATTTTTCTGCCCTGCCGTGCCGAACAGTGGAGGAAGGTGGGGGATCTTCTGCCTAACAACCCTTCACTTACCATCCCTACTTCCCACTGTCACTTAGCTGGCTGATGGGAGACAAATCCCAGGGGCATGAGGGAACAAGTGGAGACAACATCACCATGATGTAATTTCCAGTGTGACCCAGACGTGATACCCTCATGACAGGAGGCTGTCTAGCTTTTGTTTGATTAAACCACCTAGCTGGTTACCCTCTTCCATCCCAAATCAACCCCCAGCAGTTCTTAGTGTCAGGGTGGCAACACAAGGTCACAGAGTCCACCATCCAACGCTCCCAAGCAGAAATCTGAGTTCGAGAAATCAGTTGCAAATCAGGGAATTCCTCTGGTAGGGATGCTAGCTGACCAAGGGGATTCCTGGTTTCAGAGCTCGTCCCCAGGCAACAGAGATTAGTTCCCCTGGAAAAAATGGCTGTCTATATTCCATAGATGTCCTGCCCCACCCAAATCCTGCCCATTCCTGACGCCATTTCCCAAAGTCTCCAGGTTTTTTCCAACCCAAAGTCTCAACCCTAACTCCAGAGCAGACCCTACCTAGATCATGGCACCCCTACCATCCGGTGGGTGATTAAGAAACGTACGGGAAACATATTACAGAAATATTCTCTACAGAACGAAAACGCATTAGCAATATATTCCTGTTAAGGAGGGGGAAAGCCTTCTTGCATTTCAGGGAGGGGAAGATGAAAAATACAAACCTTTTGCTGTTAGATAAAATGTTGTACTTTCCTATTAAAACAATTTTAAGCCACAACACTAGGTCCTCCATCTAGTATATGTGCAAAGGATTTTTTTTAAATCATAAAATCCTACAGAGATTTCTGACAACAGTTGCCTCAAACTCATGAATGTTGATTTCATTTGTTTCCTCTCTCCACCAAAAAGATATCGCCTTCAAAAGGCGCCTCCATCAGAAAGAATTCCCTGCCCTTGCATGTGAAATGGGGGGAAGATGACAAAAGGCAGAATTTCCTGTTTATTGAGATTCTTTATTGTTTTATTGAATGACAATAAAACATAACATATGGGGGAGAAAAACAATTTTATTTTAGAAACAGCCGATTGTGCTGCCAAAGATCACCTGCCAGGAAATATTATACAGTATAGTGTGTGTGTTTGTGTGTGTGTGTGTGTGTGAGAGAGAGAGAGAGAGAGAGAGAGAGAGAGAGAGAGAGTATTATTTCAGGCATTTAATTACCCCCCATAAACACTTTGGTCTCCCCTTTTTCAAATAGTGGCCCCCTTTCGAATGTATCTGCCCCCCTCCAGGCCACGCGTACATTTTCTCCAGGGAACCAGATCTTTGTAGACGGGAGATGAGCTGTAAGAAGAGTTCAGAAAATCCCTAGAGCCCCCTATTTTAAAGCTGGAGGCCGGCATCCCAGCACTGAGGTCCCTCCCCTCCTCTGGGCTCCACCCCTCATCTGAAATCTCCAGAAATCCCCCCTACGGGAGCCGGCAACCCCTGTCACAGGTACTGATAGCCCTTATAAATAAAAATGTAATACGATGAAAAGTTGATCATCGCCCCAAACCCGCACTGCCTGGAGTACTTGCAGATCGCAGCCTGCTCGATGTGTCCTCGTAATGAGATGAAATAGTATGGGTGCTCCGGCTGCGGAATGAAATTCATTTCATTACCGCTCAAGGTTTTTATTCCCCCTCCCCCCTTTCATTCTTCCAGACAAGGCCTGGAGACAGAACAATCACCAGGCTGTGCAGAATGTCTCATTTTTTATTCAGGCCCTAATTTTCTGTGTCACTCGGCGAGAGAGCAGGGTTGCAAGGGCTCGGGCAGGGGTAGTCAAACTGCGGCCCTCCAGATGTCCATGGACTACGATTCCCATGAGCCCCTGCCAGCCTGCTGGCAGGGGCTCATGGGAATTGTAGTCCATGGACATCTGGAGGGCCACAGTTTGACTACCGCTGTTTTTTACTTTTGAGAAACGCCTGAAACATTCTTCAGGCTTTGGGAAACCCCACAAACGGTCCAATCGTGCCGGATATGATTGGGAAGCATAGCTGTGGACACGCCCACCTGGGGCTCCTCCTCTTCCCCCCCCCCTTGCAAGGCCCATCACTGGCCATTGTGGGAGGGGGGTTGACACGAAAGATGAGAAAGGCTGCGCTAGAGAAACCTTTCCAACCTTTTGACCATGGAGGGGCTCCTAAAATAATGTTTAGCTTTTGAGAAGCCCCAGAAGTGATGTCACCCGGCCACACCTCCCTGCCATGCCCTTAGAAGTGACACGACACCAGAAGTGACATCACCACCCACCTCTGCACATCCAATCAGATCTCCAGGAGCTAATTAGAAGCTGCCATGGGTGAGAGTCCCACCTGGCCCCACCCACATCACAGATTCCAGGAACGCTGTTGGTGGTCTCATGCTGTTTATTGGTGGACCCCTGCTAGAGATGCTCAGAGATGAGCATTTCTCCCCCAACGTGTGCCTAGCTCAGTGTGGTAGTGAAGAGCAGCAGCTTCTAATCTGAAGAATCAGGTTTAATTCCCCACTCTCCTCCACATGCAGCCAGCTGGGTGACCTTGGGCCAGTCACAGCTCTCTCAGAGCTCTCTCAGCCTCACCTAATTCTCATGGTGTCTGCTGTGGGGAGAGGAAAGGCAGGCAACTGTAAGCTACTTTGAGACATCTTCAGATAAGGAAAAGTAGAGTACAAAAAAACAGCTTGTTGTATTCTTCTGTTCTCCTGCTAAGCACCACATGGAGTCATGTAGGTGAGGCGTGGTACTGGCAGGGGCTCATGGGAATTTATCGATGGACATCTGGAGAACCACAGTTTGGCCCTCCTTGCTCTACACTCTCAGAGCTTCCATTAGACAAAATGCAAGAGTTGAGGGGGAGGGAAGCTCCCCGATGCCAAAAAAGCTTTGCGTGAACATGAAGCATGGCTGAATCAGCTGTGAGACGGGCCCGTCACACTTTTTCAAAAATAGAAAACACAGTCAGCAAGAAGGTGTTGTGGAAATTAATTGTGCGACAGAACAGGGTTAGTGACCTCATTAAATCCCCCCTCGGCCGGTGGCAAAGGGCTCTCTGATCCCCATCCCTTTCTTCTTCTCTAGTGCACACCTGCTGCCTGTGGTGGCCACGGCTGGTGGGTCAATCTAACGGACATTTTCTTTGGAGTCCCAGCTGTCTTCTGCAGCGGATTTGGTTCCCAGTGTCATTCAGAGCAGCTGCAGAACACAGTGCTATGTGATGTTGCCCTCATTTCCAGTCCTCGCACCGGCATGCGCATAGTCTCTTACAAACACAAATGTGCTCATAAATAATATATAAGTGTTGAAATACACAGTCCGCACATAGGAGGCCAATGGTGGAAGGGGTGCAGTGGCATGGATTTGTTTTTTTGATTGAAATATTTGGAAGCAGTCACTAAGAACGGATTGGGTCTTTGCTTGAAATAATTTCGATACAAAAAGCTAGACAGGGACACACACACAAGAACGGTATTACTATTATTAGCTGTGCAGTATATTTTCATACTTTGTAACTGATAACACTTTGTATTCATGTAGGCCATTTAATGTGTGTGAAGCGCTTTGTTAAAATCCTTATAATAGCCATGTAAGATAGTTCAGCATTAGTATTCACATATTTAGTGGAAGCCTTAAAAAGAAAGACTTGCCTAAAACCATCTACAAGGCAAACCTAGAATCATGTTATCATAGAGTTGAAAGGAACCATACCGGATCAGCATAGAGAAGGGATGATCAAACTGTGGCTTTCCAGGTGTCCATGGACTACAGCTGTCATGAGCACCTGACAGCATGGCCAGTTGGCAGGGGCTTATAGTAATTGTAGTCCATGGACATCTAGAGAACCACGGTTTGGCCATCCCTGGCCTACAGCATCCATGAGACATATCTGTCCAGCAACTGCTTGAAGACTGCCAGTGAGGGGGAGCTCAAACTAAGTGAAGTTAAACCCTTCTGATTAGAGTTACATCCCTCTAAATTCCCAGACAACAATGTGCTTGGAGGAGTATGACACTGCATAGGGGTGTGCTACTAGAGACCTCACGGCAGAGGACCGAGACTGACATTCTATCAGCCTCGGTGTTACTTAAGTGTACTGAACGTATGACGTTACCATAGGTCAAGTCATAACACTGGTCCTTCAAGTTTGATGTTGAGCGTGACTTACTACAAGCAGACTGTCTTTTCTGTCACTTTCTACTGGATCATATATCTAGAGACATTCAGGACTGAACCATGGACCCTCTGCATTCAAAGATGTTCTACCACTCAGCCAGGTTTCCTAGTTGTGTAGAAAGGGTGTGCAGCAAAAACCGCCATTGTTCCTATAGTGTAATATCATTTTCTACATGGACCCTGGTATGACATCATCGCATCATCGCCTAGGCCTAGGCAAGACGTTATGCAGAGCAGGACGTCTTCTTCTAATGCTGCAATCCACTGAAACCAGAATGTAGTCCCATGAAATTAGCAGATCCTGAAGACTTAAACTCCATGACGCCTTTGGAAGTGCCTTGTTGGATGAAGGACAGTAATAAACAATATGAAAACTGCCATTGGGTGACAAGCTGGCATTCCAACTTTTTGGACTCTGGCAGGGGCTCATGGGAATTGTAGTCCATGGACATCTGGAGGACCATAGTTTGACTACCCCTGATGTAGGGTATTTCAAGACAAGGAACATTCAGAAGTGGCTTCCCATTGCCTGCCTTTGTTCAGCAACCCTCCGGACTTCCATGGTGGTCTCCCGTCCAGACATGACCAGAGCCAGCCCTGCTTAGCTTCCAAGATCTGGTGAGGTCAGGCTACCTAGGGCCATCCAGGTTAGGTAAGCCTGTCTAGATAAACATAAACTTTTAACAACAACAACAGCATTGGTCTTTCCTCTGTGGCCTGGATTCTACATATGTTTGTGATGTGAATTATGTCTACATGGTAAAACAGTAGGGTGTCCCTTCCACTCAATAGACTCTGCTCATTCTGCACACGTTGGATAATGCACTTCCAGTGCACTTTAAAAGTCCAGCTGCAAAGGCACATTAAAAGGGCATCTGAGCATGTGCTGAACGATGTAAAGAGTGCATGCGTTTATGATGTAAAGTGTGCATGTGTGCGTTGGCTCAATTCCCCCCTCCATTATTCATCCCCCCCCCAAAAAAGGTGAGAAGAAATTGCAAACACTGAGCTGTATATTTAAATAGGGGAGGAGTCAAAGATTATCAGGGCATCTGTTGATGGTTGGGATATTGCTCTTCTCACCAGCTCTCCAATGAGGCTGAATCTGGCCTGATTTACTGATCTCAGACGTCAGCCGACCCCTACATTGGTCTTTGCACTTTAAGAACATGAGAACTGCCTATGCTGTACCACACCAAAGGACCTTCTAATCCAGCGGCCCACAACCTTAGTAAAGCTGGGGGCCGCCTGTGGGGGTGGGGGGGAGACAGCCGCTCCCCCCACCCTCATGACTGTAAATCGGCAGGGCGCAGCTCCCTCCTGGCTGCTGTGGATAGTGGAGTCTGTAGCATGATGTCCTGCTGAGGTCACTGCCCTTCCCAGGCTCCCCCCACAATCCCCAGATATTTTCCCAGCCAGAGCCAGAAATCCTCTCTGTAATACAACCACCCCCCCCCCCTTCCGTTCCATGTTTCTGACAGTAAACCCTGCCTATGCTCAAGCCAACGCACCAGCCTCCTGCAAATAAACAGCCAGGTTAAGGATTCTACGCCGTGTCCCCCCCAAATTCAGGCTAAATGATTCATGTGGCTGATCACCTCCTTCGCATTTGATGAGCCAGGCTGCCTCCGGGATGGCTCTCCAGAACCGCAACCACCTGCAGCCATCATCGAGTGCTGAGAGCCATAAAGCACGGAAATGTTGGGCAAGCAAGTACAGTAAATAGTCTGAGGAGCTTTATTGAGAAATACGTGATTACCATGAAGGCAAGCAGCGGTTCCAAGCCGCTCAGCTTAGTTTATAGGATTTATCGAGTCAAGTTTAAGGCAAACATATATCTCCACTTAACTTTCCCATTTTTATTTTTCTTCATCACTGGGAAGCCTATAATTATTTGGGGGGGGGGAGGGCAGCTGTCACCCCCCTTCTCTTGGTTCTGGCCTCCAAGTAATCTGTCAAGCTCTTCAAGGTCACAGGGGAGCCAGAACATGGCCATATTAGTGTTGACTGATGGGTCCTCCCAAGCTTATGGTCACTGCCACAGCATCTATACTCCACTTTTTTAAAAAAATTGAGAGGGTGACAGAAGACAGAGGGGAGCAGGCGCTAGCGGCATGAATTCAATTATCAGAACTCACAGAAAAATGGCCTGTAAGCTACCATCTCCTACAGTTGCTAACATGTGTACAGATGTTAGCCAGGGTTGAGACGGCTTTCATCCTCAGAGCTAAGGAGGGTTGCCAGTCCCCTGATCTTCTGCTGACACCCAAGAGATTTTTTTTAAAGGCTGTTGGGCCTATGGTGTGATGCCATTATCAGGGAAAACCCAGAACTGCATCTCTCTGGGAACTTCTGGAAACTCTATGGCAGGGGTAGTCAAACTGCAGCCCTCCAGATGTCCATGGACTACAATTCCCAGGAGCCCCTGCCAGCGAATGCTGGCAGGGGGCTCCTGGGAATTGTAGTCCATGGACATCTGGAGGGCCGCAGTTTGACTACCCTTGCTCTATGGTGTGTGTGAGTCTGTGTCTGTAAGGTGAATGTATCTATCTGTGTCTATAAGGTGTGGAGAGGGCTGACAAAGACAACATTTTCTCCCTCTCCCAAAATACTAGAACGTGAGGGCATCCAGTGAAACTGATGGCCAGTAGGTTCAGGACAGAAAAAAGGAAATACTACTTGACACAGAAAGGGAATATCCAGTCTGCTGCCAGATAATGAAATGATGATGGCCACTGGAATAAACAGCGTTACAAGGGATTAGATCAGCGGTGCTCAACCCAGGGGTCATGACCCCCAGGGGTGTTCATCGACCCTGCCATGGAGGTTGCCACATATCCCAGAGAACACTGGAAGAAGGGTGAAGGGCGGCAGTGGTGCCATGACGTGACGTGACTCCTCCGCGCCGCTGTCTGGGGGAGTCCAGGAAACAACTGCCGCCAACCCCCAAATCTCCAGGTACTTCCTAAACCACAGCTAACAATCCATAGGCTACATTCAGGAGGACAGACTGAACAACTTATCCGAATCAATAAAATCAGGGGTCTGAGGAAGAGTGCTTGCACTCGAAAGCTCACGCCTTGAATAAATCTTTGTTGGTCTTAAAGGTGCGTCTGGACTCTGATTTCATTGTGCTACTTCAGACCAACACAGCTGCCCATTTGAATTTGTCTTGAGTCAAAGCGGCTTACTAGCCTTGGGCATCAGCTCAAGAGGATCTCAATGTTTTAAAAAGGCCCCTTCGGGGTTGCCTGGCAGGGCCTGGAAATGCAGGAATGTGTCACACACCTCGGAGACAGAAATGTACAGCTGGTGGGCTGTGTTTGGTTTGTGTTGGCTTGCTCTTGAGTAAACGGTCCGATGGCAGCCAGTGTCTATCAGATTGCGTTTGATTAAAAATTATGCCGTTCCAAACAACTTTTTATTCCTCCATTAACGGGCTCAATAAAGGTATGCCAAACAAACAGATTGCATCGCTTACATCCAGCGGCAGTCTTTTAATTTCACAGAAAGGAGAGACTCGCTAGCTGCTGGCTGCCGCCTGTGCCAGAGAGCCAGGGATTATCATATTATCTTCAATAAAAGATCACAGATTAAAAGAAAACAAAGCCTCAGGAAAAACAGTGTAGAAGGAGATTCTTTCTCGAGGTCCCATGGGAAGTGTGCCGTACTTCCCCACACCCCATAGGAATGAAACATCTCTCAATAAAAACACAGCCAAATCTTGATGTTTAGAAGCCCCTGAGCAAGAATCCCCTCTGTGAAAGTCCTGAGAAGGTCAAGGGCAGCATGGGGAAATTCTTGGCTTGCTGTCTCCGCCTTTCCCACATTATGAAGCCCATTTAAGTTATTTTGGCCAAGGTCTAGGCAAATTTTTGAGTTGTCACTAATGGTATGGTTGATGTATGTAGTTGTATCTATAGTTATCCTAAAGTAGAGCCTACTGACGTCTAGGGTTTCCAGATCCCCTTGACCACTGGCCAGGGATGGGGGATAGGGTTACCAGATCCAGGTTGGGAAACTCATGGAGATTTGGGGATGGAGCCTTGAGATGACAGGGACTTCAGTCCAGGTTGGGGAGTCGCGCTTCCTCACTTGGATCCCTCCTACCTAGCCACAGGAACTCCATCTCTGAAGGGTCGACAGCCCTTTCAAGCATCATTCCCAGAAATGGCAAATGTGAGACGGGATGGAAGTTGTTTGGTTCTCACGGTTTCCAGAGATGGTTTTTTGAGCAGTGGGAGAACCACTGCCTCTTTTAGCCCTTCTGGGAATTCTGTTGCGTGGGAATGGCCTCCTTGGAAGGTGGCCTCTATGTCACTCAAGTCCCTCCCCTCCCTAAACCTTATCTACTTCAGGCTCCATCCGCAAAATCTCCAAGTATTTCCCAAAGGGCAGCTAGCAACCCTAGCTCTACTGTATTTTGTATTTTTCAAGTGTGCACATCTCATACCTTAAGTCTGACTCTAGTTCTTGTCATACTTCTCATTTTAAAAAAAAATGTGGGCATACACATTGGCTGAAAAACATACCTATTTCTGCCTTGCTTCCCTACAGGAATCTCTGGGCCTGCATGAATCACAAGAGCTCTGGCTTTCGTACAAAACATTTGTGCATCACAGCTCAGTTCTGTTCCTGCAACTCTCTCCTCCAGCCCCATTTTATGTCTCTGTCCTGATTTCATAAATTCTCTCTCCCCCCCCCCACATTTCCCACTCTGGTTCTTTATGATCATGCAGAATGGCTTCAGTTCAAGATGCCGGAACTGTCACTTGTTCTAAATCCTCCTCCACCTCCCGCACCCCCCCCTTATCCTCCTTCTCAATATGCCATTCTCTTCATGAACAGTCGCAACTCAGCTGTCAGTGTGAATGGCAAAGATGTCCTTTACTGATAAGACTCTGCCTGTGGCAGGAGAGAGTTCCTCCACACAGCTAATTAGCAGTAGGTAGGTCACTCCAAGGTTCAAGGCTGTCCTTCAAGTTGGCTGCCAAGACCGACATCATCAACCGAACTGTCATATTTTGCTCCTCACTCAAGAAGAGAGGGGAAACTTCATTTGTTTTGATGGGCCAGGGGAAGTCTGGAGGCATGGTGGCATCCTAGTTGAGAAGAAGAATACTACGGATTAGCTGGAGATGATGGTCCATTCCAAGAATTAGGATATACCCCCTAAATACAGACATGGGGAAGGTATCTTGGAGATACAGTTTTGCTTTTTAAATCTGTTTGAAAAATAATGATGTCATGAGTGGAGTTTTGTCTAGGGTCGCCAGCTTGGAGTTGGGGAAATACCTGCTTAGGAAAGGTGGGGTTTGGGAAGGGGAGGGACCTTAGTTAGAATAACTACCTAACAGGCTTTCTCGGGAGGTGGTGGGTTCTCCATCTTTGGAAATTTTTAAACAGACGCTGGAGAGCCATCTGATGGAGAGGCTGATTCTGGGAAGGTTCAAAGGGGTGGCAGGTTACAGTAGATGAGCGATGGGGATGTGAGTGTCTTGCATAGTGCAGGGGGTTGGACGAGATGACCCATGACATCCCTTCCATCTCTATTATTCTATGATTCTATGATTAACCAAATGTACCCTTTGTAAAGGGACAGTACCCTTTTTCATATTTCCTGGCCATCCCCTCATTTTAGTATAAATAACAATTTTGTCCCCCTTTTAATAAAAGGTATATACCAGCCTTTCTCAACATTTTTACCATTGAGAAGCCCCTGAAACATTCTTCAGGCTTTGAGAAACCCCAGAAGTAGTGTGATGGTGCAGAATATGGTTGGGAAGCACAGCTGTGGACACGCTCACTCAGAGCCCATCCCATTTCCACCCCATGCAAGGATTATGATGTCTCTACACTAATGCACAGAGTATGGGAAAGAAGCAGGAGAAACTCGTAGTCCTAATAGAGGAAGGGGCTATGACCTAATAGGAATCACAGAAACTTGGTAGGATAATACTCACAAGTGGAATACTAGAATTGAAGGGTACAATCTATTCAAAAGGGACAGACAAGTAAAAAAGGGGGGAGGTGTAGCTATATATCTTAAGAATCTTTATACTTGTGAAGAAATCCAGGTACCTGAGCATGAAAGTTCAGTTGAGTGTATTTGGGTAAATATAAAAGGAGTAGGAAATGAGAATGGTATTATTATCGAGTAATGGTAGAGGACAGGAAGGCCTGGAGGATCATTGTCCATGGGGTCGCGATGGGTCGGACACGACTTTGCACCTAACAACAACAACGTTATTATCACATGATGTAATAATGGGGACTATAAGGTGGTAAACAATATGAATGGAAAGGCTCCTAGACTATCTTTTGAAGCCCCCCAGTGAGAATATTTATTCTTCAAGATGCCAGCCTTGTAGAAGCTCTCTCTGAACTTGAGTATATTCTCATGTTTCTCACAGAGAGATGATCCGGTAATCATAGAATCATAGAGTTGGAAGGGGCCATACAGGCCATCTAGTCCAACCCCCTGCTCAACACAGGATCAGCCTAAAGCAACCTAAAGCAACCAAGAAAAGTGTGTATCCAACCTTTGCTTGAAGACTGCCAGTGAGGGGGAGCTCACCACCTCCTTAGGCAGCCTATTCCACTGCTGACTGTGGAAATTTTTTTCCTGATAATGTATGACCATGACAGCTCCCTCCATCCCAGGCTTTCTTGCTACTGAGTTTGTAGCCAAAATATTGTTTTTAGGCACTCTTGGTTATGTCTGAAATGCTTTCTTTTCCCTGCGGCCCATGTCCTGGCTTGTAACTTGATTGGGAAGAATGGGTTCAGAATTACCAGTGAGATGAGTACAGATTTTGGGATGGGATGAGTGCAAAGTTACTGATATCCAGACGGAGCTTAGAGAACACCCAGGACGACAGCTGATCTCGAGACAACCTAAATCAGTTCCCTTGGAGATAATCACTGCTCCAGAAGATGGACTCTAGGCCAGGGTAGTCAACCTGTGGTCCTCCAGATGTTCATGGACTACAATTCCCATGAGCCCCTACCAGCAAATGCTGGCAGGAGCTCATGGGAATTGTAGGCCATGAACATCTGGAGGACCACAGGTTGACTACCCCAGCTCTAGGCCACTATACCCTAATAAGGTCCTTCCCTTCCTGAAACCCTCCCCACCCACCCCAAGATTCACTCCCCAAAGCTTCAGGAATTTCCTAAACCAGCCTTGCATACTGTGTTCACCAAAATCCATGCTCCCTCAATGCTGCTCACTGAATGGGACATAATATTTTGTGTCCTCCTTAGGTCTCTGATACCCTTACAGAAATGTAGTTTATTATTTACAACATACCCTACCTTTCTGCTTACATAGTCAAGGCTGGTGACAACAATAAATGAAATACAATGAATGAAATCAAGAAATACAAACAGTTAAGTCAGAGATCAATGCTTGTTTGAGAAATCCCTAGAGATTTTAGGGGTGGAGTCTGAGGAGCATAGGGTATGGGGAAGGGAGGCATGTCAGCATGGTAGAATTCCACAACCCTCCAAAGCTGTGAATTTCTCTGGGGAAACCTGTTATCTGTAGATCAGTTGTAATTTCAGGCGATCCCCAAGTCTCACCTGAAGCCTAGCAACTCTACCAGAGCCCCATAAGGCCTTCTAAATAATTGTGCTGCACAGTCTTGATGGAAGGTCCCTAGATTCAGTGCCTGCCCCACTGCTCCTGAGGCACTCTTCCCTAAATGTAGGGCAGGGATAGGGAAGAGCCTCACAGATTATATTGTTGAAAGTGTGGGGAGGGGACTATAAAGAGACCTACTCTTTCTAATCCCCTTCATAAATATTACTGTGCACAGAATGAGGCTGAACCCTCAAAAGGAAGCTCTTCCCCCCTTACCTTAAGTCTCCTGTCAACCTCAACTGTACTGCCCCATCAGCAAAGAAGAACTGTTTTTATACCCCACTCTTCACTACTCAGGAAGTCCCAAAGTGACTTACACCTTTCCCCTCCCTACAACAGACACACTGTGAGGTAGGGAGGGCTAAGATAATTGCTCTCTAAAAGCTGTTCTGAGAGAACTGGGACTGGCCCAAGGTCCCCCAGCTGGCTGCCTGTGGAGGAAGAGTGGGGAATCAAACCTGGTTCTACAGATTAGAGGCCACGCTCTTAACCACTGCACCACGCAGGCCCATTATGTACGGCCGCTGAAACAGCAATTTCGGGCCACATGGAAAACGCGGAGGGGGAAGACGCGAAGCACACCGGTTATATACGGGACGGGGCGCGACGGAGGCAAAACCCAGAGTAACCGATTATGCACGCGGCGATCCCGGTGCCGCTTCTGGTTGCGCCCCGGTCACCCGGAAGTTGCACTTTCTTCCGTGTCTTGCTAACACGGCTTTTTTGGCGGCATGCACCGAAGCTGCGGCCGGTTGCAGCTGGCACTGTGCATTATTGGTGATTTTAGTCGCCGCCATTCCACCCCGAATGTGCGTTATTCCCCCCTGCATAATGGGCCGCAGTGTCCAGCAGTATAATCAGCAGCAAGTTTTGCTGTGTTAATTTGTTGCCTGAGACCATGTCATGGGGGGGGGGGGGCTTCGCCAACTTCTTTTTCTCTTCCGGAATGTCTAAATAAAGACACACTCGTCCAATATCTGTCAACTCTCCATACGCAGCCAGATAATTAGCAGTTTTAAAAGTCAAGTCTGACGAAAAGCAAACTTCTATCCCCATGGCTTCCCCACTTCTCTATCACAGGCATGAAATGTGTCCTGCTTTATCATTTTGCTTCAACTGCTACTGAATACGAATTGCAGATGGCTACGCAAAAAGCAGGAGAAAATCCCAGATAGTGTGTGTGTGAGAGAGGGATCCTGTTGCTTCATTATATGCCGAGCGTCTTTCCTTCATGAAAGCTGGAACTGAGGCCAGTTTCAGCCATAACCTCCCTAATGCATCCCAAAGCCTCTGAATTACTTAAAAATGCAAATGGACCGACGGATTCTAACACACTGAATTGCTGACTTTGGCACCGAGCAAAAAACCCCATTGTTGCATACAACGTCATTCCAGCTTAGCACCATCATGTGACTGGACAGAGGGCATGAGTGATGGCATGGCACCTGGAAGTGATGTCACATCTCTCGGGGGGGGGGATTGTAGAGTTTTCAATCATTCATTTAAAAAGACTGATATCACTTCTGTTTCTTTTTTTGTTTCCAGAAGTGACTTTAGCACTCTCTAGGAATCACTGAAAACTCTGGAGAAATTCCAGGGATTCCCAAAGAGGTATGAGGTCACTTCTGTGGTTTTCCCAGAAGCTATAGGAGATTTTTTTTTTAACGGCCAAAGCCAAAAGGTGTAACATCAGGTAAAATATATTCTGTTTTTTGAAAGAAAAAAAAATCCCCACACAGGTTTTGTCAGGGAGACCTGTTCACCTTGCAGTCCTTCCTAAAAAAAAGCAAAGATCACTAGCCATTTGTACCTGATTTTGCACTGTCAGCCTTGGTCTTATTTGTTTTTATCGCCTGTGGCCCCTGCAGCTCTTTGTTTTCCTGTTTCCCAGAAGCTACGTCATTCCACTGCCAATAGCTGCCGGTGTCTTCTCCTGCTGGCCATTGGGGCATGCCCAATTGCTAGCTCCCGCTGTCCTCTTAGGTCAATTGTGAGTCTATTGCCAAATGTGATCTTCATCTGGCTCCTAACTGAAAACTCATGATGCCCCTTGCTCTCATTTTTGGGTTGGAGTGATGGTTAACACATCGGGATTCAGACCCGGAAAACCGCAATGTCCCCACTAGGCATGTGCCAGGGGGAAAAAAACTGGATCCTTTTGGATTGGGCCCAAGGTGGTAGCTCGTTGCTTTGAGACTCCTTTGGGTAGTAAAAAGCAGGGTATAAAGATAATTTCTTCTTCTTCTTCTTCTTCTTCTTCTTCTTCTTCTTCTTCTTCTTCTTCTTCTTCTTCTTCTTCTTCTTCTTCTTCTTCTTCTTCTTCTTCTCAAAAGGGATAAGGACAGCTTAACTTTTTAGTTTGTTTGTTCATTTTTCAATTTAATGATAGACCAGTTCTTATTCTACACTTGTCCTGGTGCCAAATATACCCTAGAACATCTGTGTCTATTCCTTGAGTTTATTTTGTTCTCTCCTCCTTGCCTTTGTGCAAATGCATGACTGTTGCTTAGCTGCCAACATTATAAATCAAAACCTGAAGCTGTCGAGAACTGTGCGTTTATGGCAGTTGCATTTGACTAATCCCCATAAGAAAGTACCACAGCAAATTGCACATTTCTTGGAATGTATATTGATTTTGAACTTCTATTGCCTGGTTCCAGTCCCTGTCAGGGTTGCCAACTTTGGGTTGAGAAATTCCTGGAGGTGGACTGGTAGAGTCTGGAATGGGCAGTGTTTGGGGCAGTAAGGGTCCTCACTGGGGTACAATGACAGAGAACGTAGAACAGGGGTAGTCAACCTGTGGTCCTCCAGATGTTCATGGGCTACAAATCCCATGAGCCCCTGCCAGCAAACGCTGGCAGGGGCTCATGGGAATTGTAGTCCATGAACATCTGGAGGACCACAGGTTGACTACCCCTGACATAGAAGACTCCCTGAAAAACAGTCATTTCCTCCTGGGGAACTGATGCCTGTAGTTGAGAGATGGGATGTAATTCTGGGGATCTCCAGACCCCAGCTGGGGGATGGCAACCATAGTTCCTATTGTGGTAGTGTTGTAGTTACATATATCATGAGGAATACCTTTGTCAAGCTACTGTGAGAGCCACTGTGAGACCTCATGGGGAAACTGTGCTTCATAAAGAACGGCAGCTTTATACCGATTCAGACCATTGGTCGATCAACATCAGTGTGATCTACTTTGACTGAAAGTGGCTTTTCAGGATCTCAGACAGAACGGTCCCCCCCCATCCCCCGCTATTTGATCCTTTAGACAGGCTGGGGTTTGAATCTGGGACCTTCTGCTTAGAAGAAGAAGAAGAAGAAGAGTTGGTTCTTATATGCCGCTTTCCCTACCCGAAGGAGGCTCAAAGCGGCTTACAGTCGCCTTCCCATTCCTCTCCCCACAACAGACACCCTGTGGGGTGGGTGAGGCTGAGAGAGCCCTGATATCACTGCTCAGTCAGAACAGTTTTATCAGTGCCGTGGCGAGCCCAAGGTCACCCAGCTGGCTGCATTTGGGGGAGCGCAGAATCGAACCCGGCATGCCAGATTAGAAGTCCACACTCCTAACCACTACACCAAACTGGCTTACCAAGCAAATGCTCTCCCACTGAGCCAGTTTGGAGTAGTGGTTAAGAGTGGCAGAGTGCAAAATGGCCTGAGTGATTCCCCACTCCAGAGCCCCCTCCCCCCATGGCACCCGCTGCAGTTCCGCCCAACCCACTGGCCTATCAGTATGAGTTACTTTAATGTTTACTTTTTCTACGCTTCCATGTTGCTTGTAGGTTCAGTTCATTCATTATTGTTTCTGTTCTGTTTTATCTGAACCACCCTGAGGGCCGTATTAAATAAATAAATACACAAACAAACAAACAAGTCAGTCAGTCAGTCAGTCAGTGATGGGGTAGAAAAATAAAACGGCCCCTCCCCCTCCTCCCCCTCCTTTCCATTGATGAATGGTTGATTGATCCAGGCTGGATCAACAGGCCCACTAGTAGACCTCCCCCACCCTAACACTTACAAACTTCATCTCTCTGGAGACAGAGAATGCTAAAGAAAGGATATGAAGAAGCCGGGAGGGACATTCAAAGGATCACGGCTCTATCAGAGTGGCTGCACATTCCTAAATGGAGATATACCATTGTAAGTCTGTTGAAATCACTGAGCTTATAAGCAAGTAACTCTGTTGAGGACTCTATTGAAGCTCATTGAAAACTTAGTCTGGGCACCCTGAACCAAACCAAGAATGAACCAAATGGACCTCTTCCAACCTTCCAAGACTGCCTTTATTACTGGATCGACGACTTGGAAGCCAACAGAGGGTGCCAAAATGACAAGAGAAGAACCTCTACTTTTGGCAACCTCTCTTGGCTTGGAAGTAGTTCACAACTAGGGATGCTCATGACATTCTCTGATGCCAGATTTCTGTAATGAATGTGATCCATTCATTTACTACACTTCCCCTCCCCCACTCCTCAGACACTGCCATTTCCAAAATTTAATAGGTGTTTTATTGTGTGTGGTTTTGCAATACTCTTTCAGTGTGATTTCAAAACAAACTATAGATAGAGATGCCAGCCTCCAAGTAGTACCTGGAGATCCCCCAGAATTACAGCTCATCTCCACACTACAAAGATCAGTTACCCTAGACAAAATGGCTGCTGTATGACATTGTACCCCACTGAGGTATCTGCCCCCCCCCCCAGGCTAAACTCATAAATCTCCAGGATTTTCCCAACCTGGATCTGCCAACCCTACTGCCATCCCTTGCCAGTGGCTAGAGAGAACCAAGCCACCTTAACCAGAGTTGTAAGAAAAAACATTGATACCAATATAGGATGGGGGAGACTTGTCTTGGCAGTATATGTGTCAAAAGGATCTAGGAGTCTTAGTAGACCATACATTGAACATGAGTCAGCAGTGTAACTCAGTGGCTAAAAAGGCAAATGGGATTTTGGGCTGTATCAAACGGAGTATCGTGTCCAGATCACGGGAGGTGATGGTACCGTATTACTCTGCTCTGGTTCAGCCTCACTTGGAGTCCTGTGTTCAGTTTTGGGCACCTCAGTTGGGTCCGTCCCTCCGGGCAAGAGAGAACACAAATTCAAAAGAAATTCCGACTAAACATCCGGAAGAAGTTCCTGACAGTCAGAGCGGTTTCTCAGTGGAACAGGCTTCCTCGGGAGGTGCTGGGTTCTCCAACTTTGGAAATTTTTAAACAGAGTCTGGATAGACATTTGACAGAGAGGTGATTCTGTGAAGGTTCAAGGAGGTGGTAGTTTACAGTGGATGAGCGACAGGGCTGTGAGTGTCCTGCATAGTGCAGGGGGTTGGACTAGATGACCCAGAAGGTCCAACTCTATTATTCTATGATTCTAGTAAAGTCCAAGGCTGCTATGCAGAGGCAGGCTTGTCTCTTACCTTGAAAACTCTATGGGTTCACCATAAGTTGGCTGTGACTTGACAACAACAACAAAGAAAACAAAATAAGAGTCAGCAGAAGTGTAATAGGTCTCATTGCATATATTACACAATGTTCCATGGTGCATTTCTAAAGAAATACACAAAAGTTGACACTTTTGCACCATTCTAATACCTAATTAAATGAACAGGACATATCCCAACATGAAGATTTACACCTAAATTAAATTTTAATCCTCATTGGATAATAATGGCAATCAATCTGAAGCAGAAATTCACTTAATCTATTTTCAGTACAGGCCTAGATCCTGATGGGAATTGGCTCATCCCCATTTGAGATCCACCCCAAATATTTTCTGTCCTGGCCCTTACCTGGTGGAATGAGCTCCCAGAACACATTCTGGAGGGAATAAGTTCCTTTTACAGTTCTGCACGGCATGTAAAATGGAGCTCTTCTACCAGGCCAAAATTAACTTCTACCTACCCATCCATTTTATGTCTTGTTCCTGGAAGAAGCCCCAGACCATAGCCTGACTCCTGGGACAATATCAATAGGTGCTCTGAAAATGAAATGTCACTGCTGATATTTGTAACCTGTCTGTGCTAACTATTTTAAACTAAGCATGCCTCTAAATTTTATTTTTTTAAATCTCTGTACTTATATATCGTACTGTATACCATCTTGAGCCAGCTTGTTGGGAGGGCAGCCTAAACATAAAATAAATATAAACTGATTCAGGCAGAATTGGGACCTTAGCCAATGCTCGGTTGTGAGCAGCCCTTCCTTACTTTGAAATAGGCCATGTAAATGCCCTGAAGAACCTAAGAAGAGACCTGCTGGATCATAGAATCATCGAGTTGGAAGGGGCCATAAAGGCCATCTAGTCCAACCCCTGGATCAGACCAGCGTTCCACCTAGTCCAGCATCTTGTGCCTCACAGTCACCCCAAGATGGCTCCCTGTCTGTCAAAGTAGGGCTTATTTTGCTCCCAGGAAAGTTAGGAAACAAGATCAGCCTCAGATGGACCTTCTACACAATAACTGAAAACAGAAATAAAACCACAGAGTTGGAAGAGGCTATACAGGCCTTCTAGTCCAACCCCCTCGTCAGAGTCTGGAGTTAAACAAAGTCGGCCCTGGTTTCTCCTTGGATCGGAGACCACAAAGCAAGCCCAAGGTTACTCTGTATAGAAGTAGCCAATGACAAACCACTTCTGAACAGCCCTTGCCTCGAAAAGCCTACAGAGTCGCCATAAGTTGGCTGAGACTAGACAGCACGCTTCATCAACAAGCACTATAACTACAGGGAGGATTTTCCATAGGAAATTCCCCATAGGATTTGGCTCAGCATGGTGGTTTGGTGAGGATAAGGAAACCAGTCATGAAAAATTAAATAGGCATAAAAGTTTCAAAATAATCCAGCCAACCCTTATTTCCTACTCATAAGATTAAATGGTATGGGTGCATTTGGTTTAATTTTTTATTTATTTTAATATTCAGCAGCATGCCTGGCCCTAACTGTGTTTCAGGGTAACAGAGTTTTCCGGAATATGATTTCTGATGCTTTAATAAAACCGTCTTTTGTCTATTTAGATGACAAATACTTCCACTACATCTTGGCTCCAGGAACCTTTCTAAGTTCTCCAGGACAAATGGAGCCACCATGACAACAGACCTAGGACAGCTACCATCCATTATGAGCACAGGTTGTCTGCACCTTCATAAAGCAAAAAAGGCACTCAATAGATGTCCCTACTCATTCCTATGTCTAGAATCTATTTCAAGATGTTTTACATCTGGCCTGCAGTCCACAGCCAGATTTGGAATGACTTACACTCCTCAGACAAGGGTGTCAAGGTACTGTGATGAGGGGAAATGTAGATGGAGAAAATGATACTATGAATACTGATACTATTAATAACTACATAACTCTCAAACTACTGAAATGGGACAAAAGAGGTGAATTCTATTTTGATCTAGAGCAGGGGTAGTCAAACTGTGGCCCTCCCGATGGCCATGGACTACAATTCCCATGAGCCCCTGCCAGCATTTGCTCATGGGAATTGTAGTCCATAGACACTTGGAGAACCGCAGTTTGACTACCCCTGATCTAGAGCGATGGAATCAGGAGTATTTGAAACCTTATGAACATTCCACAAAACACTGACCTTCCGTTGACTGGACATACTTTGTCATCTCCCAGGTATGCTGGTCCCAGACTGTTTAAGGTACATCCGAGGGCCTCTCAAGGTATACTGCTGTACACTGGGAAACTCTGCCAGAGGGTTTTCAGTGCAAGTGATGTTCAAAGGTGGTCTGCCTTTACATGGCTCTGTATAGTGGCCCAGGACTTCCCAGGTGGTCTCCCATCCAAATACTAACCTGGGCTGACCCTGCTTAGCTTCCAACATCCAACAAGATCAAGCTGGGCTATGCTAATCAGGGCAGTATTTGTTACAGTGAACTCACGAGGGGAAAAAATGGCAGCCAGAGGAAGGCAGAGAGGAGCCCTCAGCAGAATTATAGGCACATCTAAAGTGTTTCTTCTAGAGCAGGGGTAGTTAATCTGTGGTCCTCCAGGTGTCCATGGACTACATTTCCCATGAGCCCCTGCCAGCAAGTGCTGATGGGGGCTCATGGGAATTGTAGTCCATGGACATCTGGAGGACCACAGGTTGACTACCCCTGTTCTAGAGGACAGTTGTTCTACATTACCAGTTCCTGCTAAGGAAGGATTCTCCTCCTACAAGCAATTACAGGCAAAAGGTTTATGTCAAGCCCAACAAAATAAGCCACAGCAACTTAAACCTGGAGCACCATCGGTCTCAAGTCTGTTTTCTTGCTGCAGATGTTTCTCCTTGAAAGGGGCAGGAGGTATTCCTTTCAGTCCATTCCTCACAAATTTATTTCTAGACATGTACTATCAAAAGATCTTACCCGTCATTTTCCCCCACTCTAATGTGTTTTTACTTTGAGAATAGTCATTTTATAATATTCTGCTATCTAAAAAAAAGAAGAAGAAGAAGAAAGAAATAATTCCCAGACACAAGACCGGTACATGTGAACATCCTTTTGATGCAGTGGGTTATTTTCTTGAAAAGTATACACTTTCATCTGAAGGCACTATTAAATGCTAACAAATGGTGTAGCTTAAAAGTCACAATAAAATATGCAGTAAAAATGCCAAATTTTCTTTAATTTGTCAGTTTTCTACATGCTTTTTGCTCCCTTATGATAGGTATTACCTAGTACATATTTCACTGTGCATTGTGGAGTCTACAAAAAAAAGGCAATTTTCATGACATATTAAACTCAGTCAAACCTAGTTACATTCCACAAAGGGACTGTTCTTGTGTAAATCAAGACCCTCCCTGTCAGAAGTGAAAAGAGCCAGACATGAATTTGTGAATCTGCTGTCTCTTTCAAGCAGGCACCTGGAACTTAAGGACCGCTGATATATGGCTGTTGTCTTTGTTGCTTTCACTGAAGCCCCCTCTCCTTCCAAAAATAGGGGATGGGGGAAGGAACTTGCAGACCATGGTGGGTCACAACTGGGCACCAGACCTGCACTTAGGGTGGCCAACCTCCAGGTGGGGCTGGAGATCTCCAAGACCAGGGGTAGTCAAACTCCGGCCCTCCAGATGTCCATGGACTACAATTCCTGTGAGCCCCTGCCCCTTTCGTAGACTCATAACTGATCTCCAGATAACCAAGGTGAGTTCCTCTGGAGAAAATGACTGTTATTGAGGTTAGCTGTATGGTATTATTTTGGTTGCCAGCTCTGGGTTGGGAAATACCTGAAGACTTTGTGGGTGGAGTCTGGGGAAGGTAGGGCTTGGAGAGGGTCCTCAGCAGGGTAGAATGTCATAGAGTCCCCCCTCCTAAGCAGCCAGTTTATTCCAGAGGAATTGATCTTGGTCACCTGGAGAGCAAGCACAAAAAGCAGATCTCAAGGTCCCACCCAGAGGCTGGAAACCATGATGGAGTGAGGATTACATACCCCTCCTCTTGTGCACTTTTCTGCAGCAAGTCTCTCTATCACACACACACATGAACACACACACTTGTAACAGTGTCCTTGTCCAAAGTGGCCCAAGTTCCTAGACCAGGCTTTCTCAATCTGGGTTTTGTGAAACCCTGGGGTTTCTTGATGGCCCTGGATAGGTTTCCTGAATGGGTATGAGTTAATGAATGTATATTTTAATTTTGTTAAACATTTATTGAATGATATGATCATATCTTGCCTCTTGTGGCGCAGAGTGGTAAGGCAGCCGTCTGAAAGCTTTGCCCATGAGGCTGGGAGTTCAATCCCAGCAGCTGGCTCAAGGTTGACTCAGCCTTCCATCCTTCCGAGGTCGGTAAAATGAGTACCCAGCTTGCTTGCTGGGGGTAAAAGGGTAATGACTGGGGAAGGCACTGGCAAACCACCCCGTATTGAGTCTGCCATGAAAACGCTGGAGGGCGTCACCCCAAGGGTCAGACATGACTCGGTGCTTGCACAGGGGATTCCTTTACCTTTACCTTTTTATGATCATATCTTATCATGTTGGCGTCCCCCCTCCCCAAATGGCCAGTGATGGGCCTGGAGGGGGTGGGAAAGGTAAGGGCCTCAGGTGGGCATGTCTACAGGCATGCTTCTCAACCATATTCTGCACCACCATGCCATTTCTGGGGTTCCTCAAAGTCTGAAGACTGTTTAAGGTTTTCACAATGGTAAAAAAAGGTTGAGAAAGGCTTTCCTAGATTCCTAGATTCCTAGATGCCTAGTGAAAGACAGTCAGTATAGCCTGATGCTGCTTCTTTGTGTTAAGTTTTTACTGCATCCAGTAAATAGTTCCTGCCCTGATACCACATTTTTAATGTTTGGCTGACGTTGCCCCAAATGTTCTCATCAGCATTCCAGGCACAATCTGTCCGGCATACATGGCGCTACTTCATCTCACCGGCTTCCCAAATCAACTGTGTTATCTGTAGATTTTTTTTTTTTTTGGAACAAAATTTCCTGTGAATTATAGATGCTGATAAGACAGCTGAGTCATGGAAGCCAATATTGAGAATATATGCCGTGTCAGTCAGCAACAAACATCACAAACAAGCCTTTTTGGTGCAAACCGTTTTTGGCGGGGGCTTGTTCGCTGAAAAATATGTGCGGTTTTTGTACTGTTTCCCTGCTGTTTTAATCCATTCCCGTCACATAATTGACATCAGGGTTTTTTTAGAATCAATAGGCCTATGATAAAGTATGTTTGCTGTAATCAAAGCTGTCTCTTTATGGCAAAGTAAAAATATGGACCTACCCTGAGGATTAATTTATATTCTACATTCGGGGAGGGTTTTTTGGCTCAGTGGCAGAGCATCTGCTCGGCATGCAGAAGGTTCAACCCCAAGGATCTCCAGTTGACAGGTAGTCGGTGATGTAAAAGACCCTTTTTGCATGACGCCCTGCAGACAGTTCCCTCTATTCCCCGCCTCTACTGAGTGGAGCTGCTCACATTCTGAGTAAAATATTATGGCTGTAATCTTCAAAGGGGCAATATGCAGTGCAAGACCCTGCATGACTCCAGACTGCTCCCGAGTGGGGCTTCCGGAGTTAATAAGCGGTCGCTCACACAAACTGCTTAGAGCAGGGGTGGCCGAATTGTGGCTCCCCAGATGTCCAAGGACTACAATCCCCTGCTGGCAGGGGCTCATGGGAATTATAGTCCATGAACATCTGGAGGGCTGCAGTTTTGCCATCCCTGGCTTAGAGGGACCACTGCCTGGACATCAGCCACCAGTCAGAGTAGACCAGGGGTAGTCAAACTGCACTGGCAGGGGCTCATGAGAATTGTAGTCCATGGACATCTGGAGGGCCGCAGTTTGACTACCCCTAGAGTTTGACTACCCCTGCTAGGCCAGTAGTCTCTGATTCAGAATATGGATTTAAACTTCAAGTACAACGATATAGGCTGGATATCAGGAAAAAAAATTCACAGTCAGAGTAGTTCAGCAGTGGAATAGGCTGCCTAAGGAGGTGGTGAGCTCCGCCTCACTGGCAGTCTTCAAGCAAAGGTTGGAGACACACTTTTCTTGGATGCTTTAGGATGCTTTGGCTGATCCTGCGTTGAGCAGGGGGTTGGACTAGATGGCCTGTATGGCCCCTTCCAACTCTATGATTCTGTGATTCTAAGTAGCAGCAGCAGCTACAGGTTGCTTGGAGAACTACAACACAAACCACTTAAAGTACATATACTGGCTGGAACAGCTTTTCATAACTTATTTTGTTTGTTAATTTTTCTTGTTGGTTGGTTGGTTGGTTGGTTGGTTGGCTGGCTGGCTGGTTCCTTCCTTCCTTCCTTCCTTCCTTCCTTCCTTCCTTCCTTCCTTCCTTCCTTCCTTCCTTCCTTCCTTCCTTCCTTCCTTCCTTCCTTCCTTCCTTCCTTCCTTCCTTCCTATTTTATATTTCTAGCCCACCCTTCCCTGAAGGGTTACACCATATAAAAGCACACTATTTAAAATTGGTCCACAATCCCCAGTCCACAATTTAAAATTGGTCCACAATCCCCAGTCCGGAGACTGGTACTGGTCCATAGATCAGTCAGTACCGGGCTGCAGCTCCTCCTCATCCTCTTCCCTGGCTGCTGCCTTGGAGGCTGCCCTGCCACTCTGCCGCCAGCTCACCTTTGGTGCTCTCCAGCGGCCGCCATGGCTGGGGCTCCCCCTCGGCATGGCACTGCGCAGCTGCTGATGGCAGCGCCCCCCAGCAGGCGGCAGGAAGTCAGGGGCACTGGGGGGAAAGCAAGTGGAGCAGCGGCTCAGACAGTGACAGCGACGTCCCTCGGCAAAAGTCTACCCCACCCCGGGCCTCAGTAAAATTGTCAAGCGTTGACCGGTCCCTGGTGATAAAAAGGTTGGGGACCACTGGTTTAAAATATTTCAATATTTCTGCTTTTACTATTTTTCTCTCCCTCCTCTTCAAATAGACCTTCCTTTAATTCATTTTCTTGCAAGGTCTTGGGACCTGGGGATCCCCAGGAACTGGAACTCATCTCAGACTGCAGGGGTCAGTTCCCCTGGATAAAACTGATGCTTTGGAGGGTGGACCGCAAGGTGTTGTACCCCACTGACATCCCCGTTATCACTAGGCTCCATTTCTAAATCTCGAGGACTTGCCCAACCACCATATCCCCGATCCCCCGCCAGTGGTCTGGGGGAGGGGACTAGCAATGATAAAAAGCTGTAGGCTGCTACATGTCAGATGAGATCCTCCCCCCCCCCCCCGTCTGTCGCATATCAATGTGCATTCCGATCCATTAAACATAAATAGAAACATTCAATGTTGAAGGTTTGTTTTAAGAATTATTTGGGAGGTGGGGTCCCCCCCCCCCTATATTCTTTGGCAATTGAGAATTCAGATCAAGAACTAGATATGAAGTCCAACATCCCTGGACAAGAAGCAGAAGGCAAAGGAAGGGTATTGGCTGCTCTGGGATGGAAAATCTCTGGGAATCTGCGTATGGAGGTCAAGGATCCACACACTCTCAGCCCAAGCTACCTTACCAGATTGTTGTAAAGATGCAATGGAAGAGAGGAGAACAATGTAAGCCACTTTGGGTCTCCATTGGGAGAACGGTGGGAGTATGAATGAAACAAATCAATAAACTCTGCCGCAAACTCTCTTGCAACGTTTATGGTTTATTAGATCTCTATAGTCTCTCTTAAGAGACAAGAATTCCCTCAGAACAGGTATGGTATTATTGCTCTTTAGCTCCCTTTGTCTTTGCTGTAGTTCTCTTTTGAGGACCTTGTGATCTTTGTCAGATCATGGACTGGAACTCTTGGAGGGGGCGGGGGCAGAGACCTCACAAAAGGAACTCTGTCAGATGTGATTTTAGAGTACAAGGGCTTGAAGAGGGACAATAGTCTATACAAGGCAGCGGAAGAGCTTCAAGAAATTATCTTCTAGGGAGGTCATCATATTTCGGTCAGATGAGCAGCACTGTCATTCTGGTCAATGTGGCAGAGGGAGTTTTGATTCTGGAATATACAGTTGTTCCTGATTACAGAGAGTCTGACATAAGAGGAGTTGTAAAATAGCTGGTTAGGGGGTTGGAACATGGAGTGGGCATGATTTGGAGTGAGAGCCCACCATTCAAAGTAGCCATTTTCTCCAGTAGAACTGATCTCTTTAGTCTGGAAATCAGCTGTAATTCCAGGGAATACCTAGGGAGTCTCACCTGAGGCATCCCTAAACATAAGGCACTACCAACTCTGCTAGGAGTGCCAGCTCTAAGTTGGGCAATTTCTGGCACACTGTCTGCCTAGCCTACCTTACCATGTTGTTGTGATATACAGTGGGGGACACAACAGTATGAACCATTTTGGGTCGCCATTGGGAGAAGGGTGGGAGTATAAAATAAGAGATCTAGCATGGTGTAGTGGTTAAGAGCAGTGGCTTCTAATCTAGCAATCTGAGTTTGATTTCTCGCTCCTCTACATGCAGCCAGCTGGGTGACCTTGGGCTAGTCACAATCCTGATAGTTCTGTTCTGACCAAGCAGTCCTTTCAATGCTCTCTCAGCCTCACTTACCTCACAGGGTGCCTGCTGTAAGGAGAAGAAGGAAAGGAGCTTGTAAACCACTTTGAGACTTCTTCGGGCAGTGAAAAGTGGGGTATAAAATCCAACTCTTCTTTGTGAATAAATCAATAAACTCAGCCATATAACCTACTGCTAAATTGCAAACTTAAAAAAAAAGAAAAAGTTAAGAACTACACTTCCGTTTAGCATTTCAGTGCCCCCAAATGATACCGCACTAAATAATTATAAGTTTTGAGGATATTTGAGATAAAGCTTCTTTGCAAGACGGACATTAATTATGATTTATGTATGCTCGCTCAGGTTTGGCGCATGTTGAATTTGCTTGGAACTCATCCAAGCCAAATTTAACTAAGCATTCAATTACTGAGAGAAAACACCGTGGAAGATACCACGGCTAGCTGAGCGAAAACCACGGCGGAGACAAATTCAAACATTTGTGGAACTCGCTGAATATATTTCAGCGTAATGTTGGTTTGCAGAGAGAAAGGTTTCCAAATGTGGGCATCAGGGATTGTGCGGGCGGTTTAGAGAAGAACAGGATTCACAAGGCAGGGAAAGCATATCAAATATTGTGCTGCGCCATTTAATTTTTTTTTTTTAATGGAAGCACAAATGCAGCTATGAATTTCCATTGTACATTTTGTTTCTCATTGGTATTCTCCAGAAACGAGCAAACATTGTTTTTCAAGCTTCAGAAACTCCAAGTGGTTCAAAAGGCGGTGACTCAGATCCTCATGGGGACCCAGTGGAGGGCACATATGGCACCAGTGGCCACCCAGCTGCCTTGGTTCCAAACTGGAGACCAGATCAGGTTCACGGTTTTGGTTTAACCTTTAATGCCCTAAACCAGGGGTAGTCAACCTGTGGTCCTCCATATGTCCATGGACTACAATTCCCATGAGCCCCTGCCAGTGTTTGCTGGCAGGGGCTCATGGGAATTGTAGTCCATGGACATCTGGAGGACCACAGGTTGACTACCCCTGCCCTAAACAGTCTAGGACGGGCATGGCTATGGGACCGCCTTGTCCATTATGCTCCTCCCCAAGAGTGTTAAGGACATCTCACAAAATGAGGTGAGATTAGCCTCAACCAGGGCCCGAGCCTTTTTGGCCTGGTGGAAGGCTCTGCCAAAAAAGATCAGGCCCCCCTAGGATCTTCACCAGTTCTGCAGGGCCTACAAGATAGAGTTGTTCCTTCAGGCTTATGGTCGGGGCCCAAAGAGAACATCAAGAAGGTCTGACTTCACTGCTGAGGGAAGTTCTACCCCTCTAGAGAGTTTAGCTCCTTCCCAGTACAAATGAATCAGGGGCAGATGTAATATATAAGATCGTTTTAGTGATTATATTAGTTATATACTCTATAATGGATTGTTTAAACCATGTTATCTACCCTGATCTATCCATGCTACATAAATATATCATCATTAGTCAGGGACTATTTTCCAAAATGATATGAGGAACTCCAAAGAGCCTTCCCAGAATTAATGTGGTGTGGCCAAGAATTCTTACCATTATGTCTCATGAAGAGTATTCCCAATTCAATCCTTTAAAAAACTATTCACCTTTCTCCCCTGTCCTCCTCTCTTTCATTTTATCTTCACAACAACCCTATGAGGTAGGTTAAGCTGAGAGGATATGACTGGTCCAAGGCAGCCACCCAGTGAGTTTACATAGCGACACAGGGATTTGAACCTGGATCTCCCAATTCCTAGTCTGACACTCTATTCGGGGCTTTCTCAACCTGGGGTTTCACAACAGCCCTGGAAGGGTTTTGCTGATTGGTTGGGAGTTATTCATATTTTAATTTAAAAATTATTATTATTATTATTGGCTGATATGACAAGATATTTCTGTGATGTGACTTGAGGCGACATGACTTCCAGGGGCGTGGAAAGTAGGTGTGCCCTCTGACATCATTTCTGGGGTTTCGCAAAGGCTGAAGAATGTTTCAAGGGTTTCTGAATGGTAGAAAGGTTGAGAAAGGCTGCTCTCTCCTCTACATCACACTGGCTCTCTCAGATTTACAAAGAAAGTTGGACAGAAGGAAAATCCGGAGAAGTCTCTGCCTGAGACCCTGGGTGGCTGTGGCTAGGCATAGGAAAAATACTGGGCTTGAAGTCTCTGTAGCTCAGCCCCATGTGATGCTATGACTCGTTCTTAGCCATCTGTCACTTTTTTCCATCACCCATATCCGATGCTGTGTGGCTAATGAATACGCATGGCATGGAATCAGACTGGCAGGGATGTCAGATCCACTCCCAAAGCCAGAAATTGCTAAGACACTAATGTCAAAAGGGGTTACTGAAAGCACCTAAATAAACTCGATCAGTGCAAAGCCTTATGCTGCGTCACCACGTCTGATGGTACGCTGGCTTCCCTCTGTGAGGATGATGAAAGCCACACAATGGGGCCATGCACAGACCGAGCGGAGGATGACCCACCAAGCAAGCAGAAAAACAGGGCTTTGCAAATTAACCCACACAAACCAACCAAACAGAAACAATAACGACAAAGTAGCTGGAGTTCTGAAAATACTCCAGAACAATGGAAATGTGATGCAGTTGAGTGGCAAGGGAGGCAGAGAGAAGGAAAGGAAATCAGCCTGTTCAAATCACCAAGAGCGTAGAGATTTTTAGACATATCATACGCGGCAGCAGCTGTGAAGTCTACCGCAGATATTAGTATAATGTAATAAAACAGTGAAACATACTTTCTTTTAAAAATTACCCATATTGTTTCCTCCCCTCTCCTGAACTTTGTAAGGTCATTGGAGCAGGGACTAGCATTGTATGCTTGGTGGTGTACAGTGCTGTACAGTGACATAGAAATACCCCTTGTGGAAGTAATCATTGCCACCACAAAAAGGAGTTTTCACACTATGACTCTCTCCTTAGGTCTGAGATTATCTTGGGAATTGTATTTTTTCCCTGTTCAAAGATATAGCATTTGTGGTGCAGGGGTGGATTTGCAAAGATGTAAGAAACAGACATTATGATTGCATAGGAGTATGTTACCTCATGCTGTGAAGCTGGTTACTTGGTTATTCCCTTCAGCAGTATGTGTGTGCTCTCTCTCCCTCTCTCTATAAAATGTCCTTTCCCTGGGATTTTACATTTATTAATATTAAACCTATCAGTGTTGTGTGTAGCCCACACAATTCTAATCTCTCTAGGTAGCCTTATAGGCCGATTTTCAGTCTCTTGTGTGTTTTAACAACTCTCTTGTCGAAGGGAAAATATTACCACAGTTGGGATTATTCCAAAGAATCATCCAGCAAGAACAGCTATATATATCAATGACACAGAATGCTGAGGGGATTGATTTTATTGAGTTTGAAGCGAGAAACTAACCGCTTTCCTCCAATGCCACCTTTCTGAAAATTCAGTACGGAGTGCCCCCACATGCACAGGATGCCACAAGTTCCCTCAAAGAAAGGAATTCTGACTAGAGGTTGAGAAACGTCCGTCTAACGCAATACACTGTGAACTGGGATTTGCCTCTTTGTGTAAACTTCTACGCGGGCATTTGTAGAAACACATTAAAATGCTTCTTCCTGCCAGCGAATTTGACAATACCAAACCAGGACTCAATTAAATGAGAAAAAAATAGATTTCCCTCCCTCTTTAACCTGGAGCCATTCCATGGGCTGCTGTGGCATAAAATCCATTCAAGTAAAAAGACTTTTGACCCAACAGGGTTACAGCTCATTCTTCATGTCACTCAAAAGCAGTGTTGAGGGTCAGCTCTTAAAAAAATAAAGCCAAAGGACCATGACCTATCTATTCTATGAGTAGATAACTCAGAAAGCACATTTGTGGTCCAGCATCTCTCCCCATTCCACTGACGACCGCATATCCCTTGAGTGCATGTATAAATCCCCTCTGCCAGGCTCAGAAGTAGTTTATCCTAGGAGGACATGTAGCACTTTCTAGGGGCCCCATGGTGCTGTAGGGTTAGGGGGCCATCAAATGGTGATTGTTAGGGGGGTCTTCGTACTTATGTGCCTTGTAGACCGCAAGAGCGAAAAAAGGGGGCACACATGCTTTGTTAGTAACATCACCTACTTCCCGGCTCTTTTTACCTGGACATGCCGGAGATTGAACCTGGGATTTTCTGCCCACCTAAGTAGAGGCTCTACCACCGAGCTGCAAGTAATGTTGCCAAATCCTCAGTGGTGGTTGGCAATCTCCCAACTGATCTCCACTTGACAGAGACTGGGTCACCTGGAGAGAATGGCTACTTTGGGAGGCATTATACCCCACTGAAGTTGCTGCCTTTCCAAACTCTCCTCTCCCCAGACTCCATCTGCCCAAATCTTCCAGAGTCCCCCTACCCAATGCTGGTAAATCCTAACCCGTAACCCCTCCCCAATTTCCCCAGCCCTGAAGCAGTTTCGCACCCTCTGGTCATTTCCCCCAGCTTTACTCATGACTTTTCAAAATGCTGCAGAATGGAATTCTCAATAATTCAATTAAGAATTGAGCAATGGCCCTCCTGCGCAAACTTCATGCAGCAGGGGGGCTCACTCTGAATGTGCCGCAATGTACAAGCTTGTCTGGCCGGCTAGGATGCAACAAAGCCTACAGAATCTGAGAAAGGAGCAGGTGAAATGGAGCAAAATGAAATGTAGGCCCCCCTTCCTCGTAGGAGGCCCAGCCATTTGTTTCTCAAGTCCAATTGCTCGCTCCATTCACATTCAATTGCAGGCCCTTATTCCAGCATAATATATTCATGCCAGATGCAATTTCAAGCCATTACTCACAGCTGGACGGCTGGAAACTCCTTTTCAATGGGGGGCGGGGGGGGGAGACCACCCATTTTTAGCAGTCTAGAGGGACAGTACTGCTCCTGGCCATCGGCTTCATTCACCTGTGCCAAACTAATTGCCTTTAAACAAAAATGTGTATCAAAAGTATCCCTTTAACAATGGGAAATAGCTTGTGAGTTTTCTCTTTGTCCTTTTGCCCAGTTCCCTGCTGTTACTGCCTTGCTGAAAATCCATTTCATGGGTCCAAAAAGAAAAGGGGAGGGGGTCTAAAATGCTGAAAGGCTTTAAATTGCAAAAAAAAAAAAAAAGGGGGGGGGGGAACCTGGGTGGAGAGCCTCTCTGAGTTTGCATAACAGGTCAGCTGTGATTTTCCAGCCTGCACGTTAACATTGTGGTTAAATAAATTGAGGCCAGAAATATATACATTCGTAATTTCACAACCAGTTGAATACAAATGCCAGTCTGGGACAAAGAGTGCCCAAGGAATAACGCTTAAGACATTTGGCAGCCATGTCTCCAGATTGCCCCTGGCTGGATGGAATTTTGGTCTGTCATGGTAAGGGGCCAATCGGAAGGCGCGAAGCGCTTGTCAGTCCCTCCGCTTGTCAGTCCAGGGCCATGGAACCAATTGTTGCCCCTCCCCATCACGGACTGAGCCCACCCCAACACCCCTCACTGTTTTATTAAGAGGGAAAAGATAAAGGCGTTGACTTGGTACTAGGCAGACTGGTTGTGCTAAAGAATTCAAGAGCGGTAAGTAGCACTTAGATATAACTACCCTTATTTTACTATTGGGAGCTTCATTTTTTTGCACTTAGCTTGGCTGCCCTGATTTCTTGCATTTTGAGCCTTTCAGAAGATGCAGCCGCGTCTTTTTTTTTAACACGGTGGTTTTATTGCAGCAGATTCTTCAAGAGCTTCCATGAGAAGTTAGATGAGGGACACTTTCAAGGAGGCCAAAACCTTCAACTTTACTACTCTGGACACTTTTTTCACAAGTGTTCCCAGCTATTGTGCTCTTTTGCCCTGAAGTTTCGGCACTGTGTTTTGTTACCATCAAGGATCAGGTAGCAAGCCCATCAATGCTGCAGTCTAATATAGCCAGAAAGGTTGCCACACTCCAAATGGAGTGTAATGATTTTCCAGAATCATAAAACATGACAACAGACATCACATTTGGGAAACATGGTTGCCTTGGAGGGTAGACTGTACAGGGTTAAAAATAAAGAGTTTTGTGGCAAATCCTAGAACGTGTCTCTAAGCTAGGGTTGCCAGGTCTGTTGCTGCGGCTGGCAGGGGATGGGGGCACTTTCTGGGAGTGGGCAGGAATGCTCCAACATGCTGACGTCACACAGAAGTGACATTGGGACAACGGGGGTGGCACTCTGGGTTTTGGGCAAAACGGTATAGTAGAATTCGCTTCTAACCATAGAGTTTTGCCCCAAACACAGAGCGTCACCCCCCAATGACCTCAGTGTCTGATATCTCGAATGTCACAGCATTCTTCCAGTTTGAGAGGGGTTTGGGGGGGATTTTGAGAGGGTGAGATGTGTCTGGAAAGTAAGGTACCTCCACCTGGATGAGCGGACCTTGTGACCCTACTCCAACTTAACAAGATCATTCCTGGCTTTAACTGGGAGTGATGCTGCTCACCGGTGCAACAGTGGCATTCCCACCTAATTCCTCCCGGCATGTTTTGAGATGTCAGTGGGCAATGTTGGGAATAGGTGGGAGAACTGGCACATAACCCATATGTGAAGCTCAAGGAAGGAACTAACCACAAGAAAGGTGCTGGAATGATCATAAGGCAATGTCTAGGCCAGCCTTCATTAGCTCTGTTTATGTCCAAAATAGACCCTCTCCATGAAAGACCTAGACCAACCCTACTTAGCATCAACAAAATAGACACCGTTTGGACTCTAAGGAGGAAACAAACGTGTTGAAATTATCATTTTCCAATTATGTTCATTACAAAAATGAAATAAGATTTGACAAGTTATCTGCCCCCTTCATTATCAGGATGAGACTGGCATGAATTACATTCCTGGTTCCTTAAGCTTTACTAATTAGGTCTTATGTTGTATTCCTGTTATTACTAATTTTTTAATCTGACATTTGTACCTTAACCAGTATGTAGACAGAAATTTCATCATTTCCCACAAATGCTATCAAAACACGACATTTGTTCTGTGGCAGACAATGATGTGTTGGGGGTGTACCCACTCTATCATTATGCCCAGGTCTTTAAATGATTGATTATTGGTTTTAAAATGTTTATTCATAGTGGCAGAGATCACTAGAAGAAAGAGAAGCTGTCAGATTGCATTCCCAGAGGAAACGGGAAAAATTCAGGCTAGAGATTTGGCAGAGACAATATTTAGAATACTGCATGCATTATAATTCTTTTTAATGAAAGACTTGTATAGAATTTCTGTCAAGAAAAAACAAGGCAGTAATTCTCCACCCAGAACCAGTCTCACAAGAGAACATTCCCATCAGGTCTTATGCGGGTTGTCAAGACTTATACTGCGATATTTGCTAACATTAGCCCTAAGTTATATGTAGCATGTGCATTCTTGAAATAGTTGTTTGATGCGGGGTTACCAATCTCCAAGTGGGGAGATCTCTTGGATTCATAATGCATGTCCAGATTAGAGAGTTGTTCTGCCAGATCTGTGGTTGAGGCCAGGAAATAAAACCATGCTGTTGCTGGCCTCCATGTCCAAGAAACGACTCAACCTTCCATAGACGAAGCCCCTCAGTAGTTAATAGGCAGTGTTAGAATGATTTTAATATTCAGAATGTTGGATCAACCTAAGGCACCCATGATTAGTATCTGTCCATTGGCTGCTTGAAGAGAGCCAGTGTGGAGGAGCTCACCACCTCCTTTGGCAGTCAGTTCCACTGATGAACTACTCTCACTGTGATCCCCCCCCCCTGATATCTAGCCAGTACTGCTCTATACTTAGCTTAAACCCATTACCATGGGTCTTATCCTCTGCTGCCAACAGAAATTGCTCATTGCCCTCCCCCAAGTGACAACCTCTAAAATACTTCAAGAGAGCAATCAAGTCCCCTCTCAACCTCCTCTTCTCCAGGCTGAACATTCCCAAGACCCCCAGCCTTTCCTCATAGGGCTTGGTCCCCAGGCCTTGGACCATCCTCAACATTCTCCTCTGAACCCTCTCAATTTTGTCTACATCCTTTTTGAAATGAGGCCTCCAGAACTGGACACCATACTCCAGGTGCAGTCTGAACAATGTGGTATACACCAGGACTATGACATCTTGCAATTTTGATGTTGTGCCTCTAGTAATATAGCCGAAGACTGCATTTGCCTTATTTTACAGAAGTATCACACTGCCTGCTCATATTTAGCTTACAGTCCACAATTACCCCAAGATCTTGTTCACACACACTTCTACCCAGAAGTTTATCTCCCGTCTAGTATGCATGCTTCTCATTTTAGTGATCCAGACATAAAACTCTGCACTTATTCTTATCGGATTGCATCTTGTCCTCAATTGCCCACTTTTCCAGCACGATCAGATCTTGTTGAATTACATTTGCTCAAACATTTAATTTTTTTCCCCACTCAGACTTTAAAGTCTGAATTTTGATAGTTACAAACAGATGTCAATTTCACAAATTTTGCAGCTAACATTTTAATAATTACTACTTTTATAAGATCTTTTGTCAGATTTCCAAAGCTTGTATTTTGATTTTTTTAAAAAAAACAACCACACAGTGTTGAGAACTTCCTTGAGTGGAAAACAAAGAGGCAGTAGAAAAATAAATAAATAGGCAAGATCATCAGAGGGAGGACCAGAGTATAAGAGCAGCCAGAAGTATTGTTATTCATACATGTTCTTTTTTGTTTTGCTTTGTGTAAGAACATTTCCCCTCAGCTGTGTGAATAGCTTCAAGAGCATTATTAGTCTCTTGCTAAATTGTAGTGACATATTTGTCCCTAGTAGAAGGGAGAAGGTGGATATAATTGTGAGCCAAATCTCAGCAGAAAGTTTTTTACTTGCATTCTTTGAAATTTCTATAAAAGCCAGTTTTGTGTGTGTGTGTGTGTGTTTTTTTTACATACAAGGGTGCATTCAATGTCCCCCTTCACAATTGAAGCTCCTCTGTTAGGCCAGATTTCTCTCTCTCAAATGAGCACTTATGCGTTTGACCAAGCCCTTGATTTCCCCCCCTGACATTGGTTCCATTATTACAGGAATACAGAAGCAAGACTAGTTTAGGCCTTCTCCGTGAGGTCTTTTGTAGGCAGGAGTTCAATAATTCTTGTGAGGGAGGGGGAAATGCAAGGTGAACAAACCGAGATGGTCTTTGATGAAAGATCTATTATCTAGAATCACATAGAGACTACCTTTTGGCTGTGAGTAAACTATGATGCTTAGAAAGCCTTTGAATATAATCCCCTTTCAAAAAGCTCCACATCTCTTGAGATAGAGCAGATTCCAGATACATGTGGGGGAAGTCATCTTTTCAAAACCACTGAAATAATCTGTTCTTATAAAGATAACCGAGGTAACTTTTTCAAGAGAAGGTTTGATAATACACCTATGGATCTGGTTGTAAGTAAGGGGGGAAAAAAGGTTTCAAACTTATTTCTTTGTTGCTAGACTTAAAAAAAAAACATACAACTACTTCAAAGCTCATCCTTGAAATCCCAGGTTAGAATTTAGTTCACCCTCAATGGGAAAGAAATTGCTTTATGCTTTCTTCTATAAAGCGATCTTCACCAATGTTAGTAATAGATATTCTAAACTACACATGCCATATCGGATCTGATCTATGGCGCAGAGTGGATTTTCCCAAGAATTTCAGAGTTCCTTTAAAAAAAAGTTTTTGCCCTTCACAGAGAAGTGTGCAAACACTGCCCTAAAAATTGTCCACAATTCAAAGCTGCGAAATATTTGGATTATGTATGAGGAGCTATCCTTGTTCTAAATTGGACAGTGAACAAAGTGGATTCCTTCGAAATGTGGTATGGGATGGGAGTTTTACAGATACTGTGAGCCAGGGGTAGTCAACCTGTGGTCCTCCAGATGTCCATGGACTACAATTCCCATGAGCCCCTGCCAGCAAATGCTGGCAGGGGCTCGTGGTAATTGCAGTCCATGGACATCTGGAGGACCACAGGTTGACTACCCCTGTGGGCCACCAAAAAGACAAATGGGTTCTAGATCAAATCAAGCCTGAACTCTCCCTAGAAATTAATTAACTCCCACCCATTCGGGAAACCCTTCCAGTGCCATCAAGAAACCCCAGGGTTGTATGAAACCCTGGTTGAGAGAGCCTACCACACATTGCCCAGTACTGTTCCTCGGGATTTCTAATTAATTACTCAGCTTTTCTTGAGACAACATAAAACCTGCTACTTTAATCCCAGAAAAGGAAATAACAACCATCCCATAATTTCCTACCAAGTTGTTTTGTTGTTGCGTGCCTCAGGTAGCGCTACTGGACAACGTTTTGAATTGCTAGCCAATGATCAGACATGTCTCTGTTCAGACAAGAATAAGTCCCAATCACATGCCTTTACCAGACTCTTTCACTCTCTTTGGAAGTTTGCCCTCGATTCTGAAAACTGCAACATGTTTTGTCCATAAAGACAACTCTGAAATCGCAACTCATTCAGGAGAGGGCAACCCAAATTCCCAGGGTCTAGGTTTTGGAAACTCACCCGGTCCCATTTTAAGACAATTGCATTGCCCTTCAAAAACATTTATTGACTAGGACCCACGTATCTGAAAGGCTGCATATGTCCTCCATTAGGATCTTCTAGCTATCATTTTTTCCTTTATCCTTCCCCCACATTTGAAAAACCAGACTCCCAAGCTGCATTGCAAAATCAGCTTATAATATGTCATCAAAGATTCTGCTATTCAAAATGAAAACCCCACAGACTAAATAAAACCATAGAGAAGACAGGATGATGACAGCCACCCCTTGAATGTACATGGACAAAGCTCCAGCAGTGGTCCCCCTTTTTCATCTAGGACAGCCTTTCTCAACATTTTTTACCATTGAAAACCCCTGAGACATTCTTCAGGCTTCGAAACCCCCCAGAAGTGGTGTGATTGTGCAGAATATGCCTGGAAAGCATAGCTGTGTACACACCTACCCAGGGCTCCTCCACTTCCTACCCCCTCCGGGTCCATCACTGGCCATTTTGGGAGGGAGGAAATGGGTCATGACCATATATGTTCATATCACCCAATAAATGTTTAATGAATTAAAAAAATGTAAATAATTAATTAACTCCCATCCATTCTGGAAACTTCCACGGCTGCCACAAAACCCTGTCTGAGAAAGCCTGATTTAAGAAGTCGTTAAAAGAAAAGGAAAAAGGAAACAACCAAGAACCATCCATCACATATAGATCCAACTGCATGTTCCCCTTCCTCTACCTTCCTACTGCCATTGAAGAAGGCATGAGAGAGAGGCACTCTTCCACCATTCCTGGATCCAGCTCAGTTGAGACTTTCCACTCCAAAGAACCTTTTCTGCTGAACTTTGTCATTTCTATTAGATTTTAATTTCTCTGGGCTGCTTTGAGTCCCAATTTTGGCTGAAAATCAGGGTGAGAACCAAGTATTAAACATCACTACCTTTCTCAACCCACTGAGCCCCTTGGAGTGCTGTTCTTTGGGGTCAGGGGAGCCTCAGCACAGAAGCAAAGTGGGACCCTGCAAGATAAGGAGGAGTTAAGCAGAAGTCAACACCCTCTTCTGCCAATGCAAGTGCCTTTCCATCATTGAAAAAGACCGTGGGATCCAAGCCACCACAAATAAATATACACCAAAATACCTCTTTGAATCCAGTCTCTGGCAAATGGTACAAAGGGCTTGGAGCCAATCTGGCCTAATTAAGAGTCATCAGTAATTCAGCAAAGATATTAAGAGTTTGGAGGGGACAAACTGGGATGCTAGCAGCTCTTCCAGCGTCTGGACACATAACAAATGCACAATTCATAAACAGTCATCAAAAGAAGCTTCTTAACACAAAGGGGAAAGGCGGGGTTATCACTGATGTATCCAAAGAGAGGGACGGTGGTTCAGTGGCAGAGCCCATGCTTGGCAAGGAGAAGATCCCAGGTTCAATCCTCGGTATCTTCAGTTAAAAGATTTAGCAACAGGTGCTGTGAAAGACATCTGCCTAAGACCTTGGAGAGCTGCTGCTTGGCTGAGTAGACAATACCAATCTTTATGAACCAAGGGTCTGATGAAGTAACATTGAAACACCAGACCTGAGTGCATAGGCTGGCTGAAAAGGGCATGAGTCTCAGAGGCTGTTTCTGCACAGAGGCGTTAAACTCACACCACCTCCTGCTTGCAAATGCAAACGCAGTCTCACCTACAGCACAGGTGTCACTTGTGAGGAGAGGAAGGGTAGGACAATTGTAAGCTGCTTTGAGATTTGTCTGGGTAGTAAAAAAGTGGGGTACAAAAACAGCTCTATACAATTACAGTTATGTTCAGTATATCAATAATAATAATAATAACCCTTTTGTGCTCTGCTTTTTTTTTTGAAGGAGCACCATCTTCCTTTTGGGTAAATTTGGTAAATATTCTGCAGAGAAGTAGCAAAACCAGATCATACTGAGTGTAGCACACCCTTGAGCCATGCCACTGCATCCTCTGGCATTGGCTAGCTGCACACCAGGTGAAAGGCTGCTGCCCATCTCTGCACAGCAAAGCCAACATGAAGAGCCCAAAGATTGAGGGCTTTGTTTTGCCAGCCATCCAAAAAAACCACCCAAATCAACAAAAAAAACCCCCCACACCAGATGTGTGTGTGAGAGAGGGAGGGATGGAGGAAGAGAGAATCAGAAGTGGCCACCATGTCCTAGACCAGGGGTAGTCAACCTGTGGTCCTCCAGATGTCCATGGACTACAATTCCCATGAGCCCCTGCCAGCATTTGCTGGCAGGGGCTCATGGGAATTGTAGTCCATGGACATCTGGAGGACCACAGGTTGACTACCCCTGTCCTAGACAACAGAGCCATTCCAATACCCTTTATAATCTTGTACTCCCCCCCTCTGAAACATGATCATTAATTAGTTATTTGATTATGATAATCAGAAAATCTAATCACTGCAGTCTTGATGAAAATGCAGTGATCATTCCAAGCGGGCCTGGGTCCAGTGAATGTGTCGACAGGCGATTTGTTATGATGACGGCAGAGTCTCCTGGCGCTGGGAGGAAGAAAACAACCAAGAAAAGGCAAAGCTGGCCAAATAAGACCTCCCACTTGCCAACAGGGGTGGGGGAGGGCGGGGGGGGGAGTTCAAATAGCCAAGTGAGATCTTTCCAACCCTGCCCTTCTAGATGAAGTTTTAAAAATGACCTCACTGGGGCTGTTGCTTAAAAATGCATGAGATTATTCAATCCTCAAATTACACCCCTGCCCCCCCCCGGGTAACACAAGACACCAAATCTAATCAAACTGATTCCATCTCATTTCTGGCTCATATGGGAGAGAACAACGAGGTAAAAGAACAATAATAATCCTACCCCATCCCCTCTGATTCCCCATCAGAAGGGGTGGGACACCATTGATAGCAAAGTCAATACGGTGTCTCACTTGGACTGTCTTTGCCAGATCCAGGCTGGGAAACTCCTGGAGATTTGGGGGTGGAGCCTAGGAAGGGGGAGGGGCTTGTGTGGGAACGAGGCCTTCCGAAGCATCCATCCCTGCCATGGGAACTGATCTCTGTTGTTTGGAGGTGAGCTGGAAGACCCAGGGATCTCCAAGTCCCACCTGGAGGCTGGCTATGTCGGGTTCAACGGGTGGCTGAATCTGGGGTGTGAAAGGGATGGCTGTGCCCACCAGATCTTCAGCCAGAAAAAAACGGGAGAGGGGGGGGAAGATGAGCACTCAGCCCATTAGGAGATGAGCTCCCTCTGCTATACTAAACATACATCTCAATCCTCATATAACAATGACACCTTAGCAAGGTCTCTGTTAAAGGATAATGTGTGAAAGAGTGTGTGAAAGATAGCCGTGTAAATTATATTCTATTTATTATTAGTAAAGGTGAAGGTATCCCCTGTGCAAGCACCGGGTCATGTCCGACCCTTGGGGTGACGCCCTCTAGCGTTTTTCATGGCAGACTCAATACGGGGTGGTTTGCTAGTGCCTTCCCCAGTCATTACCGTTTCCCCCCCCCCAGCAAGCTGGGTACTCATTTTACCGACCTCGGAAGGATGGAAGGCTGAGTCGGCTGGTTGGATTGTACTCCCAGCCTCATGGGCAGAGCTTTCAGACTGGACGTCTGCTGCCTTACCACTCTGCGCCACAAGAGGCTCCTGCATTTCAGGGAGAAAGGGTGGCAAATAAATGTAACCACCAATAATCAGTCAATAATAAATAATGTGCTATCAAGTCACATACCCAACTCATGATGACCCCAAGGGTCAGACATGACCCGGTGCTTGCACAGGGGATACCTTTACCTTTACTAATAATAAATAGAATATAATTTACACGGCTATCTTTCACACACCCATGTGGCATTCAAGGCAAGCCATTGCCTTCTTCTCTATACCTACCCTCTTGGTTGGCCTAGCACCAAAGTACTAACCGTGGTTTCTCAGCTTTGAAAAGCAAAGCCTAAAATGGGTTATATGGGCTGCTGGGCTACATTGTGAATACTAACCTAAATGAAAATAATTCCTAGCAAAACAGATTGGGGATATCCTCATGTATATCATCCTAATTAACTTAATAACAAAGAATTCCAGCGGATCCTAGAAATCCTTAGTTCAGATCTTGCCTCTGTCACAAACTCATTAGAGAGGCTTCCACAAGGACTTACTTTCAATCTCCGTTTCCTTTCTGCAACTGAGAGACAGTAATGATGATGACCATACAATGTTGTTGCAATGATTATTCCGGTAATGTCAGGGTTTATCAGTCTCCAGGTGGTGACTGGAAATCTCCTGGGATGCCAACTTCTCTCCAGGTGGTCATTGTGGCAGGTGAAGACTGTCTCCGCCCCAAGCCCCACCCTTCTCAGCCTCCATATCTCCGGTTCTTTCCCAACCCAGAACTCGCTGTCCTAAGTAACATCCATGAGTAGCTCACATCCTTTGATAACAATGCAATATATTATCATTACCATGATGACGGACCTTTAAAAGTGGGTGAAGCAAAACACAAAGTTAATTTCAGAACTCCGTAAAAGCAAATGCCACCCCCCCCAAAAAAAAAATTGTAAATAATTAAAGAAACCCTTATTGCTAACACATGGATGCTGTCACATGAGATGAGCCTTCAGACTGAGAAACTCTTGGCAACTGCCTCCCCTTGTGAGTTTAGTGTGTGTGTGTGTGTCTTTCCATCACAATAGCTATTTCCCGAGAGGCCGCAGTTTTGTCAACACCTACAGATGTTTTCCTTCGTTTCTCTCCAAAACCCAAGTTTGCAATTTCTCACTTTTTTATTTTCGACGGAGCCCAATGCAATTTGAAAGTGTTCGACGGGTCAGGAAGTCTCAAATTTGGCTCGGAAGTTACCGATGCCCTTGACCCACAGGGATCTCTGGCAATCACTCCCTGACGCCTCACCATACTTTATACGGATGCATATATTTATATTTATCGAGAGCGGTGAGAGCAGGTGTCATGCGGATGCGACCCAAATATCAATCTGCGCACGCAGGGGTTTCCTTCCCCCCCCCCTTGTTTTGCTTTGCTTTCCTATTACTCGCAGCTGCCAGACTTCGCGACTGTCAAGACTGGCAACTGAAAACCTTTCCTCCCCCCCCTCCCTCATACCTGCCAGAGGCAGATGATTGGAAATATGCAAATCTGCTCAGAAACATTAACTGTCATGTTCCCAAACTGAGTGCAGACGAAGAAACGACACCCGTGGCTTCCCATTCCCATGCAATGCAGAACGAAATAGTTTTTCCCAGGCCAAGCCTGTAACAGCATAATTAGAACACAGAAGGCCAAAGAAATCACGGGTGGATCTTCCTTCCTGGGACTACGGCTCTCGAGCTTCGGGAACCCTTAATTTGTAACTGTCAAGTCAAATAATATTTCACTTGGTTCATCACTTTTTTCAGCTAGGGAGGCCATGCAAGACATCTAAAATTAAAGCAACACCGCCCTCAAAACCTTCAGCACTTTGTTTTTGTTTGTTTGTTTGTTTTTCTGGTCTTGGATCATTCATTTATTTGATTTCCTAAGCACATCTTTATTAGTGGCCGACCATGGAAGCATACGCATAGTGTCAATCTGCACCGCTTTCCCTCCCCCAGGGAAAAGCATATCATAACTTGGCATGGTTGGTATTCTGTTCTAGGCGTGTTATTTCCAAAGCTTTGCAAGCGGAGTTCAGCTCCTGTGGGAACTGTGGCTTTGTAACGTTTGCTAGCAATTGGTAAGAAGATGATCTTGCGTCTCCAAAGCGAGCCCAACAACAGTGGGAGAAGCCAGATGAATGTTAACCACATGGAATTAAGTCCCAGAAGAAACAGAAAAGGAAATTCATAGCATGCAAAATGATAGCTGTGCTAAATGCAATGAGGAAGAAGAAGAAGAAGAAGAAGAAGAAGAAGAAGAAGAAGAAGAAGAAGAAGAAGAAGAAGAAGAAGAAGAAGAAAGTTTTTTGTAGCCCGATTTTTACTACCTGAAGGAGTCTCAAAGTGGCTTACAATTGCTGACCCTTCCTCTCCCCACAATGGAAGCCCTGTGAAGTAGGTGACACTGAGAGAACTCTGAGAGAACTGTCACTAACCCAAGGTCACCCAGGTGGCTTCTTGTGGAGGAAGAGTGGAGAATCAAATCCATTTTACCAGATTAGAGGCCGCTGCTCTTAACCAAGTTGGCTCTCAATTAAGGTGGCAGTACTAATACACTCAGACTGTGGAACAAAAACAACCCTAAAACAAGCCCAGCTGAATGGATTTTGCTGCCATTCCAGGAGATTTCCAGGGCCTCACTAGGAGGTTGGCAACCTTAAATCCAAATAATTTCCTGGAGTATCCTGAAAACTGAACTTATATTTTAAAAAATGTAGAGAACGCAAAGCATGGAATCCCCTGTGTTCTCTCATGTGTGCTGCCATACCTCAGTAACCTCCTAATGCTCAGTGGGTGCTTGGCATGGACAAGAGAACTGTCCCAAGGTCTGAACAAAGTTTGACTCCAGTGGCCATTTAAGACCAACAAAATTGCATTCAAGGGATCAGCTTCTGTGCCTGAAGAAGTATGCCTGCACACAAAAGCTTAGACCTTGAATAAAAGGGTGCCCTTGGAGTCAAACTTTGTTTCACTGCTCGAAACCAACAGGGTGACGCACCTGAATCTATCCCAGTGTCTGTAAATCTTGTGTTTAAAAAATCTCTCCTAAAAATGGGGATGTATAAGTGTGTCTTGGTTTATTTTATTTTAAATATATGGTGTCTCAAACCTTTGTGGGTGGGTGTGTTATGCATTTGCAGTTCTGTTGTTCCCACTGCACGTCTTTATTTTAAATAATATTTTTAAGTTACCATACAACTCCCTGTATATTCTGTTTCAATTGCATTTGCAAGCAATGAATACAAGCAAAGGATACTTGAAGGCCAGGTGGGAGTGTGGATAATGAGATGGTTGGTCCTGAGTGATGTTTCGTTCATTCTGTCTTTTTTAAAGACTTAACATGCAAATGGTAGCTTTTCAAATCCTAAATGAACGTGGAGTGAGGGAATGAGTTACAGTTTAATAACCCTCATTTATCTCCCACTTTGTCCCCCAGGGGACCTCCTTTTCAGGCACAGAGGATCCCTCTGTATACTTAAAAGTCTTGTAAATACCATTAACAACTTTAGGTTATGAGGCTCCTGAGCATGTTTCTTTGAAATGAGCTCCACTGGAATCCAAGACGTCTTTAGGTGGATAGTGCAAAATAGAGTATATTATTTCTGACAAAAGAAGTCCACACTTATGTGAAGGTGCAGACAGTGAGAGGCAAACCTCAAAGTCACAATCCAGCTAAAATTAAGGACGGAGCTTTATGCACCAGTGAAACATGATAGGTGACTAGGTTAGGCAGAATTGCTTCATAGCTGGATGTTAGTTGCTCCTCGTGAAAACTCATTTCCAGCATCTTGGCTCGAATCCAGCTGGCTTGTGCCGCTCAAGCTTTTGCGATTGCTCCCCACATATTACTGTCCCCATCCCACAGGGCCTTTATCCAGGCTGGGACCATGACCCCGGCATGGCTTATACTGTGTGGCCAAAGGAGACTGTGCCACCTAATTTCACCTGTGGAAAAGTTGGTTGGTTGCTCAGAGCCAACCCCTTGATTGGGATGGGGTGGGACCAGTTTAGGGTTAGCTACTATCGCTGGTGACATTCCGGATTTGGGGTGGGCACTGGGAGAGATTAGGTTTGGGAGGTGGTATAAGTGGAGGGAAATGCCACTCTTCAAAAGCCCACCTTCTAAAACAGTCAAGATCTCAAGGGGAACTGATCTCTGTATGGTTGCCAGGTCTGTGTTTGGCTGGAGCCAGGAGTGGGTGGGATTTGGGTCAGGGAAGGACCTCAGTGAAGTATAATGCTCTGGAGTCCAGCCTCCAAAGAAGCCATTTCCCTAAGGGGAACTGATCTCTTTAATCTGCGGATGAAGGGTAATCCCAGGGGATGCCCTGGTCCCACCTGGGGACTGGCATGCCTCCTGTAGCACTTGTAATTCCAGATCTCCAGGGCCCACATGGAGGCTGGGAAGCCTAGGTCAACTCTATTTCCTTCTCAAGGGGTGCTCCTGAAGGGCAGCTTCCTATGTCCATTCCTTATCAAAAGAAAGGGAAGGAACAATATTTCCATTCACTTGTAAAGAATGGAGCAGGGGGAGAATCACAGTCTAGGCAGCATGAGGAAGCTCATGTTGGAATTCTCAGCTTTTCATCATTCTAAACATTTTGGTCTCCTCTACCATCCATCTAGAGAGCCTCTTGTGGCGCAGGGTGGTAAGGCAGCAGACATGCAGTCTGAAAGTTCTGCCCATGAGGCTGGGAGTTCAATCCCAGCAGCCGGCTCAAGGTTGACTCAGCCTTCCATCCTTCCGAGGTCAGTAAAATGAGTAATTACTGGGGGGTAAAATGGTAATGACTGGGGAAGGCACTGGAAAACCACCCTTTATTGAGTCTGCCATGAAAACGCTAGAGGGCGTCACCCCAATGGTCAGACATGACCCGCTGCTTGCACAGGGGATACCTTTACCTTTACATCCATCTACCCAGTTCCCTCACTGTTCCTCTCTGACTTCAGAAATCTACCTGTAAACTAGTCGTATTGAACTTCCATCTGCATGTATCCCGGTTCATTTTACTGGTACACTCCAGTAAATTTACACTGCACAGTTCTTTAAAGCACTCACCCCTGGGGGAAAATGCATGGGTATATTATTTTTAATCTTAAATTTTTACACCTCTGCCAATGTAGAATAATAATAATCAAAGGTATGAAGAAGCCGAGGATTTTATTATTTATTAATTACGCCGAAACGGGTCTGTTGCCTTTGTGCAGGGGAAAAAACCAGTGTTTAAAAACTGCATAAAATAAACAACTATCAAATATAAAGGGGTGCTATTCTGTTAATGTTCCATATTGTTATGGCCTATGGCCATACATGAAGCATCCAACTCAATATAAAGGGATTCTAAACATTCCTAACAGAAACAAGATCTGAGCACAAAGCCGACTGCACGGTCTGGTTTGGGCAAAAGTGTTGGTAGATAAATACCGCCACAGCCTCATGCTTGAAAAGTTTTGAATGTAATTGTCTGTCAGTGATATGATGATTTATAAAGCAATCTGCCGCCACGTCTGCCGCTGGAGATAACTCTAATTTGCTTCTATTGTATTAGACATTATGAACTTGACAATCGCTCTCAATTTTCCAGTTGGGCTTTCATTCAGGTTAATGGGACAAATTAAACTGATTTTCCATTATTCTCTTCCTAGGTTCCAAAATATGAAAAGGGGACAATCAAATATATGCAACGGATCGAAATTTTCGTGGATGCTTCTGTCCTTTGACAGGATCAGGAGGAACGCACCAGGTGAAGTGCTGTTTCATTGGATCTCAAATCAATAAGCGTTCAATGCACTATGAATGCAAGGTGGACGCACACAGCATTTGGAAGCAGATCTCAGGAGAATTTGCATCACTCCGTGTTGCTTCATGAAGTCACGTGTCATTTCACATCCAAGGACAGTAGGATCCTAACTAAAACTAACTGTAGCATTGTCATCTGACCAGCTAACTTGGTGGTTGAAGGAGCCATCATCATATATCCTCTCGGTAAACCTTAATGATAATATCTCTGTAAATGTGATCAATCAAATGACACCTCAGCATGCTGACTGAGCACTGGGCCTAAGCACTCAATCTCTGTGCAATTACCAGGTCATGTGCACCACCACATCTATGTGTGGAGGAACTGTCCTTATGTATGCTCCTGCTGTGTATATGGGATACTCATTCCTGATTCCAAGGAGGGAGAGAATCCTACAGAGTAACACAGCTACCCTTTGAAACTAGTGGAAAAATGAATTCAATGGTTCACTGGTCTCCAAGTTTAACTGAAATTGACCCTTATTTCAAGATTCAATGTGGTGCTGGTTTTAATTTCACTTCATTGAACATGACTCCTGCACCTAGGCAGAAGGCTCTTTCCAATTTGGCACGCAAGGGCAAAATCCTGTATATCTCTCTCCTCCTAGATCAGCCTTTTTCAATCTTTTGACTGTTGAGGACCCCGTGAAATATTTCCCAGGCTTCGAGGTACCCCAGAAGTGGTGACATGCGCAGAAATAAGATGCCAGAGCCAGTCAACCAATCAATTTATCATTTACCATTTCCATTTTTTATAAAGAGACAAGAGCTGCAAAACAGCAGGGGAAGTGGGCTCCAGTGACATCTAGTGATGTCAACAGCCGTCCTAAGAAGGCCAGAGAACCCCTGAGGAGCTCTTGAGTAACCGCAGGGATCCCCGGAATCCTAGTTGGGAATCCCTGTTCTAGAGATTGAGATCCCTGTTCGGCTGCGCACCCTCCCCCCCACCCCCCCGGCGGTGAGGCGCTGGTTGTGGCGGCCCGGAGCGGCCGATTCGGACGCCGCAGTGCACAACCCTAAACACCATTTCCATCGATATACGTTTAGAGCGCAGATGCCTCAGCGGGTGCCTGGAGAACCGCTGTCTCGCACTGGCACAGACAACATTTCATTTCCCGAAAACTTCACAACTTGCCATTTCAATATTATCACTTAAGAGCGTGGGGGATTCGGTAGCAATTGTTGTTAACTTCAGGTGCTACTCTGGCAGCTGTGTTTGTGTGCATGGCGGGGTGGGTAGGGGGGACCCTACTGTTTCCTCGCTTCCCGCTTTCTCCTCCCTTAACACGTCTGAAGGAGCACAACCTGTTTGCCAGTGATTTATTTTGAAGGTGATAGTGGCACCATCACTGCCAGCTCACATCTCTTTGAGGGAAGCTTTTCTTTCCTGTTTTCTTTAAAGAAAGAAGGATTATCTCAGACAGGTTTCAGCTGATGAGGCAGCCTGTGAAACGAGACTCTGGCCATAAACACAACAGTGGGCGGTGACAGAAACGGCAGATACGGCCCGAGACATCGGCAGGGAGCAGCTGGCTTGGGTCGCAATCGCTTTCCGCTTCCTTAATCTGCTTTGTGATCTCTGGAAATGCTGAGGTGGGAGAAAGGCAGACCTTGAACTCTTTTTGAGAAACATCAGCTACCCACTTCATAAATATCGGCTATGCCCTGACCTCCTCCCCCTTTACCATTGAAAACTAACAGGACGGGTCATGGGTTAACTATCTTTGCTGTCTGTCTCTGGTTTAAAGGGACATAACAGGCTGGTGAAACCCTACTCTCAGTCCCCGTCCCCCACCCTCAAGAAATTCAGAAGAGGGAGAAAAAAGGTCTGAAGAATGTTTCCCATAGTGACGCTCTAGGAATTTTTCCAGATCTCCATACTTGTACCATAGAAATGGAAGGAAACTCTTAGTGTCATCCAGATTCTCCCCAAATTCTCCCCAAAACCCAACCTCCTCAGGCATCACTGCCAAAACCCTGTAATCTGTTCTGAAACAGTCCAAAAGCAATCAGAAGCATTAAAATGGGAGTCTGTCTGTCTGTCTAAGAAAAAAATTGAGTTCTAGAATCCACAGAGAAACATGTGGCCTTCCATGTAAAATAGCATCTCACCATTTTGTTGTTTTGTTTTTAAATACACACTGCTCAGAGCGGGCACTTGTTCAGCAATGACAAATCTTTATTAAATATTGGATTGATTTTAACCCATCAGAAAATTAGAATAGCCTGCCAACCCCCCCCCAAACAAACCTGAGATACATTAATGCTAGAACTCCAAGGCAACCCCCCAAACTGGAGCTCCGTACAGATTTGTGATATTGTTGTGGTTTCTTAAATGTTATGAGCTGGCAAGAGCCACTTGGCTCCTTTAGTCCAGAGCAAATTCATTAGGATGTTACTATTGTTAAAGACTGTCTGGCAGCCAGGCAAGGGAAGTTCAGAGGTGGTTTGCCATTGCCTGCCTCCGTGTTACGACCCCTAGCGTTCTTCGGAGGAACTACCACCCAAATACTTAGAGGTCTCCCATTGAAATACTAGCTGGGGTTGGCCCTGCTTGGCTTGGGATTGGCCTTGCCTGGTCTATCCAGGTCAGGGTCCCTTTGTTCCAGCAAGAGAAGTCTCACACTCATTAGTTTTACTTAATCCACTAATTGAGCCTTTCTCAATTTGTTTTTACCTTTGAGAAGCCCCTGAAACATTCTTCAGGCTTTGAGAAACCCCAGAAGTGGTGCAAAAGTGCACAATATGGTTGGGAAGCAGAACTGTGTACCTGCCCACATGGGACCCCTCCCCTTCCCACCCCCTCCCCCATTTTGGGGAGACGGGAGCAGGTCAATATGACCATATATGGTGATATTAACTGGAAAGTATTTAACACATTTTAAAAATATATTAAAATGAATGAACTCCCACCCATTTGCAAAACCCTTCCAGGGCCATCGAGAAACCTCAGGGTTTCAGGAACCCCTGGTTGAAGAAGACTGCACTAATTACCAATGCAGAGAACAAAAGGACAGCAGGCACCCCCAGCAGATAATCTTAAACAGCAGGAATCAGTCTGAACAGGGAATCTGTGAAGTCCCGCCTACTAGCTTCTGAAGTCCGAAGGAAGCTTGCCCAGTGTGATCCTGAGAAAAGGAACATCCTTCTCAATGAACTTTGAAGCCCTGCAATTCCACTTAGGGTTTTGCTGTCAGTTTCCTATCAACGGAAATATCACACAATTTCTGCCAGCGTCCTCTGCCACTAATTGAATCAAACACAGCAGAAAAGTCAATAAAAGTCAGAAATAAATGTCTGAGCTCCAGCTGCACATACTTGCGAAGCACATCAAACATAGCAATGATCTAACTTTGAACCGTTAGGGAAAAGAGAGCTTGCTCTCCGGCCATCAAGCAGCAAGAGTCAACTGGGCCATCTAACTTCTGAAGAAGGTATTCTGCATATCACTTTGTCAAGACCTCCAAGGGATTAGGTGGAACTGAATCAAACACCACTCTCTCTGTATACGTCTGCCCTCTAAGGTTCATCCATAAATTGAAAAGGCAGAATACAGGAACATTCAAGAACAGCCAAATGGCTGCTGAACAGGTACTAAATGGGGGTGTTGTTTTGGCATGGTCATTTAGTGGCCACCAAAGTCCATTGATTTTAGGTGCACCCATTTATAGAAGGAATGTTAGTTATTAGGGCAGGGGTAGTCAAACTCCATGGACATCTGGAGGGCTGCAGTTTGACTACCCCTGTATTAGGACATAGAGTACAATTTCTGGGTTGGAAATACCTGGAGATTTTGGTGTGGAGACTAAGGGGTGGGTGGGATATGGGGAATGGACAGTCTTCAATGGGTATAACACCATGGAATCTATCTACCTTCCAAAGCAGTCCCTTTCTCCAGGGAAATAGATTTCTTTCACCAGGAGATCAGCTGTAATCTCAGATCTACGATTCTGTTTCCAGCCATCTCCTGGAGGCTTGGCAACCCTGTCAGGGCAAGAGACCAGTCTAACTCCTCCTCCCCAGTAAGAATCATTCTGGAGACATGGATTCAATCTTCTTTCCTTAGGGGGACTGTGGTTGAAATGAAACAGGGCAGATCTTCCTGTGTGCACTCACAAAAGAGTCCACAGAACACGATGGTCCTGATTTCCCATACAGATAGAGAGTTATGTACATACTAGATTTAAAGCCCATTTTATTTCTAAATAAAATGGGCGCTAGATGGCAGCGGCCTCCCCCTACGGCTCGATGGCGTGGTGTGGGTGAGGAGGCTGGGGCGGCGTCCGTGGGGCGGAAGAAAGGGAGCGTGGGAGGTCTTACCGCGGCTGTTGGCAGATCGGCGCAGCGTAATCGGCGCAGCGTCCAGCAGCGGTGGCGGCTCCTGAGGGTCGGTGAGGCACAGGCACGCAGGCCCTAACTCCTCTCCACCAGCCCTTACTCTTTTATTTAGTCCGTGGCGCTTCAGGCGCCACGGGCGGTTTAAAGATAATACATTAATGCTATATCTATATAACTCCATCCATTCATTCATCCATCCATCTACCTATCTACTCACTCACCTCTGTTTTCCTACCTGCCTACCTACTCACTCATTTACTCACCCATCAACTGTTCTATTCACCCATCTCTCTACCAACCTACCCAACTGCTTGCCTGCCTACCTACCTCCATTCCAACCTACCTACTCATCCCCATCCATCCATCCGTCTGTCCGTCCATCCGTCCGTCCGTTTATCTGTCTATCTACATTTATTTAAGCATTTTAAGTTATTTCACTGCAGCAGTCAACCGACTTAAGTGGATATTGGCTTTTCAGAAAACCAGAGGAGGCGGGGGGAGAGGGAGAGAGAGGGGGGAGAGTTTTCCCATTCAGAGCAACATTCTTATTGATAGGAAAGCAGACTTGCCCACTGGAGAATCCCTATATTGAGGCATTCAAAACAAATGCAAAATTTGTATCGATTCGCTTGAACTCTCTAATGTACGGCTATGGATTGATTTTGGATGCCTGGATACTTGGCTTTGTTTGCAGATATGGATTCTATTAGAACCTTTTGCATGCAAAATGCAAGTCATTTGACCCCGGCATAAACATCACAGCTACAAAGGCTCAAGCATGCCCGGGGACAAAAGGGGAGCCCCAGTTTAGCCTGTCACGAAGCCATTCCCCGGAAACTTTGTCTTAAAGAGGTTTGTATCTTGCAATTAGTTTTATCCCCTGCAAGCTTTGGCATGCTTCAGAGGGCAAAGCAATGCCCAGATCAACACATTTCATCCACCTGGAGCACCATGAGCAGGACCAGCAGCTCACTGGCACAGCAGCCGCTTGGTGTGCAGGAGTTCACAGGACCAGTCCCGGGTATCTCCAGTTAAAAGATCTAGTGAGGTGAAAGTCCTTTGCTGAGACCCCCACAAAGCTGCTGCCAGTCTGAGTTGGCGATGCTGACCTTGGCGGAGTCATAATCAGATTTAGTATAAAGCAGCTTCATGTTTTCCTATACTGAGAATGGGCTGTTGATAAAACCGTTTTGCCTCAACAAAACATGCCCAATTTATGTGCATGTTGGACTAGCAATTGGACTAGCATCTGGGGGACTCAAGTTTCCATTCCCACTTCTACCTTGGAAACTCGCTTGGTGGCTTTGGGCCAATCACATGCTCTCAGCCTAACCTACCTCAGAGGTAGATTCAAGTGGGTCACCGTGCTGGTCAGAAGCAGCACAACAAAACAAAACCAGACTCCAGTGGCACCTTTAAGACCAACAAAGATTTATTCAAGGGGTGAGCTGGACTCGGGTTTTGTTTTGTTGTGCTACCTTAGAGGGCTAGTGTGAGGATCTGCTTTGGGTTGTTGAACCTGGGTCTAGACTTAAACCTAGAGCCGGATGTGGTATAGTGGTTAGACTATAGTGGTATGTGGTATAGTGGTTACCCCTACAGTGGGTGTGGTATAGTGGTTAGGCTAAAATAGGTTTTGAAAAAAAAAACAGGCATGAATTCCCGCTCCGCCATGGGGAAAGCTTGTTGCATAACCACAGTCTAGTAATCATGGGCTAGTAGTCTTTGTATAACCAAGGTTTGTAGTTCTTGGTGTAAATTGCATGGAGCTTTTATTCCAATCCCTGGTCGATTCAGTCCCTGCTGTCTACACAGAATGCGATTTCCGTTTTGATTTTGGGTGATTTAAATTTTCCTTCTGCAGCGAGAAGGATTGACCCTACCTTTATTGTGCAATATCTTAGAGTGCTTTTAATGCTCAATATTTCAAGATTCGGATTGAGAAAGCTGGCTGTTTTGAACCTCTGTGGTAGAGACGCCCTGATTGGCCACAGGTGGCCATGTGACAAGTTTGCCTTAAAGGAGAAGCCCCTAATTTCTCTCAACTTCTGTCGGTCTTGGATTTTTTCTCCCTTCTCCGCCTTCTTCGATTCTCTCCCCCCCCCCTCCAAGAAAAGAAAGAGGCTTCCTGCTTGGCTCCTCTCCCTCCCCCCTTCCCAAGAAAAAAAAGAAAGAGGCTTGGCTCCCCCCCCCCCTTCTGAACTACCATAACCACCTGCAGAACACTTTCCTGTTTCAATGGGAGAGGATGACCCGAGTTCAAATCGATCTGAATTCAACAGGATTGACAATGGAATAAACAAAGTAAGTGCAAACTCTGCCCTTGTCTCTAAAGTTGCAGTAAACACATTGACCCCTCTTCAAAAAGTCTACTTTTTATGTAGTTATCCTATCACCCCTTGCCCTCTTCTTCTCCAAGTGACCCCCCCCCCCGACTCTCTCAACCTCTCCTCGTGAGTTATGGATTCCAACCCCTCAACCATGTGCGCTGCTTTGGGTCCCAATTTGGGAGAAAGGGGAAGGTATAAATAAAGGAAACACATAAATAAGGGCAAATGGTTTGCCTAAGAGTCCCTGGGACAGGGGAGCCCAAACTGTGACACCCCAGATTTCCATGGACTACAATTCCTATGATCATGGGTATTGTAGTCCATGAACATCTGGAGAGCCACAGTTTGGGCTCCCCTGCCCTAGGAAGTTTAGGGTAGAATTTCCCAATTTGTAACTCAGTCTTCCATCCTAAGGTGATGCCTAACTAACTTCCAAGATTACAACTGATCTCCAGGCTGCATAGATTAGTTCTATGGGGGGGGGGTGGCTATTTTGGAGGTGCCATCGCATTATTCCCTGCTGAGCACCCTCCTGTATCCCCTGCCCTCCTCAATACCCACCCCCAAATACCCAGGAATCTCTCAATGTGGCATTAGCAACTCTGTCTCCGCCACTCCACCCACTCTAAATGAATGTTTGGATATCATAACAGCATGTCCAGACAGGAATTTATTTCATAACCCACTGGGTTTCAGCTGAAGCTTTAGAAAGCTCATCTTCAGTGGAAAACCTTAATTAAAAGCATACGAGACAAATGTAGGCATTTTATTAAAAATAAGCATTATGCACGCTTGACAATACTTAAACAGATTATTGGTTCTTCTGGACCCCCCATTAATATACATGTAAAGTTTCCAGAGACCAGATTTGTGAAATGTCATTAAAATATATAAAGCATACATCAGTAAATTAATCAAGACACTATTCAACAAGAATAATGAAGTGATTAAAACAGTAAAGCTTTACATTCCTCACACGTATTTGAAAAAAAAAACATATAAGGCGGAGGATTTGTGTCATTTAAAAGTTTTTGGACAGGCAGGATGATCAGATGGGGACAAATTCGTATAGCCCAGCCATTCTCAACTTTATTTTACCATTGAGAAAGCCCTAAAATATTATTCAGCCTTCAAGAAACCCCAGAAGTGGCATGATCGTGCCAAGGATTATGGTTGGGAAGCATAACTGGGGCCCACTGGGGCCCGTCCCCTTCCTACCCCCTCCTGGCCCATCGTTGGCCATTTTGGGAGGAGGGCAAGTCAACATGACCATATATGATCACATCACCAAATAAATGTTTTAAAAAACCTCATATAGTCTGTCAAAGAGAGGGCTACCAGTCTACCTGGGGTCTCCCACTATTACAATTGATTTCCAAATGTCTGAGGTCACTTCCCTCGGAGAAAAGGGCTGCTTTGTTGGGTGGATAGTATAGCATGATACCCTGCTGAGGACCCTTATCGCCCCATGCTCTGTCCCCCCAATCTTCAGGTCCCCCCTCCCCCGAGCTGACAACCCTATTCAAAGTCCAGGGTAAAAACTGAAAATAAATCTCGGCTGCCTCAATCCACAAGCATTTCTGTCAACTTGAATGCTGACGAGTGCAGAATTTCACTTTACATTCCAAGCAGGAGAAGCCATCAGGAAGGGGAGCAATGCCCAGTGGTAAGGATGCAGGCCTTCAGGTGGAATATGGGGACCCCCTAGAATTATAATAACTTGAGTATATGCATGCTGATCTCAACCAAAGGTTTGGTGGAAGAGCCCTGTTTTGCAGGCCCTGCAGAACTGCTGGATTCAGACAGGGCCCCGATCTCACTTGGGAGCTCATCCCACCAAGCCAGGGCCAAGGGCAAAAAGGCACTAGGCCCAGCTGAGGTCAGGTGCACCACCTTGGGACCAGGAACCACAAGCCTGTTGGCATTGGCCGAGTGTCATGATCATTGGGGGGGGGGGATCAGATAGGCAGAATTTGCTGGCAGGGGCTCATGGGAATTGTAGTCCATGCATATCTGGAGGGCCACAGGTTGACTACCCCTGGCCTATAAGGTCAATACCAGCACTTTAAATCTAATTCAGGATTCCACTGGAAACAATGCAGTTGCTGAAGAATTGGAGTTAGATAGGTCCTCCAAGATGATTGTGTGGGGACCTATGCAGCCGCATTTTACATCAGTTGTAGTTTCCGGAGATGGTATAAGGGAAGACCTTTGTAGAGTGAGTTACATTAATCCATCCTAGAGGTGCCCATTGCTTGGATCACACTGACCAGGTAGTCAGGAGCCAGGTAGGGCACTAGTAGGCTGGGTTGGTAAAGATGGCAAAATGCCAGCTGAGCTACTCTTGTGAGTTGAGCCTTCATTAATAGGGAGGCATCCAAAGTCACTCTCAATCTCCTGACTGACTGGGCAGCTGAAAATTGTCTACCGTTCAGGGTGGGAAGGTGCACTTCCTGATCTGGTCCCATCTCACCCAGCCAAAGGACCTCTGTCTTTGAGGGATTCAGTTTCAGGCAGCTTTTTTAGAATCACTCCACCACAGCCTCCAAGCATCTGGTCAAAGCATCTTACCTAGCCAGCTGTCCATAAGGAGATAGAGCTGGGTGTCATTGGCATATATCTGGTAGGTTATTTAGGGCTAATTTCCAAGTGGGAGCTCAACCAGGATCACAAACAATCTCCATAGATCATTTCTCCTGGATGAAATGGCTGATTTGTAGGTTAGACACTACAGTACTATACCCTGGAGCGGTCCCTCCCTCAACTGCTTCAGAGAATGGACACTATGGCAGGATGATGATGATGATGATGATGATGATGATGATGATGATGATGACCATCACCACCACCACCACAATAACCCACCCTTACCTGGACAGGTCAGGGTGGCTGGCATTGGGTTTTAACCACAAAAAATACAAATTTACATTAAAACAATCAACATTAAATGAACTGTTTCGCCTTTGAACTTTAGGCTACAATTATTTTAAGCTGCTTCCCCTTTGGGTAAAATAGTTTTCTGAGGGTTAGAGATAGTGATAGATTTTTTTTCTTTGAGTGGATGGATTCTCAGGTAGGGAGGCCACCTGTTTCATCTTATTTCCTGGCCAAGATTATTTCACCTGACTGAACAGCTCTCATCCGGAAGCCCTGGCCCTGTTTGAGGCCAGATTTACTGCTTCGGGGTCAAGGACCCTGAGTACACTTTGACTACTTGATCTGAATTTTCTTTGGCGGACAAGGCTGTCCTGTAGATCAGTGTTCCTCAACCCCCGGTTCGGGGACCGGGACCGGTCCGTGGATCCGTCGGTACTGGTCCGCGGCTCCTCCTCGTCCTCTTCCCCGGCTGCTGCCTCAGGGGCTGCCCTGCCACTCTGCCACCAGCTCACCTTTGATACTCTCCAGTGGCTGCCATGGCTGGGGCTCCCCCTCAGCGTGGCACTGCACAGCTGCTGCTGGCAGTGCCCCCAGCAGGCGGTGGGAAATCAGGGGTGCTGACGGGAAAGCAAGTGAAGCAGGGACTCAGCTGGTGGCGGTAGCATCCCTCGGCAAAAGACTACCCCCCCCCCCCCCCCCGGGCCTCAGTAAAATTGTCAAGCGTTGACCGGTCCCCGGTGATAAAAAGGTTGGGGACCACTGCTGTAGATGCAAGGGTCCCAGGACATTTAGGGCTTTGAAAGGAAGGATCAAAACCTTGAACCTGATTCAGTCTCCAATCTGAACCAGAGCAGTTAGGAAAGTACAGTTATAATATATCCTCTCCACTGGGTCCTCGTAAAGACCTGAGCTGCTGCACTCTGGACCAGTTGGAGTTTCTGGAACAGCCTCAAGGGCAGGCCTGTGTAGAGAGAGTTACAGAAGTCTAGTCTGGAGGTGACCATTTCATGGATCAGATGAGGTCCCTCCCCTCCCCTCAAACCATTCTTCTCCAGCCCCACCTCCAAATCTTCTGAAATTTCCCAACCAAGAGTTCACAATTCTAGTCCATTTCCAATCTCCACAGCATGAAAAGCACCAGACTATTCATTACATTTCTTCATTTGTCTCATTGAAGCTGGTTGAATTCTACAGCTTGATGACAGTTCAAAACTCAACCTCCCCCCAAAAAAGATTTTTAAAAACCCTGAAACTAAAATCACACGGGAAACTGCATACATCTACCTTAAGCACCATGGTATTTTCTTCAAAATTATTAGTCAGCATCAGCAAAATGACAAGCCCAGAAATTGGATTCTCAAGCTCCCAGTTGCAACACTTTAAAACAACACAGGAACTAATAAAACCCCATTTCCAAGAGTATATATTATCAATTTATGGCATCAGTACGTTATTATTCCTAATAGCAGGTGGGATGCGAAGCTCACTGTAGGAGAACAATCTTTCAAGGCTGATTTCAACAATAACTATTCGTGCAGAACCCAGTTTCCTGGTAAGAAAGTCATTAAGATCCAAGTGGACTAATGCTATTGAATTAATCACACAATCGCATTTTGACTGCCGAGTCAACATTAAAGACATTTTCTTAATCTGTATAGCTGGAAAATGGAAATATTGCTTGTCAAAATGAGCAGATCTCAAAATGGATTAGGTGAAATTAAGAGCACAAGAACGTTGGAAGTCTGCTGGATGAGACCGATAGTCTATCTGGTCCACCATTATGCCCCACAATGTGGCCAACGAGTACTTTCAGATGGATAAGAAGAGGGGATGGAGGCTGAGGCCTTCTCCTGATGTAGCCTCCTGGCTCTGAGACTCTTAGTGCCTCTGAATGTGGAGGTTCTCTTCAGTCACCATGGCTAGTAACCACAGATGGACTCATTCTCAGGGCTGGTATATCCATGTAGCATATGCTATGGGCCTCGTATAATGCCTTCCTCCCACCATGGGCCAAGGCTGTAGCCCCTCTCTGCCCCCCTTTCCCTCTTTAAGGACACTCTGAGTGACTCCCCTTTCCGCTGTGGGGCAGCACCTCCATCCCCAGTCCTTAATCTGTCTCTGGTGCTATGGGTCCCATGAATCCTTAAGCCACTCTTGCTTTTCCTTCCTAAATCTATCTAACCTCCTTTCAAGCTGTTTTTTTTTCCCCTATGGCCGTCATTGCATCCCCTGGCAGTGAACCCCCCGATCCTGCTCTGTATGTAAAGTAGTCTTTCCTTTTGTCCATCTTCAATCTACTGCCCATCAACTTCATTGGGTGCCCTCAAGATCTAGTATTTGGGAATAAGGAGAAAATGTTCAAGTCAAGTCAAGTAGCTTTTATTGGCATCAAGAGAAAAAGTTCTCTTTGTCAACTCTCTCCACTGCATGCAAAATTTGATAAACCTCTGTCACATTCAACTGTAGTCCTGTCTTTTATCAACGGAAATACCCCAGCCTCTTCAGCCTTCCCCCATCGCAAAGTTGCTCCAACCCCCCTCATCCTCTTGGTTGCCCTCATCCGTGCTTTCACCAGCTCTGTGACGGGTGACCAAAGGAGCTAATACCTGGGGGTGCTTTGATACATTCAGCAACGCAGGCGGAGTGCCGTCTAACCTCCTCCATTCCAGCCCCATCCATTTTAATTGCAGGGCTGTGGACCAAATAGGTTGCTGTGCGGCTGGACTAATGAAGCATCCCAGAAGCTCCGCGGACCAGAACGTAGCACTCCAGCTCCGGTGGAGGAAAGATGTGAGACGAGAGAGGGAGAAATTGGAAACAGATCGAGACAAATAATAGAAGATATCGATTTCTTTCATTTATTATTTTTTTTAAAAAAGGAGGGATGAAAAGAAGCCCGCATCGGGATCCAGACAACAATATCTGGTCTCTTTCGGTTTTCTGCAATGCGACTTCAGATGCCAGGTTGAGCAATCAAGCGCCAAACATGCCAGGTGAAGCCACAATTTCTCTTTTGATGAGCTGTCCCCCTCCTGCCACCGGGAGACGAACAAATTACTCCACCTGTCTGACTGATCCCCCAGCATTCAGCTTGACAATGGCGCTGCACCTGTTAGCGTGATGGACAAGTGATTGGCAGCCGGGTATTTGCAGCTTCTCGAGACGGAGCTGGTCATTATATGACAGGAGCTGGCAAACGGGATTGTGGCGGAATGCAAACCGGGGTGGGGGTGGGGGTGGGGGGGTTGAGGAGAAAGATGGAACTACAACTGTGTTTTGTTTTGTTTTTGGTTGAAATACTGTTTTAGTGCATTTCATTTCTTTCCCCTCCCTGTTTTTAAAAGTTTTTCCTTGACAACTAACTGTAGCCCATTTGAAGCCAGTTTTTTTTTCTTCAGAGCAGTTCAGACCCAGGGTCTGTGTGTCTGCAAGGTACGTCTAGGCCCTGCGGCTACCCTGTGTGCAGAGTCTGGGTCCACTGTGGAAAGCAGTCCCTGCAGGCAGGTCTGTGGTGCAGCTGCCCTTTCTATTGTCACGGCATTTCTTAACATTTCTACCCTTGAGAGACCCCTGCAACATTCTTCAGGCTTCGGGAAACCCCGGAAGTGATGTCAGCAGGACATTTCACATTTCAGACGTCACATGTTACCACAAGCAACATGTCACCCACACACTCCCACCAGACGGAACTTTCTGTTCCATCTCCAGCCACCACCACCCAATGCCAGAAGACACCCAGCATCCTACTCCGCTGGGCTGGGAACTGAGCTGGGGCAGGCATCCACCACTCTGTTGCCTCCTGCCACTCCCCCCCCCCCCACGAGTCAAGTCAAAATGAGTGTACTGAAGGAAACCCTTCTGAGGCTGTCAAGAAACCCCAGGGTTTCACAGAACCTCGGTTGAGGAAGCTTCTGTTGAGAGAGCCAGTTCGGTGTAGTGCTCAGGAATGCGGATTTCTTATCTGGGATGCTGGGTTTGAATCTGTGCTCCCCCACATGCAGCCAGCTGGGTGACCTTGGGCTAGTCACAGCACTGATAAAGCTGTTCTGACTGGGGCAGTGATATCAGGGCTCTCTCAGCCTCACCCACCCCACAGGGTGTCTATTGTGGGGAGAGGAAAGGGAAGGCAATTGTAAGCCGCTTTGAGCCTCCTTCGGGTAGAGAAAAGCGGCATATAAGAACCAACTCTTCTTCTTCTTCAGTGATATCAGGGCTCTCTCAGCCTCACCCACCCCACAGGGTGTCTGTTGTGGGGAGAGGAAAGGGAAGGCAATTGTAAGCCGCTTTGAGCCTCCTTCGAGTAGAGAAAAGCGGCATATAAGAACCAACTCTTCTTCTTCTTCTACATGGTCCTATCTGGGGGTCGGCATGGGGTCGATTCCTCCTCCACCTCAGTCAGTGATGGGGCTGCGGAGAAGGGCCCATTTCCAGGTTGATTTTTGCCCTTCTTCAATCTGTTCCTTTAGGGCAGTGGCCCAGTGAAATAGTCCACAACCCTGACCCCAGTGAGAGGGCTGGTTTCCCCTCAATATGAGAGAAGATGGGGCAAAAATCTGCCCTCACAACACCAGCCCTGTCAGGTAGATGAGGCTGAGAGAAAGGGACTAGTCCAAGGTCAACTAGTGAGTTTCAGGATGAGAGAGAATCTGTGTTGGAGTCTCACAAGATCTAATTCAGCACTCAAGAACTCAACACGTTGTTTTCCCTTGTTTTTACAGCTTCCAGTCACAGGAACAAGAAGACGAAGAGTTGGTACTTATAGGCCGCTTTTTCACTACCCGAAGGACTCTCAAAGCGGCTAACATTCACCTTCCCTTTCCTTTCCCCGCAACATCTATGAGGTGGGTGAGGCTGAGAGAGCCCTGATATTACTGCTTGTGTAACCCATGCCATTTTTGTTTTAATAATTTCCATCAGTTTAGGGTTTAGGCCTAGGAAGCCAAAGGTTACTGAGCATGAGCAGTAAGTAAGTTGCTCATATATTAGTGCAAAAGCCCCACCCCTCAGTCAGCCTGGCCCTGCAGCAGGAGAGAGAAGGCCCAGAGCTTGACTGAGGGAACTGCTAATTCTTTTGCAGGTACTTGGTGGGCATAATGGCCAGGGGGGAAGGTTGCACCTTATAATTTCTTCTTTTCAATTGTATACTGTTTGAAAGTAAGGCTTTCCCCTCTGAGTCAGTCTGGCCCTGCAGCAGCAGAGAGAAGGCCCAGAGCTTGACTGAGGGAACTGCTCACTCTTTTGCAGGCCAAGCCAGGAAGGGAGTCCCTGAGCAGCAGCAGCAGCAGCAAGTCAACTCCTGAAATGGAAGATCAGAAGCAGCAGCCAGGCACTTCTATAAATTCAAGTTGGACTTTCTCCTTCCAGTGTGGCAGGATTGGTTCTGTGCTGAGTGCCCTTTTTGAAGGACACTGAAGATTTTGTTCCCATTAATGTTGCTATGCTCATAGCCATTGTGATTTTGTTATATATCTACTTTTACAGTTCTGGGGTTGATGATAAATATTGTTATAGTTTAAATTATCCAATGCCTGAAATGGTTTCTTTTCTTTTGAAGTAATTTCTCATTTTGTCAGGCCATAAAGGTGCTGTTTTTTATTGAATTGAACCTTCCCCATTACAAAGGGTTACACTTGGTCAGAACAACTTTATCAGTGCTGTGGCGAGCCCAAGGCCACCCAGCTGACTGCATGTGGAGGGGCAGGGAATCAAACCCGGCTCGCCGGATTAGAAGTCTGCACTCCTAACCACCACACCAAGCTGGCACCAAGCACCCTGGATAATCAGAATTCTGGTCAGCATGAATGGAAGCTGCGTGCACATGAAACGTTTGTCTGTGATGCTATTTGCATGATGAGGCACGATAGAACTCCTGATATTCATACTCTGGAAAAGGTCTCACTTCCCACGAATGTAATGCCAGAATAATGGGGAACGGAGGGCTTAACATTTGTTGGGTTGGGCCTTTTTCATAGCCCATAGATTATCGGTGGCCAAACAGATGTCTCCAGAGTAGAGGCTCATGGTAATTGTAGTCCATGGACATCTGGAGAGCCACAATTTGGCTCCTCCTGCGATAGATGAAATGTGGCTGCAATTCTTTAAAAAGTACTTTCCTTGGAGTAAGCCCAATTAAATAAAATTAGACATACCTCTGAACAGATCTACTTAGGATTGCCCCTAATGTCTGCTGAAAACTCAGCACGAGCACCATGTGTGCAGTGACTGCCAAAGTGTAGGCAAGTGCACCCATAACCCATCCCAAATTTCTTTTAAAAGTCAAGCTATTCCCCGAGCAGATAGCTTAGCTATCAACCTTGCCCAGAATTGCAGCGAGATACAATGGCCCGGTCTGCCTGCAACAAGAGCTTTGGCACCATCGAGTTATTCTCGTTCTAGGATCAGATAAGTTGGACACTTTTCTTTTCACACAGTTTGTGTTCTTTGAGAAGGGATTTGGGCTTTAAAATAACTCTTGAAACTAGAGAATTGAATGAACGGGAAAGGGAAGTTGAAAAGAGTTCTCCCATTCAACCGGAATCTGACCTAGGGTTGGGCGTTTCGGCGTATTATGGTGCTGGCTGTGGCGGGAGCAAACGGCCACTTCAGGCGCCGAAGGGCCCAACTCTACCACTAAAAATGCTACTGCTAAGTTGGAATTAGTTTCTGCTTTGCATGAATACTTGCTCTTGCGTTTTTGTGGGAGATATGTGGGATTTTAGGCACCTGTTCTGCTGCACACGCATTGAACTTAGCCTGAGAATTACTCAGTGCAACAATTTTTTTTCAAAAACTCAAGCATACACCAGCTGTGCAGCTGTTTACTGAAACTTGTGAACTACCTCATTGGCTGAATTAGCAACTCTGGTAAAAAGGAAAGCAAGGCCCCTCTGTAATTGTCCCCGTCCCAGACACGGCCCTGTTACTTTTCTATTTTGCAACAGCAAATGCTACCAAATAGTGCCAGCACTCAGCACCCACCACCTTCTTCTCTGCCACAACAACTAGTGGATTTTGAGTGCTCTTGACTGTTGTTAGAGTTTTGACTGCGAGTGAGCCCGTGGCTGACCAGGCTGGATCTAGTGTGCAAAATGTCGCTAGCACTCAACATCCAGCTCCCCTGAACACCACCTCTCTTTCCTGCTGGCTCTTCTCTCCCTACCCCTTGCAATGCATCTTGGGGTTGCCAAGAAGCTGCAATCTGGTAAGTGAATGTAAAAACAAATTTTGCTTTTGTTTTTGCTTTTGCTTCCTGTATATCAAGGCAATCAGATTGGTGAGGTGTTTAAGAGCAGAGACCTCTAATCTGGAGAACTGGGTTTGGTTTCCCACTCCTCCACGTGCAGCCAGCTGGGTGACCTTGGGCCAGACACAGTTCTCTCTGAGTATTCTGTCTCACCTGCCTCACAGGGTACCTGTTGTGGGGAGAGTTAGGGAAAGCTGCTTTGAGACTACTTTAGTAAAAAGCAGGGCACAAAAGATTCGCTCACTTCCCTTTCTTCCAAAGTTTTCAGACCCTCCCAAATTCCAAAAAAAAATTAATGATTTTTTGAGATCTCCAGGAGCTATCCAAGGTTTGTAGAATTTTTTTCCCCCCTGTACATGTCCCTATTCTATGGATTTAAGTATCTGCATCTGGGACCATGTTCGAAATTCAAAGCAAAGATACCTTCAGAATGAATAACACTGATTTATTATTGTACTAGGGTTAAAGCCCGCTGTATCCAAGAATACAATGGGTGCTAGAGCTTGGTGGTGGGAAGAGGAAGGGGAGGGCTGTCCGGCATGCAAGGGCATGGGGATAAAGGGGTGTTTTGTGGGTGGGGGGATTTTTCTGGTGTGGTGGCAAATCTAGGGGAATTGATCTCTTTAGTTTGGAGCTGTAATTCTAGAAGAAGAAGAGTTTGTTCTTATATGCCATTTTTCTCTACTTGAAAGAGTCTCAAAGTGGCTTACATTTACCTTCCCTCCCCCCCCCCCGCAATAGACGCCCTATAAGGTAGGTGAGGCTGAGAAAGCCCTGATATCACTGCTTAGTCAGAACAGATTTATCAGTGCTGTGGGGAGCCCAAGGTCACCCAGCTGGCTGCATGTGGGGAAGCACAGATTCAAACCCAGCATCCCAGATTAGAAGTCCACTCTCCTAATCACTACATCATGCTGGTTCTAGGGGATCCCCAGGCCCCACCTGGAGAGTGGCATCCCCAATTACAGTAACAGACAGTTCTCCCTTCTCTATGGGAACTGATCTCTTTAGTCTGGAGCTGGGGGCCCTCCCCTCTCCCTGGTGTCTGCCCCTGGCTCTCCCCTCTGTTTACAGTTTACATCGAGTCCCTTGGGCTTTTCTCGGCCTGCAAGAATGCTTCAGAGTTGGCAGGAGGAGGCGTGGAGGCACGTGCTGGCAGCCTCCATGTCTAGCGGGCCTAGCAGCCGGTGTGCCCCAGGGTCCATAAGAGGGCATAGGCGGCAGTTGGGGTGATGGTGGAGGAGATGCTCCCACTCAGAGAAGACACAGGCTGGCTTCCCAGAGCTCTGTAGGCAGATCCCTCACCTCAGGAGAGGTGTCTGAGAGGCCAGAGACTGCAAAAAAGTGGCAAAATTGTGCAAAGACAATTAGGGGTGGGAGTTCTAATCTGATTGGGAAGCCAGTATGTGGACAGCCAATCAGAGGTCTACAGGCACCAATAATGGACCTGATTGGCCCATAACCCTTAACACTAACTCCTCCCCGGATGCCTTACCACTTTTATTTAGACAATTATGGTTACAGATTAATATAATGCACATTTTCCCCGCAGCATTGTATATAATATCTTTCATTTGGTATCAGCTTCAATTTACACACAGAAAAAAAGATAGATGCACCAACAAAACAAGATATTTGAACTGAACCAGCAAGTTTGCAGTATTTGACCGCATCCCTAGTTAGCACAAGTGCTTAATGTGGCACAAATCTGATTTATCAGTGGCACAATCAAAAGCTCGTTAATGCTTGACTGGGGAATATGCCTGAGCACTATCCCAGCACCCCGTGGCAGAGCAAGCAGAAAAGTTTCTAAAAAATGCTTAATGGGGAATAAGTTTGAGAAGCAGCTCAGTGCAATAATAGCACACGGGTCAGCGCATTAAATCGGGAACTATGCACATTTACGCCTCTTCTCCTCTCAATAGTGTTTGTTTTTTTTTTTTTACAAAAGGGAAATTACATGCCGTATATGTTTTTATGCGTGATTTGAGAACTGAAACAAACGTTCAGGCTAACAGCACAGCAAAACACATTTTTGAAAAACCCTACTGTCCCTTTGCCATTCCCTTGGGGAGCAGGGGGTGGGGATGTTCATCTTAATCAGAGTTATTTTCTTTTCCCTTAGAATTTCCACAGTGTTGTGCCTGTTAAGAAAATTGAAGCAGCAGTCTACTGTTGAGTTAGATGGATTTGGAAGATCCTACATGCACAGGCACATAGAACTATGAAGATTTGGGGCTGTTAATCTGGAACTGCAACAGGAGTTCTATGTTTATATAAGAGGATCATCCATTTCAGAAACTCCATTATAAACTGTGCCTTATAGGTAGTATTAAAGTGATCTGTACATCGTATCGTAAGTTGTTAATACTTTTATTTATTGCTATGAATACCTTTTATGCTGTGTACTAATTTTATATCCTATTTTGATTGGTATACGTGGATTGTGTTATCTGCATCCCTTGTATATGCATTTATGTCTTACTGGTCCGTGACCAGAAATAAACTACTGACTGATTGATTGACGATGCCATAGGGTAGGGGTAATCAACCTGTGGTCCTCCAGATGTCCATGGACTACAATTCCCATGAACCCCTGCCAGCTCATGGGAATTGTAGTCCATGGACCTCTGGAGGACCACAGGTTGATTACCCCTGCTAGAGGGTACACCTTCCAAAGTGGGCATTGTCTTCAGGTGAAGTGATCCGTGTCACCTGAAGATCAGTTATAATCCCAGGAGATCTCTAGGGACCACTTGGAGCAGGCTTTCTCCAGCCCTCAGGTTTCTTGACAGCCCTGGAAGGGTTTCCTGAATAGGTGGGAGGCAATTTTTTAAAATGTTAAACATCTGTTGGGCGATATGACCATATGTGGTCATGTTGACTTGCCCCCCACCAATGATCAATGATGGGCCTGGAGGGGGTGGGAAGGAGTGGGGCCCGGGGTGGGTGTGTCCACAACTCTGCTTCCCAACCATATTCTGCACAATTGTGCCACTTCTGGGGTTTCTCAAAGGCTAAAGAATGTTCCAGGGGTTTCTCAAAGGTAAAAAAAAAGTTGAGAAAGGCTGACTTGAAGGTTGGCAGCCTTAGTTGGGACCTCTAAGGGGTGTTCAAAAGAAGTACCCTGATCAAGGCAACATTTGGAGATGATTGCATCCTAAGGATTGATTTCCACCTTGACACTGAACATAAGGAAGCCCTTGGCTGACCATGAGATTTGGCAGCACAAGCAAGAAATATCTGCAAAATGAGTCCTCTTACGATACAAGCTGTTCTTTCCACAGTTGCTTCCATTCAACCTGAGCGTGAGATGGACTGTTAAATTTCAGAATGATTTGACTTCTTCTGCTAGGGACATTCCATGGTAGAAAAAGGAGTCTCAAAGTGGTTTACAATCGCCTTCCCCTTTCTCTTCCCAGAATAGACAGCCTGCCGAATTTTTAAAATTTCAAGAAAGACTTGTCAAAGTCAATGTCCACCCGTGTTCGGATAGCCCTCCCTCTTATGACAAATGAAAAATATTCATGTGTATGCATATGTCCCCTGCTTCCTGCAAGAGGCATCATGGTAATGGGAGACTGGAAATGATACAAATACAGAACAAGGCAACCAAGTTGCCATGGAAAACAAATTCTGCATTTACAGCAAAAACAGATTAAAATCTGTTGTGCAGGGGGCTCAAAGTTTGTGAGTGTGCTCTCCCCCCCCTCTCTCACTCTCAGATTTTTGTGGGTGTGTATGGGGGGGGAGAGAACTCATCCGCTGTTATTTTACAATTCATTGGGTCCAAACTTCTCTCGCAAACTGCATCAATTTGAAGCTACTCATTCAAAAGCCTTTCTAACAGCCAGCTCTTGAATTCAGCATGACAGATGAGACAGAGAGTCAGCTATACTCCTAGTCACACTCTGCTGCGGGCAAAATTCCTTGAAACGGAATTAGTGGGAAACAATGGCCTTGGTTGGAAAGAAACACTCAGAGGAGAGAGCTATACATATATATATATATACATATATATAGTGCCCAATATATTTAACACAGAGAATAGGACAGAACGAATGGCAGTGCCATTGGCAGTGCAGCTACAGAGAGCTTCCCACCACACCTTCTGAACGCCCCTGGGCTTAGGCCTGGTCTTGCTGCAGGAGGCTTTGACTCTTGATGTGGCTCTGCCTCCATTCCCCCTCTGGCTCTCTTCATAGTAAACGGCAGGCAGATGACAAAAGGGGCCACCATGTCGGAACCAGCCTCGTATAACTCCAACTCGTTCTGATCATCAAGTGGTGTATGAACAAAACTGCCAGAGAACTACATGAGTGTTTCTACAGGCACAAGTGTTGGAATGGCAATCAGCAAGTCATTTGGTGAAATCAGACCTGAAGGGCTGTTCAGCTACTGAAGCAACTGAGCTGTACCTGTGTGCTCACTAGTACACCAAGTGGTCACTGGTGAGGTGGCAATGGAAAAATCCCAAGTACATGTCTTGGGGATTCCTTTGTTTAAGGTAGGGTCTCACTTACTTCCTGATTCTTCAGGAAGAAGAAGCTCAGTGTGTGTGTACTCTGAAGCAAGGTGCAGACTCCATTAGGCTCAGCTCTCTCTCAGCTGCTGATGTGTGGGCATGACCAGCTGTAGAGGCTTGCAATTTGTTTCTTTTAAGCACTTGTACTGTTTCAGTAAGGAGACTGAAGCAAATGCATATGATATGTATTTGTAAATAAGCTTTCCAGTAAAGATTACTCTCTTTAAAACCTCAAAGCGCTGCTTGTCCGGATCTGTGCTTTATACACAAAGTTAACTACTAACTGCATACTTTGAAAATGTTCTTTTACACTGTAGCACTAATGTTCTGAAAGGACCTAGGACTGAGACTAGTCCTAAAAAAGAAGTGTTGGTTTTTATATCCCGCTTTTCACTGCCTGAAGGAGTATCAAAGCAGTCTGCAATTGCCTTCCCTTTCCTCTCCCCATAACAGACAGCCTGTGAGTTAGGTGAGGTTGAGAGTGCTTCTGACAGGACTGCTCTTTCAGAACAGTATTATTAGGACTGTGGTGAGCCCAAGGTCACCCAGCTGGCTGCATATGGAGGAGTGGGGATTCAAACTTGGCTCACCAGATTAGAAGCCACTGCTCTTAACCACTATAACACACTGGCCCTCAACCATGGATGTAGAATGTGACTTGCCCCTCTACCTATCACGCCCCCCCCCAGTCTTGTGCTAGGGAACCCCACGAACAGTGAGGGAGGATCTCACACTCTATGGACCAAAGTTCTTGCTAGGTTTGCCAGCTTCACATTGGGAAACTACTGGAGACTGGAGCATGGAGAGGATGGAAGGGGGAGGGAACCCAACAGGATACAACTATAGTTCCTAACTCTGGTTTGAGAAATTCCTGTAGATCTGGGGATTGGTGCTTGAGGAGGGACCTCAGTGTGGTATATTGCCGTAGAGTCCATGCTCCAAACAGCTATTTCCTCTGGTTTAATTCAAGGACCAGGTGTAATTCTCAGGGTGTTTCCGCACAGGGACCAATGTTGCCAATTGGTTCCACAAAGCGGAAACGCTATTTTAAATAGTGGAATCTCGGCGTTCCGCATGCCTGCATTTGCAGTGGAATCCAGTAGCGTTTCATTTGTTTCCCACAGGTTTCCGGTTTCGCAGGAATCGCTAGAAAGGAAGCGATTTTTTCTGTGCTTGTTCCTGCCCCTGGCCGTCAATCAAACGAACAGCCAATGGGCGGTTGTTATCATGCTCCGGAAAAGCCCCTTTCCCTTTAAGCACAGGTTAAAAAAAACACACACACACACATTGCAACGAATATGCGTTGATTCGTTGCAATGGAGAGACCCATCTAGCTGGCGTGTGAGCTGGCGATTCATCGTTACCACGCTCCCCCGAGTGAAAAAAAAAATCCCCCCCTGCACGGGCGCTATTTTCGGCCGAAAATAAAGGGAACTTGCAAACGGGGCTGTGTTGTGCTTGGGGACTTAGGGGAGCTTTAAAGCAATTATGTGGAAGGACTGTAGCCGGAGAAGCCTCGCTGGGTGAATGAAGGCTCACTGGTTCGTTGATTTCTGCTCGCTCCGAGGGAAAAAAAATGGTGATCGCTTCGCCGGAAGTTCGGAGGAGAGAGCCAGGGGGAGGGACTTTGTTGGAACCGCAACAATGAGAACACATAGGTCTTTTTCGCTAGTGTTGCAGATTGTTTGCAAGAGTGTAGCGCTTTTTGAAGTGTGAATCCACTTTTCCCGATTTTCCTAGAAGCGCTACAACGAATCGCTTTTCGCGGAACTGTTGCAGGAGTGTTGTAGATTGTGTGCGACATCTTGTGGAACTGCAAATTTGTAGCGTTTACAATATGAAAGCCTTCTGCTACATTAAACTCGTGCGGACTGGCCCCCAGAGACCACCTGGCCCGACCTGGAAATTGGTAACAATACACTGTGCCCATGGAATCAGCTACATGGCTTTTAATTTACGTGGCTAAATAATTTGAGCATGCTTGCTCTCTCAGCTACCACAGCCAGCTTGGTATAGTGGTTAGGAGTGCCGACTTCTAATCTGGCGAGGAGGGTTTGATTCCCTGCTTCTCCACAGTGAACATGGACTAGTCACAGCCCTGATAGAGCTGTTCTGACTGAGCTCTCTCAGCCTCACCTACCTCACAGGCTGTCTGTTCTGGGAGGAGAAATGGGAAGGCGATTGTAAACTACTTTGAGACTCCTTTTTCTACTATGGAATGTCCCTAGCAGAAGAAAGGCGTACACATAAATGGGAAGGGAAATAGTCCATTTCCTCTATACCTAAGTACCAGGAGTTCTCAGGCAGGGGGTGGGGGTCGGGTGTGTGGCTGTTATGAATATATGAAACTGCCTTATACTGGATCAGGCCCTTGGTCCATCAAAGTCAGTATAGTCTACTCATACTGGCTCTCCAGGGTCTCAGGCAGAGGTCTTCCACATCACCTACAACCATACCTAGAGATGATGATAACCGAATCTGGGACCTTCTGCATGCCAAACACATATTCTACCAGTGAGCCATGGCTGTAGGGTTGCCAATTCTGAGCTCAGAAATTCCTGGGGCTTCTGAGGGTGGAGCTTGGAAGGGGATAGGGGTTAGGGACGGGATGGGATGTGGTGCTGCCCACCCTCCACAGCTGCCATTTCCTCCAAGGGATCTCATCTCTGTAGTCTGGAGATCTGTTAAAATTCCAGGAGATTTCCTGCCCCCACCCCATCAACTAAAGTTGGTTGCAAAGGGGACCTGCCTGTTAGTCGCTCAACAGATTGTGAAGAGAGGGAATGCACTCCAGGGTGTGTACTAGATGTCATTTTTGGTAGGTCATGAACACAGGGAAATAGAATACGCAAAAACAGGTCTTACCAACAGAGAACGTTTGATTTAGAAGCAAGATGGTTGTGAAGCATTGAGCATCCTCATCGAAATATGAGAAGTCAGATTAATGAGGCAAAGGAACGCCAGCCTCCAGGTGGGACCCGGGGGACCTGGAATTACAGCTCAGCTCCAAACTAGAGAGATCAGTCCCCCTGGAGAAAATGGCTGATTTGGAGGGTGGGATTTAGAGCACTGTATGCCACTGAGGTCCCTTTCCTCCTCAGGCTCCCTCCTCAAATCTCCTGGGGTTTCCCAACATGGAGCTAGAATCCATACCCCCCACCCCGCACACACACACACACCAGTGGCCAGGGATCTGGCAGAGATCTGGCAACAATAATTACAGAGAAGTCACCTGGATTTTGGTTAAGAGAATCTCTCTGGCACATCATGCCTTTTTTGTGTTTAAGGGTTTTAAAAAAATGTATACATAGAAATCAGGGCAATGAAGGGGAAAAAATCAGAATAGATCTGAAGCCTATAACATGGGTGTCTGCTTGATGAGCTGCCACAGTGGTCCACACAACTCAATAACCAAGTGCTTGATGTTTTAATCACATGTTCCCCAATAACCATGATGTTGCGCTTTCATCATCAAACACCTTCTGCTGAAGTTCACCTCTGGCCTTCCCCGCACCCCATTAATGCACTATAACAGGGGTAATCAACTTGTGGTCCTCCAGATGTCCATGGACTATAATTCCCATGAGCCCCTGCCAGGAAACGGTGGACCACAGGTTGATTACCCCTGCGCTATAAAACCCAGTGTGTGCCAATCTCATCACAAGAAGCTGGTCTACAATCCCTCTTTGCCGACAGCATGGGGACATGGAGCGCAGCCTGTGAACTTCCAAGGCAGACCCAGTTCCGGAGATAATGAAGGGACAGCTGCATGGAGCCTGAAGTCAGGGGAAAAGCAGCCATTGCTGAAAGCACAACATAGCACAGCAATCCAGCTGTATTCATGGAGATACACACATGGAATATGCAGGGCCAAATGATGGAGCAGGTAAGCCTTTTAATAGACAATTTAGGAGGGAAACAAAATGATAGCAGGATGACATTAGAAGGGATGACATGAAGATAATGAAGAAGAAGAAGACAAAGATAATGATGAAGACAAAGATGAATAAGGAGGAGGAGTTGGCTTTTATATGCTGTTTTTATTTACCAGGGCTGATTCTGCACTTATTTTGTTTATTACAGTGTGGAACCTGCTGAATGCAGATCGATGTGAATTCGGGTCTTCCTCTACTCCCCCCCCCCCCCACTGAAACAGAAAGTGTTCTGCAAGTGATTGGGGAAGCTCAGAAAGAGGAGGGAAGGCAAACGCAGTAGGAGGCTCTTTCTTTTTTGTCTTGAAAGGGGGGGGGGATTGGAGACAGCAGAGGAGGGGGGGAGGGGGAACCAAGAGGCAAATCTCTGCTGAGAGAAGTTAGGGCTTCTGGAGCGTAGTCACTTTAAATGAAGCCTTGCAACTGGGAATCAGGAAGTCCTTAAACTGATACCCTGGCCAATCAGGGAAGACTCTTTCTCCCAGGCACAGAGCAGTAAATTAATTAATTTCACCACAGCAGACACCCTGTGAGGTAGGTGAGGCTGAGAGAGACTACTCGGTGAGAAAAAAGTCACCCAGCTGGCTGCATGTGGAGGAGTGGAGAATCAAAGCCGGATCGCCAGATTAGAAGCCGCCATTCTTCACCACCACACCAAGCTCCCTCACACGTGCAAAAGAAGGACCAACACTATTCAGCAATGGCATTAATGAGGTATGGAGTAAAAGGGGGGATGTAATATTACAAAAATAAGAATGTGAGAGGAGGCTTGTTGGATCAGGCCAATGGCCCAATGAGTTCAATACTCTATGTCAGGGATAACCACCCTGTGGTCCTCCAGATGTTCATGGACTACAATTCCCATGAGTCCCTAGCCAAAACCCAGGTGCCATCAGGAGGTCCACCAGCAGGGGCAGAACTTCAGAAGGCCTCCCACTATTTCCCTCCAAGCACAAAGAATACAGATCATCACTGCCCCATTGTACCATCTCTACCTTGTGGCTAATTGTCAGATCTCTCTGTTCCATGTGTTTATCCAATCCCCTCTTGAGGCTGTCTGTGACAGTAGCCACCACTGCTTCCTGTGGCAGTGAATAAAGGGCCGTCAAATCAGATGGGTGGTGAGTAGGAGTGTGGTGTTCATAGTCTACACCAGGGGTAGTCAAACTGCGGCCTTCCAGAAGTCTATGGACTACAATTCCCATGAGACCCTGCGAGCATTCGCTGGCAGGGGGTCATGGGAATTGTAATCCATGGACATCTGGAGGGCTGCAGTTTGACTACCCCTGGTCTACACAATGCCCCATCCTTGTCTACTTTTCTGCTTTACTCAAAATGCCCAGAACGTTGGAATCATCTCAGTTGTGGCTAGCATTGTCAGCTCTGGTGTATTTAGGGGTGGAGCCTGGGAAGGGCAGTGCTTAGGAAGGGGAGGGACCTCAGGAGGGTCTAGCGCCATAGAGTCCATCATCCAAAGCAGCCATTGTCTCATAGCCCCCCTCAGGTAACGTTATGTCATCAGATGACCCTCTTGACAACTGTGGGGAGGACCAGAGGGTTTTTCTGCCATCTGAGGATTTGGCTTTAGGATTACGGTTTTATTGGGTTCGATCCTGTGATCCGCCTTGAGTCTAAGGAGGAAGGCAGACTAGAAATCTGATAGATAGATAGATAGATAGATAGATAGATAGATAGATAGATAGATAGATAGATAGATAGATAGATAGATAGATAGATAGATAGATAGATAGATAGATAGATAGATAGATAGATAGATGACCTCAAGCGCACAGCCCTACTTATTGACTCCATCCCACTGAACTCCCAGGCTGCGCAAAGAAGAAGAAGAAGAAGAGTTGGTTCTTATATGCCGCTTTTCCCTACCCGAAGGAGGCTCAAAGCGGCTTACAGTCGCCTTCCCATTCCTCTCCCCACAACAGACACCCTGTGGGGTGGGTGAGGCTGAGAGAGCACTGATATCACTGCCCGGTCAGAACAGTTTTATCAGTGCCGTGGCGAGCCCAAGGTCACCCAGCTGGTTGCATGTGGGGGAGCGCAGAATCAAACCCAGCATGCCAGATTACAAGTCCACACTCCTAACCACTACACCAAACTGGCTCTCAAGTTTTGTGGTTGCTGTTGTTCAGCACCCACGCACATTTTATATATGTCATCATTTCCCACCATGCTAGGAGGGCCCATGCACAGAATCTCAGATTTAGCATTCCAGAGGATTGTGAAACCAGGGACTATTGGGAGGACAAAGCAAGCAAATGTGAGCACCAAAGCCCCCAAACCTCTGGAAATCCACAATCGGTATGCAGCCTATGAGGGAGAGACAGGCATATAAATGGACTCCGATGTTCTTGGAGCAATGCAGGCTGCCCATTGTCATGCCAGTCATGTGCCTGGTACACTGGCGAGAGCACCAGCTGCAGCAGCCATGAAACATACCCTTATTAAACCTCCCTATGGGCACTGCAGTTCCCAGAGGAAGGCAAGAAATTGAAAATTCCTCCCAATGATTTTGTAAGCAGTCTCCAATAAGACTCCCGGACTCCTCTGCCTGGTAGAGATCTGTGCATTATCGCTTTGTGACAAGATATCAAAATGCATCAATGTCCCTGAACCTGAACTTGTCAGATGACGGGGGAAACTCAAGCCTGTTACTCTGTGTACTCGTGAGACTCAGCCCTGTTTTCCTTGACACCTTCCTTCGGAAGAGAGCTTTCCTTTGAATCTCCTTTCTCGCACTGAACCACATTGTTCTGCCAGGGGTTATTGACCTCCTACCCCTGTTTGAAAAGAAGGAATGCTTGTAAAGAAAAAGGAAATAGGAAGGGGGGGGGAATCAAGCAAAATGAGCATGTACACGCCTGCTTTCTTTTGGACCCTTTAAGACAGGGGTAGTCAAACTGCGGCCCTCCAGAAGTCCATGGACTACAATTCCCATGAGCCCCTGCCAGCGAATGCTGGCAGGGGCTCATGGGAATTGTTATCCATGGACTTCTGGACTGCCGCAGTTTGACCACCCCTGCTTTAAGACATACATAATGTCAAACTGGGTTTTTTTGTTTGTTTGCTTTTTTGCTTCACATTCCCCACTGGATGAGGGCCAGACATTTAGGAACTGTTTAGTAGGCTGCTCTCGTAACTTGCACAGAGAATTTACGCGTGAAAGAGTTGCGATGGAATTTGCATTCAGCCTGTCTGTCTTGACTCCCCTTCCCACTGTAATCTTCCCCATAGGTAGAATCCCCAGGGATATTTATTTCCATGTATCTGAGGAAGTGGGCTGTGACCCACAAAAGCTCCTATTGAAATGGATGTTGGCGAGGTTACCGGATCCCCCTGGCCACCAGTAGGGGTGCCGGGATAGGGCTGATGGATCCGGGATGAGAAACTCCTGGAGGTTTGGGGTTGGAGCCTGGATGCAGGACGGGCATCACAGTGGGGTACAGTGCCTCGGGGTCCCCTCTAAATAGCATCAATTTCATCTAGAAGAACTGATCTCTGTAGTTCCGGGGGGGGGGGTTCCACATCCCACCTGGGGGCTGGCATTCCTAGATGCTGACAGCATTTAAGGTGCTAGTAGTATCCCCTCCCTGAAATACATGGGGGAGGGTTGCCTAAGGCTCAAAGTAGGGTTGACCATTGCCAGGTAGGGTCTGGAGTTCTCCTGCTGTTACATTTGAGTTCCAGAGATCAATTTTGAAGTTTTGATGGTGGTGGGGGGGGAGGGAATAAACAAAACACACAACAGAAGAGGTTTTAGTAAGACCTAGGTTCTAGTTCAGCAGCATCTTCCAGGCCAACAGGAGTTTTGGGGTATATAAATTCAGGTATTCTACTCCAGGCCAACATGGTCGTGGTCTGGAACTGATTTAAGGAATATTTTAGATCAGGACAGAAGCAGGAAACCAGAAACTATCCATGTTAGCCTACGGTTGCCAGTTGTGAGTTGGGGAATTCATAGAGATTGGGAGGGTGAAGATGAGAGTGGCTGGGATTTGGTTAAGAGAGGAACCTCAGGAAAGTATAAGGCTATAGAATTCACCCTCAAAAGAGCCTCAAAAACATCCAGGGGAACGAATCTGCTATAACATTTGATCTCCAGGTATGACCTGGAGTTTGGCAACGCTCTGTTTACCCCACAAAAATGCAAATTGAAAAAGCTTTTTCATATATCAAGAGGTTTAAATTACACCATTTAACTCTTGGTACCATAACAGAATAATTTGTATAGGTATAATCCAAGGAAGGAAGGAAGGAAGGAAGGAAGGAAGGAAGGAAGGAAGGAAGGAAGGAAGGAAGGAAGGAAGGAAGGAAGGAAGGAAGGAAGGAGAGCTGGTTTCCCAAAGTTAAACTAGAAGGCCCTAATGGGTAAGTTGCATTATTGATTTAAATATAATTGAATATCAGCTACCAAAGCAATTACTTTCCAACCCGAAACTTCCTCCCACTGCCATGCCATGTCAACTTCAAATGAGTAACTCCACATGGTAGTGAAAAGATGACATTCCCAGACAAGTCATTCATATTGTGACAACTTAAATTACCCCTTCCAAACGTGTTGATAGAAAACAGATTTTGGTTTGTTCTGAGAATCGCACGTCATGTTTGAGAAGAGTTCAAGTTCAGTGAGATTCGTCAGAAAGTGAAAACGAGAAAAAGGAAAGTGGGGATTTTTTAAAACGTTTACTTTATTGAGACCCTTGGTATCAGATCCATCTCGTAAAACAGGGGTAGTCAACCTGTGGTCCTCCAGATGCCCATGGACTACAATTCCCATGAGCCCCTGCCAGCAAATGCTGGCAGGGGCTCATGGGAATTGTAGTCCATGGGCATCTGGAGGACCACAGGTTGACTACTCCTGTCGTAAAAGATGGAGATTTGTCCTTTATCTGGCTGTGGCGATTCATGCACAGTTCATGCTTTGGGAAGGAACAACATCCAGAAGTCTCCCTTTATAACTTCATCTCAGTGTCTCTCACACAGAGACTAAAGGCTCTGTTAGGAAAGCCAAACTCCCGGTGGGTCCAGGAGATCGCTGGGGATTGCACCTGACCTCCAGACAGACATCAGTTCTTCCTTGGGAAACGGTGGTCTTGGAGAGTAGACTCTGTGGCATTGTACCCGACAGAACTCCTCCCCTCCTCAAACTCCCCCCCCCGGAAATTTCCAGTAATTTCCATCCACCATTCCACCACTGAATAGACCACCGAGTCCCCCCCCCCGCTCCCTCTTAATTCTGAAGGTTTGCAAAAGGCAAAGGAGCACTAGTCTCCCTCCCAGAGATGGAAATCTCGACACAGCCAGATGTCTGCTTTGTACTTCTGCTGAGAGACGTGATATTTTTAAAATGGTGTTTTAAGTGTCAAACAGAACGATCTGTCCTCCCCCCCTGGAGTCAACCCTGCTTAGCTTCTGAGATCTGTATATCTGAGGGACCACCTCTCCCGATATGTTCCCCAGAGGGTATGACGTTTTGTGAACACCAACTTGCTGCTCATTCCTGCGCCAGAGATATTTACCTGTCTCCAGCCTGGTGGAATGAGTTGCCAGCTGAGATCTGGGCTCTAACAGAGCTGTCGAAGATCTGCAGGTGCCATAAAACAGCACTCTTCCACCAGGTCTACGGTTGAGACTGGGCTGATTCAGCACTTACTTTGTTTATTCCGCTGTGGACCTTGCTGAATTCAAATCGATTTGAACTCGGGTCTTCCTCTAACTGTTCCCCCCCTCACCATTGAAACAGAAAGTTTTCTGCAGTCGATTGTGGAAGCTCAGAACTGGGGTGGGGGGGGAGAGAAGTGCAGCAGGAGCCTCTTTCTTTTCTTGAACTGGGGGGGGGGGGTTGGAGACAGCAGAGGAGGGGGGAAAACCAAGAGACAAATCTCTAGCTGAGAGAAGTTCGGTCTTCTGGAGCGGAAGCCTTGCAACGGGGAAGACTTTGAACCGATGCCCTGGCCAATCAAGGAAGACTTCCATTCTAGGCACGAGGCATGAGTTATTTAGCAAAGAGCACAGATCTGCACATTTACTCATAGCGGTTTTTGAAATATCAAGGCTTATATCTACTCCAGGGAAAGGTAGAGTCAAAATAAATTAATCATGTTTGTTGCAGAGGGAAAATTTAAAGTGCTCCAAATCAAAATGCAAATCGAATTCAGTGTAGACGGGTGGGATTCATCCGAACTGGGACTGGGTTAAAAGCCCCGTGCAGACTGCATCCTGGACTGCTCAAAGCATTACAGGCCTCCCCTTTCTTGCCCCCCCCCCACCTATTTATTATATCATCTCCTGTCTGGGGTAGCCAGGGGAGGGAGTTAAGAGAGTGGAAGCGGTGGGGATGTGGTTTTAAACAGTGTTTTAGTACTGTATTTTATTGCATATTTTACTGTGTATGTGCTTGGTTTGTCATGAACCATCTCAAGCCCATATTGGGAGGAGTGGTATAGAAATTAAATAATAATAATATTTAATTTAAAAAATATATAAGATTGATCTACCTTGGATAATCCAGGCCAGAACATTAGATCAGATTCATAATCTGGCATTTCTGTCTAGCTTCAGCAAAGGCTTCTGCATCCAGTTACTAATCTGTCCAACAGAGAGTTAATTTTATATAAAAAGATTAAAGAAGAAAAGAAAAGGTCAGGGTAATTCTCCAGAAGAGAATGCAAGAACAGTATGCATATTCACCATTTCATCATTGTGGCATCCCTCGTCAGACAGAACACTGCCCAACCGAACGATCTCATGGCATCTAAGCCCAGGTTAAAACTGGTGTGCTCTGCTTTAACCGATTTCCCCATCAAGCTGGTGTTGGATTCGTAAGCCCGCTGAGAACTAGGCGGGCAAGCTTTGTGTATTTCCAGAAGAGCACAGCATGGTGGGAAAGTTACATCAGAATTCTTGTGAAACTATTGACCTAGTTGGGGATGCTGAGTTCTCTAGAAGAAATAGCATACCGAGCTTGCATTGATTTTTCTTTTTTCTTTCTTTCTTTCTTTCCTTTTTTTTTGGGGGGGGGGAGAGTTAAAAAAAATCACATTGAACAACAAAAGAGAGTGAGAGAAAGCGAGTAATAGATGAAGAATCAAGAGAAAGACCAGAAAACTGCAATACTATACTGGTATGGGGGGGGGGGGAGGCCACTGATACGATTTCAAAGTAGAAAAGGTCTTCTCTGTGGAATATCTTTTAAGCTGTAACTTCCTCATTCCTCTGTGCCTTAAGGCAGGGGTAGTCAACCTGTGGTCCTCCAGATGTCCATGGACTACAATTCCCATTAGCCCATTTTCCATGAGCATTTTCTGGCAGGGCCTTATGGGAATTGTAGTCCACAGGTTGACTACCCCTGCCTTAAGGGACACTCTCTACAAATGTCAGGCTTATTCCGTTTCTGGCATTGCTTGTTCACCATATTAAAGGGGTTCATGGGCAGACAATGAAGGCATACGGAAATATTAATAGTAAGTCTCAATTCAATAATCTCTACCATTTATTTTAAATTTAAAATTGGAAGCGGAACCAGGATGGTGAGGGAGGACATGCAAGAAAAAACAACAGGACTGTAATTATATAGGGAAACAGCAAAATCATGTGCATCCCAAAATCATTCAGAAACATGCACACAGCTTGACAAACTACCAACTCCCTGCTTGCAAATGACAGGTGTTTGAATATGCCTAGTTTGAGTTAAAAGTGGGAGAATGAATAAAGAGGCAGGAATACTAGTGTCCTCTCCTCCTTGGTCCCCTTGCCTTGTTATTGTTACTCTTTCCACCTGTTTTACTTCACTACCTTGGTGTCACCGACTCTGTTGTCTTGGGCTGATGCACACACACTTCCCAGGTTCAGCAGAGGGAATGGAAAGAGATCCCTGAACATGCTCCTCTAACTGAGGGAAGAAAAAAAAAATCTGTGCAGAATGCTATTGATTTATTGATTGGATTTATTAACTGCCACTCTAGGGCCAGCCGGATCACAGGGGTTTCCAAGTAAAACAGTAAAAGATAACAGTAAAATAACAATAATAACAAATTCCAAAACTAATCCCACTAAAATCTGTAGTCAACTCAACAGACTCATCCTTGGTCCAAGCCTCAGGGCAGATGCTTGGAGGAGGGACTCAACAGATCTTCCTACCCTGGCCTCAACCAAACACCTGGCGGAAAAGCTCTGTCTTGCAGGCCCTGCAGAAATGCAATAGCTCTGACAGGGTCCTTAGCTTTTTCAGGAGCTCATTCCACCATGTGGGGACCAGGAACGAAAAGGCCCTAGCCCTGGTGGAAGCCAGGTATACCTCACACAAGCCAGGGATCACCAATATATTAGAATTCACAAAGCAGAAGACGGTCAAACAGCAGGAAATTAAAGGTGAAGCAATCTTTCCTCTTTCTGTTCTTCTGTTCTCAGCTGCAGTCGCCCTTTTAAGAAGAGAGGGGAAAGAAATATGCAACCATTTAAAGCTGGTTGTTTCATCCTAGGACATTCTATGGCAGTGAGGCAAATGAGAATCAATAGAGGATGAATGATCCAGTCGGCAAACCAGGCATCCTCTTGTGTCCTAACCCATTCTCAGCTGACATCGGGCAGGGGGACTCTTCAGTGGGAAGAAATGAGATCAATTTGCTGTGGGAGTGTGCGGTTGTCTCCTGTATGGGGACTAGAGTACCGTCTTGCTCCTAGGGTTGGCAGCTCTGGGTCTGAAATATCTGGAGACTTGAGAGTGAAGACTTGAGAGGGTGGAGGTTGAAGAGGGGAGGGAACTTGGTCCGGTAATGGAAAAGAACAGTGTCTTCTACTCTGGAGAGCCAGGTTTAATTCCTCATTCCTCCTCCACATATTTGGGTGACCTTGGGGCAGTCACAGTTCTCTCAGAGCTCTCTCGTCCTCACTTACTTCACAGGATGTCTGTGGTGGTAAGAAGAAATGGGTGTGTGTGTGTGTCAAATTGCCCTCCACTGAAGCCAGGGCTTTCTAGGCCTTGGCCCCAACCTGGTGGAATGTTTTATCACGAGGGCTGTGTGGGTCCTTAGATAGTCCCACAGGGCTTGTCAAATGGAGCTGTTCCACCAGGCCTATAGTTGAGGCCTACAGTAACACTTAGCCACCAACTACTCTGTCTGTAGCCATCTAGCTATGAACCTTAGTGAGGGCTCTGTTAGGTGGACCCCCCATTTCCCATATTAAAGGCAGTATCAGCTGTGTAATTTTTAAATGTTTTTAACTACATGCAAATACATTTAAATTTTATTTTTGCATATTTTTATAATTTATATATTTTATTGGCATTGCCATCGGCCCAGAGTACTTTTGAGAAAAGGAGGAATAAAAAAAAATTGAAACTTTTTTCATAGGCGATTATAAACAGGTTTGAGCCTCCTTTGGTTGGCAAAAAGTGGGCTACAAAACTCCCAGCTCTTTTCTTCTTCTTCTTCTTCTTCTTCTTCTTCTTCTTCTTCTTCTTCTTCTTCTTCTTCTTCTTCTTCTTCTATGATGCCATATGACCCAGTGTCCAAAGCAATCATTTTTCTCAAGGAAAAGCATCATACATTTTTTTTAAAAAGCCTGCAATAATAAAAATGGCTTCTGTTGTCTGTGGATTGATTGTGATACCAGAGGAGGGGGGAATGACCAGTCCTTACCTGGAGACTGGCAACCATAATCCCTACTGAAGAAGCATGTCTAGTTCACTGTTGGTCTTTATCATAAAGAACTGGGGATTGGGGTCTCCTTCAGAATTCAGAACCTGCAGCATTGGGAATTGGGGTCTCCGAGCGAGCTTTACGTGTATGCACGCGTGTACATGTGTATGTGCCATTTAGCTTGCTCGGAGACACCAATCCCCGATTCTGCAGTTTAATAAAATGGCCGCTTTTTGCTAATTCCACTCCGACAGCGCTTTGAGAATCAAAGCCAGGTCAACGGGACTTTTCATTCGAGAGGGACATTCAATTTGGATTTCCATTAAATCGCTACCAATGTTGCCGGAAGGACCAAGGCTTTTTTAGAGAGAGCCAGGTAATCAAGCCTCCAATATATATATAACTGACGCCAAGGCTAGCCCAGCTAGCAGCAGTTTAGGCTTCATCCACACCCTTAAGCAATTGACTTAGCATGGGAGACTCCAGATGCAATCAAGCCAATTTCAGCTCTTTCTTTAAAGAAAAGTTTCTAACCCTCCCGCTTGCAGGGAAAAGCTTGTGAACGTGAGCACACCGCCTGGAGGCAGGAAAAAATTAGAACTGGCAATGCTAAAGTTCTGTCAAGCTGGTTATAAGGCAGCTGCCAAGACTCACTCTGCAGCCCCATTATACAAACTGCCAAGTCCTTGCAACATACTAGCCTTGTTCAACCTTTCCCAGGCTTCAAGAAGCCCCAGAAGTGGAGAGAGAGACTAGGCCCTTAAGGCAACAGGGGAAGTGGTCTCCAGTGACATCGACTGGTGTCAGTGCCCATGAGAACTTCTGGGAAAGACCACAGAACCCTCCGGGAAGCTCTTGTGCCACCCCAGGGTTCCGCACGACCCTGGCTGGGAATCCCCGCAACATACTTATGACTGCAAGCAAATGTTGACTTACAGCAGCCTTTCTCAAACTTTTTATCATGGAGTTACCCCTGAAATATCCTTCAGGCTTTGAGTAACCCCAGATGAGAAAGCAACTGGCCACACCCCTGGGAAGTTATATGCCTATAATGTGCATGGCACCAGTAGTGAAATAAAGTACTTGTTAAATAAGAAGTTAGTGTCATTTTTTGAAGTGCAGTACTGTGCCTGAACAAAACAGTTGTCATGAAGCCTACTATGCAAAACAGCAGTTCTCCTCAGGGGAAATGAAGAAGAAGAAGAAGAAGAAGAAGAAGAAGAAGAAGAAGAAGAAGAAGAAGAAGAAGAAGAAGAAGAAGAAGAATGCCAGTGTTCTCTACCTGAAGAAAGCGGCTTACAGTCGCCTTCCCTTTCCTCTCCCCACAACAGACACCCTGTGAGGTGGGTGAGACTGAGAGAGCCCTGAGATTATTGCTTGGTCAGAACAGTTTTTTCAGTGCTGTGGCGAGTCCAAGGTCACCCAGGTGGCTGCATGTGGGGGAGTGCAGAATTGAACCTGGCATGCCAGATTAGAAGTCCACGATCCTAACCACTACACCAAACTGGTCTGTGTAATCTGTGTGATTAGGAAATCACCGGTAAATTTGGGAGATCTCCCTCCTGCTCTTTTTCCATTGTGCATGTGACTTCAACAAGATCACCACAGACCAAACAGGTGGGGAGAAAGCCACTCTGTCTTTCTGGGTCCTCCCCCGGATAGTTAATTTAAAAAACAAAACACACACACACAAACTTAAAAAAAAATTAAATCCCCCCCCCCCCGAACTGGAGTAACCCCTCCAGGGCTCTAGACTAGCCCTGGGGTTACTAGTAACTCTGGTTGAGAATGACTGACTTAAAGAGTTAATCACCATCTAAATCCTTGTCATGAGCCTCTTGTGGCTTTCTCAACCAGGGTTTCTTGTTGGTCCTGGAATGGTTCTGAATGGGTGGGAGTTATTTTTTAATATATTTTTAGAAAATTGTTAAACATTTATCGGGTGATATGACCAACCCAAGAGCCTCTTGTGGCGCAGGGTGGCAAGGCAGCCGACATGCTGTCTGAAGCTCTGACCATGAGGCTGGAAGTTTGATCCCAGCAGCTGGCTCAAGGTTGACTCAGCCTTCCATCCTTCCGAGGTCGGTAAAATGAGTACCCAGCTTGCTGGGGGGTAAATGGTAATGACTGGGGAAGGCACTGGCAAACCACCCCGTATTGAGTCTGCCATGAAAACGCAGGAGGGCGTCACCCCAAGGCTTGCACAGGGGATACCTTTCCCTTTAAATCCTTGTCGTAGTTTCAATCTCTCCTAGGGACCCCGATCTCTGGATGGGTCTTGGAGATCTCCCAGATTTGCAGCTGATCTCCAGATAACAGAGATCAATTCCCCTGGATGACAGTGCTGCTTTGGAGGGCAAACTCGGCATTGTGCATGCGGTGTAGCAGGCCCGCACAGCGTGAACCTCAACTGAAACAGCAGGGACTCCTCATTGCAGTGGTCAGCGCACAGGATCTGTCCTGCCACTGGATTGTTCTAATGGCCCAATGAGTTTAGATCTGGGGACTCATATGGAGACAATCAGAGGCTTTGGCGGGAACCCTGAACTGCATAGAAATTCAGGTGTTGGGCTTCTGAGTTCAGTTTTTGAGTGTGATCTAAATGAAGACCTGGTGTTTCATTCTACGAGCCACTCCTTCTCTCAGAGGTAGTCAAACTACGGCCCTCCAGATGTCCATGGACTACAATTCCCATGATCCCCTGCCAGTGGATGCTGGCAGGGGCTCATGGGAATTGTAGTCCATTGACATCTGGAGGGCCGCAGTTTGACTTCCCCTGCCTCTTATTGAACCCAATATTCAAGACTCTGTGCCAGGAGTCCCCAGCAGTCTAAGACTCCATAGCTACAAAGTCCAGAAGGACAACTGGAGCCTCCAAGCGGCTTAGTCAGACTGAAGTCACCATAACTTTGCACAGACAAGTCCTAAACATTTAAGGGGCTTGTTGATTAAGCTGCCTGACCACAACACAATCTTTCGCCGTCTCTGTGCACAGCCTCCTTAACACCGTACCGGAGCATCAGCGAGACGGATTGGACGGGAGCAACAAACCCAGCTCGGCGAGCGCCGGTTAACCCTGACCCTCTTCTGAGCTCCCAAACAGAGCGCAGCACGCCGATACTCCGCAGTCCGTCAGTGCTCCGACTGACTGGATAAAAATGAACGCAGCATCCTTATCTCTGCGTCCTTCATCAGCCGGCTCTTCTGAACAGCAGCGCTCCTTTAGTATGCTGTGTCTTCCTGCCACCTGTCTGCCTCGATAAGCTCCGCGCTGCAATCTAAATCTGTCATCAAAATATGTTTACTTTGCAGCGCTGAGTCTCATGTGTGCTTTGAGACTTTAAAAAAAAAAGCCTCAAGAGGGTTTCCGACGTTCATATGCCAATATGAAAGTGGCACGGGCAGGAAGAATCGTCCTAGGGTTGTGCGCAGCGGTGTCCGAATCGGCCGTTTTGAATCGGCTGTTCCGAATCGGCCGTTCCAGGCCGACGCAACCAGCGCCGGGAAGGGGGAGGGGAGGGGAGGCGTGGGCGCCGGTGTGTAACTCGGCATGCCTGCGTGTGTGCGCCAGGTTACACACCAGTGCCCGCGCCTCCCCTTCCCCCTCACAGCGCAGTGCTGGCTGCGTCGGCCTGGAACAGCCGATTTGGATGCCGCCGTGCACAACCCTAGTCCTCGCCACACTGGGTAGGACAGGATCACTCCCAACCTCCACCCCCTTAAGAACCTAAGAAGAGATCTACTGGATCCAAGGTTGCCGGCTCTAGGTTGGGAAATTCTTAGAAATTTTGGGAGTGGGTGGGATTCAAGGCAGGGAGGGACCTCAGTGGAATATAATGCTATGTAGTCCTCCCTCCAGAGCAGCCGTTTTCTCCAGGGGAACTGATCTCTTTAGTCTGGAAATGATCTGTAATTTGGGGGGGTCTCCAGGTTCCTCCTAGGGATTGGCATCCCTAACCCTCCTTGAGAACCTAAGAAGAGCCCCACTAGATCAGACCAGAGGTACATCTAGTTCAGCATCCTGCCTCAAACGGGGGTCAACCAGTTCCTTCAGGGGACCAACAACAGGAATAGAGGTCGTTCTTCACAAGGACATTAGTAGAACCCGGCAACATAAGGCCAGTTGTCCATCTAATCCAGCATCCTGTCTCATGCAATGGCCAACGAATTCCTCTGGAAGGCCAACAGAGGTAAAGAAGCTTAGGCCTTTCTGAGAACATACGAAGAGCCCTGCTAGATCAGACCAATGGCCCATCCAGTCTAGCCTCCTGTTGCACACAGTGGCCAACCATTCATCCTGGAGGGTCAGCAAACTAGAGGCTGGAACTATGATTCAGAGGCTAATTTCCCTCTGGATGGGGAGGCTCCCTTCAGTCACCATGGTTAGTACCATAGAGACTCTTAGTGTTAGTACCATTGTTAATACCATAGTTACTCTTAGGGCCATTCCGCATTCGTCCAAAATAGCGCAATGGTTACAAATTGAAATCGCTACAGTTTTGCCGTTATGCACAACGTCGTTGACAATCTGCAACACTCCTGAAACTGATCCGCAAAAAGTGCTTCATTGTAGCGCTTTCAGGGAAATCCCCAAAAGTGGATTCACCCTCCAGAAAGCGCTACACTCCTGCTACCAATCTGCAACACTAGCGGGAAAGTTCTGTGCATTACCATTGCTGAGATTTCTGCAAAGTCCCTCCCCCTGGCTCTCTCCTCTGATCTTCCGACTAAGCTATCGCCATTTTTTTTTCTCCGAGCGAGCAGAGATCAACACACCGGCAAGCCTTCGTCCAGCGAGGCTTCCCCGGCTGCAGTCCCTCTGTTTAAAGTCACCAAGCACAAGCAACACAGAGGCCCGTTTGCTGGTTTATTTTCTCTTTATTTTCACACTATTTTCGGCCGAAAATCGTGCCCGTGAGGGGAGGGGGGTATTTTTTTTTTACTCGGGGGAGCGTGGCAACAATGAAACGGCAGCTCAAACACCACCTGCTAGCTGGATGGGTCTCTCCGTTGCGACGAATCAACGCAGATTCGTTGCAACGTGTTTTTTTTTTTAAAACCTTCCTTAAAGGGAAAGGGGCTGTTTGGGAGCATGATAATGGCCACCCATTGGCTGCTTGACGGCCAGGGGCGGCACACAGCTCAGCAATATCGCTTCCTGGCTAACAATTTTTGCCGAAACCGGAAACCTGTGGGAAATGATAGAAACGCAACTGGATTCCACTACAAAGGCAGGTATGCATAATGACGAATTCCACTATTTAAAATGGCGATTTTTCGTTCCGCAAACAATTTGCAACATGGATCCCGGTGCGGAATGGCTCTTAGTCATGAGTCTGTCAGGGGATGCACACAAAATTATCTTTTCACTCTGCAGTCAATTAACCCTTACAGTTTGCAGGTTTATTTTGTTTGCTGCTGTTGTCTAATTGCTGCCTTGATGTCCCACCTTTATCCTCATTTACATCATTCTCCTCTCCTTCATTTTGCCCTTAGAACAACAGTCTTGCAAGGTAGGCTAAGTGGCAGAGAGTGTAGGCAAGCCTCCGCTACACTGAAGGGATGTGAACCTTGGCTCCCCACCTGAATCTGTTAACCTTCATTGCAATGAAAGCAAGAATCCCCAGCAGTAGATGAGGGTTGAGACTCTTATCTGGAGAACCCAACTTAATTCCCCACTCCTCCACAGGCAGCCAGCAGGGTGACCTTGAGCCAGACATATTTCTCTTAGAGCTGTCCTTGCAGAGCAGTTCTCTCTGAACTTTCTCAATCCCACCAACCTCAAAGAGGTTGTAAGGAGAGGAAAGGAATGGTGTTTATAAGTCAGTTCTCTGATTAGAGAAAAGTAGGGTAAGTGTGTGTATCAATGCTCTTGATCTACTTCTCTGATCCTAATTCAAACTCTCTAACTGCTACATCTCATCGGCTCTTACACCAAAGGTTGTTGGGATTATTTGAGTGGTGAAGCCTGAGAAGAGCAGAATTTGGCAAAGAGAAGGGCTTCAATGAGGCATAATCCCGTAGAGACCACTTTCCAAAATAGCCATTTTCTCCAGGTGAACACCTGGAGATCACTTGTAATCCCAGGAGCTCTCCAGACCTCTCCTGGAGCTTGGCAACCACCCTCATACCACAGGATGCTGACTGCAGCTTTGGAGATGCTTTACTGGGATGCACGCCCCTGAATCCCTTCCCATTACATGGAAAGAAAGTCCTGCCAGGCAATGCTGAAGTCTCGGTGCTTCCGAGCCTCAGGACGAAAGCAACCGCAGCTGCAGTGCATTATACTAAAATTGCTGCAAAGTCGCTTTTCTGCTGAACGACGTCGGGATGTGGAATACCTTTCTTCGCTGCCTGCTTGGGAATCAAGCTGCTCACGGTGCATTTCCCCCCAGGCTGATCCAAATGCAGCAGGCGAGGGCTGTGCTGCCCCCCTCCTACACAGCCCCCCTTCCCCGATGCTTACTCATCAGCTAGCAGCTCCAGACTCTCATTAATGATGATTCAGCCTGACCAGGCCCTGACCAGCAGTGCAGGAGGAAAACGCTCTGAGTTTTACTGTCCTGAAACCTGCAAAATAGATTACGGGGTGAAATCAAAGCCGAACACTGACATTCTCCACAGCGTTCCGCGCTGTGGCCAGGCCTTATCATTCACAGCAATATCCCTCTGAGGCGCATGACTACGAAGGGAAGGGCAGATTGCCTTGATCAGGGGTAGTCAAACTGCGGCCCTCCAGATGTCCATGGACTACAATTCCCATAAGCCCCTGCCAGCGAAAGCGAAAGCTGGCAGGGGCTCATGGAAATTGTAGTCCATGGACATCTGGAGGGCCGCAGTTTGACTACCCCTGGCCTTGATGCTTTGTGCATTGACGGACTCACTGGTTTGGAGGGCCCCTCCTGTTGAGCGAAAGAAGAACTTGCACGGGATTGAAAACAGCCATCTTGGGGTAGGGGTTAAGAGCGGCACAAGGCCAGCTGGGGGACCTTGGGCCAGTCACAGATCTCTCAAAGCTCTCTCAATCTCTCCTACTTCACACGTCGTCTTTTGGGAGAGCAAAGGAAGGTGACTGTGAGCTGCTTTGAGACACACAAGGCCAGCTGGGTGACCGTGGGCCAGTCACAGTTCTCTCAGAGCTCTCTCAATCCCACCTACCTCGCAGGGTGTCTCTTGTGGGGAGTCAAAGGCAAGGCAATTGTCAGCCACTTTGAGACTCCTTCAGGTAGTAAAAAGTGGGGTACAGAAAACTCAGCTCTTCTGTTGTTGCTGCTGCTCCAATTTGTCTGAACCTCAGAGTGGCTGTGAATGTGACCATATGGTTCAGGGGTCCCAGTGTGGACACTTATCGTGGTGAACACCAGCTGCTTTTAGAAAGTGAGTGAGGCCAGGTGGTGGCTTTGCCCAGCGAGGCTTCTGATTGGTGATTGGAAGTTGATTGACATTGAAAGGTGTTCTTGGCTAGCAACTACCACCACAGTGCAAGGATCTTCCCTGGGCGGCTGCAGGTAAGTGGCAGAAGCTGTTTTTCTGACTGGCTCCGCCTCCTGCAGCAGCCATTGTGTGACAGCAACTCTGTGTCAGAAGTCTAAAGGTGCCTACAGGGCCAAAAATGTCATGGATCACTGAAACAGGAGAACATATATATGAAGTACTGAAAGATGGCATGGGGAAGGGTAGGGTCCCTAACTGTCTTGAGCCCGTGGGCACTATTGGAGTCCCAGAACAAAGTGGTGGGTGAAACTACGAAATGGCCACCTTGGCAGGTGGAACCAATCAAAAAATGGCTGTTGTGGGAGGTGGAGACACATACAAAAGAAAGAACAAATGCAGAGAGCAGAAGCAGTAATTTCAAAAGGGAAATAAACTGAGTGAAAGGGAATAAAACTAACACTGTGGCAGTAACTGTCACTGAAAGAGTGCTATTCCTATTTTGCACTGCCAATCAAATCTCCAAGGGCCAATCAGGAGCCCTGCTGGGCAGAAATCCTACCTGATCTTATTCACTTTCTAAGCCAGGGGTAGTCAACCTGTGGTCCTCCAGATGTTCATGGACTAAAATTCCCATGAGCCCCTCCCAGCGTTTGCTGGCAGGGGCTCATGGGGATTGTAGTCCATGGACATCTGGAGGACCACAGGTCGTCTACCCCTGTTCTAAGATACTTGGTGACCACCAGGAAAAAAAGTGTTAGAGAGTGCAGTAGCACCCACCAACACCATGTGTGGAAGGCTAGATGCGGATCTGGGAGATCCAGAGTTCTCTCTCTCTCTCCACCTGACCTACATTACAACGGTTAAGGGTGTTGGACTACTATCTGGGAGATCAAAGTTTTAATCCCCACGTGCCCCAAGGAAACTTGCTGGGGGACTATACGTCAGTCCTACTCGTTCAGCCTAACCTACCTCCAAGGGTTGTTGTGAAGATAAAATGGAGGACAGGGGAATGATGAAAACCGCCTTGATTTCCATCAGGAAGAAAGGGAGAAAATATAAATGAATCACATACATAAATACATGGGTAACCTACACCAGACATTCTCTATGGGGGGTGGAGGGCTGGCATACTTGAAGGGGGGGCACAGACTGAAAACTCAGCAGGTAAGCTCAAAAGATTTTTTTGAGGGGGGGGGCTTATAACTGAACTGATGAAATACCATTTTTGTCCCATAAGATGACATTAATTGCTAGAGAGTTCGAACTTCAACAGGAGAAAGAAAGAAAAATAATGTAATTCATTCCTTTGTGTGTGTCTGAATTAATGCATTCAAGAAAAAATCTTCCAACAAGGATTCTCACCCCTTATGTGGAACACATCTACATAAAGGAGGGCTGGCACAGACTCCTTTTCCCGCTCCTCCATTGCCTCTCTCCCTTACCTCTTGCTTCCATGTCCTTCCACGTCCTTCCTGGTCCCTCCCCGCTCCCTCTTTCTCTTACACACACACACATGGAGACCCAGATCTCTTGCCCCCCACTCATTGCTGCCCTCTCCCCCCTAAGCTATTGCTTCCCCAACCGTGTCCCCAGGCCCCCTCCCCAATCAGATACACACACAGACTCCTTCCTAACCACTCTTTGCTTTTTGCAGCAGGAGATTCGCTATATTTATTGACCCACAGCTGGCTGCTGTGGGGTTCCTTTGGGGCTCCCATGGTGCTGCAGCTGGGTCAGCCTCCATGGGCAGCGGCATTGCAGCTGGGCTGGCCTCCATGGGCTCTACCTCTGTGGCTGGCCTGGCCTCCGTGGGCTCCACCTCCACAGCTGGCCTGGCCTCTGCCTCCATTGCTAAGTTGAGCTGGCCTTCTCCACTGCTGCAGCTTCCCCAGCCATCATGGGCTCCGGCTCCACGGCTGGGACGCCCTCCGCAAGCTCAGCAACCACGGCTGGGCCAGCCTTCTCCACTGCCGTGTCTGCCCTTGCCATCGCAGAGCTCCGCGGCTAGCCCAGCCTCCATGGCCTCTGCCTTCATGTCTGAGCCAGTCTTCTCTGCCACTGCCATGGCCCTGAATCAGTGGGCAGTGCCCCCGTGGTTGGGCCAGCCTCCTTGGTCACCACCACCACCATTGGTGCCTGCCACTCAAGGTCTTCTGGCAGATTCATTGGGTGGGACTTATGAACTTCTGTGTCACTAAGAGTGCTAGAAGATGTGTTCCACATTAATAAATGAATAAGCATGATTCTCTTGGTTGAACAATCTAGAAATCTGTCTCGTGTATCCATAAGACAAGCTACATTGAGTATAGTTAGTTAGTTCACTCTTAGCTTAGGCCTTTTTAAAGCATAGCTCGTTGCACAAGCAGCCAGCCTACTGCAGGGGGCCCTGGAACATAAGAAGAGCTCCTTAGAGCAGGGGCCGTCAACCTGTGGTCCTCCAGATGTTCATGGACTACAACACCCATGAGCCCCTGCCAGCATTAGCCAGCATTTGCTGGCAGGAGCTCATGGGAATTGTAGTCCATGAACATCTGGAGGACCACAGGTTGACTACCCCTGCCTTAGAGGACCCTGGCCAAAAAAAGGTTGAGAATGGCTGGCCTACGCCATTTTTGGATACACATTCAGTTTGTGGGGGAGTGAGGATAAATGGAAACAGTTCAACAAAGTACCATGAATTGTATGACAGGTCTTTGGTAATAAGCTGCCTTGCATGATAATGCCCAACAGCCCCATGTCTGCCATTAGTTGCCAAGGTGCTTAAATGTCTTTGGCGTCTTCATGACATCAATTGCTTTTATAAAGCTGTTGTGAGGATGAGACTCTGAAATATCAAGGCGTCGGTAGTTTTGATTCTGCTAAGGAAAGCCAAGGTGACAAACAGACGCACTTCCTCTTTAGGGCTGTAAGCGGCTGGGAAACTTGGCAGAATACTTGGAAATATCAATTCCCCTCATTCATTAGGGCGAGTCTCCTAAGAGGCTCTTATGCTTTATGATGCTAAAAGAAACAAATAACTAAGAGGAAAAAAAAAACCCCTCAATACAATTCCTAACCCTCATTAGGAAAGCCACAAAGATTGCAGTTAGAATGTAGGGATGATGCTCTGGTATTTGGACCAAAGCCCTATGGTAAATTTGCCCAAAACCAGAGAGGTTTTGCCCAAATACCAGAGCAGAGGTAGTCAAACTGCGGCCCTCCAGATGTCTGTGGACTACAATTCCCATGAGCCCCTGCCACCATTCGCTGGCTCATGGGAATTGCAGTCCATGGACATGGACATCTGAATACCCCTGCTCTAGGGGGTCTTTGGTAGGGAAGACCCGGTAGATCTTATTCATCTCACTGCCCCCAACCAAAAGCCTGGAAGAAGATCTCCGTCCTACAGGCCCTGTGGAACTGCGCCAGCTCTGACAGGGCCCAGGTCTGCTTGAGGAGATCATTCCACCTGGGGGGACCAGAACGAAAAATGCCCTGGCCCTGGTGGAAGCCAGGCATACTTCCTGAGGGCCAGGGCTCATGAGACTTGTAGTCCATGGACATCTGGAGGGCCGCAGTTTGACTACCCCAGTACCAGAGCATCGCTCCAATAGCCTAGATGTAACGACATCACTTCCAGGTCACATGGGCAGTGACGGGGACCTGTTGCTTCGAGTCAGATGGATCTCCTTTTTCAGAAGTCCCCCCTCCCAACTTGCTGATTGATGGGGAGATGGGGCTGATGAATGGGGGACACTGGCCTCCACGGGGGAGGGGGGGGTCTCGCAACCTATATGTTCCCCTGGAGAAAATGGCTACCTTGAAAGATAGAAAGATAGACACAATGATATTGTATCTTGCTGAAGTCCCTCCATTCTCCCTCAACTCTCAGAGCTATTTTGATGACAGATTTAGAACGGCTCCTAAAGAGAACAGCAAGCGTCTCTGATCAGCAAGTTCCCCCTTCCCCTCCTGTAGCAGGGAGAGCTGTCTCAGTTTCCACTGGCTCAAAGCAGGTGCCGGTCACAAGGGGCGGGGCCCCAACCGTTGGCAACTGCCAATCCGACTGATGAATAGCCCAAATGGCCGTCAGCAACCTATGGTGTGTATTTTTTAAAAACCTCAAGCCTTCTTTTCACAGCGGGTGGTCTCTGTGTGTGTGTGTGGGTGGGGAGGGTTGAGATAAGCAGACTAAGAGAAGCGTCGGCAACGCTGAGCAACACATATGTAAATATTGATGCGTTCATCAGTTGTATCCATAAGGGCTCCATTTTTTTCCTGCTGATCGCAGTGCTACGTGCGGTAATAAACTACACGCCACCCGTTACAGAGCAGGCATCAGCTCAAAATATTGACTGCTGAGCTGAAATGCACCTGTCTGCTCAAAGGAGTTGCGGCCCCCGAGGATTTCTTTGTGTACTGCTGAAGGATCTGACACAGTTTCGCCTCTCGCTAATGTTTAAATATCTAAGAGCTTGCTGGAAATTAATTTCAGAGAGCGACTGGAGATCACGCAGAGGGTTTCTCAGCAGACTTGCTTTGAGGCGAGACGTCAAAGGGGAAGATCACTTTGGTACGGGAATCGGGAGGGAGGGGAAGTCCAAGATGGTGGTCCAATGGCATGAGATGATGGGGGGGGGGGGTCTGACCTTCCCTGAGCATCAGTAGCAGCCTTATGCATCTTGTTCATTCACAGATATGGGATACTGGTCACTGATGTTGTGGTTCAGAGTCTGGGAATTAGCAGGCAAAGGTCCTTCGAGATACCAACCTTCATCTGGTGCCAAGAACAAGCAAACAAGACTGCACTGAACTTTGGAAGCACAGGGGCATCCTGACAGCAACTCGAAGATCCCAAATGTCTATCAGTTTATGCATTTTGTAGTTGATCAGTACAAAAGGATCTTTGAAGTGGTCTTCAACCCATGGGTTGGGACCCTCAGGATGTCTGCTTGGTCATGGAAGCCCTCTTGAGACTCATTCTTTGAATGCCCTGTGGAATGACCTTGTGCTGCTAGAGGGTTAGAATCATAGAATCATAGAGTTGGAAGGGGCCATACAGGCCATCTAGTCCAACCCCCTGCTCAACACAGGATCAGCCCTAAGCATCCTAAAGCATCCAAGAAAAGTGTGTATCCAACCTTTGCTTGAAGACTGCCAGTGAGGGGGAGCTCACCACCTCTTTAGGCAGCCTATTCCACTGCTGAACTACTCTGACTGTGAAAAATCTTTTCCTGATATCTAGCCTATATCGTTGTACTTGTAGTTTAAACCCATTACTGCGCGTCCTCTCCTCTGCAGCCAATGGGAACAGCATCCTGCCCTCCTCCAAGTGACAACCTTTCAAATACTTAAAGAGGGCTAACATGTCCCCTCTCAGCCTCCTTTTCTCCAGGCTGAACATTCCCAAGTCCCTCAACCTATCTTCATAGGGCTTGGTCCCTTGGCCCCAGATCATCTTTGTCGCTCTCCTCTGTACCCTTTCAATTTTATCTACATCCTTCTTGAAGTGAGGCCTCCAGAACTGCACACAGTACTCCAGGTGTGGTCTGACCAGTGCCGTATACAATGGGACTATGACATCTTGTGATTTTGATGTGATGCCCCTGTTGATACAGCCCAAAATGGCATTCCAAAATGGCATAACCAAAATGGTTATGGAGTGGTCAACCACCTCTGCTTTATTTATCACTTGCTTTGAAAATCCTGTGAGTCATCTGCAACTTGGCAGGTTACGCACACATGCGCTCAGGCTAGAGCACATGTGTAGAAAGGGCCCACACCCCTCTGCATGCAAAGAAGTACCACAGGGCAGTGTGATCTTTCGGCTGAGAGAATTCTTTCATGGATCTAACCCTTGGCTCGGTCTTCACTGGTGCTCACTTGGTGTGTCCTGTTCCTGGAGCCCTTGGTCCGGGGCCCTGGCTTTCATGCTGGTGTTCTCATACCTCTGGCTCTGCCTCTTCTTGCCCTGTGTCTAGCTATCACTACTGCACACCACACACAGTCATGTAGGCAGGGGACTCCAAGTCCCTCTTAAATGTTGATTGCATATGAAAGACTCAAGTGATTTCCCATCAGATTACTTCTTTTACATGCAGACCTCCTGCTGCCCCACAGAACAGCAATTCTCACATGGCTGCATACATCCATGTAAGAACACACATAGCAGCTGCTTATTACTGAGTCAGATCTTGGCTCCATCAAGGGCAGTATTCTCTACTCAGAGTGTTGGTACATGTTCAGAGTTTAAGGCAATCTGCTGCCTGGTCCTTTTAACAGGATTGCCAGGGATGGAACCATGTGCCACATAGAAGCTCGGCCAGCTTAGTGTAGGGGTTAAGGGTGTCTGCTTCTCATCTTGAGATCTAGGTTTAATTCCCTGCTCTTCCATGTGCAGTCAGCTGGGTGACATTGGGCTAGTCACAGTCCTCTTAGAGCTGTTCTCACAGAGCATCACAGCCTGTCTGCTGTAGGGGGAGGAAGGGACAGTGGTGGTAAACTGCCTTGAGGCTCCTTTGGGTAGTGAATAGCGGGATATAAAAAACGACTCTTCTACTTCTGCCACTGGGCCACAGCCTGACTCCGCTTTCAGGATCAGACCGGTGGTCCATTGAGTCCAGCATCCCGTCTCACACAGTGGCCGACTAGCAACTACAGGATCTCCGCTCTTTGTATGTGGGCAAGCGCATGTGGAAGACTGTCCAGGTAAACAGGAAAATCTAAACCAAAAAGATGTAGCATCGTGATGTGAGTAACCATCCGTGGAGAAACTTAAAACAACAGCGTTCTTATTATGCCAACCCCCTGTTTCATGCACAGCGATACACCGACGGGGAATAATATTGGTTGCGTTGGATGGTTAAGCTCTAATGTCTTATTCAAGCACTTTGCATATAATCTCTCCCCTTCCATACAGATCTATTAGGTTAAACAATGTGACAGATCCTTAGCACAGGGGTAGTCAACCTGTGGTCCTCCAGATGTCCATGGACTACAATTCCCATGAGCCCCTGCCAGCAAACACTGGCAGGGGCTCATGGGAATTGTAGTCCATGGACATCTGGAGGACCACCGGTTGGCTACCCCTGATTTAGCAAACTGAACGGACGCCTTTGCCCATTTCCTCTTCAAACGGTGGCCTTTGCAGGAAAAGACACGCTATTCAATCTAGAGCACCTCTGCTCAGGCCACGCTCCGTTCCACTGTAGTGAGGATAAAGTGATAACTATTCAATTACCCAGGCTGAGTCTGCAAGGTACCACAACCCATCTACATACACGAACACAAAGAGACTTATTTGTGACCTTCAGCAGCCGGGTTTCTTCTGATGCTGAAAAGAATGAAGGCAAATGAACAAAGGGACTGGGGAGAGGGGGGGGGGGGGGGAGAAAGCACATCCCAACTCCCAAGGATCCTTTGGCTCTAATCTTTTTGAGTCCTTTTGACAGCTTGTTTGCATCTGCATTGCAAAATTTTGCCTTTGGGCAAAATCAATGCTGCTGCAGACGTGGTAAGTATTTGATCAGAGTGTATGAATGTTGCATTGTGCATGCCGGGGATGCAATGTCCACTATGCCCTGAATTCTCTGGAGGAACAGCAAGAAATAGATACTGCATTAGACCTTCTGCTAGGCTTTTGGCTGAGGCCAGCTGGACAACAACAAAAAGTATTTTTAAATCTCGGGCCTTCCACCCAAACCCTCCTTTCCCCCTCTGATCCCTTCTAATTTCAAAAGCTGGCAGGCTACAAATTGTATAGATTTTAGCGGATGCAATGGTACTTAATTGTGGCTTTTCTAATGTTCATTTTATACTTGTTAATGTATTGGTTTTATTGTGTTTTTACACTTTGTAAACCATCCCGAGATGGTATGTCCAGGAGGGGCGGTATATGAATGTCTAAATAAATAAATAAGAATCATAAAATTGTTGTTGCTGTTGATCTTGTTACCAGTGTTATATCCCTCTACTTGGGTTATTGTTCATCATACGGCATGCGTAATATAGCTAGATCATACGACATGCGTAATATAGCTAGATCTGAGGGTTGTCTGGCACCCAGGCAAGGGATGTTCAGGGGTGGTTTGCCTTTGCCTGCTCCCGTGTCATGACCCTTAGTGTTCCTTGGAGGAACTACCACCCAAATCCTTGGAGACCTACCATCCAAATAGAGCCAGCTTGGTGTCGTGGTTAAGAGTGGCAGCCTCTAATCTGGAGAACTGAGTTTGATTCCCCACTCCTCCTTCATGTACAGCCAGCAGGGTGTCCTTAGGCCAGTCCCAGTTTCTCTCAGAGCTCTCTGAGGGGTAGTCAACCTGTGGTCCTCCAGATGTTCATGGACTACACTTCCCAATTGTAGTCCATGAACATCTGGAGGACCACAGGTTGACTACCCCTGCTCTAAGCCACACCTACCACCCAAGGTGTTTCTTGTGGGGAGAGGAAGGGTAGGCAACTGGAAGCCAATTCATGGCTCCTTGGGTAGTAGAAAGTGGGGTACAGAATTCCAGTTCCAGCTCTTCTCAAATGCTAGCTAGGGTCGACTTTGCTTAGCTTCTGAGATCTGATGGGATCGCACTTGCCTGGGCGTAGTACACATAATTCTCCTTACTGCTCAGCCAATTTCATGACCGAAAGGAGATCCAAACTTGAGTCACCTGGTTCCTAGTTTTGTTCAGATGTTCTGACCAAGAACTGGGAGCTCCCTGGCCATCAGTGACACGTGGTTACCAGGCTGTGTAAACCCCAGGCGACATGGCTTTTATCGTGCTTATTCAGCTTTGGAATGACTACAATTTGGAAGACTCAAGTCTGAATCCCTGTTCTGCCATGGAAGCTCACTGGGCAAGCTTAGGCCAGTGACATCCCCCCCTCCCTCCCCCCCCACGGCCTATGCCACCTTGCAGGGTTGTCGTGAAGGTGAAATGCAGGCGGGGAGACTGATATCATTTGGGATACCCACCAGGGAGAAAGACCACGTATAAATGAAGTCGGTAAAGAAATGTTCACACACACTGAACTGAACATGCCCAGGGAATGCATGTGTTGCCCAAAATGCCAACCACATGAATTGTTGTACAGCATGGGGTCGCCAATCTCCAGATAGCTCCTGGAGACCTTCCGCTGTTACAAGTGATCTCCAGGTGATCAAGAACAGTTTCCCTGGAGAAAATGGCTGCTTCGGAGGGTGGACTCATTGACTTTATACCCTCCTTCCCTTCTCTGGACCCTGTCCTTGCCCGCCTCCACCCCTAAATTTCAAGGTATTTCTCAAACCAGAGCTGGCAAACTCTATACACTGAGGACACACGCATATAATATGTGAAAAGAACAACTCTAATCACTACATTGCCCCAGAGATCTAAATATTAATGTATGCATTTCTATTTGACTGTCCTTTGTATTCCAAAAACATCATAAAATGGTTAGAAAATTTAGCAGAATAACATTACCCACACGCAATGAGCATTGTTTTGTGTTTCTGTTTATCGAAAGGGCAATATCATTTCATTGAAAACCAGGCCTCGGCATCTGTAAGTGACACAGCAAATGTCAGGGACCAAATTGAAACGGAGTTTCTCATTCCGGCCTCTGCACGCCAGGGTTGTGTTTCCCGGCCTCTAATTATATGCAACACAACTAATAATCTGGCATGAACTACTCACCTCGGAATTGACATGGCTGCCCTGACATAGCCGGGCATTAATAACAGGCAGCTGCGAGCCAGTGTTGGGCGTCACACAATTAATCTCATCTGGCCCTGAACAATAGCTGGGACAGAACAGGGACTGAGTGGATGAATCCCATTTAACAGCAAATCTGCGGCTGTGAGGTTTGCGGATCTCACCCCGTGTCAGCAAAAAGCAACTCGGCAGTCGCACCACAACCCATCCACCTCCCACCCCCCACAATTAGGATGAATATGATATTTGTGGCACAAAGGAGGACCTCCGGTCCATGCTGCAGCCCAGGCATGCATGGGTGTTTAAATCATAGAATCACAGAGTTGGAAGGGGCCATACAGGCCATCTAGTCCAACCCCCTGCTCAATGCAGGATCAGCCCTAAGCATCCTAAAGCATCCAAGAAAAGTGTGTATCCAACCTTTGCTTGAAGACTGCCAGTGAGGGGGAGCTCACCACCTCCCCAGGCAGCCTATTCCACTGCTGAACTACTCTGACTGTGAAATACTTTTTCCTGATATCTAGCCTATATCGTTGTACTTGTAGTTTAAACCCATTACTGCGTGTCCTTTCCTCTGCAGCCAAAGGAAACAGCATCCTGCCCTCCTCCAAGTGACAACCTTTCAAATACTTAAAGAGGGCTATCATGTCCCCTCTCAGCCTCCTTTTCTCCAGGCTGAACATTCCCAAGTCCCTCAACCTATCTTCATAGGGATTGGTCCCTTGGCCCCAGATCATCCTCGTCGCTCTCCTCTGCACCCTTTCAATTTTATCCACGTCCTTGAAGTGAGGCCTCCAGAACTGCACACAGTACTCCAGGTGTGGTCTGACCAGTGCCGTCTAACCAATTCCCTATCCACCTAACTATCTGAAAATCCAGATTGCAGTCCTTCAATTTATCCATCAGAACATCATGGGGAACCTTATCAAACACTTTACTAAAGTCCAAGTAAACGAGATCAACTGAATTTCCACAATCCAACAAACCTGTTAAATTGGTCAAAAAAGGAAACCAGGTTGGTCTGGCAGGACCTGTTGGAGACAAATCCATGCTGACTTCCTTGGATCACCAAATTGTCCTCCAGATGTTTGCAGATCGCTCCCTTTAATATCTGCTCCATTATCTTCCCCACAACAGAGGTCAGACTCACTGGTCTGTAGTTTCCCGGGTCATCCTTCCTCCCTTTTTTGAATTTCTTTCCTTTCTAACAAATTCAGAGCGGCTTCAGTATGACTGAAATTTCAAATGGCATGTTTGTTTGTTTTTTTAATGGACGCCTATAAAATTACAAAGAAAAACAGCTTTGAAGCGACTGGCCACCAAAGGAAGTTAGAAGTGTGAAATGTCTGTTACCGTATGACCAAGCTGGAAAATACGTGAAGGTGTCCTATATCAAGTCGGACCACTCACCTCTCAAGGTCAGTATTGTCTGCTGAGATTCCCCCAGCTCACCAGGCCGTGGTCTTTTACATAATTTAGGAACTGAGCCTTTTAACGTGGAGATGCCGAGGATTCAACTGGGGACCTGCCTGCTAAGTAAGCAACGGTGGCGCTATAGCACTGAACTGCTATATTGGTTTAGCGCTATAACAGTCAACTTAGAATAATCAAAAGAAACGCTGAGGAAATTTTTAAAAACTCTGCAGGGGATTAGAAAACGGCATTACAGGACGTGATCTGGGCTTTTTAAACAGCATACCACAGCTATTCAGAATCACAACAAAGCAGTTCCCTTCAAAAGCAGCTTGCTAACCTGACGCAAGCAGGTTTGTAAGTACAGGTAAATACATTCCGCCAGCAGCTGCTTCCTAAAAGAGGTCTGTCTGAAATGACATGGGGGAAATCCATTAGCAACCAGTTATGAAAATGGAATACAAAGGCAGTTTGAAAACCGCCTCCATCCTTCATGTGCGTCTCCTCCTGAGGACGGCACAGATGTTTAGCGTTAATGCTTTCTAATGCCTCTCTTATTTTCCAACTTAAAAGGCAGCTGCCAATGGGGGACCTGACAGGCTCTTTGCCAGCATTAAGACATCCACCATCCTGGATCACAGATCCCTTGTTTTGCCACAGAGTGTGAACAGAGGAAACTAAACCAGCGGGGTAAGGAATGAGTGCCCAGATCACAGAGGGTGAGCGGCATGAATCAGAGGCACTCGGGCCCCGCACCTGTCTTTGTCACGGGAAACACGATGTGCAACAACTTCAATGCCGCCATCTTCAAGATTCCACTGAATTATTACTCAGAGGCAGAGGGAGAAGGCTTTTGATGCCATCTGCTTGCCAGGACATGGTCACGTTTCATCTCTGTTTCTCCCCCTGCAAGCGCCTTTTGAAGCATTTGCTTTAAATGGAATCCAAGAAGGACAGCCCAAAAAGGTTGGCACGAATTATTCGTAGAGCAAGGTGCAGAGTGAAAAGCGGCTAAACTGAAGGTTTCTCTCATGCATCCGCTCAGATCATCCTCGTAGTAGCTTTGGTTTAGGTAGGTGTCCCAAAGGGTTTTGTGGAAGAAGTCTGCATTCCTCCTTTTTTGGGTGCTGACCTAGACCAGCCTTTCTCAACTGTTTTACCCTTAAGAACCCCCTGAAACATCCTTCAGGCTTCGAGAACCCCCCGAATTGGCATGATGGTGCTGAATATGGGCTGGGAAACATAGCTGGATATACCCCACTCATTGCCCGTCCCCTCCCCGCCCCCTCTAGGCCCATCATTGGCCATTTTGGGACAGGCGGGTACAAGTTGACATGTCCATATATGGTCATGTTTAACAAATTTTAAAAATGCATTAAAATTAATTAACTCCCACCCATTCAGGAAACCCTTCCAGGGCATCATGACACCCATGGATTCACAAAACACTGGTTGAGAAAGCCTGATTTAGAGGCCTTGTACTTAGCCCAGGGGCAACCTGGTGTTGTGATTAAAAGCAGCAGCCTCTAATCTGGAGAACCAGGTTTGATTCCCCGCTCCTCCACATGCAGCCAGCTGGATAACCTTGGGGCAGTCACAATTCTCTCAGCCTCACCTACGTCACAAGGGTATCTGTTGTGTGGAAAGGAAGGGAAATCGATTGTAAGCCACTTTGTGACACATGAGACCTGCTGGGTGACCTTGGGTCACTCACAGTTCTCTCAGGGCTCTCTCAGCCTCACCTACCTCACTGTGTCTATTGTGGGGAGAGGAAGGGTTGGCAATTGTAAGCTGCTTTGAGACTCCTTCCGGTAGTAACAAGCAGGGTATAAAAAACAACTGTTCTTCTTTTAACTCAATAACAACAACAACAACAACAATAATAAAAAGTCCTTCCTTAGTCGCTTATGGTGGCGCTGGCTGATTCAGGTGGGAATGGCCGTTTTGGATGCCAAAGTACCCAACCCTAGACACACAACTGAGTTTAAAACGGAACCCATGCCCATCTAGGCATAAAGAACACATGAATAGATCCCTTGCTGCATTCCGTTTTAGGCTAAAGGGAACCGGGTGCCCAAACCAGCCAACCCCGTCTGCTTCTCTCATTGTTTAGAAGGGAACATGGGGGAAACTGCATGTGTGCATTTTTTAAAATGTTAGAAAGCTATACAGCAATAGAGAGGGGGCAAAAGAAAGAAAAAGAGGCTGCATAGCAGTTAAGAAACATCAAAATTCATTATAGAGTATGGAACAGAATCAGAATTGTTATTAGCCACCCCAATACTATTGTTAGACTACTGTTAGGACTAAAAATAAATATTAAAATATCCCCATCATTATAATCCTCAAAACATTTTTACTTTATTTTTATTACTTTATACCCACACACACACACACACACACACACACACATGCATACACACACACCACCTTCCCTTGCAGCTCAGGAAGGTTTAGAGAATGAATTTGGGTACAATATAGACATTAAACTCATCAACTTGTAAAAGTTGTTCTTTATTCTATTAACTATATACCCACATAACGGAAACTGTCACAATGCCGGACGTGGGGTCACCTTGTGCTGTATCTGGTGGCGTATCTGGTGGGGAGAGTTCTGGAGGGGGGGGGGCAGTTGATATTATTGTTTATTGGCCTCAACCAAAAGCTTGGTGGAAGAGCTCTGTTTTGTAGGCCCTGCAGAATAGTGCTAGATCCTGCAGGGCCCTGATCAACTCTGGGAGCTCATTCCACTAAGTGGGGGCCAGGACAAATAAAACCCTGGCACTGCTTGGGGCCAGGGATCACCCACTTGATGGAGTTAGCTGAGCGTAGTACTCTCTGGGGGATATTGTCAGACAGGCAGCCCCTCAGATACACTGGCACTAGACCATGTATGGCCTTGAAGGTCATTCATTACCAAGACCATAAGCCTGGGATTCAATTGGTAACCAGTGCAGCTGTTGGAGCATGGGCCGTATGTAGGCCCTCCAAGGTGCTCTTATGAGGACTCTCGCTGCTGCATTCAGTACCAGTTGGAGTTTCTGGATCAAGGATAAGGGTAGGTCTGCATAGAGTGAGTTGCAGAAGTCTAGTCTGCAGGTGACCATCACATGGATCATTGTGGCTAGTTCGTCTGGCAAGTTCTCCCCAAAATACAATTTTGTTGCTGATGAGGGCTCAATCTGGAGGCGCTTCATGCCTTCCAATTGGGCCCTCACCTAACTGGCCAAAACTGCTGTCTATCTGGTGAGGGGCCAATCGGAAGGCCCTTTGCACCTTCCGATTGGCCCTTCACCCGGACTGGCCCCACCCACTAAGGACTTAGCGAAATATGATCAATCGGTCAGAGTACCTTTATTGGGATAAATCATCTCTAATATATTTCCCAGCTATACTATTCATTTCATTATTACTGCATATTCCCTTTTACATATTTATTTTCTACATATTTGCCACTACTTCCAATGTACCCATTTTTTTAAAAAAGAAGAAAAGAATCTATTATTTATCTCATATTAAAAACAAGATATTTTTGTTAGGAATCTATTTCTCTTATATCTTTACATTAAAAACTTGCTTTCATTCTCCTCCTGCAATATGTCATGTGTGCATTTTTAATACCTGACAAGACCAGGCTCCATTAGGGTACTCCAGGTATAAAGAGAAGTCCAACACTTATCTTTGCACTATAAAAAGAGTTTCTATTAAATAAAGCAGGGATTGTGCCAAGGCATCACTTGAATTCTATGATGCAAAAAATAAAATAAAAATAAGGGGGCTAGTGAGGATACATTTCGAGGGGGGAATGTCTCAATTTTACGTCATTATTTAAAGGGCAAAAAAGTTAATGTTGCTGAATAACAGATGGCTTCTTTGTCAACCATTTTAACAACGAGATTCCTATTCATTACTGTTGCCCTGTGAGTTCTCCTTTGCCATTCAAAAATAAGAAACCAGCTGGCATTAAAAAAAAAAAAAACGTTCCAGCCATACACATCCGCTTTGTTTAACAGTATTGTTTTTGCTTTTATAAGGAATGAAGCATTTTGAGTCTCTTCTCTGTTCCCTCTGATTGCACCCCCACAATTTCTACTTGGCCACCTTCAGCTGAGCTTCAGTTCGATTCCACTGCTGGGGTGTTGGATTCAACTCTTAGAGTGTGTTCACACACGCCGAACTGCCCGCTTTCAATGCACTTTAGTGACTGTTTCCAAGCAAGGATTTCAAGCAGTAAAATCCATTTGTAAGGGACCTCAAAAGTGGCTTGAAAGTGTGTTATCCCTATTGTGTGAGAGCACCCTGACAGAATTCAAGGCACAAGTAGATTGGTTTGTTTCTTTTGACTAATACAGCTGAATGACACTGATCATGCCCCTGTTACTGAATTTTACATGGCGTGATATGAATTTACGATGGACTGCACCAGTTACTGCCTTCCATATAGGGCTTTTTTGTATTCTCATTTTCCTCCCTCTAGTGGTCAATGTGATATTACACCAGGTTATGTCCAGCATGTCTGCATCCAGATTTAAACATTTACTATACAGTTTTTGCCCCAAATCCAGAACATCCCCCTCGATGCCTCTTACATGCCTGTGGCACTTCTGGATCACACCACTGAATTGTTGTGTTTTACCAGCAGCGGGGTCTATAGCACCAGAGCCAGTTTAAGAATCTGTGGAGTCCTAGCAGAATAAAATTGGAGGGAAGAACCAGACTGAGGGTAGAGGGGCCCCTCCACAGTGGGAAGGAGTTTCACTCTGAGTGTCCTTAAAGAGAGACTACCTCCCAGATCTATTGGGGGAGACACTGTGTGGAGTCCCTGGAAGTGCAGGGACTGTAGTACACACTGTATGTACTATATGGACAAATCAGCCCTGGGCATTCCTCCGTTTTTGGGGAGAGGGGTAATTCCCACAGCTGGCCAGCTGGCCAGTGGCAGAGAGGTGGGAACTGGCAGTAGGAGACCCCTGCCACCGCTAGGGGGGTCTGACATCCCTAAGGAAGATAGTTCAACAGCTTAATCCTTGGAGGAAGAGACGGCCTCTTCCAGGCAATTCCTTAAAAGAAAAAAAAGGACATACTTGACAACATGATCACTAATTGACAGTACCCCCCTCTCCCTTCCAGCACGTAAACTCTTATTTGGAAGGTGCATATCATTTAAAAAAGGGAGGCATTTCTTTTTCAGAAAACAACATTTGGCGTGTGGCATCTTCGATACCCACTTCATGGCCTCCTCCCTCTTAGTAAACTGAGGAGCTTCAAGCATCATTAATAAGCCAGGCAGGCTTTCTCGTCCAGGAACAGACATTACAAATCAGTACCTTAACACTCTGTACACGTTAAACGCAACACAACAAGGCTTAGCACCAATTTGCCCGTGCCAAAATTCTTTCGAACGCTGCCCTCCCACCACAGGGCAAATTGCTTGAAAACACACTAATTGTCAGCCACCCGCTCCTCGCAAAGGTTGTGCTTCTTGGAAAGATGGTGGGTTGATGCGGAGGGTGAATATGCTTTTCAGTGAATTTGGGCTGAAAGACTCTGTTGGCTCCATGCTGTATTTTCTCCCCCCCCTCCCACCATTTTGAGGAAAGGGGAATTGTATGTAAAGGGGGGGGGGGAGAACCCTGCAACTTCATTTTTGGTGTGGATATTATCCTTGAACTTAGTCAGCATGAAGTCATTTGGGAAGAAACTAAGTTTTTCTTCTTCGTTAATTAACCTTTGTTCTGGGGAAAAAAAAGAATAATTAGCATTCTGTTTCCTTCAGCAGTTCAAAAAGCTCTGGAAGCTTTATCTGCATTCCAAACACTTCAAACAGGCTACCCCAGTGACTTTTACAACAACCCTGTAATGCCCAAACAATTCTCCACACTAGGGTTGCCAGGTGCCCCCCCCCCTCAAAGGGGGAACCACATAGTTCAGCCCTTTTCTCCAGAAGAACTGATCTCTGTAGTCTAGAAATGAGCTATAATTCCAGGGGACATGTAGGTCGCCCCTAGAAGCTAGTAGCCATACTCCACACTGATTTGGGGAGAGTCTGAAAAGAAAGTTTATGAACAACATTTAAAAAACCTTTTGCGTGCTTGTTGAACAAAGACCAAACATTCCCTGTTCCTTAAGTGAAATTTATTCACAGGACTTCTGGAATCTACGTCCATTTCCTTAACTCTAACTTTAGTAGTATTGTCTTTTTAAAACCAGCTGGGCAGTTTTTCTTATTGCTATCTAGCTAGAGTTTTGCTCTCAATCCAGTGAAACTCAGTTGCTCAGAGACCTCCTGAAAGCAATTTCAGGGGTCTAAAGCACCTTGCATATCACTCACTTCCCCCCACACCTCATTCTTTCTAGGATGCCCTTGCTGCAAATTTTCATGGTGAATTAGCCATTTATTTTATTATTATTATTACTTATTATTACATGTATATTGAGCCTCACCAATTCATCCACTAGGGCTGCCCCCCAGCCCTCACACCTCTGTAAACGATCAGCATGAAAAAAAAATGGGAGAGAAAAATAGATGTCAACGTTGCTTTCAGTTAAAACCATATCACAGATCCTGGGAAAAGAGCATCTGAGATATCACTTCCAGGTATTAGCAGGAAGTGATGTCAGCATGCACACTAGTTTTTCTCCCGTTCCCCAAACCCCAAAAGTCTCAGGCGGGGTGGGGGTGCAAGCCTGTGATTCTGGCAGTTCCAATTGTATCATTCCATTTTTTCAGGAATATCAAATGAGGGATCCACAAGGATTTTACCAACCAGGTATGTCGATATTTACTTCTCTTCAGGAACAGAGGAATAACTAGGCCAGGGAGTTTAGCATATTGGTTTATGTTGCCTACAGTTAGTCAGCGAACAAGGTAGATCTAGTCTGACCTTTGACCTCAGGGAAGTCAAACACAACTGCTGACACAGAGAAAAACTCATCCAAGTACCAAGTTCTGACCAGATTGGTGTGCTGTTTTCCCTCCAATACTGCATGAGGGTCCCACAATCTTCCAGAATGTTCCCGGCACAATAACAACAGAGCATGTCAACTTACAAATTTTGATGACAATGTAATAAAATATAGCCCTCCGCCCCCAGTCTTTAAGGCCTTTCTACAACAGCAGATTGACTTATGTCATACACAATAGCGTAAGATTGTAAATCAGGGATAGTCAAACTGCGGCCCTCCAGATGTCCATGGACTACAATTCCCAGGAGCCCCTGCCAGCATTCGCTGACAGGGGCTCCTGGGAATTGTAGTCCATGGACATCTGGAGGGCCGCAGTTTGACTACCCCTGTTGTAAATAATGCATCTCATGGATTTGTTTTGCAAACAAGAAACAGCCCCATAGCGAAATCCCTACAGGTGCCAACACTTATGGTTGCTCTTCACATTTCTGCCTAAAGAATGAAGGTGAGTTTTCATGTCTTGGGAAAGGTTTGAGAATGTCTTGTCTGAAGGGGTAATCTACTCCTGGGCTCAAGCCAGACTTGTGAGGCACCAGGCTCTTTAATGGAATCTGGGAACTCAGCAGGCTGCCTGGGAGTCAGACATCTCCACTAGCCATTCTGTCAAAACATTTTCCCTTCATGTCATCCCAAGACTCCCGTTGGGAACAGGAGACTGGCCCACCCATTTCTGTAATTCAGACTTTTCCCGGGCCTTTGGAAACAGCTCTACTGCCAAATGAAAATTATGTCAATCATCTTACTGCCTTATTTTAATTATGAACAAAGGTATGTAACATACTTTGCAAAAATGAAAAGCATTCTGTGACAAGGCCAAGTGCTCATTGTAAATGAACTTTTTATTGGGGTGCAGGACTGGAACAGAGAAGGCACTGGGAAGGAAGTACATGCCCACAATTCCTATGAAGAAGTAGGATTTTTTTATACCTTGTTTTTCATTACCTGAAGGAGTCTCAAACCGCCTTACAATTTCCTTCTCACCCCCACGACAGACACCCTGACCGATGATGCACAGGGCAGGAACCCTGGGATGGCAGCAGCAGGGCAGCCCTGATTATGCATGACGCTGCTGCCATCCGAGCCCTGGCCCAGCAAAGGACCCTGGAAAACCCGCGGCAAGCGAACATGGAATTTTCTACGTTTCCTGGGATGCCGTGGGCGCAAGCGGGGGTCTGGGTTGGGACAGCGCTGTTCACAATCGGCAAAGCTGAGCCTTTCAGCCTGGCCCTTCCCCCAACCTATGGTATCCCTGCAGAGTCATTGCACACCCCTGTCAGCTCCACGGAGCCACGGAGGTGCCCGGGGCATACCCCTATCCCCACCTTGGTGGAAGATCGGCATGTTGCTCCCCACCATTGTGCGGTGGGGGCCCCGTTATCCCTCCGCCAGTGTGCCAGGCTTTCCAGCCCTGGCGTTTTGTGTGTGTGCACGCACTACGCTGGGGCAGCTCATATACTCCTGGGAATTCCCTCTCCCATGAGTACAGAGGAATGCTCAGCAGCAGCCCGGCATAGCTGCTGTGCATAATGGGTTCATGTGAGGTACATGAATATGAAAGAGTACTGATTGGACTGCTCTGCGAGAACAGAATTATCAGGACCATGACTAGCCCAAGGTAAGATGACCAGGGTGTAAACTGCATGGAGCTTTTATTCCAACCCCAGATCGATTCAGTCCCTGCCCTCTACACAGAATTCGATTTCAGTTTGGATTTTGGGTGATTTTAATTTTCCTTCTGCAGCAAGAAGGATTGATCCGGAGTGACCCTACCTTTAGTGTGCCATATCTGAGACTGCTGAAAATCCTGAATAAAGAAAGCTCCGTGGTAGAGAACCTCTGATAGGCTACACCTGGTCATGTGACACGCTAGCCTTAAAGGAGAAGCCCCTAACTGCTCTCAACTTCTGTCGGTCCTGGATTTTTCCTCCCTCCTCTGCCTTTTTCGATCCTCTCCCCCTCGGCCTATTCTGCATCTCTTGATTTTCCCGCTTTTATTCTTGCCGATCTCCGCCCGATTCGGGCTCGGGCATTATGAGTGATCTGCAACAAACATTATTTCCGAAATGAAACAGCTTTAACATACTTGCGTCATCTGCATCACGTTAGTTTAAATCAATTCCTGACGTTCTGACATACTTCCCACCAGAGTGCGCCTGGATATGTTTTTTTTATTACCGTATTTGTACACTTTTCCATTTCTGTGCTGTCTCAAACAATCTAAGCTCTCAAAACAGAGCTGAACAACGTATTTACCCGTGAAACAATTATTCCCCCTTTCTTTCGACCAATCAGCAGGAGATAAACACGTTCAGTCAGCATTGGAAAGGGGGGGTTGGTTGACCAATCAGCAAAAGACAGTTCCGTAACGTCACCATTGGGGAGGAGCGGGGGGAGGAATGCTGGTTAATCCGAGTGCCGAGGACATCTACACGTGGATCCTTTGGTGCATCCGGTGCGGATTGGTGGATATTCCGGAAAATAAGCGCTCCCTGATATTCTGAGGCAAAGGTACGGTGAATGCGGGTCGAGGCATGACGGTTGCAGATGGAAAATTTCCATCGATGGAAATCACACTGGAAATCGATTTCAGTGCAGACGGGAGGGACTGAATTGACCTGGGAGTGGAATAAAAGCTCCGTGCAGTTTACACCCTCCCCTCCAAGAAAAGAAAGAGGCTCCCTGCTTGGCTCCTCTTCCCCCCCTTCAAGAAAACAAAGAAAGAGGCTTGGCTCCCCCCCACCTTCTGAGCCTCCCTAACCACGTGCAGAAGACTTTCCTGTTTCAATGGGGAGGGGGGAGGAGAGGAAGACACACGTTCAAAGCGATCTGAATTCAACAGGATTGACAATGGAATAAGGAAAGTAACATTGGTAAAGCGGGACACCATTGACCGGGGGGGGGGGTTCTTGATTAAAAAGTTGGTCTATATGGAACAACAACATTTTTCATAGAACACATAGAATGCAAAAATAGTATTGTAATATATATATTTTAATTTCAACATGAGTAAAATTTGCCAGGTGCTCCCAGATGTCCCTCCAAAAGTGTGACAATTTGGTCACCTTAAGGTCATCCAGCTGCTGCATGTGGAAGAGTAGGGAATCAAACCCGGTTCACCAGATTAGAAGCCTCTTAATCACGACACCAAGCTGGCTCCCAGCATTATTTAAAAACCCAGTTTTCATAGTACATGGAGATCTGATTTGGATATAAGTTTGGCAAGCTCCAGGTGGGATCTTGGGCTCCCCCCGAATCACAGTTCCTCTCCAGGCAACAGAAACCTGGTACCCTGCAGACCTGACCTCAGTAGTCCAGGCAAGCTCAATCCCATCAGATCTCAGAACCTAAGCAGGGCTGATCCAGGGCTAGTATTTGCATGGGAGACCTCCAAGGATTCGGGTGGCAGTTCCTCCAAGGAACACTAGGAATCGTGACCTAGTAGCATGCAATGGCAGCCCCACTCTGAATGCTTTCTCCTTCTCCCTAATCTCCAGGTGGTAGCTGGAGAACTGCGGGAGCATTCTAGCCCGCCCGCGGAGACTTATGGATCCAATTGGATTCCGGAATGCTCTGCGGGACCCGATGCCTCCTGGCGACTCACTAGCAGCTTTGGTGGCAGACTGGCAGTCCCGCCTGACAGCTGCTATAGATGAGATCGCCCCTAAACGTCCTCTCTGCCCTCGACTCAAACGGGCTCCCTGGTACACCGGGGAGCTACAGGAGAAGAAAAGGGAAGTGAGACGACTGGAGCGAGTGTGGTGGAAGACTCGTGACGAAGCTACGAGAACATCTTATCGCACGCTTATGAGGGCATATGAGATGGCGGTGAAAGTGGCAAAACGTGAATTTTTTGCCACGGAAATCGCGTCCGCAAGCTCTCACCCGGCCCAATTATTAAGGGGAGTTAGATCCCTTACCGCCCTTGAGGGGCGCCAAAATAATAGCAAATTGGAACTCGGCCATGAGGCATTTGCGAGCTATTTTGCGGACAAAATCTCGTCTCTCTGCCACGATCTTCCTGCCACAGTTAATACAGTAAATGAACTGGAGGCCTGTTGGCCGCCTTTGGAGGTGACGTTTGATGGCTTCAGACGGCTCTCTTTATCCGAAGTGGACAAGTTGCTAGGCTCGGTTAGGGTGACCACTCGCCCCCTTGACCCCTGTCCATTATGGCTCCTCAAAGGAGGCGGCCAGAAGATAGGAGGCCAGCTCAGGGACATTATCAACCTCTCCCTGGAGTCCGGGGAGTTTCCTGAGAAGATGAAGGGGGCAGTGGTTCACCCTCTCCTGAAGAAATCTATGCTGGATCTGCGGGACCCCGCCAGCTATCACCCAGTGTCGCACTTGGCGTTCCTGGGCAAGATGGTTGAAAGGGCCGTGGCAGACCAGCTCCTGGCATTCTTGGAAGAAACTTCGGAACTCGATCCATATCAGTCTGGCTTTCGACCTGGCCACGGGGTGGAGACGGTGCTGGTCGCCCTATTGGATTACCTCCGTCGCCAGCTGGATAAGGGCGGGTCGGCAGTGCTGGTTCTTCTGGACCTGTCGGCCGCTTTCGACATCGTGGACCACGAGCTGTTGGTCCACCGCCTTGCCGGCACGGGGATATGGGGCACAGCGTTACGCTGGATACACTCCTTTCTCCAGGACCGGACCCAGAGGGTTGCAGTGGGAGATGAGTTCTCGCGTTCCTATAGACTCCCTTGTGGGGTCCCTCAGGGCGCGGTCCTCTCCCCCACATTATTCAACATCTTTATGCGCCCTCTGGCCCAGCTGATATGGAGTTTGGGACTGGGTTGCCACCAGTACGCTGATGACACCCAGCTCTATCTCCTCATGGATGGCCGCCCGGACTTCCCCCCGGAACCATTTGCCAGATGTTTGGAAGCAGTGACAGAATGGTTCGAGCAGAGTCGCCTGAAACTCAACCCCTCCAAGACGGAGGTCCTGTGGCTGGGACGTAGGGGCAGGACCAGGAAGCTCGCTTACCCACCCTGGCAGGGATGCAACTCACCATCACGTCCCAGGCCAGGAACTTGGGTGTGACCATTGACGCCTCCCTGACTTTGGAAATGCAGGTCAAAAAAGTAGCGGGCCAGGCATTTTTCCACCTTCGCCAGGCCCGACTACTAGCACCCTACCTGTCCCCCGAACACTTAGCCACAGTGATCCATGCAACGGTCACCTCCAGAATAGATTTCTGTAACTCGCTCTACGCGGGCCTTCCCTTGTCCTTGATCCGGAAACTTCAGCTAGTGCAAAACGCAGCTGCTAGGGTCATCACTGGCACATCTTGGAGGGCACACATCCAGCCAGTGCTGAGGCAGCTGCACTGGTTGCCAATTGCTGCCCGGATCCGGTTCAAGGTTCTGGTTCTAACCTTCAAGGCTTTACGTGAGTTGGGACCCACATACCTGAGGGACCGCCTATCGCCCTATGCCCCTCGCAGGGCCTTGCGCTCTGTGGGTGAAAACCTGTTGGTCGTTCCCGGACCTAGGGAAGCATGCCTGGCCTCGACCAGGGCCAGGGCCTTTTCGGTCCAGGCCCCGACCTGGTGGAATGAGCTCCCGGGAGAGCTGCGGGCCCTGCGGGATCTTTCAACGTTCCGCAGAGCCTGCAAGACGGAGCTCTTCCGCCAGGTTTATGGTTGAGGCCGGAGCTGATAACAGATCTATGCCTCCCCCGGGGACTCGGGTTCTGGACCCGAAGCAAAACATCATCAGGACCTCCTCTCCACCCGCTAGTAGTGGGAGGGAGGGGGGGAAGTTGAGCTGCTGTTCTTGCCATGCCGGCAATATTGGCAATGTTATTATTGTTTTTATGGGGTTTTAATTGGGATTTGTGATATTGTTACCCGCCACAAGCCGCAAGGGAGTGGCGGGCTATAAATATAATAATAATAATAATAATAATAATAATAATAATAATAATAATAATAATAATAATAATAATAATAATAATAATAATAAAAGTCATTTCCTTCCTCAAACCCTTCCCTCCATCAGGTGCCGAGCCTAAATTATCTACATATTTCCATACACAGACCTGCCACCCCCTACGTTGGGGCACACAGTGTAGGCATGAATGGGAACTCTATGCCATATACCTGCCTCCACCTTGGAAACGAATTTTAGCTGGTAACTGAGCACAGCTTTTTGATAGCTGGGAAAGAGCACTTTAGAAAACGGCCGTGTGTTATCTGTGAAGGCACCTGATTCACTTGGCCGCGTCACGACGAATTCTCCTCTCTTAACTCCCCACTCTAAGCTCGAGTCCTCCACAATAACCAGCTAAAAGCCTGTCACATCTGAACAGCACTTTGAATACCTGATTCTTAAAAAAAAAAAATTGGGAATCTGCTTTTGTTCTACATCCCGATTTAACTCTCCTGTTGAGCTCTCAGTGTTGCAGCTGATTGTGACAATCTGCCCCTCCCTCCGTCAAAACAACTTGTAAATGAGAAAGAAGAAATGGGGGGGGGGGGTGTCTTTATAAAGAGAGTGTCTCTTCGGCAGAGATTTTGCCAAGCTAGAAAATTCGGTCTCGGGACAAATGCATGCCCCCCTTTCCTAACAGGAACAAATGAGATTGTCCATCACGTTTCCATTTCCAGACCCTAGATCAGGCTTTCTCAACCAAGATTTCATGAAACCCGGGGGTTTCCTGATGGTCCTGGAAGGGTTTCTCCTCTCTTAACTATATATTTCTTTTTAAAAAGTGTTAAATGTTTATTGGGTGATAGGACCATATTTGGTTGTCGACTCGCTCCCCCCCAATGGCCAATTATGAGCCTGGAGGGGGTGGGAAGGGGAGGGGCCCTGGGTGGGTGGGAACACAGCTGTGCTTCCCAACCATATTCTGCACCATTGTGCCACTTCTGGGGTCTCTTGAAGCCTGAAGAATCTTTCAGGGAGTGCTCAGGGGTAAAAAACATTGAGGAAGGCTGCCTTCAATGTAGAAAAAGTCATCTTCTGTATCATCCAGGAAATTTTGGAGAGCCAGTTCCCATCTTTCATGGCAGGTGTGTTTTGCCACCTATGTATGCAAAGTGTGAAGGAAAAATGAGCAACTCCCCTGGATGTGTTTCTCAGTCCTACTCTGTCATTTGGGGAGGCAAGTGTCTCCCTTTCACACTTTCTGACGACACGTAGCAGACCAATGTAGAGGTGGCAAAAGACAGGAGAGCAGCACACAAATCAATCCTCAGAAGTCCAATTATCTGAGCCAGAGAGTTTTAAATGGTTAACTGCAGCAGTGACATGAAATATATTTTTCCCTTAGGGGTGCTCTAGTCTATAAGAGATCCTTGAAAAAGCCCAGGAAAGATACAAGGGGACATTTAAAAAATACCTGAGGAAATCTATTTATTTATTTTTTTATTTTTTTATTTATTTGATTTTTATACCGCTTTCCTAGAAAGCTGGATACATCAGATAAATACATTAGATAATATAGTTAAAACAATGAATTAAAACCAAATTTAAAATTAAATTAACCGTTTAACATAGTATCCAAATCAACAGGCCTTGTTTTTGAGTGGCTACAGTTCACCCAGAAACAGACTATGCTCTAGGGCAGGGGTATTTAGACTGCGGCCCTCCAGATGTCCATGGACTACAATTCCCATGAGCCCCTGCCAGCGTTCGCTGGCAGGGGCTCATGGGAATTGCAGTCCATGGACATCTGGAGGGCCGCAGTTTGAATATCCCTGCTCTAGGGGGTCTTTGGTAGGGAAGACCCGGTAGATCTTATTCATCTCACTGCCCCCAACCAAAAGCCTGGAAGAAGAGCTCCGTCCTACAGGCCCTGTGGAACTGCACCAGCTCTGACAGGGCCCAGGTCTGCTTGAGGAGATCATTCCACCTGGAGGGGACAGAACGAAAAATGCCCTGGCCCTGGTGGAAGCCAGGCATACTTCCTGAGGGCCAGAGATCACCACCTGGTTGGTGCTTGCACAGTGTAGAGCTCTTCAGGGGGTACAGAGAAATCTCATGTGGCAGAAATTGCTAATAACACTTAACATTAAATAACAAGTTTCTCACAGTCTCTTCCTTCCATGGCAATATTTAAATGATAGCAGAATGTGCTTGAAGAAGAAAAGAACCGAAAACGTTTCGGCATGGGCCTTCTTCGGATCAGCTCTGAAAATCCAAGAGAGTTGTATGTTCCAGCCAACCAGGAAAATGGCGGTTGGGAAAGAACCTCCAGTGCGTTTCTCAGTGACAGCCTCCATGTGCCCAATCAGTGCCCATTCAATGCAGTGACGGCCTGGATGAGGGTGAATAAACTCAACTCAAGGCAGCAAAAAATGTAGGCAGCTGGAAGCCTGCCTGAGATATGGTCGTTATGGAGTATTGGATCAGGATTTGGGAGGCCCAGGTTGGAATCCCCACTCTACCATGGAAGCTTGCTGGGTGACCCTGAGCCAGTCAGATGGATAACGTGAGCAAAAGGAAACATTTCATTAAGCTTTTCTAGCCTACTTGGGCACCTGACATCTTCCTTAGTTCGAACACTGAATCCATGAGATGGTACTTCCTTTTAACAGTGTTTACACAAGTGTTTAATGGTTTATTGCACTGTCTATCACTCTGAAAAGAAGCCAGCAAATCTTGTAAATCAATGAACTGATAAAATAGAGATCATCACTTGAAACATACTACTGAAATAAAGAGGAGCATGTCCAGAGGAGGGCAACAAAGATGGTGAGGGGTTTGGAGACCAAGACGTATGAGGAAAGGTTGGGGGAGCTTGGCCTGTTTAGCCTGGAGAGGAGACGACTGGGAGGGGATCTGATAACCATCTTCAAGTATTTAAAAGGGTGCCATATGGAGGATGGAGCAGAATTGTTCTCTCTTGCCCCAGAGGGACGGACCAGAACGAATGGGATGAAATTAATTCAAAGGAAATTCCGTCTAAACATCTGGAAGGTGTTCCTGACAGTTAGAGCGGTTTCTCAGTGGAACAGGCTTCCGTGGGAGGTGGTGGGTTCTCTATTGTTGGAGATTTTTAAACAGAGGCTGGATAGCCATCTGATGGAGAGGCTGATTCTGTGAAGCTTCAAGGAGGTGGCAGTGGATGAGTGATAGAGTTGTGAGTGTCCTGCATAGTAGAGGGGGTTGGACTAGATGGCTCAGGAGGTCCCTTCAAACTCTATGATTCTATGATTCTAAGCTAGAGAGCCAGCTTGGTGTAGTGGTTAAGGGTGGTGGCTTCTAATCTGGCAAGCCAGGTTTCATTCCCTGTTCCTCCATGTGAAGCCAGCTGGGTGAAGTTGGGCTAGTCACAGTACTGTTCTCACTGATAGAGCTGTTCTCATACTGCAATAAAGTCAGGGCTCTCTCAGGCTCACCTACGTCACAGGGAGATGAGGAGAAGGCGATTGTAAGCTGCTTTGAGACTTCTCTGGGCAGTTGAATGTGGAGTATAAAAACCTTCTCCTTCAGATGTCATCCTCCTCCCGAGCCATCTAAAATTTGACTCTTTGAAACACAGTAAGAGAAACCCAGAGCATTACATCTTATTGACTACGTATGTATAATTCGCGCAGCTCCTGTGCAAGCCCCTGATATCCCCATGTTCAGCACAAGTCATAATAAAAAAGATTAAATACTCTCAGGGCCATGAGCCTCCCCACAGGCCCTGGGTTGCTGCTGGAGTTCATCCAAAGGGGGGAAAAATATCCTACAGAGTAAATTTCAAAGTGTCCCTTGGGTGGATCTCTGAGGACTTCAAGGACGGTCAAAAGAGTTTTGATAGGGCGAGCCCATTGTGAGGTTTTGCATCCCACCACACGGAGAAGGGGAGACTGCAGTGTAATATGATGTCACACTGCAAACAATCAAAGCGTAGGAACGCAAATGACCTTTACAAGTCTCAACCGCTAGGCAAGAATCTGGCTAGCGGAAACCCCGGAGACCAATCTGATCTTTTCTCTCGCTCCCCTGTGTCTTCTTTTTAAATTAAGATGAATTTTCCCGACAATGGTTTCTTCCTCGTTCGCTGATATGGAGATGAATGACACAAACCCGTTCCTTAAATGTAAAAGCTGTCTTCCTACACATCCATCCATCCATCTATTTATATGTATATGTATATGTATATGTGTGTGTGTGTGTGTGTGTGTGTGTGTGTGTATGGACCACTGTCATATCCTGCTTTTTTATTTATGTCCCCCACAAAAGCTGCTGCCCCGAATCTCGGGCCCACTAAATGATTGATATATCTGACTGGAATCAGACCTGTGCCGGGCAGCTATCAGCAGGTGTGAATCCAATATCGCAAGACAGATCCATTAGTATCTGAACGCTATTAATGGAGCCACAAGGATGCAGGCCATTTTTCCCCATTCCAGAGGACGAGGACCAGCCCTCCCATTGCAGGAAAGTGTTCGATCACATCTGTCAGCACCCAAATGCACCGCTAACTACGATCCTCTTGGCGGCTGTATGAAAATGAGCTTTTGCCAGCCGACTTCGGTTAAATTAGGAGAATCGCCTGGGAAGTCACACCTCCCCCCCCTTTCCTGCACTCATCATTAAGCATTCAAACAGAGTAGCTGAAAGAGCATTATTCTATCCCCGCAAACAACATAGGTTCAAATGCCAAATTGTGTGTGTGTGAAGTAATTTAAAGAAGCTTTGAATAAACTGCATTTCTCAGTTTACGGTAAATGCCAGAAGTTAAACAGGGATATCTCTGGCCTCCCCCAAGGAAGTCCAGGGTTAGAATCATAGAATCATAGAGTTGGAAGGGGCCATACAGGCCATCTAGTCCACCCCCCTGCTCAACGCAGGATCAGCCCTAAGCATCCTAAATCATCCAAGAAAAGTGTGTATCCAACCTTTGCTTGAAGACTGCCAGTGAGGGGGAGCTCACCACCTCCTTAGGCAGCCTATTCCACTGCTGAACTACTCTGACTGTGAAATTTTTTTCCTGATATCTAGCCTATATCGTTGTACTTGAAGTTTAAACCCATTACTGCGTGTCCTCTCCTCTGCAGCCAACAGAAACAGCATCCTGCCCTCCTCCAAGTGACAACCTTTCAAATAAAGAGGGCTATCATGTCCCCTCTCAACCTCCTTTTCTCCAGGCTGAACATTCCCAAGTCCCTCAACCTATCTTCATAGGGCTTGGTCCCTTGGCCCCAGATCATCTTTGTCGCTCTCCTCTGTACCCTTTCAATTTTATCTACGTCCTTCTTGAAGTGAGGTCTCCAGAACTGCACACAGTACTCCAGGTGTGGTCTACAATGGGACTATGACATCCTGTGATTTTGATGTGATGCCTCTGTTGATACAGCCCAAAATGGCATTTGCCTTTTTTACCGCTGCATCACACTGCCTGCTCATGTTTAGTTTACAATCCACAAGTACCCCAAGGTCTCATTCACACACAGTGTTACCTAGAAGCGTATCCCCCATCCAGTAGGCATGCTTTTCATTTTTCTGACCCAGATGCAGAACTTTACACTTATCTTTATTCAATTGCATCTTGTTCTCATTTGCCCATTTTTCCATTGTGTTCAGATCTCGTTGAACTCTGTCTCTATCTTCTGGAGTATTTGCCAGTCCTCCCAATTTGGTGTCATCTGCAAACTTGATGAGTAGTCCTTCCACCCCCTCATCTAGATCATTAATAAATATGTTAAAAAGTACCGGGCCGAGCACCGAGCCCTGAGGTACCCCGTTACTCACCTCTCTCCAGTCTGATGAAACACCATTGACAACAACTCTTTGAGTGCGGTTCTCTAACCAATTCCCTATCCACCTAACTATCTGAAAATCCAGATTGCAGTCCTTCAACTTATCCATCAGAACATCATGGGGAACCTTGTCAAAAGCTTTACTAAAATCCAAGTAAATGACATCAACCGAATTTCTCCGATCATCTCTAGATGTGCCTAAACACTTTGACCTGTGGGGAAAAAACAGATGTAAAATAGGCACTAAGCCTTTCTGCTTTCTCTGCATCTTCCGTTAGAGTTTGTCCATCTGCACCCAACAGTGGGCCTATTGCCTCCTTTACTTTACGTTTGCTCCTCACATAACTGAAAAATCTTTTCTTGTTACAATGGGCTTCCCTGGCCAATCTTAGCTCACTCTCAGCTTTGGCCTTTCTGATGATTGATCTACAGTGCCTAGTAACCTGTAGGTACTCTTCTTTAGAGCTCTGTCCTTCCCTCCATTTCCTGAACATTTTCCTTTTTTTTCTTAGTTTCTCTTGAAGTTCTCTGTTCATCCTACCACCAAGCATTAGAAGGCCATATTGTTTACAGTAGAAATCTGTGAGGAACCACTGCAGTGGTTCTGCCTTAGCCCAGGTATGTGCCTTCAGCCAAGGGGGCCATGAGGGGGCCTGCTTTTCCCAGGGGGGCTCTTCCAGCCTCCCTTCCCCACTCCCTTGCCCCTTCCATCCTCCATGGTTGTGCCTGTTATCTTTTATGGTTGGCGCTATTTAATGCAGACTGGAATGCAAAGGAACTTTGCCAGGTTCTTTGGTCTGGGTGCAAAGATGTTTGAAGAAGGCTCACACGTTGTGATTTAGATAAAGCAGTCTTGGTGATGCCTTTTGGTGCACCAATCCCATGGAAGGGGGGCTGGAGGCTGAAGGTATGTCTGTTCCCTGAATACTCTCTAGAGAATCTTCAGAAATGTTTATCTGTAATGGCAGGGTCCTATAGCTGCTCCCCCAGACTCCCAATAAAGCTACTTTTTACTCCTCACTGAGAAGAGTCTTCATGGGCAAGCATCCCAAGGGTCATGACATGTTCCCACTGTAACACAGTCCTAACATTAATAGTGATTTACCAAACAACATCATCAAATAGACCTCTGCCCCAAGGAATTTGCAAAACGACTGTGGGTGACAACACAGGGAAGAACATGAAGGAAGGAGATAATTTCGGGTAGGTAGCCATGTTGGTCTGAAGCAACAGAACAAAGTCTCTGAGTTCAGGGGGGCTTTAAGACCAACACTACTTAATCCTGGGTACAAGCTTTTGAAGGAGGAGGAAGAGGAGGAGAGTTGGCTTTTATACCCTACTTTAAACTATCTGAAGGAGTCTCAAAGCAGCTTACAATCACCTTCCATTCCCTACAACAGACACCTTGTGAGGAGGCTGAGGCTGAGAGAGCATTAAGAGAATTGGGCTAGCCCAAGGTCATCCAGAATAGATGTCACCATTGATAACCGCTACACCATACTGTGTGTGTGTGTGTGTGTGTGTGTGTGTGTGTGTGTGAGAGAGAGAGAGAGAGAGAGAGAGAGAGAGAGAGAGAGAGAGAGAGAGAGAGATGCCAACATCACTAACTGTATGTAAATATCTCCATCATTCAGCAATCATAAACACTGTTAACTTTTTGATTTTAATACTAAATTTAGAATGTATTAAAATGCCATTTAGAGTTTCTATTTTGTTTTGTCTTAAATTAGTAATAATGCTTAAAAAAAACACCCCCCACAGACATATGGCACTTTGAATAATTCTTAACCTAAAAGTGATTCTTGGAAAGTAGCAGGCGACTCCATGAAATAATGGGAAAAAATGGATGAAATGCCAGAGAAATTCCAAAGGGCAAACTCATGCAGAGACGTCCACCCCAATCTGTGTACACAGGGCTGGTTCTCAAGATACACCCATAAAAAAAAAAGTCCAGCTAACTACATTTGTATGCATCCCATTTATCTTGATGTCATCTTGTCATGGTGAGATCCAACTTTTAATAAAGTTGTCTTAGTTGCTGGCAGAGGGAAGAGTTGCTGAATGCTCATATTTACTGTTAAAGAGCAGAAGGTTAATAGGTTCAGCATTGTCATTTTCTGCATGTCAGGGGATGAAATTTAATATTGTACTGCTGGTGGGTGCTTTTTCATCAGAAGGTGCCTGCATCTGCAGGGTTATCTCTCTCAGGAGGAAAGCTGGGTGGCCCCACAGTCATTTTGTGCAATGTGTCCGTCCGGACCGGCTATGTCACCTATGTGGGGCTACCGATGTGAATAACATTTGAAAACCCCACTATTTTGCAACATCAGTCTACAACGGTGGGAGATAATTCATATGTCACAGAATTCCATGACTGCAGAGCAAATACAACCAGTTTCAAAGCTGTGTGCAAGAGAACAGCTAGATTTGAGTGCAGGTGCACCTTAGGGACCAACTAGAATTTCAGAGAATAAGTTTTCAAGAGCCAAAGCTCCAACAAAGAGAGAAGAAGGGGGGAGGGAGGGAAGGAGGGGGAGAGAGGGAGAGAGATCATCTCTCAAAATCTTATGCCTTGAAAATTAGGTTGTTCGTTAAGATGTTGTTTGACTTGAATCTGAATCCATCAGTCCATCCCTCCATCTATCCACCTACCTTCTTATCTACCTAAAAGATATTTTCAGAGGACAGCCATGTTAGTATGCAGTAGAACAGCTAGAGCAGGGGTAGTCAAACTGCGGCCCTCCAGATGTCCATGGACTACAATTCCCAGGAGCCCCTGCCAGCATTAGCTGGGAATTGTAGTCCATGGACATCTGGAGGGCCGCAGTTTGACTACCCCTGAGCTAGAGTCTAGTCCAGTAGCCCCTTAGAGGCCAACTTTTCATGGCATGAGTGTTTGCAAGTTAAAACCCCCTTCATCGGATATATATCCAGGGTGTTGCATACAACCAGTGAGAGCCTTACTCAGTTTGACTGAATCTTCATGCTACTTGTGTGTGTGTGTCTGTGTGCGTGTCTGTTGTCTCTCTGTGTGCAGATGACTACAGCCAACATGCAGAGTTGACAACTTCCAAGTAGGGCCGTGGAAACACCGGCAGTTATAACACTAACCAATATTCCCCACTGAATGTGAGGACATACACAAAAGTACCCTGACACGGCAGTCCCCAACCCCCGGGCCGGAGACTGGTACTGGTCCATGGATCAGCCTCCCCGGTTTCTGCCTCAGGGGCTGCCCTGCCACTCTGCCATTGGCTCACCTTTGGTGCTCTCCGGCGGCTGCCATGGCTGGGGCTCCCCCTTGGCATGGCACTGAGCAGCTGCTGCTGGCAGCACCCCCCAGCGGGCAGCGGGAAGTCAGGGGTGCCGGCGGGAAAGCAAGCGGAGGAGGGGCTCAGGCAGCGACAATGTCCCTCGGCAAAAGACTACCCCCCCCCTCGAGCCTCAGTAAAATTGTCAAGCATTGACCGATCCCCGGTGATAAACAGGCTGGGGACTACTGCCCTGAGACACTGAAATGCAGGTATTATGTAACATAAGAACCCAAGTCTTCTGTATTGAGGGAGCTCCCTGCCGGCAGCCAGTATTTCCAAACTAGGGATGTGCAGTTCTTAATTGGAAGGAAGGACTCTGAGAGCACATAGAGGAAGATCAAAAGCGGCAGCTTCCTCCTTCTGTATTGTTCCTCTTATTGCATTTCCCCAACACAATGGCTGCGGCTTCAAGAAACAGCAACTGCAACCTAATAACGATCTAACCAGCCACTCAATATGCTCCTCGTGTCTCCAGATTATAGATTCAAATTCCTACAACAAGAGGAAGCCTGAACACAGATACAAAAGGAAATCACTGGTTATGCCTACCGGTCAGCTCCACAGAAGGTACAGTTCTGATTTTTCAAAAGGATGCTCATGTGGAAGGAGCAGGGAATGCCAGCAGGTGCTCAGCTCTCTCTGCAGCACTGGACCCAGCTTCGGCTTTCTCAACCAGAGTTTCATGAATGGGTGGGTGTCATGACTATGGCCCCCCTTCCCACAATTGCCAATGATGTGCCTGGTGGGGGTGGGAAGGGGAGAGGCCCCAGGTGTGCATGTACACAAATGTGCTTCCTAACCATATTCTGCATGATTGCACCACTTCTGGGGTTTCTTGAAGCCTGAAGAATGTTTCTGGATGCTCAGGAGCATGAATGTTTGTCCATTCCATGCAATCTCTCACACAATCTATCCACAGAGAACACTAAAGGGACTTTCTCTTTAAGAGCCAATCTGTGCATTTAAAAAGCTGTTTATTGCAAGGGACTTGTGTTTTAACAATGTGAGTTTTGTGCCTCCTATGGGCTTTAGGATGCTTTGGGCTGATCCTGCGTTGAGCAGGGGGTTGGACTAGATGGCCTGTATGGCCCCTTCCAACTCTATGATTCTAGGATTCTATGTGCAGGCTGGTCCATATCTGTTCATGACCGCAGCATGTGGGGAAAAGCAGATTCAGCATCCCCCCCCTCATTTCCTTGGGGCCATCTTCGCCCGCCATCCACGGGTCGCCCCCCCCCCGCAGGGCAGCCCAGTCTACGGCCCCTTCTGGGAGGACTTCAGGTTCCTCCTGAAGGACTGCAACCCTACTTAGTCAAACTGCGACCCTCCAGATGTCCATGGACTACAATTCCCATGAGCCCCTGCCAGCATTCGCTGGCAGGGGCTCCTGGGAATTGTAGTCCATGGACATCTGGAGGGCCGCAGTTTGACTACCCCTGGTCTAAGGCATCAGCTACCAGAAAAAACAAGACGTGTCTTTGAACAGTGCCCTATTCTTCAGCACTGGGACTGAGTCTCCACTCTTGTTGACGACTGCTGAGGCTCAGGGAACAAGAGGCACCAAGTCCCAACCTGGGAATCACCACAGCACAGGAAGTCGCACCTGAGTGATTGTTCCATAAAAAGTGGCCACTCCTGAGAACCCCGTGGGGGTGGGGGGGTGGGGAGAGTCAGTTTATCACCCGGCTTCTACGATGTTTCAGGATGTGTTTGCCTGCTTAAAATTTCATGAGCGTCATCCATTATTTATGGGGCTCTTGCGCTTCCCCCCCAGCCAGAGTCAGACAGTCAACACTGCAGCATCGTCTCGCCCCATCCGCATTTTGCCACCTGGCCAGCCAAGGCCTTTGACCGTTCTCCCTTGAGAAAGGCTGTTTAGCAACGATGCGCCACACAGAGACACACAAGCACAGCGCAAAACCCAGAGGAAGTCGGAATGCTTCCAGAACAGCCAGAAACCGCCCCCCCCCCAGGGAGGGGGGTATTGTGTCTGAAGAGGATAATAATTTTGCAACACATAATCAGGATATTCTCATTGTCTTAACATTCATTATTGGTTTCTCTCCAGGTTACTTTCCCTTGATTTCCTTGGCTGCCATTTCTATTATCTCTAAGGGGGAAAAAAGTATTATATTTTTAAAGAACTGGCAAAGAAGGACAACATTCTTTTGAACCGGGAATTCATCCAAGATCTGTAGATATCAATTCTTACCATGCATTTAATATAAAAGCAAAGTGTATTAATGAAGTGGAGTTCTGAGAGGGCTACATTCAATACCTAAAGTAAGACAATTAAACCTTCTGTTCTTTTTAAAAGAGCCTAATGGGGTTGGAATTCTCCATTTGGGGCCTTCTCCCAGAATTACAACTCATCTCCAGAATACAGAGATCAGTTCCCCTGGAGCAGGGGTGGCCCAATTGTAGCTCTCCAGATGCCCATGGACTACACTTCCCATGAGCCCCTGCCAATTGGCCATGCTGGCATGGGCTCAAGGTAATTGTAGTCCATGGACATCTGGAGTTTGGCCACCCCTGCATACTTCAGATATTGGACTCTACGGCATAATTCTTTGCTGAGACTCCTTCCCTCTATTTTGGTGTAGTGGTTAAGAGCAGTGGCCTCCAATATGGAGAAACAGGCTTGATTCCCCACTCGTCCTCTACATCCAGCCAGTTGGGTGACCTGGGGTCAGTCACAGTTCTCTCAGAGCTCTTTCAGCCCCACCTACCTCATATGGTGTCTGTTGTGGGGAGAGGAAGGGCAGGCAACTGTGAGCTGCTTTGGGACCCCTTTGGATAGTAAACAGCAGGGTTGAAAAAACAGCTCTTCTTCTTCTCTATTGATAGCCAAGGGTCGCACCCTCCACCCAAATGTGTCTACAAAAATCTTTAAGACGGGTTCCACTCCAGCTACTATTGATAGTTCTGCAAACCCTGGAAACCCTTCTGCTTTTTACAAACAAACAAACCAAAACAAAAAAAACTTGATCTGGTGATAACCATAAAATTGAGATTAGCCCCCCCCCCCTCCAAGTGGTCAATGCACATTACAGCTGAATCTCCCACGCTCATCTTCTACCGGTTGCCAGCCACTGGCAGCCCCCATTGGGAAGCTGACATGTGCAGCATCAGGGTTCTCTCTTGGGAATTCGCAGAGGAGCTTTGTTCCACTTGTATCCTGGACTGCTATCCAGAATGAATCCCAAATGTTTTACTCCCCCTGCCCCCCCCCCAAAAAGCCACCTGCAACCGTGTTCGTTTTGAACGGCAAATGAATCTTTGAGAGGTTCAAAAGGGAAGTTGGATTGGACCCATAAGAAACTGATGAGGATGACAATAAAAACAGAGGCAAGGGTGAACGTCCCACCCACCTCTGCGGCCAGCCCTTCTTGTTAAGGCTTTGAAGAAAGTCAAGAGGAAAACTGAAATGAGGCTGATGGCTGAGGCTCAAAAGGCTAAATCCATTTAACCGATCATTATACATGTGTGGCTGGACAGATCTGTGTACTTGGAGCGAGCAGCATTTGAGTAGCCGCATTCCAATTAGGGGGTTATACATGTGCACACACGTGGATACCTTCCATCTCTGCTTTTGTGATTTATCACTTAAAATTAAGTCAAATTGTTGTCTTTGGCGGGGTGGGGGGGTGGGACATGAGCAGCCACTATCATAACTAGATTAATGAACATGCCTTAATTGGAAACAGCCTACTGCTCACTCACGTCTTTGACAAACAGCCTTTTATTCCACAGAAACTACAGGGCAAATTCTGTTTGCCGTTTACAGCAATTACCCAATTGTTGCTAAGCTCAAGCAGGAGGGGTCATTTCAGTCCCTCAAAAGTGCATCACTAAATGTGCCTTCTTTGGGTTCCGATGGAATTTATGACAGAGCAACTTCCCAAACCTTCACTCCAAATAAATAGTGTATAACTGGACGGGACTGAGGAATCCAAGCCTGGAAACCCGTGTGATGCAGTGGCAAGAATAAGGGCCCCCAACATGGCCCGTGGGTGCCATAATACCTGGCAAAGTGCTTTTTGGTGGACTGTAATCTTGTAAGATGGGTTTATTTATTCATTCATTTTTAGATTTCTACCCTGCCATTCCCCAGAATGCTCAGCACAATGTGGACATTGAGTGTACGAGACTCAGTTTGAGCTCAGGAGCACCCAAAAAAACAACATGATCTTGAGCATATAAACTTGGAGAATCAAAGCTCCTGTTGGCAGATACCTGACAAAGGGAGAATTTACGGCGGTGGTTCTCAGCCTGGGGGTTGGGACCCCTTTGGGGGTCAAACGACCCTCTCACAGGGGTCACGGCAGAGCAAGCAGCTTGGCCGGGTGGGTGCCATCCACACAACAGCCTTGCAGGGTAGATCGAGATACAGTGTTTGTGTGTCTGGAGCAGCAGACAAGAGTGAGATCAGCATGGTGGGACAAGAAGCAGAACTGAACTGAGAAACCACAGGGGGAAAAAACAATTTATATACAATCATGAACAATGGATCTTGATGCCATTGGTCGGTTTCGGTTTAATTTCTGTGAAAGAACCCTTGCATCATTTTATGTCTGGGGGTCACCACCACACGAGGAACTGTACTAAAGGGTAGTGGCATTAGGAAGATTGAGAACCACTGATTTGCCATCTCTAAGGCACCGCTGGACTCAAATTTTGTTCTTCTGCTGCGGACCTAAATGGATTGTAGGGAGCTTTGATTCTCAAAAGTGTGTACTTCAAAAACCGACTGGATCCAAAGCTAGGTCTCTTGCTCCAACTATGTAGAACCAACAGGTAATAACCGTTTGGGCCTGCGTGGGAAAACGACAGCAGCATTGTCCCACAAGTCTCCAGTCAGCCTTTGGCATGCTCACAAAACACTGGACGGAAGCTTCCTGTCTTCCGCAGCTGAAACAAATACACCCACTTCTGCCACTTGGATTTCTCCCGTGTACGAGAATCAGCCTCAGACAATAGCCCCCGCTTTTACTTACTTGACGTGTCACTGCACAGCGGATTTACTTTTTGTTCTAAGAGCGGGATACAAGCACCACTTAACAGTTGACAGATACTCGGGAAATGCTAATACTTTTGTGACGCACCTTATCCCACACACACACACGCAGGCGCATCACATCAAGCATATCCGTTCTCTGTGCGGCTGGGCTTTGAACGCTTCTTGCAAGATCAAATTCAAATGAGTAGCCGTGTTGGTCTGAAGGAGATCCTGAAGATGAAACTCAAATACTTCGGCCACCTCATGAGAAGGAAGGACTCCCTGGAGAAGAGCCTAATGCTGGGAGCGATCGAGGGCAAAAGAAGAAGGGGACGACAGAGAATGAGGTGGCTGGATGGAGTCACTGAAGCAGTCGGTGCAAACTTAAATGGACTCCGGGGAATGGTAGAGGACAGGAAGGCCTGGAGGATCATGATCCATGGGGTCGCGATGGGTCAGACGCAACTTTACACCTAACAACAACAACAACAATAAGCACATTAAAAAGCAGAGTCCAGGAGCACCTTTAAGACCAACAAAGATTTAAAGGCGCTCCTGGAATCTGATTTTTATCTTGCAAGATCAGTTTGGCCACAGGCATATGAGGAATGCATCTAGCCACAGAGATGTTCTGATTTTCAGCCCACACCGCCCAGAGTCCTCCCACTGATGCTGGCAGGGGCTTCTGAGAATTGTAGTCCATGGACATCTGGAGGGCCGCAGTTTGACCACCCTGGTCGACTTCTTCATAGCAACCCTGGAGTTGCTCGGCAGTCTCCCATCCAGGTACTGACTAGGGCTAGCCCAGCTTAGCTTCTAAGATTGCGGGTAGAACATGTTGCTGAGTCATCTGAGTTCTGACGATACCTCATGGGGCTTCCAAGGCAAGAGATGTGCAGAGGTGGTTTTGCCATTGCCTGCCTCTGCAGAGTGTCCTCGGATTTCCTTGGTGGTCTCCCACCCAAGTAATCCCCAGACCAACCCTAGTTAGCTTCCAAAATGTGATTTAAGCAGACGAGGCTAGACTTTTCAATCTACAGGTATTTGACGCTATATTCCATACCAGAAATTACCATCTCGACTCTCAGAAGGGCAAAAGGGGACGGAAGGTGTCATCTGCCCTTGACCGACCTTGTCATTTTGTTAGATAATGACTCTACAGCGATAATTTGCAAGTGATTTTTCCTCTGTGGCAAGGCAATCCGTTTACACACGATTGCCATAATGCAGCATCTAAGGATGTGAGGATTTAGCCTTGATCTTAATGAAGACCAGGTCAATGCAGTCGATGAGGTAGGAAGAGTGAGTACACTGGTGCAAAATGACCACAGAGTGTTGACATTTTTGATCTTAATGGGAAGCTACAGGTGAATGTGCATTTAAAGAAAGATGATTTTAACAAAAGAACAAATTTGGAGACTAGTGGTGCCTTTAAGACGAACGTTTTATTCAAGGTATGAGCTTTCGTGTGGACAAAAGCCCATACCTCGAATAAAGTTTTGTTGATCTTAAAGGTGCCACTGGATTCCAGATTTGGCCTGCTGCTTCAGACCAACATGGCCACACACTTGATTTTAACAAAAGTTCAGGAAAAAGTTCAGTAAGATACTATGGCTCATTAGACTACCCAAGAAATGAGCTCTCAATGGGGGAGTGGGATTTTTTTCTTTCAAAAAACAAATTACTAAAAGCAAAATTGCCTTGTGAAGAGGAGGTTGAGAGGGGACATATCTTTGTCTCTTGGAGGATGGCAAAGAGCGGTTCCTGTTGGAAGCAGAGGATGCAGCCCACAGTAAGGGGCTTAAACGATGTGTAGAATGGTATGGGGGGGGGGGGTAATTTTCACAGTCAGAGTAGTTCAGCAGTGAAATTGGCTGCCCAAGGAGGTGGTGAGCTCCCCCTCACTGGCAGTCTTCAAGCAAAGGTTGGAGACACACTATTCTTGGATGCTTTAAGATGATCTTGAAATGTGTGAAGGTGATGCCCATTTCTACAACTGAACTGCATATTTTTGGTTTGTTTTTGAACATCCATGTGCAATGGAGCGACCAGTTCCAGCTTCCTTTGCTTTAAATGAATATTGGCTTTTAAACAATGAAGTGGTGTTTCTCAACTCCAGGTTGGGGATTTTCTGGACAGCTGGGGGAGGAGCCTGGGGAGGGTGGGATTTGGGAAGTGGGGGGACCTCTATCTTAATCATTAGTGGCTCTAATATTTGGGGAAAGCCACTGTGGGAGGAGCATGTCCAGACCGTTTCCAGCCTTCCCGACTCCACTTCTGACTGGACATGCTCCATGGGCCAATCTGGGTGTGCCCAGCAAAGCTGGGTGCACCTGCAATGTTATTGACAGATACATGGCAGGATCCTGGCCGCTGGATCCAGTCCGTTTAAGCAAAACTGACCAATAGCGTGCACTGGCAGGAAGATCTATCGGGTGGCTTCTGTATATAAATTGGGGATGGCTGTGGGTTTCTTTAGTTCAGTCCAGTCCTTTTTTGTACTATGCTGCACACAAGAATACACAGCAGGTGTTGTTCAAAACCAGGGAAGGTTTTATGTGTAGCTGTGTGTTTTTCTAAAACAATTGTGTGTATTTAATATTGACCTCTGAGGAAAATCTGTGAAGGTCGAAACGCGTTAGGTCTTTGGATGTCTTATATATGCGTGACATATGTCACCCCTGTTGTTTTTATACTTTTATATATTTGAGCTCCATCTATAAAATTCAAATGTAATATGTTTTTATTCTATAAATTGGAAGTTTTCTCAACCTTCTCAGGTTCTCAGCTCCATTTCAGGTTGGGTTTCCCCCCCCCTTTTTTTTTTGTTTCCCTGGTTTTTGCTATCTGAAGGAGTCTCAAAGCATAAGGTGACCAGATTGTCCCACTTTTGGAGGGACATCTGGGGGGTACCTGGCAAATTGCACCATATAGACCAAATTTTAAGTCAAGAACCGCCCCCCCCCCCCCGGTCAATGTTAAAATCTGGCCACCTTACAAAGCAGCTTACCATCACCTACTCTTTCTTTCCCAACAACACACACTCTGTGAGGTAGGAGGGACTGAGAAAGCTCTGGGAGAACTGTTACTGGCTCACAGTCACCCAGCCAGCCTCATGTGTCTCAAAGCAGTATACAATCATCTTTTCTTCCTCTCCCTACAACAGACACCCTGTAAGACAGCTGGGGCTGGGAGAGCTCTGAGAGAACTGAGTCTGGGCCAAGATCCCCCATCTGGCTGCATGTAGAGGAGAAGTGAGAAATCAAACCTGGTTCTCTGGCTTAGAGGCTGCCACTCTTAACCACTGCACCAAGCTGGCTCTAACAAAACTCTTAAGACAGCGCTGATTCCTAGCTGCTCCCTGCTGCTGCATTTCCCACCAAAGTCCTCCTCATCCATAAAGAGTCCACGGGTGTGCCTGTAAGTGCTGACTTTAAAGTGGAGGGCGGGGGGCGAAATCACTCCCTTGCCAGGTATAAACTAAGAGCATCCTTTCCTGGGGGCTTCACTTCCCGCACTTCACTCCCTCGCTTTCTGCCATGTGTGTCTTAGCCCAAGGTGCTTTATGCCTCTATTTATTACCTTAAGGATTCCCTTTCGCATACTAGGGAGGACAAATTAACACAACTTTGAAAACCTCTACAAAACTGTTCAGCAGAAGAAGAAGAAAGAAAAAAAACCCACTTCAAGCTTTAAAGGAGCTAATGAAACACATATATCAGGAAGAGCAAATCCCAGAAGCGTCTGGCCTTCAGAAATCTCCAGGCAAGAATATACACAAACACACACACATCCTCATAGAGTGACGCTTTGTGTTTAATACACGGGATTCTTGCTAGGGTTACCAGGTCTCCTCCGGCAACCTGTGGGGGGGGGGGGACTTACTGGCAGCAGAGAAAGTGTTGCAGCAATGTCGCTGATGACCTGAACACTCTGGTATTTAGAGGAAACTCTTTGATACTGATAAAAGAAGAGTTGATTTTATATTCTGCTTTCCACTACCCGAAGGGGAGCTAATGGAGTTTTCAACCCTAAACTCAACTGATCGGTAGAGCTTAAAAAATGAACAAACAACAACAAAACACAACCAATTCATTTCTGGGGTTGCTTCATTCAGGGGCGTGTGTGTATGTGTGTGTACAGAAAGAAAGGAACAAATTAGCTGTACTTTGGCAACATGTTTTATTAATGTACTAGGGACAAAGCCCATTGCATTCAGGAATACAACAGGTGCTAGATTGTGCGTGTGTGTGTGGAAGAACTCTGCAGACAGCCTCCCCCTCCCCCCTCTCAAACTTCCTCCCAAACACACAGACATACAGAGACTCCCTTCCATCCTCCCCCTGTTTCCCCCCTTACCTGTTGGTTTCCCAACCTCCTCCTTGGTTCCTCTCCCCTCCCTCACTTCCCCCCTGTTTCCCTCTTTACCTGTTGGTTTCCCAACCCCCCTCACAAGCAAACACACTCCCTTACCCCCTCCCTCTTCCTGCTTACCTTCTCCTTGAGCCTCTGGGCTTGCAGCAGCTGGCTAGGCCCCCAGGGATGGCATAGCCACTGCCACAGCCTCTGGGGCGGGGCAGCTGCTGCTTTGGCACCCACTGCACACAGTGGCTGGCTAGGCCCCCGGGGCTGGTGTGGCCGCTACCAATGCCTTGGGGGGCTAGGCCCCTGTACAGCTTCTGGCACGCTCCATGGGCAGGACTACGGATGTCATGTCCGTATTCATTTCCATTTGATAAGGCACGCCAGAAGATGTGCCCCATATCAAAAAATTACAAAGCCATCACTCTAGGCCAACCTTTCTCAACCAGAGCTTTGTGTACTCCTGAGTGGAAGGAGGAGGGGGTGGTCAGGGGTGGGGGACGGAAGGTGACTGGAGTTGGAGGAGGAGGCCCTCAGTGGGTGTTAAGCGCTGAGTGGCACTTAAGCAATGAGAAACGCTCCTCCTCTAAGCCCTTCCCCGAAATATATTATGTGGAACAGATTGATGACACTTTTGTGTTCCTCAACCTCTCTGGAAAGCTTGTGGGTTTGTTATATAGTGGTCGGATCTAAGGAGAAAAGAATACATGAAAGTTGGGTTTTAAGTACTGATTTTGTTTATCGTTTTTTTCCCCCCAGCTGGTCTGATCTGAGAAGGTTGATATAGAAAATGGCCTCTTCATTAAAACCACAAGAAAATACTTAAGACCAATTTTTGCTTCAAAAGAACATAAATATAATAATAAATAAATAAAATAAATAAACACATAAATGAATATGCACCTACTGGGGAGAATGTTCTCTCATCCAGATTTAGGTGGGCTTCCAGGGATGTCAGCCTCCAGGTGGGACTTGGGGATCACCTGGAATGACAACTCATGTCTAGACTACAGAGATCCATTCCCCTGGAGAAAATGATTGCTTTAGAGGCTGGACTATATGTCCCCCCCCCCTCCCTGAAGTCCCTGTCTTCTTCAGGCTCCATCCCCCAGAATCCAGGAGATTTTCAGCGTAGATTTGACAACTCTAATCCCCCCATCCCCTGCCCATGGTAAAGGAGGACCTGGGAACCATAGCTTCAGCTGATCCCCCCCTGGAAATCATATATTTTCTGCAATCTCTATCCAACTCCCTTCTCATCTGGTTCTTTGCTCTTCAATTTGGGGTCTTCTGGCTTCTTTTGTATTGTCTTAAACCCTGTACCCTAATTTTGTTTTTTGTGAGTGTGTTTGCCACTTAGTACAAAGCCTACATTCTTACAAATTGAGCCCAACTCTCCCGGGTTCAGATCAACAGCTAGTATTGATTGTAAGAGACAGAACAGGACTTGGAAGTCGGAAAGCAACAAGCTATTCCATGTTCCAGGGAAAGAAAGAAATGTGGCATGAAAACAGGAAATTAGAGCCACACTCTGCGGCTGGGTATATGTTAAGGTAACCCTGGCCTGGATAGCCCAGGCAAGTTTGATCCCCCTCAGTTCACAGAAGATAAGGAGGGCTGACCTTGGATAGGAAATAGATGGGAGACCTCTAAGGATTTGAGTGGCAGTTCCTCCAAGGAACACTAGAGGAGCCACTGACAAACCAACTCCAAACGTATGAGTCAATCACTTGGCTCTCTTGGCGACATTACACACATGCCACATGATCGATAAATATTATGCTAAGGCATTTTGTAAACTCTTGATGGGAACGTGAGATTACTTTATGAGCACACAATTGTACTTTTCAGGTTTCTATTTAAAAGTAAATATTATGAATCCCTTTTCTAAAATGCAAGACATTTAGGAGGGTTCTCGATGGGAGGAGAACGTTGTGAGTTGGCTTTAATACTTCTTCCCACATGCACGTGGACACGTATGCCAGGCATCAGCACACATAGAAAGAATTGTACCATTTCGGATTTGGCCAGAAACGATTCAGACAATTCCAAAATGCACTAATCTCCCTTCAACTTTTCAGACTCGGCCAAATTGATTCATCCAAACCTGAAAGGACTGGGGGCTTTGTTTGTACACAGAATTCTGCACCTCATCCTTCCCAGTTCCCCCCACTACCTGAGAAGTGGGGGGGAGAGAGAGAGCACCAGCAAAACAGCTGATGATGACAGGCATCCTGCCTGTTCCCTTTAAATCCCTCCCCAGCTGTTAACTTTATCAGTTGTTTGGTGTGCTGACTTCTCCCTTTAAATGCTTGCCTCCCTTTGCAGGGAGTACAAGTACAATGGTTTGCTCATAACCCCCCTCTGAAGTTTCCATGTCCTGATAGACAGTAGGTTCAGGGTGTATAATGCCACTTTACGCAATCAGTAATTGAACAGCAGCATTAACGGCCAGCTGATGTAGCAACTGCTAGAAGCATAAACAGCTTGAAAAGGGGATTAAACAAATTAATGTAGGAGAAGTCTAACCATGGCTACTAACCAAGGTGACTGAAGGGAGCTTCCACGTTCAGGAGCATTCAGCCTCTGATTCCCAGTGCCAGGAGGTGACATCATGGGAAGTCCAAAGACTCTCTGCCCTGCTGTTAAACTACAGCAGGGGTGGCACATGCTGGCAGGAGCTCAGGGGAATTGTAGTCCATGGACATCTGGAGAGCCACAGTTTGCCCACCCCTCTTCTAGAGGAACTCCTTGGCCAGTGTGTGAAACAGGATGCTGCTCTAGATGGACCAGTGGCTTTTCTTATGTCCTTAAGTTATCAGTGGTTAGTTTTAAAAAGCTGGCGATTCTATTCAACCTTCTCCTTAGTAAAGCTCCGTATTTACAAGGAGCGCTGACATTTTGCCCCTTCAGCAAGATAAGAGATAGTTAAGGTTCCTTTCCGTCACAGAGAGAGAGAGAGAGAGAGAGAGAATGAGAGAGAAAGATCAGATTGGGGTTCTATCAAATTGTGAAGGACGGATCCGGTATCAACAAAACAATCCAAACAGGCCCAAAGGCACCCCCCCACACACACACACACAAACATCGGCAGCAAAATGTTATTGTGCCATTCAGCTCCAAGACAACAGCCGGCACCTCAAACCAAAACAGAATATCCAAATCTTTCCTTCCAGGGGAAAGCACTTTATAGATTTCTATAAATGCACATTGATTTGCGAGGAGACTCCGAAGAGCCTCACTCCGGCAAAAGACGCTTATTCACGACGTTTTGAGCCACTTTCTGCATTTCGGAGCTCACAGGCTATTCCCAAGGGCTGCTGGCAAAAAAAAAGGGGGGGGAAGTGTCTTAATTGGGTGGAATCCGTAATGCAATTTTGTTTTTTATAATTGCCAACAGGCTCCTGTCTACTTACAAATATATATTTTGAGGAGAAGCTAGTCTGAGAACATTGTCAAAAAAGCACCCACAGGACCCCAGTTTTATTCTGGGACAGCTTTGCTTTTATATCAAACACTCTGTGAGATTTCACAACACGCTTCATGGAAAGTTCCCCCCCCCCCACCTCCCCGCCCGACACTTAAAGTGAAGCAACGGCTGACGCACCTTTCTCAGTTGTAGATCTGCCAGCTTTGGGGTGAGAAATCCCTGGATATTTTGGGGGAGTGTACAGGGGAGGAATCTCTGGGGCAGGGGTAGTCAAACTGCGGCCCTCCAGATGTCCATGGACATTCGCTGGCAGGGGCTCCTGGGAATTGTAGTCCATGGACATCTGGAGGGCCGCAGTTTGACTACCCCTGAGCTGCTAGGTGGTCCTGCAGATAAGAAGGGCCCCGATGGCAGGTGGCCTTGAAGGTTAACCCCAACACCTTGAACCTGATCCTTGCTGCAACCAGCAACCCATGCAGATGCTTCAAATGAGGCTGATGGATTTTCTCTGTAACTTCCATTCATTTAGAGCAGCTTGTATCGACCTTTTGACCATGGAGGTTCCCTCTCTGAAATATTTTTTTTCAAGGCTTCAAGGAGCCCCAGAAGTGATCTCAACTGGGCACACCTCCCTGCCCTGCCCTGCCCCCGGAAGTGACAAGTCACCAGAAGTGGCATCACCACCCATGTTAACAGGCAGGCTTGAGGAAGACGGGAGGACGGGGGGAGAGGAGGCATTTAAGGTGGGAGTAGGTGTGCAGGCTCCGCCTTCTCCCAGGCGCCCAAACCAGGAGCCATGCTCACGGGCTCGGGACGGGGCAGGAGGAACAATGGAAGCGGCCAGTAGGGTTGTGCGCGGCGGCATCCGAAGCCACATCCCAAGCATGGCTCCACAATCTTTGGGTAGGGGTTAGCTAGTGGCCATGATGGTGGTGAGTGGCATCTGCAGTCAGCATTGCCACAACCAGAGGCTCCGCACACCTAGGTAGGGCGAGTAGGTTTGGCGCAAAGGCAGTGTGCGGCGTCTACGAGGAGCAATGCTGCAAATGGAGGCTCTGCAAGGCTCTTGTGGGATCTGAAGGCACTGAGCTTCTTTGCCAAAGCAGAACGGTCCAGCTGTCGAAAATGCCAAAAAAAACCCAACTCTTACAGCCCCTGCATAAACACGGTGGTCAAGCTTACTTGGAAGCCTGACTCCAGTTGCCAACCTCCAGGTGGGATGAGGAGATCCCCCAGAATTCCAGCTGATCTCCATGGTGACAGATATTATTTCCCCTGGAGGAAACAGCCAACACCCCCCCTCCAAACTGCATACTCTCTTTGTGAGCATGCCAAAGGCTGACTGGAGACTTGTGGGGCAGTGCTGCTGTCATTTTCCCACGCAGGCCCAAACGGTTATTACCTGTTGGTTCTACATAGTTGGAGCAAGAGACCTAGCTTTGGATCCAGTCGGCTTTTGAAGTACACACTTTTGAGAATCAAAGCTCCCTACAATCCATTTAGGTCCGCAGCAGAAGAACAAAATTTGAGTCCAGCAGCGCCTTAGAGACGGCTTCACCCCTAAAATCTCCAGGAATTTTCCTCCCTGGAGCTGGCAACCCGAAGCCCACCGCTGTTCAGCCAGACAAACTGCGGGGATTACGGCAATTAATGCCGGCTTTTATGCACAGTCATAATCAAACATCCAACCTGTTCACCTCCCGCAACCCAGACATCGTATGTTCGGAATTAGCCGAGTGTAATTTTCCGTGCGCTGGGAAAAGAGCAGTCCGCAGATCCAGCTTCCAGTCATAGTTAATAAAGCTTAAGTCCTTTCGGGGAGCAAGCAGCAGGCGCTGGACCCGTTTGGAAAAACCGATGGGGGGACAGCTGCAGCGCTTTCTGCATCTGCACAGGGAGGCAATCCCTTCCAGGAAACGCTTGTCCCTCTTCCCCCACGCACATCCCGTCCCACGAGTCCGTACAACAATGGGGAAGGGCGATTACCGCAAGCGTCTGGTGTAAAAAAACCCCAGAAACTTTTCAGGGGGCCTCATTATTGTCAGTGGCGGAAAGATTGTTCAGGACTGGCTGCGTTGGGCAGGTGGATACCGAGAGTGACAGGATCTGCAGGTGTACGGCGCTTGGCCTATTGATACAAATTGAATCTGAAAATAGCAATTTATTCACCAAATCAAACCAATCGCTGCGCCGCGGTTTCCCCCTTTCAGCTCTCATTTCCCGGCTCACTATTCTTCAGCCCTCTGCTGCTTTCTTGGCTCCGCGGCCCACTTCTCCTCGGCTGCCGGGGAGGTTGAAAAGGGAGGAAAGGCGGCCGACTCCAGGAGAAAAACGGAAGGGGGAGGCAGATTTCCCAGAAATAAACCGGCTTGCACACACACTATTGCTTGCTGACTGTCCAAAACTAGGGTTGCCAGCCTCCAGGTGGTCCCTGGAGTCCTCCTGGGATTATGACAGCTCTCCAGGTGACAGAGATCAGTTCACCCAGAGAAAATGGAAGGTGGACTCTATGGTATTATGCCCCATGGAAGTTCCTCCCCTCCCCAAACCCTGCCTTACTCAGGTTCCAGTGCCCAAACTCTCCAGGTATTTCCCAACCCAGAGCTGGCAAGTCCATTGGGCTGAGAAATTCATTCATTCATTCATTCATTCATTCATTCATTCATTCATTCATTCATTCATTCATTCATTCATTGGAAGTCTCAGAAAACATCCATAAGATTACACTGAACATTTGTGAATTAGTTACCCTATGTTCTGCTAGAATAGGCAAAGTCTGTAGTATGCATGATTCAAAAACATGTTTGGAAGATATCCTACAGGGCATCAGAGGAGATGTGTAGTCAGCATACTTAGAGTAGGAACTTCCTGGTATCCCCCCCCCCCTCAATATTCTCCTCCTGTGTCCTGATTAGCTCAGTTGGAGACTTCCTGCTCCTTTGAATACACTCCCTCCCAGTTTGCCTTCAGTGAAGAAGAACAGTTAGTCAGTCAGACTGCTAAGATTCTCTCTCTCTCTCTCTCTCTCTCTCTCTCTCTCTCTCTCTCTCTCTCCAAAATTGTTTTTATTCACAATAAAGCTATTCATTCTTTAAACATCTAGAGTTCTCGCCCAGTTGCATATTTCAACTCTGCCAACATGTCCAAGGCCTAATAGCACACTGGTGCAATGAGAAGAGCATCCACTGGGCAAAAGGAACAACAATTGTAGACATAAGATAAATTGCTAAGTCTATACTGTTCTTAATTCTTATAAGAGTGGTAATAATATTTTAAAAACTTATTTTAGTAAACCCAGATACCAAACGGTAAACCATAACATCACAAACCGCACTGCTGATAAATCATCTTAGGCCAATGTCCACACACACCAAAACAGCAGCAAACAACTGCATGCACCTTCCCATTTTTAAGAGACAGTCCTCTTTTAACAGTCCTCGGTCCCTAATTCCACAGGTGCTGTATATAATCATGATTCCACAGGTGCTGCCTAACGGAGCATGTGCAGCATCTCAGAGACATGCATGTTCTTGTAATGCTCTCTGTCTCCGTGCACATGCCGGTAAAGAGTCTCAAGCCGTGTCTTCGAGCAAACATTCTTGGGTGCTGCCTTTAGTATCACTTTGGGGGAGCCCATCCGTCCAAATTCTTTACCCCCTTGTCTTAGCGCCTTGCGCTTGGGTTGTGGGCAGGGGCACTGGCAAGGCTCACAGAGCAGTGGCACAAGCAGAAGAGGGCCAGGAGGTTCCGCAAAGACCCAAGAAGTTAAGCATCCACCCACACCAAACGCTTTCGTCAGCAATCAGCCACCTGGTCAGCTTCCGTTTCTTGCTATCGACAGGCACAATACTGAGCCGGGTGAGATGCCATTTCCCTGGGCACTGGCCGTAAACAAGACTAAAGGAGTCGGCCAAGTGGAATGGCAGAGAGGATACAGGCTGCCCCTCTTAGCCACCACCCCTTGCTGGCTCTCCAGGGACTGAAATGGAATGCAAAGGGAGTTGAGTTGGAAAATGGTCATTGTCTCATGGCATTTCTGAAGATGTTGCACTCTGCAATTCAACACAGACCAAGCCTTGTGCATAGGGAGTGACTCTCAACACTATCCAGGATATCTTTCCCCTTTCTTTCTCCCCCAGCATTATTTCCCCTGCTTTCCCATCCTTTTTATTTTTAATGCATGCAAACCAGCCGGAGATCAAAACGAGTTTGACTAACTGATGGACGGACCTTCGAGCAGCAGTCTGAAAATACTTCTCCATCTTGACACGAAGCCTGGAGCATACATGCGTACGCGGAGCTGTGCGAATATTTCTTTCAGTAATAAAGAAACCATCCATTGTGTTCCAAGTATTCAAAGTGCAACCCTCACAACATCCCTGCAAGGCAGGACAGGATTATGATTCTTATTAAGTGCGTGAAACCAGATGGGATTCAGATAATTCTGGATCACGTCTCAGGTGTTTGTCTTAACCTTTAAGGACCTATGCAGCCTGGGCCCTGCATATCTAAGGACTGCTTCTCCCACTATGCACCCAGAATAACCTTAATATCATCAAATACCACCATGTTGGTGGTACCCGACATGAAAGAGTCATAAAATAATCATAGAATAATAGAGTTGGAAGGGACCTCATGGGTCATCTAGTCCAACCCCCAAGAATCTTGCCCGGCCTCAACCAGGGCCAGGGCCTTCTTAACGTGGCCTCAGCTTGATGAGATGAGCTGCCAATGGAGATCCAACCCCTCACAGAGCTACCTACATTCCACAGGGCCTGCAAGACGGCACTCTTCTACCAGGCTTATGGGTGAGGCTGGAGCAAGCTAAGAGAGCTGCCAAAATCTACGGGCCTCGCTCCACAAAACAAAACTGAAAGGCAAACTCAATGGGAAAATGATAGAACACCCATAAACAGAGGGTGACCAACTAGAGCAAGAGGCAAGAAAATGGAGCACGTAAAGGTTTCACTATTGTTTGAACTGTCATTTTAATGAAACCCTGTAGGTACGATGTACAAGGTGAACTAGGGTTGTGCGCGGCGGAATCCAAAGTGGCCTGGAACGGCCGCTTCAGACGCCACTGCGCACAACCCATGCTACAGATTCCTGCCCGTGAGCCGTGCTATAAGCACTAAGTCATCCCGCCCCCACTTTGCCAAACTACCTTTGCCCTTTGCTGCGGTCCCTGGGAACTTACTGGTGGAGGAGACCAAATGTCACTGGAAGCTAAAGGATCTGGGTTCCAGACAGATGACACTGTTTGCATTTGGATGCTGCAGATAGGGTTCTAAATAAATAAATCAGTCCTTTGTGCGGTAATTGCTCTCTTGTACAGCCAACTGCAATTTTCAAGAGCTCTCCAGCTTATATATATTTTAAAACAGCTTTTCGGCTTCCCTTCCTTTACTTCTTTACAGGGGGAGCTCCGGTACATCTTTAACAGAGGGCACCAGTGCCAAACAGGGATTCAAAAATCCAGAACGAAGGCCACCATTCTGAGGAATGCGGAAGCTTCGTCACTCACGAAAACAAAGACTCCCCCGCCCCATTCTCCAGAGTTGAACTAATATAGAGTGGTGGATTTACAGCTCACCTGTAAGGGATCAAGTCCGCTGATGCTCATCCAGGGTATCCCAACAGACAAGGCTACCCAAGCCTGTTGCTATGGTGACTTTGATCCAGTGGCAGGCAACCTCTGAGAAAAATGCGTGGGGAAGGGGGTGTGGTAGGGGGAGAAAAGTGGGTTTAAAGTTTGCAAGAAGACACAGGACTTAATAATCCAAGGGCTTTTGGGCAGGTGGCAGGGAAACCAGCCAGTTTGCTGTAGTGGTTAGTACAGACTTCTAATCTGGTAAACCAGATTTGATTCCGCACTCCCCCACGTGCAGCCACCTGGGTGACCTTGGGCTTGCCATGGCACTGATAAAGCTGTTCTGACCAAGCAAGAATATCAGGGCTCTCTCAGCCTCACCTCCCTCACAGGGTGTCTGTTGTGGGGAGAGGAATGGGAAGGCGATAGTAAGCCGCTTTGAGACTCCTTTGGGCAGAGAAAAGCAGCATATAAGAACCAATTCTTCTTCAGTAATATCAGGAGTCTCTCAGCCTCCCCCACCTCACAGGGTGTCGGTTTTAGGGGAGAGGAAGGGGAGAGGAAAGGACGGGAGAGGAGAGGAGAGGAGAGGAGGTGGACTCTGTGGCATTGTACCCCTGCTGAGCTTCCTCCTTGCCACGAACTCTAGTCTCCCAAAATTCCACCCCTAAATTTCCAGGAATTTCCCAAACTGGAGTTGGCAAAAGGGTTGCTAGATTCCCTCTAGCCCAGGGGTGGGCAAACTATGGCCCTCCAGATGTCCATGGACTACAATTCCCATGAGCCCCTGCCAGCAAACGCTGGACATCCATGGACATCTGGAGCACCACAGTTTGCCCACCCCTGCTCTAGCCACCAGTGAGGGATTGAGAGGGTAGAATTGCAACATCTGAAGATTTGGGGGTGAAACCTGGATGGGACAAGGACTTCCATGGGGTACAGAATCCACATTCCAAAGTGTCCGTCTTCTCCACAGGAACTGATTGCTGTATGGAGATTTCTGCTTTACCCAAAGAGTGTTTAAAAGAATTTGCCACCGGAGGATATAGTGATGGCTACAGAAATGAACCAACTTAAATGGAGATCACATAGATTCATACAGGATAGGTCTATCAGTGGCTACTAGATATGGTGACTGAAGGGAACATCCACATCTGAGACACTAAACCTCTAAATCCCAGAGCCAAGAGGCAACGTCAGGGGGAAGGCCTCGGCCTCTATGCTCTGTTGTTTTGTCCTCCAGAGGGAATGGAGGCCATTCTGTGAGAAAGGATCCTATCAGTCTGATCCAGCAGGGCTCTTCTGATGTTCTTAGGAAGGCCTCACCCTCTCTGCCCTGTTGTTGACCCTCCAGAGGAACTGGTTGGCCACTGTGTGAAACAGGATGCTGGCCTAGGCAGACTACAGGTCTGATCCAGCAGGGCTCTTCTGTGAAGACCTGTGAAGACCCTGTTCCTGTGAAGACCCTGGCCCCTATGCTCTGTTGTTGGCCTTCCAGAGGAACTTCTTGGTCACTGTGTGAGACGGGATGTTGGCCTAGACTACAGGTCTGATCCAGCAGGGCTCTTCTGATGTTCCTGTGAAGACCCTGGCCCCTGTGCTCTGTTGTTGGCCTTCCAGAGGAACTTCTTGGTCACTGTGTGAGATGGGATGTTGGCCTAGACTACAGGTCTGATCCAGCAGGGCTCTTCTGATGTTCCTGTGAAGACCCTGGCCCCTGTGCTCTGTTGTTGGCCTTCCAGAGGAACTTCTTGGTCATTGTGTGAGACAGGAGGCTGGCCTAGATGGACTACTTGTCTGATCCAGCAGGGCTCTTCTGATGTTCTTAGGAAGGCCTCAGCCTCTCTTCCCTGTTGTTGGCCCTCCTGAATAACTGTTTAGCCCTGTGTGAGACAGGTGGCTGGACTAGATGGGCCAGTGATCCAGCAGGCTCTTCTTGTGTCCTTAAAAAGCCCTATGATGTCTTCAAAAGGCAGACAGCACTTTGTGTTTCATTCCCAAAAGCAATGATGCAAACCTACCACTGGACATTCCCGCAAACCCATCTGCTAAAGCAAGGGTAGTCAAACTGCGGCCCTCCAGATGTCCATGGACTACAATTCCCATGAGCCCCTGCCAGTGAATGCTGGGGAATTGTAGTCCACGGACATCTGGAGGGCCGCAGTTTGACTCCCCCTGTGCTAAAGAGTGGGCTGCTCAGGGTGCACTTGGTGGTTTGCACAGCAAGGATCTGCCATCCGCCGGAGCAGCCCAGCAAGGGAGAAAGGCCACAGCACGGCCCATTTTCGAAGTGAAAGCATGAAGTGCGTATGCAAGAGGCCTGGTGAAGACTCCTGTCTGCCTTCTAGGCTATCGGAGGAGGATGCTACACAGGGCAAAGGTGTGCGCGTGTGTGTGTGCGTGCACGCCTACGGACACAGTGTGTGTTCCATATTATCTTATCGCAGTGCCTCATCCTTCTTTCTCCCCCTAGCGCACTCTTGCTAGAGCACTGGCAGGCAGAGATAAGAATGAAGAACTGAGCCTGGTAAATAAAACCCAGAAGTGCTGAACGGCAAGTCTTCCCCAGCAACATGGCGCGTGGCTGAAGGGAACGCCTTTCGCTCCAAAAAGGAACCATGGGTCAGCGGGGGGGGGGGGCAGAGCAATGGCCATTGGGGGCCTGAAAAGAATGCCATGACATTTCCCAATCAGACTTCATGCTATGGTTGACAGTTCCAGGTTTAGAAACACCTGGAGATTTGAGGGCCCCTCCTAGGAGAGTGGGGCTTCCCCCCCCCCCCGCTTTCTTGCTAGTCTCACTTACAGCCAATCCTGGGGGGTGGGGGTGGGAGGCTTTGTTAGCTTTGAGCTTTTAATAGTTTATGAATCGCTTTGCTCCACTGTTGTAAACCGCTCCGAGCCCCCTAACAGAGAGGGGCAGCATGTAAGTCAAATCATAAATAAATAATCCCCAGCAGTCCACCTTACAAGGCAGCCGTTTTCTCTAGAGAAGTAAGTAAATCAGGGGCTTAACGTAGGCTGGAGACCACTGGTAATTCTAGATCCCCAGCCCTAGACCGGAAGTTGGGAACCCTACTTGACACAGAATGTATGGCGGGGACAGGTACATAAACCAAAAGTGTGTCTTGAAGCTTATGGGCATGTGTGTTAGCATGGGGACCCCCTTTATTGGCATTCTGCAGTTTATAGGGTGCTGCAGCCTCTAAGCTATCTGACAGAGAGGCTGATTCTGTGAACCTCAAGGGGGTGGCAGGTTACAGTGGAAGAGTGATAGGGATGTGAGTATCCTGCATAGTGCAGGGGGTTGGACTAGATGACCCATGAGGGCCCTTCCAACTCTATGATTCTATGATTCCCAGGGACTCTGCTCGTCTCAACTGTGGCCCCAAATCAGCCAGCTGAGAGTAAGGTTTACAGCCAGAAACCAAAGGAAATAAATGGGTTTACAGTGAAATATGTGCGTTCCGACGCAGATTTAGCCCTGGGAACAGAAAGAAAGCTGAGAAAATAAAACTGAAGTCAAGCAGTTTGCTGTATTTAGCATCTCCATCCTGCTAAGAGACCCTGCAAGTGTCAACCAAGGAACAGGTGGGGCCAGGAGCTCTCCCAGAATTAGGACTGGTCTCCCGCCTAAAGAGATTGGTTCCCCCTGGAGGAAATGGCTGCTTTGGAAGTTGGCATTGTACAATGCCGAGGCCCCTCCCCTCCCCTCCCCAAATATCATCCCCCAAAATCTCCAGGCAAGGCACAGCTCGGTAACACACGGGACATGGGGTGGAGTCATGACTTCAATTTGAGGAAAACCTGAGAAATGCCAACATGCCTTTCCAGCCATCAATGGAAACTGTGGTTTCACCATAGACAAATTGGCTATCCCTAGAGCAGCGGTAGTCAAACTGCGGCCCTCCAGATATCCACAGACTACAATTCCCATGAGCCCCTGCTAGCATTCACTGGCAGGGGCTCATGGGAATTGTAGTCCGTGGACATCTGGAGGGCCGCAGTTTGACTACCCCTGCCCTAAAGAGATGTGACATCAGGCAGGGATTGAACTGGTTGGCTAAGACTCTCCATGCCCCCCCCCCCTTGTCAAGGAATCTGAAGGAACTAAAGACCAACCCCTGCTCCAGATCTCCCACTAGTACAGTTGAACTCCAGAGGACCCAATGGCAGAATCTATGGCATTGTACCCCTCTTAGGCTCCTCCTCCTGTGCCAGGCTCCACCCCTCAAATCCCAAGGAATGTCCCCAGACAGAGCTCTCACTCTTCGCTTCCTCTTATTGTTCAGATTTAGGGGATGTGTGCACTGGACCAGGGACCTTGCTTCTTTGCGTACATCACTCCGTGAAACGTATGTGAGTCATGGGTCATGTGCATTAACGGTGCTATATACATGCTAAGAGTGCCTACCAGTGAATGTCATCATGTCAATTTGAAAGAGGACATCTCGTATTTTAGTGGAGAACAAACATCACATTTTTTCCCTGTCCCAAACAGCCCCTCTGATATATTTTTATCCTACTCTTCCCTCCAAAGAATGTAAGACAGTATTTGTGGCTTTGAAAAAAAGAGTTGGGGTTAATACCCCACTTTTTACTACCTAAAGGAGTCTCAGCACAGTGAACAATTGGCTGCCCTTCTTCGCTCCACAACAGTCACCCTGTGAGACAGGTGGAGTTGAGAGAGCTCTCAGGGAACTGTGACTGGCCCAAAGCCACCCAGCTGGCTGCATGTGTAGTGGAGAATCAAACTTGGCTCACCAGATTAGAAGCCGCCGCTCTTAACCACTAAACCAAGCTGAGTCTCTGGAGCAGCTCTCTTGCAGCTCTCTCTACCATTAGCATCTGCTTGGCTGAGAGAAAACTCAGGGCCAGCCCAGCAAGGTCCTTAGCAGAGTCATGTGGAAATTTCCCTTCTGGAGTCCCCCCCCCCTTTCCATAATCATCAATAGACAGACTGTATTATGTGTGATATCAACCGATAAAACACTTGTGTAACACAGATTTATACTCGTGTCACTTTTCTCGTCTACTGCAAAGGAAGCCGTAGTGCAGGGATGAGGATTTCCCTTTCTTTAATTCTTTTCACTCTACAAACTGGGAAATGCAGATAAGACATGGTCAAGTTGACCTAGATTCTAGTCCGCCTGTGACCCTAAACATGATGTGCATTTGTCAAATGAAATATATATTCCAGAGAGAAGAAACAAGGAAGACAGGAGTAGTTAGCAGACTTAGTCTGACTCTAAAAGGGGAAGCTGGCAGACTAGCATACAGATGACGTTGAGTCCGGAGGGCAGAGAATGTTTTACGTGCCTGTTGCCACATGCAATATTTCTGGGCTCCAATAACGGGGATCCAGTGATTTCCAAGTTGTAACAGTTTTTCGTCTCAAGAGCAACTCCAGCTAGGGATGCCAGTCTCCAGGTGGGACCTGGGGATCCCCCAGAATTATAACTCATCTCCAGAATTAAGTGATCAGTTCCCTTGGGGCCAATTCTACCAGCCCCTCTTGGCTATAGAAAAACTGAATCTCACATAGGAAGATACCATAAATGTTATCACAAAAAACATTGCAGTTACTTGCCAGTTATTTACTGGCAACTCTAGGTGGAGGGAGTTAAGAGCAGTGGTCTTCATGAGGCACAGTTGTAGTAGTAGTAGTGGTGGTGGTGGTGGTGGGTTTTATGTCCCACAGTAGACAGTAGGAAGTAGATGCCCTAGCAAGGTCTCTGTGTCAATAATCTCTGGATGTCAACGTCTTAACACTCTTTCCCTCCCCTTTCTAGAAAGTATATTAGATTCACAAACTTATTTTTGATTCCCTACAGTCCTCCAGGGTCCCATCAGTAAGACGTCAGTCACTTCAAGGGATTAAAATGGTTGCTTATGTTATTACCGACCTCGGGATAAATGACAGAATAATAATAATAAAAAAGAGTAATTCTATTTAGAATTGGCATTGTTGGCCTGACTGACTCTTTAAAGGGCAGAAGGCTGTAGGATTTCTCCCATCAATACCAAAACAGGAGGTGGGCGGAATGTAAATGCCAGAGCGAGGACAACCATTTAGAGTTCTTAAGAAGAGTAAAGCTTGGGGAAATCCCTTAAGCACACACACAGAGAAAGCTTTCCTAAATTAACTGCCAGGGTCTACCCTGTTCAAGTGGAGGAGAGACAATTTTTTGCCCCGAAAAAGAAGAAACGCCGTGCAGCATCAAAGCTGATACATCTAAAGGCAACTGTTGCTCCTCAGTTGCCAACTCCAGGCCAGGAAATCCCTTCATATTTGCGGATGGAACCTAAGGAGTGTGGGGCTTGAGGAGTGAAAGGAACTCAGTAGAATATATGGTTGCCACCTCTATGTTATGTTGGAGGTGGAGCCTGAAAGTAGGGTTTGAGGAAGGAATTGACCTCGTCAGATATACTGCCTTAGATTCCAACCACCAAAGTATTCATTTTCTCCAGGGGAGCTGATGACTGAAATACTGGGGGAATCCCAAGGCCACACCTGGAGGCTGGCAACCTGGAGCTCAGGTTACAAGGCAGCGTCCCCCTGTCAAGCCAGCCATTTTCTCCATGGGAACTGAACTCTGTAGTCTGAAGATCAGCTGTGATTTAGGGAGATTTCCAGGCCTTATATGTAGGCTCACAATCCTATTACAGAGGGATGCCAGTCCCCAGGTGGTCTCGAGGGACCTCCAGACTAAGGGGATTCGTTCGCCTGGAGAAAATGGCTGCGTTGGAGGGTGGACTCCATAGCATTAGACGCTAATGCCTTTCCCACTCCCTCCAGGCCCATCACTGGCCATTTTGGGAGGTGGAGGCAGGTCGACATGACCACATATGGTCATATTACCTGATAAATGTTTAGCAAATTACACATACACTCCCATTCAGGAACCTTTTCCAGGGCTGTTGCAAAATCTTGCTGTAAAGAGAAACAACGTGGTTTATGCAGCTTCTCAGACATGTTTGCATAGATCAGGGGTAGTCAAACTGCGGCCCTCCAGATGTTGATGGACTACAATTCCCATCAGCCCCTGCCAGTATTTTTGCTCGCAGTGGCTCATGGGAATTGTAGTCCATGGACATCTGGAGGGCTGCAGTTTGATTACCCCTGGATGATTGGGGGGGGAGTAACTATGCTTTTCCTTCATTTTAACACCTTTGTTAGGGCAAGATGTTTGTGTTCTACTTAATTTGTGTTGCGGAAATAGGTACGCTTTGGTAACAGTCACACAGCCCGATTGCCAGAAGCACATATAAAAATAAAATAGAAAACATGCATTACGCAGAAATAAAGTCAAATACGGTCACAGTTACAGATAAGTATTAGTGTGCCGTCCTGATGTAGACCAGCTGGCAATATATAACCCTTCCAGGGAAGCTAAATGATATTTTATTGAATGTTTTAGCCACAGTGATGGCAGTCTCCAAACTTCACCACATTAAATCCCACAAGGTTATCAACAATGCTGCAAAGCTATTAATTAGAAATAAAACAGAGAAAAACAGAGCTGGGAGGGATCTCAAAGGTCATCTAGTCGAACCCCAATACAATGCAGGCAATTCACTATTAGTTCCCATCACTCCCCCAGGGAGCCCTGCCAGAGGAAAGAAAAAACCCTCCAGGTGGTAGCTGGAGATTTCCTGTTTTACTATTTATCTCCAAGTGATAAAAAAACAGTGAAAAATCCCCAGTGATCTTGATTAGACTGGACATATCATTAGAACGAGCTCGGTTTGTGATACTTTACCAATGCAAATTAACTTTTTCCTACACATTGTGTATGTGTGTGTGTGTGTGTGTGTGTGTGTGCGCACACACACACACTCACATGTGTGGGAGAAGCACACAATCACAGTATGAATGGACTGGAGGAACTGAGTGCTAAGGAAATTTACAGGACACTACCTAATTTTCATAAATAAACAAAAATGGGGGAAATGAAAGCCAAACTGCAGCCTTCATTGATTTCTTGGGGGTCCACCAAACAGCCTCAGAAGGACCCCCACCTATAACTCCACTCTTGGCAGCTGCAGCTAAGTGGATTTCCATTTCTTTTCCAGCCAGCCCAGACCGGGCAGTTTATGAACCTGCCACTTATTCATCTGGTAGTCTGACCCATGAGAAGTCAACTTGATAATCGATAGCGTGCTTTGCCTCCTCTCTTTTTTTCCCCTGCTCCAGCTCTTAGTGGCACCTTCTGATTAATATCTGCCTTGCAGGAGAAGGATATGAAAAAGATGTCATGCGTAAACAGCATGAACTGCCAGGCTAATGCGGGACACGGAACTACCTGTGAGGAAATGGCAAAAATCAACTAGGGTAGATAAATAAAATCAGAGTCCAGTGGCACCTTTAAGACCAGCAAAGGTTTATTCAAGGCATGAGCTTTCGAGTGCAAGCACTCTGTGCTTGCACTCGAAAGCTCACGCCTTGAATAAATCTTTGCTGGTCTTAAAGGTGCTCCTGGACTCTGATTTTATTGTGCTACTTCAGACCAACACGGCTACTCATTTGAATCTATCCTCAGGGTAGATAGATGTCAGTTCCCGGAGAAGGGGAAAAGGGGCTTGTCCACTAAACCCAAAGGAAACGTTGTTTTGCTTCCTTCTTTTCCTAGGAGCCTGTGGGCTGTCTCTTTCCCCGCCTGCCCTGCCCAAAACCCCCACCGCCTGCACCAAAGGACTCTGATAAAATATGTGATCACTCTCTGCTAAGGCTCTCAGTTCCTCTCTGGTGCAGACGGCAGGTTTTATATGATAAAATTTTAATGACCATGGGCCTGCATATCAATGCAAGGCACCAGGATATTTTCACTAACGCTCCCACGACTAAAGGCTGGCACCGGGTGATATTCCTAGAACTGGATCCGACAAGTCCAGAGATGCAAGCCGAGTTTGAGATAGTGGCCGTTCCAGGGAAAGCCCCCTTATCGTGTCGCTGGAATGGAGATTTATTAATCTTTCCTGTCCAGGCATCTATACTATGGGCTTCACATTAAAAATACGGGACTCAGCTCAGACCAAATGACACCTGTAGAATGCCCAGGTCCCGGCCTAAAAAATAATATTTCAAAAGATCCTGCAATGCAGAATAACCCCCTGGCCCCCCGTTTCCCCCTTCTCCATACTGAGTCAGACAAAAGCAAAACAAAAGAAGAAGAATTGGTTCTTATATGCCGCTTTTCCCTACCCGAAGGAGGCTCAAAGTGGCTTACAGTCGCCTTCCCATTCTTCTCCCCACAACAGACACCCTGTGGGGTGGGTGAGGCTGAGAGAGCCCTGATATCACTGCTCGGTCAGAACAGTTTTATCAGTGCCGTGGCGAGCCCAAGGTCACCCAGCTGGCTGCATGTGGGGGAGTGCAGAATCGAACCTGGCATGCCAGATTAGAAGTCCGCACTCCTAACCACTACCCCAAACTGGCTCTACACCAAAAGCAAAACAAAGGCAACATAGATTACTCAGCTTTATGTAACTGGCTGCCAGACACACATCAGCAATTAACGTTAAGTACAAACTTTGATTTAGAGCAGGCTTTCTCAACCAGGGCTTTGGGAAACCCTGGGGTTTCTTGACAGCCCTGGAAGGGTTTCCCAAATAGGTGGAAGTTAAATTTTAATACATTTTTTTAATCGTTAAGCATTTATGGGGTGATATGTCCATATATGGTCATGTTGACCTCCGCCCCTTCCCAAAATGGACAACGATGGACTCGGAGGGGGAGGGGAGGGGCCCTCGGTGGGTGTGTCCCCAGCCATATTCTTCATGAACGCTCCACTTCTGGGGTTTCTTGAAGCCTGTAGAAGATGTAAGTGGTTTCTCAATGGTAAACAAGCTGAGAACATCTGCTTGAGAACACCCCCTCCCCTTGGAGCCTCATACAGGTTCCCCCTTGGAGCCTCATGAAAGCTCCCATGTTTTCTTCTAGAAGGTCATTGAAGCCCCCTCCCTTTGTCAGATAGGATGGTCTCCCAACTTATGTAGGGTGAAGTGGCAGCTTAAGTCGTTCTCTTCCCTTGGTGGAAGAGCCTAAAGGCTTCCTCAACTCTAGGATGCCTCTTGCCCACTCAAGTAGCTTTTCCCTTGTTGGAAGGGCCACTTAAGTTGGAAGAAGCCTCCTTAGGCTGGAAGAAGGTGACCAACATTGTGTTAGCGAAGTGGTAAGATACAGGCCAGAATAATTTGTATAACTTTACTGGTCCCAAACAAAAACTTCCAGGCCCCCCGCTACGGTGGGAGGTCTCCTATTGGCAAGCAATCAGGATGTCTGTTAGATTGATGCCTGACCTCTCCTTCAAACACGCCCCACTTCCTCGACAATCCCCGGTCCCAACATGAAATATGGCATCAATCAAAGGAAACTCCTTGCTAGATCTTTTGCATTACTGTTGGGATGAAATGGCTAATAAACACCACATTTACTTCACGGAGCAACCGAGACAAAACTGATCTTCCCACAGCCCTCTGATTCCTACAAGCAAAAGCACTTACTGAATCAAATTCTCTATTCATGCACATAATGGGCGACTCAAGAGAGTCTGGTTGGTTTTAAACATTCATCTTGGCCTTTGTGAGTTTTGAGCTTGCACTTCCGCAACAACTTGATCTTGAAACCACCAAAGTGACGGAGCTGATGAGCAAGGCCTGTGACCCTCCAAGCTGAGTGATCCAGCTCACGGGTGGCCTCATTCATGTTGCAGAGAGACACACTGATTCCTAAGGACCTGTCCTGCTCTACAATCAAACCCTACAAAAAGGGTTCCCTTTTTTTTTTTTGAGTCTGGGGGCATCTTTGGCATTTTGACAGAGGGTGGTAAGTGGCACCTTCAAGGGGCAGAGGCATGGCCTGCCTCCCCACTTTATGAAAGAACTGCAGAAGAGGAATGGGAAGAAACTATGGGAAGTGTGGGGAAGTAAGGGAGAATGGCAAGGGGGAAGTTCTTTGGGAGGGGGTGGGTAAGATGCGCTGTTGTCCTTTGCCCAGCTGGCCCTTATGAAAGAACCTGTGTGCTGGGCTCCACCGTTTGTGGGGAGCCTCGAAAAGAAGGTGTTCCTGGGTTGGGCAGCAGCATCTTCCTGGGTGAGGCGACAGCTGCTCACATGGAGGGGTGGCTGAAGAAGCTCCTACAGGGGCCGATGCCCATGGGGCATTCTTGGCTTCACCTTCCTGGGCACGAGCAGGCCTGATTGGTGGGGGAAGCTTGACACGTGTGTCACTTGGACCCAGTGGGGGGGCTGCTGGTGGATTACCCTCCCCACATGGTCTGTGGTCTGGTGGCTGCAGTCTGGAGAGGGGCAGTTTTTGGATCCATCCCCTTAATTGTGTGCCTCTGCTCATCTGAAGAAAAATAAAAGTTATGGGTTCTTATGCCAAAAGAAATTTGAGTCTTATGTATGTCTACTCCTTACGCACAGGAACCTGTCACCTTGCCCTGCAATTACAGGTTATCTCCAGACTACAGAGTTCAGGTGTCCTGGGGAAAATGGACTCTTTTGAGGGTGGGCACCGGGGCATTACACCCCACGGATGTCCCTGTTCCCCCCTGCCCAGGCTCCATCCTCAAATCTCCATGTATCTCCCAACTGGGATCTGGTAATCCTGCTCCCCACCCCCAACAGTGGCCAGGGGGGACCTGGCAATGCTACCCATGCACACAGGCGAATGCTGGCAGGGGCTCATGGGAATTGTAGTCCATGGACATCTGGAGGGCTGCAGTTTGACTACCCCTGGTTTAGAAGAACTATTTCAAAGCTGGACAAAACCTCTTCCCATCACACATAAAATTTATGTGCCGGAAGAGTCAAAAGATGCCCCACTGGTTCCATGGGAGCGTCTACATTTTTTTTTTAGTAGTTGTCGAAAGTAGAAATCCCTTTTTTGAAGGGGGAGAAAGTGAAGTAGGTGTGAGCAGCCATGTAGTAGCTCATTTGCTGTGTTAGGCCTCCGAGTGCTGTGCCTGAAGGCATGCCACAGGCTTTACCTCATAAGCCAAGCATTTCAGTGGCGCATTTGAAGTGAGCACTCTGCACCAGTGCACCGCTTAAGGCCCAGGGAATGCTACAGCTGTGGCATTAATTAAGAGGTTTACACTTTGTCTAGAGGACAGGGGAATGCAAATAGAGGTAACAGCCGCATCAGCTTTTCAAAAAAAAAAATGACATTGTTAAGGTTTTTGTTCATGTCAGATACAGAACAGTCAAATTGTGCAGCTTTGTTTTCCCCCTGAAAAGGAGATGTACCCTCCAATTCACATTGCCCTCCCCCGGAAAGAGATGTCACTAAATCCAAGAGGCCATTAAGCGTTCTCCTCCAGCTTTCAAAACGGTTGTGTAGAGGTTAGACTATTTGGGCAGAAATTAAGTGTTTTTCTTCTAAGTGGGAGAGCTGGTTGTATGCTTTATGCCAGGAGTGTCCAACTGCGGCTCTCCAGATGTGTCTGGACAGCAATTACCATGTGGCCCTGCGAACACATGCCAGCAGGGGCTCATGGCGATTGTAGTCCAGGGACAACTGGAGAGCCACATTTTGGCTATTTTGGCTTTATGTACTCCCACTGCAAATTAGTGGGATGTGAAAGGGCTTAATCCTAAACAGACCAATGTTGCATAGGGGTTAGAGTGCTGGGAAACCATATGAGTGACCTAGGTACACATCCCCACATGGCCATGAATCTCACTGAGTGACTTTGGGCCAAAAACTCACTCTAGTGTTGCCAGACTCCCCCCCCTCCCAAGTGGAGGTAGGTCCCCCTACTGCCAGACTGTGCCCCAATCAGCTGGCAGGCAGGGAGGCCTGGGTCCAGTTGCCAGTGATACACAGGAAGCGATAACATCATGCCAGCAACTTCCACATGATACTCTGGTGTCCAAACAAAACTCTACGATAGAGGGCAGTTTTACCATAGAGTTTTTGCTCAAATACCATAGTGTGATGCCAATGACATGACATGACAAGAGCCTCCCCCAAATCCCCCATAGCTTGCCAGGAAGGACCTGGCAACCCGATCTCACTGGCATGAGATAAGCACAATCTACTGAGAAGGCTCTGGCCCTGGTTGAGGCTAAGCAGGTTTATTTAGGGCCACTGCATGAAAAATCTCCAAGAACCTCCCAAGTAATCCCAAGTTTCTGAATCACATTTATCATTTCCAATATGGTGGTGATAGTACTGCTGGTGGTGGTGGTGGTGAAGAAGAAGAAGAATTGGCTTTTATATGCCACTTTTCTCTACCCAAAGGAGTCTCAAAACAGCTTACTGTCACCTTTCCTCTCCTCACAACCCTGTGAGGGAGGTGAGGCTGAAAGCCCTAATATTACTGCTTTCCCGACCAGCTTTATCAGTGCCGTGGGGAAGTCCAAGGTCACCCAGCTGGCTGCATGTGGGGGAGGAGTGACACCACTACACCAAGCAGGCTCCCACAGCTTTTGGAGACTAGGCCTGGACTGCAACCGGGGAAGTGGTCTCCAGTGCTGTCTAGTGATGTCAGCGGCCATCCAAACTTCTAGGAAAGGCTGCATAACCCCTTGGGAACACTCAACCCCAGAATTCCCAGAAACCTGGTTGGGAATCCCTGACATAGGGAATGGGCCTATACTGGAAGAAGAGAGCCGCGCTAAAGATATCCAGGAGCCGGACGATTTATCATTTTAAAGGTCAAAACCAGTCCTTTGGATTCTGCCCAGAAACTTAACTGGAAGTCACGGAAGTTCTTTCAACTTAAATAGGGTGTCTTCTTCATCTCCTTTTGTCTGTTAAGGAGATATGCTGGCACTTCCTTGTCTCAAATTGTGTTCTGCTACACTTTAGATGTGCAGAGAATAAAGCAAGGACCTGACAGAGCCCCGTCTTCCCTATCAGCCCTTGTGCACCGCTTTATGGTTGAAGAACGGGAGTCCTTTTGCGGTAACAATCTGCCTTTGCATCTCCACAGCTGCCTCTACCTGGCGGCACACTCTGCTGTTCAGAGGCAGAGCATGTGTGGAAGAGTGATAACTTTTGAACCTGTCCTTTTTGAGCGACGTTACTACATGAACAATTCTCACAAGATCTCTGGAATGACAACCGGCAGAATTCCAGCACTCTTTCCTATCCAGGTTAGCTCTGGTCCCTTGGCACCTTTCGTCTTATCACCTGTTGGCTAACCATATTCTAAAGACTGAGCTACAGCACAATTTGTAGAGCTATTATTGTGAAAGACATTCTTCTTCTTCAGCTAGGGTTTCCGGGGGGGGGGGATGTGTGGTAGGGTTGCCAGATCCAGGTTGAGAAACTCCTGGAGATTTGGGAGTGCCTGTGAAGGACAGGGGCCTCCGGAGGGTACAAGGCCAAGGGCCGGACTCCCTTTTCAGCACAGGAACTGATCTCTGCAGCCTGGAGATGAGCAGGGGGATCCCCAGGTCCCACCTGGAGGCCAGCATCCCTGCCTTCAACATCTGCAGAAGACCTCTTCTATTAAGGTGTGGCATGCAATTTTTACATACTTATTTTAATCAAGAAGAAGAAGAAGAAGAGTGCAACACTTCAGTGGGGCTTTTTTGCTACCCAGGTTCATGGTCCCACAGTAGTGGAGAACAACATTACCCTTTCCAAAGGACTCTGAATACAGTCACTGCCATATTTTCTGACTATTTTCGTTCAGGTTTCTTTGATGGCTCATGCAAACTCAGCCAAAGCTACCACCCTCAATCTAGAACACCTATGTCTGTGTTAATCTTGTGTGCTTAGAGAAAGTATACGGTGTGAGGGGAAACAATCAGAAAAGGGAAATGAACATCCCAACCAGGCAGAAAAAGTGAAAATACAGAAAACTGTTTTTGTACATTTGCACCATCCACAATTTGGCATCCAGGTCTTTGTTCAGAAATGATGTCATTGTGTCACTTGACAGCCTCATTCATACCTCGGCTGCAATTCAGGGTGGCTAGCGATGCAGACTGGGCAACCCTACTAGCGCCTCCAGATTCCAGAGAAGCTGAAAGGCAGCCAGGGGCCAATCAGAACTGATTCAAGCCAGCTTAAAAGTGAACGGAACAAAATGGGGCTCAGGAGAAGCCCAGGAGGAAAGATATATAAAAGACAAGCCACAAATCACTGGAGGCACTCAGGAGATGACAGGAGTCCCCTGTTGCTGGAAATGGAGAAAGATAGCACAGCAAACAAGGCAGTCTCTTATATGGTTTTGGTAATATCCCCTGGCCACGGTGACGTCAGCACATCATATTAACATTGTGCTTTTCCATGGGGGGGGGAGTGCGGTGCATTTGGAATATGGGGAACCCCCACCCAGACCAGTGGCTCTGAAAACCCTACCTGATACCCATAACAATACCTCTGGAAGTGTTCACTTTGTGATAACTTGTTCTCACAGAGAAATCATAACAGAATGTGCTATGCTTCGTGAGTGATGTCCGTGTACTATCTGAAACAGCTCTGAGGTTCTCTGGAATTTGCATTCTTCTCCAGACAGGGCATAAGTGGTTTCTTGTGCATGGAATCAAACAAGAATGAATAAGTCATTCTTAAAGGTTAAATTATTCAGCCAGTGCACCACCTTATAGGAAGGGTTCGTTTCCCCCCCTTACATCCAGTTGCTTGGTCACTGCTAGCTTCTTTTAATTTAGTCCTAAATACCCCTTTGCAGATGTAGCCATAGTCGTAGTAGTAGTAGTTGTTGTTGTTGTGAATCTTGTGGCAATACTTGGACATCCCTGGATAGTAGAGTTGCCAACCTGCAAATTGTCAAGGTAATGTTTTTAAGCAGAGTATAGATAACCATCTGACAGAAATTCTGATTCTGTGAATTTAAGATTCTAAGTGGGTGGGCAGAAGGGATTGTGTCCGTGCTTGGCTCTTGTGGTTGAGAAAGGCAGACATAGTATACGATTATGTATCACCTGGCAAGGCCTATCCGTTTAGGGTTGACAACTGCCCACTGGTAATGGGGGATTTCCTGACACCACGTAGCTGGGGAGGTAAGAGCAAAATGGGGGAGGTGAAATAGGAAGCTAGCTGTCTGCCTCCCGGGTATGTTGATGCCACTTCTATCAACTCTATGACATAATCAAACTCTATGGTTAAATGGCTAAACTCTATAGCAAATACTGGAGTTGTCACCCTCAGTGTGATGGTCACTTCCAGGTTGTGCTGGAAGGGGTATCAACACAGCAGGGATGCTGATTACCTCCCCACATAAATCCCCACTCCCCCCATCTCTCTCCAGTTGTTGGGCCAAGCTTGCCATCCGTACATCCGACGCACTCCGTTCCTCTTAATGCCAGTCCCGATCGGTCCTTTCATCAGTTGTGGAGTGTCTTAGCAGCCTATGAAGTCATTAAATCTTAACTCACGAAGAACAGACGCTGACTGAAATATTTAAAGTTTCTCCTAAACTTTTGATCTTGTTTATAAATTTGGAGTCTCAATGTCAACAGAGATGAGAAACATCTCCTCTGCCCCCACCCAATGAGGGGAGAGGGTTTTTTTTAAAAAAAGGAAATGTCTCTCATCGAAGGCTCCCTCATGAAAGCTAAGCAGAGTGTTAGATCTTAAGAGTGTGCATCATGCAAATGTTTAACATTTATTATTGATTTCCTGCCAAACAGCACAATGTTATTTCTCAGAATGATTTGCTCACAGGCTGGTATCTTCATCGGTGGAAACAACAAATAATAATAATAAAAAAATCAGGCCTGAATTGCCTCAAGGAAACACAGAACCTACAATCTAATATCCACGTTGTCCTCAACAAATTATTTCCCATGCACATCCATTCACTTTGAAGTAAAGCCAGTGAGTATAAAGAAAGTGTGCACAAGGTTTACTTGCTTCTTGCATTACAGGTTGGATTCGGATGTAAGATGGCCATGTTTGAAAAGGCCATGCTGAGATTTGTGGGACCAGAATGGATAAAAGAACCATGCGAGACAAGAGGAGGATGGGAACTGGGTGAGACTGGCCTTGTTCTCTCTTACCCCCAAAGAACAATTGGTAAAATTCAATGACACATTTTGCCAGTCTTGGAAGGATATGAGATATTTATGTGAGCACACTAATTCATACATTGCAACATGCTTAAATGGTTCTGGGGAGATTTATTTGTCCCCTTTGGAAAATGCACATGTACTGATGGTTTGCTAATGGGGCAAATGGCAGATTCCTCTAGAACAGAGGTGGCCAAACCATAGATCTCCAGATGTCCATGGACTACGGTTCCCATAAGCCCCTGCCAGCATACGCTAGCAGAGGCTCATGGGAATTATAGTCCATGGACATCTGGAAAGCCACAGTTTGGCCACCCCTGCTCTAGACCAGGAGTAGTCAACCTATAGTCCTCCAGGTGTCCATGGACTACAATCCCCATGAGCCCCTGCCAGCAAATGCCATTTCAGACTAGAAGGGGTGGGGGGAATGTATGGATTTCAGTCCCAATTTGAATCCATGCCTCACATATCTGAGAATCCACATAAAGCTACCTCATGCTGAACTAGACAACTGGTCCACCAAGGTCAATACTGTCTCCTCAGGTGTACAGCTGCTCTCTAGGATTCACACTGCCTACCACCTGATCCTTTCAGCTAGAGTCTGAACCTGAGACCTTCTACATGACAACCTGGTGGTCTACCACTGAGCTATGATCCCTCCCTTTTGACACATTCACACATTCAGAATTTGTGAACATCACAGCAACATAATGCAGAGCACGATGACAGTGGCCCTGGCGAGGCATTTTACAATGACTGGCTACACAGCGATGGGTTTCAAGTTCTGGGTGATAGAATGTGTTCAGGTTCAAGCCAGAACTGTTTTAAGACTGCTTAGAAAAAGAGAACTATTCTGGATTCACAAGCTGAGCAGTATTTCTCCATACGATTTAAATGAGATGGGTCAGATGGCAAGTTTTTCCCCAGTCACTTTTTGTCACTACGTTCTATGAGATACGTGAGAATACACTCAGGCTGAGATAGGGCTTCAATGAGGTCCATATAAAAGGTTTGTAATAGGTGCGTTCTTTGGTTTGAATAAATATTGTAATTGGGGGTCTCCAAGAAACATATGTGAATTCGTTTTATTAGTGTGGGAGCCTCTTCAGGTGAGTAATCAGCACCCTAAATGTTTATACATACATACATACACACAGCCCGTTGCATTCAGGAACAGATTGGGGGTGGGGGGTAGAAGAACTCTGCAGAAGGCCTCCCCCTCCCCGCAGCACCTGGAAAAGCTTCAGGCAGCTGTTTTGGAATTCACCAGCAGGAGCAGCTCTCATGCAGCAGGGATCTGCAGCCTCCAAGCCTCAGAGGGAAGTGGAAGGAGGAGGGGGTGGTCAGGGGTGGGGGACAGAAGACGATTGGCTGGCCACTGGACAAACAGGCAAGCTGGGTGGAGGAGGAGGCACCCTCCTCCTCCAACCACCCTGAGTGCCACCCTGAGTGGCCATTAAGTGCTGATTGGCACTTAAGCCATGAGACATGCTCCTCCTCCAAGCCATATATATGCACACAGTTAATAGATATTTGCATAACAATGCTCTTCATAATATCTATTTTTATCTATTTTATCTATTGTTTACCACCTTATATTCCCCATTATTACATCACATGAGTGTATTTAAATATTAGACCACTGAAGAAGGCCCCAAGAGGGGTTGAAATGTGTTTGGTTTACTGGTTTCTTGTCATTTATCCATGTGACAAAATGTTTTGGATTTGTTGAATAGTGCATGGTATATGTTGATACTTTTACATTTTATATGTGCATGTGTATTGAAAGAAATATTTGCATCTTGATAATGAATGTCTATTTTACTGCTGCTCATCCTTTGGGTTCCTAGCTTGTTTGGGTTACTTTGTTCCCACTATTGTTGTTTCATCAAAAAAGATATAAAATCATATGAAATCAACAAAACCATATAAATTGCACAATTGCATTAAAGTTAAGTCTTGCAATTTCAGACACGCCGCCTGTTTCTTTTATGGCCGTACATTTGTAGGTTTGAGCATTGTAGGTGAGAACAAGACCCATAATCTCCATAATAGCACCGTTCCGCCATACACTGTAGAACATACAAGAATAAGTTGACAGTGGTTCTGGTTTATTAGACCAACAACTGTTCTTGGTGCATGTGTGTATCAGTGCAGTGTGTATCAGTGCAGTGGTCCCCAACCTGCGGGTGCCGGTGCCGGGCCGTGAAAGCCATGGCGCGGGGCCGCGGCTCCCTCTCCCCGGCCCCCCCGCAGTAAAAAACTTCCCAGGCCGCAAGGTTGCGGCCCGGGAAGCTTCTTACTGCGGGAGGGCGGGGAGAGGGAATCATGGCCACACCGCGCACTGCACATGCGTGGCCGGGCCGCGCATGCGCACATGCGCCATGCGCTGCTGAAATCACACATGTGTGCACTTTCACACATGCGCGCATGTGCGAAAGTGTCACACATGCGCGATTTTGGCCGTGCATGGCACATGTGTGATGCGCGGGCGCGGCCCATGCATGCGCGATGCGCGGGCGGGGCAGTTGCCCTGCCGGTCCCCAGCCTCAGAAAGGTTGGGGACCACTGTATCAGTGAACACTGAGTTGGGCCCATTGAGCTGAACAGCGTCTGGTCCTGTTTACAGTGACAGTGGTTTTCTTTCTATGTTATCAACTTGCAGCTCTTTGTTCGTATTATTTGATGTTCAACCATAAAATCATAGAATCATAGAGTTGGAAGGGGCCATACAGGCCATCTGTATTGTACAGGCCAACCAGGACTGTTGAGTCTTTGGGTTTCAATCCAGAAGCTAAATTCAACGCCTGTGTTTTTAATTTGCATCTTACGTGTTCAGTACAATGAATTGATGTTGTTTAATTCGTTTTTAACGCTGTTCCTGCTCAGCCTTCATGGTACCTAATTCTGGTCATTTCTCTACTGTCAACCAAGCAGGTAACTGTTTAGACTGCACTGAGACTACAAAGTTTCCTCCTGGAAACTGGCATGGGATGTAGGGCAGGGGTAGTCAACCTGTGGTCCTCCAGATGTTCATGGACTACAATTCCCATGAGCCTCTGCCAGCATTTGCTGGCAGGGGCTCATGGTAATTGTAGTCCATGAACATCTGGAGGACCACAGGTTGACTACCCCTGATGTAGGGGACTCACTGGGCACAGCTGGGAGGCCCATCTGACATCTAGTGGCATATCTGTATCACTGCCCACACGACCCAGAAATGGTGTCATCACTCCTGGGACAGTGGGGTGACGCTCTGATATTTGGGCAAAAAACTTGATGGTAAATTTGACTTCAACCAAAGAGTTTCTGCCCAAACACCAGAGCATTGCCCCCAATGATGACATGATGTCATTTCCCGGTCATGTGGGCAGTGACAGCATACATCAAATGGATCTCTGTCTTTTTTTTGGGGGGGGGGAAGTTCCCCCCGCTGGCCATCTGATCAAGGTCCTCAACTTCCACCAGAGGATCTGGCAACCCTAAAACTACACAACCAGGCTTTGCTTCGTTGGCATCTCCACCCACCAAGCATAGCTGCTGCCAGCGTTTGCCCTGCCAAGGACATCTGGAGGGCCGCAGTTTGACTACCCCTGGTTTTTACTCTGGCAACAAAGGGATGGATGGGGGAGGGAACTGCAGTTGTAACAATCCTACACAACCCAGGTGCCTGGATGCTGAGATCAGGATTTGTTCTTACTTTTTGTTTCACATTGCTTTCCTGAATGATGTTCCTGGGATTATTTCCCATGAGCATCTGGGATTCCATACGCAGAGAGAGATATAACAGCCATGGCAGATGTAAAGAGAGATCACCACTGAATGCCACTGAGGACTTGACAGTGAAAGGGGGGGGGGGAGGGCTGTAAGATACATTTAAAGGGAGGGGGAGAAAAACCTTGCAGGGATGAAAAGAGAGCTCCGAACCCCCCCCCCCCCCCCCCGCATCAAATGGCTCAGGCCTCCGTTGTTTATTCAGATGGGTTGAAAAAATATGTCTATCCACCTGTCAGCATCCTTGTAATGGGCCCTCCGGCAATTGGTGCTGAAAGTAATGGAAAGATTTCCCCTTGCTCGGGCATACGGGGAAACATGAATTGGATGTGCAACAGCCAGAGGGTTCAAAGAGGCAAGTCAGCAAGGCCCGGACTTTACTACGCTGCCTTTCCATTTTGTTCTCGACCCTGGTGCATCACAGAGAGAAATCTGGCTCGAGACGGCTGTGCGTGCGTGTGTGTGTGTGTGTGTAAAATGATAGGTGGATGACAGCGAAGCAGTGGACTGCAATGAGAACATGAAAAGGAAACCACAAATCTTATTATTATAACATAAACTGCCACCAGTCAGGTAGCGGGCTTTCGAGTTTCTAAAGGGTTTGCATCCTTAACTAATCTGCAAAGGCAGGGGTAGTCAAACTGCGGCCCTCCAGATGTCCATGGACTACAATTCCCATGAGCCCCTGCCAGCGAACGCTGGCAGGGGCTCAAGGGAATTGTAGTCCATGGACATCTGGAGGGCCGCAGTTTGACTACCCCTGTGCAAATGCATCCGATTAAAAATGCAGTGTCATTGAAGGCAGGGGTACACGTGTGGAAGGTCTCAGCAGAGCGCCATGTCCTCGAATCCCCCTCCAGTGCCTCCAAGAGAATTGCTCTCTGTTGTTCGGAGATCAGTTTCAAGTCTGGGAGATTTCCAGGCCTCGCAGAATGGCGGGCTTCTGGCATGGAATCGAGGTCAAAAGCTTTGCGTATCGAGGCCCACGCTGCTTTTATGTATAGGGCCCACGACAGATGTGGAATGACTTAATTCATTACATCAGCAGATTGTCAATTAATTCAAGCAAGTGGGAAAATCCTTTTTGCCTAATGTATGGCATTATAGGAATTAGCAACGTGGGCCTCAGTTTATTGGGCAGAGCACACGCTTTGCAGGCAGAACTCATCCCGGACTGGATCAGAACTCGGCATCTTGTGAGGTATCAGGACTGGGACATCCAGTTCTTGGCCTGATATCACTCGTGCCAGTCAGAGGAGCCAAGGTAGGCACTGCATGGACTCAGGAGAGAGCAGTTTCATATTTTAAAAGCCACCCTAACCAGGCATGGTCAAGGGTGCAGATATTTCCGAAGTTGTTATTAGTGCCATGTTTGATTTTGTGGATATTTTGCACATGGGATCATGATAGGAAGTCCCAACCCCATCCCAAGAAAGGCAACCTTTCACCAAAAGCATGGGAAAATTGCTGAAAACCGATCTTATGAATTGTAACAGCACAAGAAATAAGGATTGGTCGAAAAGGTAATGAACAAGTGAATCTCAAAAGTTACGTGTCTGGGCTAAACATACTGATTTACAAGGTTGTTCCCTGACTATAGATATCTTAGTTAACTGTATGAGTTTCCAATAATTTATATCTGCATACATTTACATATGGATAAAAAAATGACATTGAAAAGGGGGAAATACTCTGTTTTTAGATGAGGTAAGTATGTCTTTCAGAAGGCAGAAAAGGCACCACCTCCTAGGGGAGATACATGGATGTAACTTGACTAGGAGCATCCCTGTCTAGAGTAGTCAGGTCTCCTGCCAACAGTCTGACAGAATTACCTGGGTGAACCCAGAAATGACATCACACCATTCTAGGATTCAGCAAATGCTCTACGGATCCTAGCACAGTATTTTAAAAGAATCATCTGATTAAGTGACTTACCATCGACTAGATATTGGGGTGGATACTATAAGGCGCCTCCTTGGGCAACAGTCATGTGGAATGGAGGCTGTAATAAGGTGAAAAAACTGGCAAATGTGAACCAAAAAAACTACACAAAACTGGTGAGACCCATCTTACCGTAGCCGTATTGGTGTGTGAATATTTACCCAGCTTTCTAATATCATTGGAGGTAACGTTCAAAAATGGAGAGGAAAAAAGAAGCTGAAGAGGGAAAAGAATTGACCCACGGGTAGTCAAACTGCGGCCCTCCGGATGTCCATGGACTACAATTCCCAGGAGCCCCTGCCAGCATTTGCTGGCAGGGGCTCATGGGAATTGTAGTCCATGGACATCTGGAGAGCCGCAGTTTGACTACGGGAGATCTGGTGGCTGCATGAAGCTAATCAATTGGCTCCCATGGACAGAACTGGCAAGACATCCGCATCTTTCACACTCCACAGCCATCTTGGTGATTAAATGTTTCTGCCTAATAGATTAAAGGATTTGCTAATTTCAGAGTTTCGGCAAGGCGCTGTGGATTTCATAGTGAGGGGAGCGCATTCACTTAACCCACGAATTAGGCCGAGTGGTTGCCAATTTCACGAATTAGGCGGGGGGTGTACTTAATTTGTAAATTAGGGATAGGCATTGTGGCTGCGGTGAATAAAGCAATAATCTGAGGCTACTTCGTATCTTCCTTTAATGAAAGACTTTAACAACTGAGGCATGGAGTCTGCAACGGAACCCGCCACAAACAAGCGTGTGGCTTCTTGCCACTGGAACTCTGCATAATCCATAATCCGATTTCTGCCCAATAACTCGGGGAGGGGGAGGGGGGATTTCCAGGCAGCCAATTTAGATATAATTAACAAGTGCCATAAATCTGAAATATTGGTGATGAATATATTTGGTTACTCTGAGCAATTCATCTTTGTCTCAGCTGCGTTTCTTTTTAAGGTCTATGATTTTGTGGGTAGAAGAAAAGTCTGTATATTACTTTGTACGCAGAAGCAATATTAATAAAATACTAGTAATTAAGCCCGCTGCAGCTTAAATGCAGCGGGCGCTAGGGTGGCATTGGATTTGGGAGGGGGGGTGGCAGTGGTCTGTGGGCGGACTGTAGGCCGTGGAGGGGAGGGCGAGACAGTCCGGCGTCGTCCGGGGGGCTCCTGTGGGCGTTTGGCGGTGCGGGCTGTACCTGGATCGTGCGAGGAAGTGGAGGCGTGTGAAGCGTAGCGGGAGCAGCAGTTGGAGGCGTCCCGGGGCGGCGGCGAGCTGTGAGCGGCGGGCGAAGGCTGGCGCGGCTGCCGGAGGGGCCAGGAGCGCGTTCTTTCGTCGGAGCTCTGATGGCGGCGTTCTTGCAGCAGCGGCGGTCTGGCGTGGCGAGAGGCGCTTCGAGGGACCCCCATCGGCGAGAGATGCCGGTTGGAGTGCCTGGCAGTGAACAGCCCCTCGCGCCGTGCCAGGGCGTCCCGCGCAAACGACTCGCCGGCTGGCCAGCCGGCCTTTGCATGACTGGAAAGCGCCGCACGCCGCGTGGAAACTTGCGCGAGCCCACCGGCGCATGACCTGCCGCTTCCGAGCCGCCCGCAGCCTGCTGGGGGCGCGCGCGCAGGGGATGCCAGCCGGTGGCGTCACCAGGCGTGGGCCTTGGCCGGCCGCTTTGCTCGGCCCTTCTCTGCCTTAAAAGGACAACGCTACGCGTATGCAAAGCAGCTCGATTGAGAAGAGAGGGAAGCCGTGGGAACGACGCATGCGCACGACGAAGGGAAGTTGAGCCCCAGAGTCCGGACGGGGCTCGCTCGCTCGCTTGCAGCGGAGACACACAACAGGCGCCGGACGACAGGGCACCACGGCACGGCCACGCGGGTTGCGGGCGGTAAGCGCTTGCCTCGGGGGGCTGCAGGGGTCGGCCGGGCTGTGCGGCGCCCGGCGAGCAAGTTTCCTCCTCCTAATCGCGGCTTTTCTGCGGTCGAGCCTCCTTGTTCCCCGAAGCGAGCTGCTCGCCTGGGGAGGAGGGCTTCCCCCGCCGGGACGGGGCAGCTGGCAAGGCGGCGCTGGCTGCAAAGGAATGGGCCCGGGACGAAAAGTGCCGCGCGAAGCAACCGGCCGGCGGACTCGCCGCCTCCGCCACGCCGCTGGCATTGTTGCAGGGCGAGCATGCGGCTGCTGATGCGGACTTTTTCGAGAGGGAGCCCAGGCGTGGGTCGGGGGGGGAATGGTGGCACGGTGGGGCTCGTGGGCCGCTTCTCGGCTCCCGGGCGCTCGCGCTCTCTTTTGCAAAAACCGGAGTTTCGCTCTGCAGCCATTGCACGGAGCGCTGCATTCCCCGAGTTGGAGGTGGCTCGCTCGGAAAAGTTGGCAGCGGCCAGATTGCAAGTCCCTTGCGGACCGGGGGCGCGCGGGTGCTGACAATGGGTGGGCAGGGCTGGCGCGGTTGCCGGAGGGGCTAGGAGCGCGTTCTTTCGTCGGAGCTCTGATGGCGGCGTTCTTGCGGCAGCAGCGGTCTGACGCGGCGAGAGGCGGTTGGAGTGCCTGGCGCTTCGGGAGCAACTTCGGGAGGCGCTTCGGGAGCAACTGCGCGGCTCGCAGTTGCTGGGGCTGGGAATCAGAGGGACCAATCGGCAGGCGCTTCGCGCCTGCCGATTGGTCCCTCCGATTGTGTATCGTGAGGAAGGGTCCAATCCGGACCCTTCCTCATCACGGACACATCCCGCCTCGGCAGGCCTTAACGAATTATTTAGTCCGTGGCGCCCGTGGCGCCACGGGCGGTTTAAAGATTAATAAAAGTTGGATTGAACTGTGTCCAGACTGGGAGGCAAGGCTGTTGAGAGCCCCCCTCCCCCCAAAATAAAAAATACCCAGACAAAAATTCCCTCTGGGACTCCTCTCACACATTAAAGAACATTTTGTTCTTTTATTTTTGTTCTCCAGAGCAGGGGTAATCAACCTGTGGTCCTCCAGATGTCCATGTACTACAATTCCCATGAGCCCCTGCCCGTGTTTGCTGGCAGGGGCTCATGGGAATTGTAATCCATGGACATCTGGAGGACCACAGGTTGACTACCCCTGCTCCAGAGCACACCAAGTCACTTAAGGAACGGAGAGAGGAAAGCCTCTTTGGGGCTGATTCACACATTACAAAGTCATGTATTTTGGGACCTGTGTGATATCCAGAACAGATCACGTCCACAGCATATGGGGAGAGGAGGCTCAATTCCCTCCTCACACACCAATTTTCTGATCCAAAACATACACACCAATTCCCCAGCTGAAACTGGTCCCAGCAGTTATGGTTTGCCCTCGTTGGTGAACCTCACAGTAGCTGTCAATCCCCAGAGGGCAAACAGCTGTTCTCAAGGCAGGTTTCACATCGGGGAAAGGGTGCTGGAGCTCCTCTACACTGGGAATTCGGTTTCAACCACACACCTGACCTAGGGCCTGTCACAGTTCTCTCAGAGATCTCTCAGCCCCACCTCCCTCACAGGGTTTGTGTTGTGGGGAGAGGAAGGGCAGGTGATTGTAAGCCACTTTGAGATTCCTTTGGGTAGTAAAATGTGGGGTACAAAACCCCTCCAGCTCTTCTTCTTCCTGTCGCTGAACCGGTTCTCTGGAGAGGCGGCCCAGAAACATTCCAAATCAATCCCAGCTGACGCTCACAAGGGGATGGCAGAAAAGAGGGAACTTCTTGGACAGCTGAGGAACACCTCAGCCAGATTTTATTCAGCACTAAGTGGGCACTTGACTGAGAGGCCTTCTGGCGGATTTTCTCCTCTTTGTTTTCCATTAAAACAAAACAAAACAAAAAAACCCCGACAGCTATCAGGATCACTTGTGTCTAGCCAAGATTCTGAAATTGGGCCTAATAGCTTCAGAGAAGAAAGAAATCAGGAAAGTCTCCCCTCCCCTCCCCTCTCCTCCCGTGTATGTTTAATGCTAGGGGTCTATATGGTTCTCATCTGCCAAGCCAATGAGGTGTGCTCTCACCTGACGCAGTTCAAAGAAATTTCCTGGTTTTTCAAGATAAATGTTCACCCCACCAGAGGAGAGAGGCTTAATTCAAAGTCCGGTATCTGTATCCAGATTCCAAAGCAGGTAAACCGTAACTACTCATTACAGACGAGCAAGCGGTGGATTACCTGCCCAGTTCTAATTTGCTCATGTTTGCCTCTGGAACACAAGCTCCCCCAGCAGAAAATCAGTCACCCAGCCCAAGCAAATATAGCCCTGCAGTGCCTTCAATTTACATTTGCAGACTTTCGCCCAGGCTAGAAATGACTTTCTCCTCCCGCCCCCCTTCAATCTCCCTTGGGAATTTATAAGCAACCTCTATAGTCATGCCTCTGGCAAACTGGCAAACATTAAATATTTCCTCCTACCCACTTTCCCAGTGAAATGAAATAGAACAGAAAAGAGGACCTAAATAAAGTTCTCAAGTCTACTTGCGTGCAATCACATCCGCAGCTGATCGGCTACATTAGCCCTATTATTAACATGATGCTTCTGCCCCATCAGTCATTTTCGGTTCCTACAAATCTTATCAAACCAAAGATTTTGGGGATAAAGTTATAGCATAAATGGGCTCATTTTATCATAGCCGGTTTGAATGAATCAAAAAGAGAATCCAAGATTTCCAGATGTGGAACTGTTGGGGAATCCGTTCTGATTTCCATCCCAAAACCCCTATGAGGTTTGGAAAACACTGTTTCTCTTATTGTCGCTTTGAGCTCTTATGTCTGTATTCTGAGATTTAATTCAGTATCACAGCACTACAAGGCAGCTAAAAGGCCAGCATGAATTTCTCTTGGTGAGACACACGTGGATGATCACTTGACTACTAGGTGCCACGGAAAATGATCGCTTCCCCAAAAATCCCCTACATAATTTCTCGTTAATGGATTTCAGAACTCCTTGCGAGGTTAGACAATCATCTAGTCTGCTAGCCCCTCTGGAATTTACACATGTACGGTTGCCCCAGTTATCAATTGTATGATGCCTATTTATATAATCACTATCTTATTTAATAAACATAATTTCATCGGTGTGTAAGCATCGCTGCATAGAATATTCTTAGGGCAGGGTGACATTTTGCCTAATGTTTAATGAAAGCTCAGATGGGACTTTTATCTAGGGGAAGACGCAGAAGTTATGAAACCGGAAAGTTGTCTCCTTTGGGAGAGCAAACAAGTTGCTCGCAAACCCAGGGCCTTGCTGCACAAGGACCAATGTTGCCAATTGGTTCCACAAAGCGGAAACACTATTTTAAATAGTGGAATCTCGGCATTCTGCATACCTGCACTTGTCGTGGATTCCAGTAGCGTTTCATTCGTTCCCCACAGGTTTCTGGTCTCGGAGGAAGAAAAGAAGAAAGAAAGGAAGGCTAGAAAGGAAGCAATTTTTTCTGTGCTTGTTCCCACCCCTGGATGTCAATCAAACGAACAGCCAATGGGTGGTTTTTATCATGCTCCGAAAAAAAACCTTTCCCTTTAAGCACAGTTTAAAAAAACACACACATACACGTTGCAACGAATATGCTTTGATTCATCGTTACCATGCTCCCCTGAGTGAAAAAAAAAATCCCCCCCCGCATGGATGCGATTTTTGGCCGAAAATAAAAGGAACTTGCAAACAGGGGGCTGTGTTGTGCTTGGGGACTTAGGGGAGCTTTAAAGCACTTCTGTGGAGGGACTGTAGCCGGAGAAGCCTCGCTGGGTGAATCAAGCCTCGCTGGTTCGTTGCTTTCCCTGCTCGTTCCGAGGGGGAAAAAATGGCGATCGCTTCGCCGGAAGTTCGGAGGAGAGAGCCAGGGGGAGGGACTTCGTTGCAGCCGCCACATTAAGAATGCACAGGTCTTTTTCGCTAGTGTTGCAGGTTGCTGGCAGGAGTGTAGCGATTTTCTGAGGGTGAATCCACTTTTCTGGATTCACCGGAAATCGCTACAATGAAGCGATTTTAGCGCTAGTGTAGCAGGACTGTTGCAGATTGTGTGTGACGTCATGCGGAATGGCAAATTAGTAGCATTTACCATTTGCAAGCCTTCTGCTACTTTGAACTCAAGCGGAATGGCCCCCAGTTTCCATGACAAGAAGGGTACGAACTGCCAGATCTGAGGAAATAGCAGTAAATGGCAAACAGTTGAAGTTGAAAAACAGGCAAAACAGTTTTTTTCTACTTTTCAACTTCTAGATGTGGCCTAAAGATCTCCCGGAAGTACCATCTATCTCCAGACGACAGAGAACAGTTCCCCTGGAGAAAATGGCTGCTTCAGAGGGAGGAGTCTGTGGCATTATACCCTACTGAGGCCCCTTTTTTTCCAAATACCACTTTCTGCAGGTTCTGCCCTCCCACCACCCCCAAATCTCCAGGCACTTCTGAACTCAGACCTGGTAACTTGAATGACAGGCAAGGAAGGATAAATGTTTGATTCAAGGGGGGGAGGATAGTCCGAGGGGCACTTAAAGAAACCTGCCCGGCCTCCATTTTAGCCCCACTTATGTGTGGTCAAAAGGAATTTCTCCCATTCAGTTTCTACCTTATTTGTATTGAACAGACTCCACGACACGGGGAAAGGCAAGGAAGTGATTGCCTTTGCTTTTGTTCTCACAATTCTGTTGAGAAGTTGGGTCCATAAGGAAGGATATCCACCAGTGCTGGGTTCACCCAACAAAGACTGTCAGGAACAGGGTGGCCAGTTTTGGTTTGGGAAATACTGGAGATTTGGGGGAGGGGGCATAGACACTGGGCGGGATGAGGTTTGGGGAGGGGTTCAATGTCCTAGTGTCCACCTTCCAAGGCAGCCATTTTCTGCAGAGGAACTGATCTTGGTCATCTGGAGAACAGCTGTAACAGTGGGGGATCTACTGATGCTGCCCGGAGATTGGCAAAGCTTCCTAGGGAAGGAGCAGCCAGGCTTGATGTTATGGGACAGCAGTATTATAAAGCGGATTAAATCCGATTGCTGAAAGGACTACACATGGCCAGTGGAATCTCTAACTGTGACAGAACACTGACAGATTCAAATGGGTAGCCGTGTTGGTCTGAAGTAGCACAATGAAATTAGAGTCCAGGAGCACCTTTAAGACCAACAAAGATTTATTCAAGGCGTGAGCTTTTGAGTGCAAGCACTCGAAAGCTCACGCCTTAAGTAAATCTTTGTTGGTCGTAAAGGTGCTACTGGACTCTGATTTTATAGAACATTGGCATCTAACTGAGGGCTGGAGAGTATATTCTTGCCATCCCCTTAATGCCAGAAGGATGTCTTCATTGCTTTTCTGACCTCCCCCTAGTTGATTGGGCCCAGGAGGGATGGATGGGGGTTACCAGCTGAAGATGCCAGGGCTGATTCCATTCCACAGGCTCCATGACCCAGAAACTGAACGCTGGATCCAATTGTTGTTGGGAAACACCTGGGACCCCCATTGCCCTTGCCTATGGAAAGTAAAGGAACTGTGCAGAAGCCATGTCTGCACATAGTGGGGATCCACTCACAGTTGTCCTGAAAATAATAATGCCCTTTTCAGTAAATTCTAATCTTAGCACTTCCCTAAAACACACACACACACACACACACACACACAAACATAATAAATCTATCTAACACAGCATTCTAGAACATACAAAAAATGCATAATTATGTTGGCATTTTTCTTTTCTTAGTCCCCAGCTGCCCAAGATAGACTTCCCTTGAACAAGGAAGCCTAACTACAGTGTCGGAACAGATGAGATCTAAATCTAGGAATACAGGCGAAAGGAGATATCTGATCCTTTTATAAAGCTGCAACAGTCTTGGCTATTAGGGAATGTTCCGAATACAGTCTTCTTACTCGATAGCCATTCTTCGGCCTCGTACAGCCAGTTGGCTGAAAAAAAAACCCTATGTTATTCTTTTTTCTGCAAAGCTGCTCTCTGTAGCTCTGCCAGTTTTTATGGAGGAACAAATGAAACATTTGAATCACCGTCAGGAGCTACTCTTTTTTGCATGCTGAAAGCTGCGGAACGGAGCAAAACCATACACCTTCTGGGGAGGTACAGTACAGACACATCAGAATGGGAGAAAAAACCAAGGGAGTGTGTATGCATGTTAAAAAAAAAAGATGCCTAATGATCGTATATATATGTGTGTGTGTGTGTGTGTGTATATGTGTGTGTATATGTACATTCATTTGTCATTATAACAAAAGAAAGCCCAGCTTCCAATGGAAATAGATATGAAGATTTATGTATCTTCATTCCATAGTAAATATAATATTAAATGATACGAGGAAAAACTGAACTGGAATGCAGACAGGAGGTGGGGGTAGGGCCAAGTGGGGAGGAAGGATGAGAAACAATCATTCCAGAGCTACAAAACAATGGACAGGGATCCAGATCCGGCAAAGAAAGGGTGGGGGGAGGAAGAGGAGGAGGAGGAGGAGGAGGAGGAGGAGGAGGAGGAATAGGAGGCAAAGGCAGCAACGAAGAAGAAGATGAATAAGAAGATGAAGACGATGAAGAAGAAATGGACATGGGAGAAATAGGAAATTTCTTGAGAGAGAAAAGAAATAAAGAGGGGGAGATGAGAGGGCCCTTCCACATAAAAGGAATCTTATTCTCTTTTAATGGTCATTCAAGAAAATCAATCTCAAACGGCATTCAGTGTGAATCAAACAGTTCAGGAGGTTTGCGTGTAAAATGAGAGACTGTCTTAAGAGAAAAAAAGGAGGACCCAAGATACTTGCATACTGCAAGGAGCCTTTTTCACCATCAGTGTAAAGTTCTCTTCTATTCTTAGGTGAGTTTCTCGTATCCTTTGTATTAATTCTCTATAAAGGGCAGACTCTGCTTTATGCCACTGAAAGGGTTCTCTGAAAGACGGAGCTTCAACAGATCCGCACATCAGCGTCTGGGCCTTCAAAGGAAGGCACCATCTGAAAGGCATGGAGGGGAACCAATGCTAATGTGTCTTAAATGTCTTCAGAAATACATTCACCATTATCTTCAGCCTGCCTTTAGAGATGACAACTCTGAGTATGGAAATTAATGGAGATCTGGGAGTGGGGTCTGGAAAAGGGAAGGACTTCAGCAGGGGACAATGTCATAGGGCCATTCCGCACCCAATAAATATAGTGGGCATGCCTGCACATGGGTAAAAATAGCGTCATGCCAGCTGAGTGGCGTAACGCTAAATAAAATCACGCCTCCCAGCCCCCCTCACTTTTCCTGCTGCCTCACTCTTCTCTGCCACCATTTCACACTTCTACCTCTCCACAAATGCTGCTGGTAATGGCAAAAGAGAGCGATGTGGTTTACACGGGACTCTTTCTGCCTGTCACTCAAGCCAGGCAGCCAATCCCCTGCGATGCCCGATATATATATTTTTTAATCAGTAGTTTTCCATTGAAGCACCTATGCATCTAATCATATATGCATAGTGCTTCTCTATTGCCACCGCTTATGGAATTATGAGGCTTGCTTCTTATAAAAATAAATCTCGTTCCTGAATGGGGGGGGGAGCGCATGCTTAGAGAGGCATGCTTTGTGCTACAACGAACGCTGGCAGGGGCTCATGGGAATTGTAGTCCATGGACATCTGGATTGCTACAGTTTGTCCACCCCTGTTCTAAGCAATCTCAAGGCCCTGCCTGGAGGTTGGCAGCCCTAGCAACAATGCAGGCCCACAGCAACCCAAAGGAAAGCAGCAGATCAAGCGTCTGCTTAGCTTGTTTTCGGCTCTCCGGCTCCCTGCCCTGACCCTCGCATCACCCATGCCAAGTGTTCAAACCCCAGCGAGGGATTTAAACTCAATCTCATTTTGCGTTTCCATTCCCCCGCCAGCCAGCCAGCCGGCCAGCCAGCCAGAGGAGGATTCTTCCGTGAGCCGCAGGAGCCAGGAAGAGGCTGGAGATTGATAAATGGCAGCGCTGGCAGGAGAGAGATGTCTTGGTGGGAGCTTCTGCCTCCTCCCTTTCCGTCTGATATGAAGAAGCCAAGGAGACTTGCAAAAGCTCATGCTGAAAGTGGCTATTGTTCCAGGTGCTTGCAGGGGGGGGGGCTGTCTTTCATTTGGGGTCAACTGCAGGATGCGAAATCCCTGGACATTTGGGGGAGGGGCCTAGGGAGGGAGCTCAACAGGGACTTGGTGCTATCCAGGCTCTTCTCCAGAGCTGCCATTTTTCTCCAGGAAAACTGTTCTCCGTAGCCTGGAGATTCATCTGTAATTCTCAAGTTTAAAAAAAAAGCAAAAGGCAGTGTGGTGAAGTGGTTTAAGAGCGACAGACTTGAAACTTGAGCACCAGGCTTGGCTCCCCCACTCCTCTTCCACATGAAGCCTGTTGGGGGACCTTGGGCCAGCCCCTGTTCTCCAAGAACTCTCCCAGCCTCATCTACCTCACAAGACACTTGTTACAGGGAGAAGAAGGGATGGTGATTGTAAGTCCCTTTGGGACCCTTTTAAGTACCAGAAAGCAGGGTATGGAAACCATCTTTCTCTCTTTTTTAACAACTGAACAGAAAGATTTTTTTTAAGCCTTGCAGACCCCCCCCCCAAACCTCTAAACGTACAACCCACCTTGTTTTGTTGTTGTTGCTGTATGAAAAACAGGTAAATCTCCCTTTTCGGGAAAGGTCGCTGCCACTATTATAGCAAGCTTTGCTTCAGGATTCTTGACTTCGTTTGAACTCCGGCGGATTTCTGCAGGAACTTGATTGAATCGGGACTGGAGGATTGGGCATCAAATCTTATTCATCCCACTAATAAAGAAACAGTTGACCCACTAAAACTCACAGCCCATCTGCTTGGCCACCTAATCCCCAGGATTTGGAGGGAACCATGCCGACTTTGTTCTTTCCTGAGGCTGCCAAGCGAGCCTCCCCCTTGCAAACTCTCCCCATTGGCTCTGCATTGTTGAACCAGCAAGCTAGGTGAGAACCTCAGCAGAGTCCTGGTGTGCTAACATGATGCTCAGAGTTGCATGTTCAGCTGTGCTGAAAAGGGAGGAAAGAGTCCCTTAGCTCTCTCTTTTCCCCCACCCATGACATATAAGTCTGGGCTAAACAAAAACAGGCATATTTAAATGGGGTTGTGTTGGTCTGAAGTAACACAATAAAATCAGAGTCCAGTAGCACCTTTAAGACCAACAAAGATTTACGCCTTGAATAAATCTTTGTTGGTCTTAAAGGTGCTACTGGACTCTGATTTTAATGTAAAAACAGGTATGTTTGTTAAATATATTGGTGGGTTGTTGTTTTTTATCTCAAAACTTTCTATAGTTGTATGTATAACCTAATCATGCAACAATGGTACTTTATTTAGATATTCCCATATTGCTTTTTCTCCTTTCTTTGGTGAATTTAAATGGCGGGTTGAGAGGTTTAGGATGGTCCGACTGGAACTATCAAGCCTGACAGCTGAACGAGACCTCTGGGCTCAGAAGCCAAAACATGTTCTTCTGACAAGTCCACCACTTTGCCCCAGACAACTAACTGCCTTCTTATCTCATCCTCTATCTCAGCACCTAGGAACAACATATAGGGCTGCCTCTTGGTTCCTGTTATCTTCACAACAAGCCAGCGAGGTAGGCTGAGAGAAATAGAATTATTTGGTCTGGGGTCACACCACGAATGTCAAAACCATAAGTTATGCCTTGGAAGCCCCTTGACGGGTATGCTGTAAGCTAAGTTTAGAGCAGGGGTAGTCAACCTGTGGTCCTCCAGATGTTCATGGACTACAATTCCCATGAGCCCCTGCCAGCAAATGCTGGCAGGGGCTCATGGGAATTGTAGTCCTTGAACATCTGGAGGACCACAGGTTGACTACCCCTGGCTTAGAGGATGTGGAGTCAATGCTTGGAAGGGAGAGCACCAAGGAAGTCAATGGCAAATCACCTCTGCTTAACCACCTGCCTTGAAAGCCCCTTGCTTTGGAAGCTAAGCCGGGTCATACTTAGAAGCAACACCACCAAGGGAGGCTCTGCAGAGGAAAGCTCCACGGCAAACCATCTCTGCTTAACTATTTGCCTTGAAAGCCCCTTGCTGGGGTCACCATCAGTTGGCTGCTGCTTAATGGCACATTACCCAGACACGGCTCAATACTCTGGGCCTTTTCGCACAGGGATCTTTGTTGCAAATTGTTTGCGGAATGAAAAATCACCATTTAAAATAGTGGAATTCGTCGTTATGCATACCTGCCTTTGTAGTGGAATCAGTTGCGTTTTTTAGCGTTTCCCACAGGCTTCCGGTCTCGGCAGAAATCGCTAGAAAGGAAGCGCTATTGCCAAGCTCGTCCCGCCCCTGGCTGTCAAGCAGCCAATGGGCAGCCGTTAGCATGCTCCCAAACAGCCCCTTTCCCTTTAAGAAAGGTTTAAAAAAAAAAAAACGACCCATAGCAACGAATCTAGGTAGATTCGTTGCTACGGAGAGACCCATCCAGCTGCCTAATGTGAGCTGTCGTTTGATTGTATGATCGTTTGCACGCTGCCTCGAGTGATAAAAAAAAAATCCCCCCCCCCTCTCACGGGCCCGATTTTCGGCTGAATTTATTTGTAAAAAATAAAGGGACTTTATTTCAGCAAACGGGCTTTTCAGTGGTTTGTGCTTAGTGACTAAAGGTGAAGGACTGAAGCCAGGGAAGCCTCTAAACAGAAAGAGGCTCGCCGGTGCGTTTATCCCCGCTCGCTCGGAGAAAAAAAAATGGCGATCGCTTCGCCGGAAGTTTGGAGGAGAGAGCCAGGGGGAGGGACTTTGAAGAACCAGCAACAATGGTAACGCACAGGTCTTTAGCGCTACTGTTGCAGATTGGTTGCAGGAGTGTATCGCTATCCGGAGGGTGAATCCACTTTTCTGGATTCCCCTGAAAGCGCCACAACGAAGCGCTTTTTGCTGATTGGTTTCAGGATTGTTGCAGATTGTCTACGACGTCGTGGGTTATGGCAAATTAGTAGTGTTTCCAAATAGCAACCATTCTGCTACTTTGAAGCCGTGCGAAATGGCCCTCTGACTTGATTGGGCCAGGATAACTCAGTCTCATCAGATCCAGGAAGTTCAGCAGGATCTGTACTTGAAAGACAGACCACCAAGGGAGGTTCTGCAGAGGCAACAGCTTCTCGCTTGTCTTGAAAGGCCCTTGCTGGGCCCTTGCTGGGGTCACTGTAAGTCAGCTGCAAAATGACAGCACTTTATGCACACACAATGACAGCATTTGGAGGGTGACAAAGGGCCCTGCTTACTGCTCTATAATGTCGCACATGACCAGTTTAACAGTGGCTGGGAACCAGCTTCAGTCAATGTTAGGGCAAAGCTCACTCAAACCCAAATGAAAGCGAAGCCCAATGAAACTAATCATGCTTGAAAAAAAGCGCAGGTGAAATTAAACTAGGATTTCCATATGCAGAAATTCACCAGGAATTCTCATCCCTCCAAGGAGTTCAACGAGGCATAGCTGAGTGTTGACAAAGCAGAGATTATTAATAATGACGGAGTCCCAAACAATGCACTCTTCTATCGCGCCCCTGGCTCTGCCTAACACCAAAGCTCTAGGGCCCCATGCGATCGGCAGCAAAACAAGACTGATTGATGACAAAGACTCCGCGGATGTGGGATGACGATAGCATTGTTAAACCAAAGCAAGTTGGGAACTTGGCTGGCGTGCAGGTGGGGGGCGGCCGTGGGGCCCTAGAGAGACAACTCAGTGGTCTCCAAAGGGAGCACAGGGGATGTGCAGTAAATAATTGAACACCACGGGGCGAGGTAATCTCTGCTGAGTAATTCATCATGGCTGAATATGCAACTGGTGCGGCTCATTCTGAAAAACCACGTACCAGGGAATTCCCGGATGGCCGCTGTTGACTCTGGAAAAGGTGGTTCCGTTCCACACGGATTGTCCTCCGCATGGCACGTCTCCACAATGCTCGGTCTACATGTTCCTTTCAGGTCCCAAAATGAGTCACAGACAAAGCTGCAACCAAGTAAGATTTAAAAAAGAAAAAGGGGAAAGGGGAAAACCATAAAGAGGACAAAATTATATGAACAAGGGTGGGGAATATGCACATGTACAAATGATTTCCAAGTATCTAAGAAGAGGGGGAAGAAGAATCGTCTAGCCCCGTTTAAAGCCATATAGATTTTATATCTGGGTGTCTTGACCTGAATGGCTCAGACTGGCCTGGCCGTGTCAGATTTCAGAAGCCAAGCAGGGCAGGACGTGACCAAGGAAGTCCCAGGTTGCTACACAGAACAGCAAACCATCTCCTGTTAATCTCTTGCCTGGAAATCCCTACAGAATCGTCACATATCAGTTGTGCATTGATGGCATGTTCCAATATCAGCAGACTTTGCCTTGACTGGTGTGACAACCACATTTTAGTCACTCTTTGAGTGCAGCAGTGTTTCTTTCCTCAATCCTCTCTCTAATGTCAATCTCCTTCAAGATGCAATATTACAGGAAAGTCAGATAATGTCTTCTCACTGACAACATCATTCCCTGGAAGAAAAGATTCCTTTTCTTAAAAATAACACAAATGCAGTAATACGCCCAGAAGACCCTGGATGTGAACCCAGATACAGTATGAAATTGTAGCAGTGGGAAGAGGAGTGGGGCACGTCTGTCTTCCTGCCCTAACAGCTGTGTATGTGGGGAAAGTGGGAACAGTCTACTGCAAATGATCACAAACCAAACAAATGGGTGTGAAGGGTGCTTTCTGCATCTTTGCCAGTCCAGGATCTTCTGTTCAGTATTTCTTTTGTAGAGCGGCTTATTTGCAACAGTCTCAGAAGTGTAGCCGCTGCTGTCACTCAAGACCTCCCCATGTTTACTTTCAGTATTTTCAGCACATGGATCCTTTCAAAGCTGGGAATGAAGATGTGGACGTCAGAGGTAGTAAACATGACCCAAGTCTTCTCTAAATACATGTCAGCACTCCACTGGCAGTCACTGGGAACACTTCAGGGGTGGAGCCCGAGGAGGAGCATCTCAAACCTTCTGACATCACTTCTGGTCAAGAGCCTAGAAGTTGTGTCACAGTATCCACAACATGCAAGGACTTCCTCTATGGCAAATGCCATAGAGATGTGGGGAAATCCTAGAACATTCTGGGTGCTTTGCTATCACTCTGGCACCTCAGCTGGAAGTTCCATCACAACGTTCTTGATGATGTCCCAACCCCACTTTCCCCTCCTCCCGTGGCTCTTTTGAGCGAGGATGGGAACCCCAGCATTGGGGGGGGGGGGTGCAGGTTGTCTGCTATGCTGGGGAAAGCAATCTGAGATACTCAGGTTCTGTGTAACAAGTCTACATAATTAGCTGGCAAATACGTCAATGGAAGGGGCAGGAGAGATACATGAATCCTTACCCCACATTTTGGAAATCACATATCATGGATTTCCCCCCCTCAGTGTTAATTGGTTATCACCCCTCTTGGCTTTTCCAGCTCCAACATCTCAAGCATTCTGATCAACACCTGCTTCTCAGATATTCACAGTGGTATTTCACACCTCTTTTTTACTTCCCCCCCCCCCAGATACATATTTGCAGGTGCACACACCTGGGAATTGCTACAACATGAGGTTTTCCTCAGCCTGGAGATAAGGTCTGAATTTTATCTTCCTAAGAACTGTTTACAAGTCACAAATGGCAGCCTTTTTGATCTGACTTAGCTCAGAGACAGAATCCTGCGTAAGTTGCCCGTTTAATTTCTGCACGTGAGCTTCCGAGAGGAACTGTAAACTCAAGGCAATGATTCCCTCAGCCCCATCACAAATTTAAAGGAAACAGAAACGCACAATTAGAGTTTTTTTATATCCCACTTTTCACCTCTCGAAGGAGTCTCAAAGACCAATTATGCACGGCAGCAGCCACGCTGGGCTGCTGCCGCTCAAGTGCGCCAGGGTGAAAAGCCCCGCCATCCCCCGAGTACGCATGAGGGTGGGGCATACCAGGTGCATGCTGGCTGCTGTGGCGCAATGGCCCCGCGCACACAACGCGGACCCAGAAGCGTCTGGAGCACGGGTAAGCTGTGGCGGCTGGGGAAGGGGTATCAGGGTCCGAGGGGGGGCCTGATGCAGGATGGTGGGGAGCAGCATGCTGCTCTCCCACCATGGTGGGGGTGGGGGGATGCCCCTGCCAGCTCTGCAGATCCGCAGAGCTGGCAGGAGTGAGAGGTGTCCCTGCCAGGACGCCGTAGGCCAGGGGAGGAGCCAGGCGTGAAGGCCCGGCTCCTCCGATTATGCACAGGGCTGGCCCGATCCAGCCCTTGCCTGCATCCGCTGTGCTTCCCAGGCCGCGGAAGAATCCACGTTCCTTTAACGTGGGTCTTCCGACGGCCTGGGTCGTGTCAGGCCATGGATGGCGGTGACGTCGGGTATAATCGGGGATTTTCCCCAAAGCCCTGTCGCCGCCACGTCGGGCCTTCCGACCCGTGCATAATCGGTCAAAGTAACTTACAATTGCCTTCCCTTCCTCTCCCTACAACAGATTCCCTGTGAGCTAGGTGGGTCTGAGAGAGCTCTGAGAGGACTGCTCTGCGAAAACAACACTATCAGGGCTGTGACTAACTGTTCTTGATAACTACACCAAGCAGAAATCGAGTGTGCATCCTGAGCAATGTAAAATATGCCCACTGAATTTAGGATTCTGCTTGCCTTCAGGACTGCTTCTCAACACAGAAGCAGACAGAAAGGCATTGGGAAAGGCAGGACAAAGCTTTTTCTAGCACACACGGGAATACAAAAGCGGAGAGTGGTGGCCTCAGATAATATGTATTTTAGAAGCGGGGCTCCAAATAAGGTACTTTAAAAATACTTGTTACAGATTTTATTACAGCATTTGTGTTATTTTAAAGAAAAATACAGATTTTTCTTTGCCACCCAGCAAGCCTTTAGAATTGTACAAAAGAGCATTCCACACATTAATTTGACCACTGAGGAAGACCCCTTGGAGTTGAAATGTGTTTGGTCTATTATGTGTTGTTTTTACTATCTTTTTAATGTATATCAGTGCACTTTGTTTAATAAATATTTGTAAAAAAATTTAAATATTGCTTTTGCAGCTCAACTTTTGGGTTCCTGACTTTTGTCCAGGTTGGGTTTCGGTTCCCTTTTTTTGGTTTTGCAAAGGCATAGTAGGAACACTAATCTGAAGAAAGTAAAGAAGACAAAAAGATTCTCTAGTAATCTAGATTCTCTGACTCGAACCCTTCATAGGAGAGCTCTTGCTGCCATTTTGAGTCAAGCAGGGGGATAAAGATCCCAAGTAGCCCTACTGGTCCACAGAAAAATCCAAAAACAACATCCCTGTGAGGATGAGGATGTTCGCCATTCAGTCGAGTCTGACTCAAAAATTTCCACATTTTTCGATCTTGCACCACTTCTTTTAGTTGTGTAGTGTTCTGGCCAGTGTCCATTTTGACTGTATCTAACCACCATGTTCTTGGTCAGCCTGTTTTCCTTTTTCCGCTGAGCACAGGTACACAGGTACTACACAAAACACATGTGGGCAAGCTTTCAGGTTGTCCCGTTGTTTTTTTCTCAGTGGCTGGAGCCAAAAGTAAGGAATAAACAAAACAAACAGAAACCCATGAGATGAAAGGGTTGACAAGAATCAAACTGGGCAAAATGACCTCAGGCAGCACAGCCGTTTCCCAGGTCATTTCCCTCCTATTGAATCCTCATTCTCTTGATGGGCTAAATACCAGCAATATCAAAGAAGACTAAAGTACGCAGTAGCCAGGCTGGACCAAAGAAAATCAAAGCTTTTACTAATGTCCCAAAACAGCACACCAGCTGTCAAGCTCGCCAGAACTCTCCAACTGGGTTAGATTAGATTAGAATCATAGAATCATAGAGTTGGAAGGGGCCATTCAGGCCATCTAGTCCAACCCCCTGCTCTACGCAGGATCAGCCCTAAGCATCCTAAAGCATCCAAGAAAAGTGTGTATCCAACCTTTGCTTGAAGACTGCCAGTGAGGGGGAAACCACCTCCTTAGGCAGCCTATTCTATTGCTGAACTACTCTGACTGTGAATTTTTTTTTCCTGATATCAAGCCTAGATCCTTGTAGTTTAAACCCATTACTGCGTGTCCTTTCCTCTGCAGCCAACGGGAACAGCATCCTGCCCTCCTCCAAGTGACAACCTTTCAAATACTTAAAGAGGGCTATCATGTCCCCTCTCAACCTCCTTTTCTCCAGGCTGAACATTCTCAAGTCCCTCAACCTATCTTCATAGGGCTTGGTCCCTTGGCCCCAGATTAGGACGATGATGGTTTAAAATTTGTATTAAGGTGATGTTTTAGCTTTTTATTCTGTACGGTTGTTCATTCTATTATATGAAAATAAAATCCGTCATAAAAAGAAGAAAGACATAAGGGAAATAACGTGAACCATTTGAAATCCCTAGAAATGGGCAAGCAGACTGTGAGTCTTCTGAGGCACCATAAGCAGGCCCAGGGAACTGTGCCTCCCTAGTCCCCACTTTTGACCGTCTAGAACAGGGGTAGTCAAACTGCGGCCCTCCAGATGTCCATGGACTACAATTCCCAGGAGCCCCTGCCAGCGAATGCTGGCAGGGGCTTCTGGGAATTGTAGTCCATGGACATCTGGAGGGCCGCAGTTTGACTACCCCTGTTCTAGAATCAGAGTCCTGATTCTGCTCCAAGGAACTGACCAAGGGCTTTAAAGCCCTGTGTAGGAGCAATCCCTGGCCCAGACAGACTGTTTTCCTGCCTGAGGCTCTCTTTGACATTGTGACTTGCTCAAACTATAGATGTGGCTGCCCGGTCTTTCCTCATAGCACAGGACAGAAAGCAGAAGGAAGAAATGCTCGGAATATGAATGGGCACGTCAGCCAGCAAGGTTTTACAGCCATTTCCCAAACCAATTGAAACAAGACGGAAAGCTGCCAACGGTAAGGAGATCTCCCAGAATGACAACTAACTCCTGCAATCAGGATCGAGATTTATTTTTAAAAGAAGAAAGACGTGATTCCATAAGGGGTGGGAATAAAGAAGCACTAGGCAGCTATTAGATGCATACGTGATTTAATGGAGAAGTACAGATTAAAAAAAATTAGCAGGCATCGCAGGCCCTTTAAAGCATGGGGAAAGGGGATTGGCTGCCTGGCTTGATTGACAGGCAGAAGTGAGTCATGTATAAATTGCGTTACTCTCTTCTGCCATTTCTAGCAGCACTCATGAAGGGGGAGAAGTGTGAAATGGTAGCAGAGAAGAGTGAGACAGCAAAAAAGGTGAGGGGCTGGGAGAATAAACATATTTTTACGTTGTGCGGAAATGCCCCAAGAATCCTGAACAGGAGCTGAATGGAGTATAACAAAACTAAAGCAATCAACTGATGAAAGAAGGAGGAGGAGGAGGAGGAGGAGGGAGGAAGAAGAAGAAGAAGAGTTGGTTCTTATATGCTGCTTTTCTCTACCCGAAGGAGTCTCAAAGTGGCTTACATTCACCTTCCCTTTTTTCCCAAAAGTGATGTCAAAGAAGAAACCTACAAACCATTGGTTGAACTCATACAAAACTCTGGTCCCAAGAGGGGGGGGGCTGCTTTCAGTATGGCAAAAGGCCTAAGTAGAAACACACAGTCTTGAAAGTGGTTGTTTCCAGACGGTGCTTCAGTGAAGACTACAAATAAATTAGAAATAAGGAAAAACAACAGATAAAATGTCATTTTATTTCATCAATTGATTGCTTTACTTTTGGCATACTCTATTCAGCCCTCCAGGCGGGTCCTGAGGAATCTAACAGAATTACAGCTCATCTCCAGATTACAAAGATCCATTCCTCTGGAGAAAACGGATCCCTTGGAGGGTAATCTCTATGGTACTAGAAGAAGAAGAGTTGGTTCTTATATACCATCTTTCTCTACCTGAAGGAGGCTCAAAGCGGCTTCCAGTCGCTTTCCTTTTCCTCTCCCCACAACAGACACCCTGTGGGGTGGGTGAGGCTGAGAGAGCCATGATACCACTGCTCGGTCAGAACAGTTTTATCAGTGCCGTGGCGAGCCCAAGGTCACCCAGCTGGCTGCATGTGGGGGAGTGCAGAATCAAACCTGGCATGCCAGATTAGAAGTCCGCACTCCTAACCACTACACCAAACTATACTCCACTGAGGTCTTCCTCCCCCAATCCCCACCTTTCACAGGTTCCACCTAACCCTAAATTTCCAGGAGCTTCCCAACCCAGCTTTTCTACATTCTGGGAACAGGAAACAGTCTTCAGGGGAGCCACCCTGAAGACTTCCACCCCCCCCCCCAGCTCTCCCACACTCTTTTTATTCTATTTTTAATGTCAGCAGAACTTATAATTTGTATCTAACATGTGTCAGAGAGTGACACATAATCACATAATAGTTGGTGGATGGATTCAAATGCTTTCTGACCTAGCTTTTTAGAGGGAGGGAGGGAGGGAGAGAGAAACCGAGAGAGAGACAGAGACAGAGACAGAGACAGAGAGAGACAGAGACAGAGTCTGTGTGTGAAAGAAATTCTCCCTTGTTAATTCTTTCTGTGATGTTCCACTGCAGACAGTTATGACCCCTACATCAATTGGCAATATCAAATTATTTTCCAGCATGGCAAATATGTGCTTTGGGTTTTTTCTTTTTTTTTTTGGATGCCTGGGGAGAAAGGGAGGGGAATCGTTCATTAAGTGTCAGAATAGAAAACGTCCCCCTGTGAAACAAGGAACCTGCACTGGTGATTCATCAGTAATAAGCCAGAGAATCACGCCAAAAAGAATAGGAGGTTGCGGTGAAATCCACAAATCGACGTTTTTTGGTTGCCTGCAGGAGGCCTCCTATATTCAGGCATTGGAGGGGGGGGGGGAGGAGAGAGAGAGAGACAGAGAGGGAGAGAGAGATAACAAAAAGGCTTTAATACATTTCCTCCTCCAAGAGCCAGGGAGGATGGCATGTGCCACCTCGACTTCTCTCTGGCTCTATTCTCTGCATGCCGAGGGCTCCCTGCGTAGCGTTAGCCTCAGAAGAACAGATCCAACTCGTCTGGACTGTTCAAGGCACTGAGGCCTCCCTTCAGCCATCTCCTCCTCAAAATTGCAAAGCGCTTTAACTCCTCTAAATTAGAAAATAGTAGAGTGGAAAATTGCAGGAGATTGCTTTCCATAGACTCCCGGGTTACAGAGGTAGCCCCGTAGCAAGACAGCTGTGACTAGCCCTATCTATGGCAAGGGCCAAGGGAGGGGGGTGGAAAGAGAGAGAGAGAGAGTCCTGCTTACCCACCAGTCCATCTTCTCGGGGGGGGGGGGGAAGAAATGACAAACATTTGTGGAGGTTAGGTTGGCCACCTCCAGTTGGAGGCCAGGAGATCTTGCAAACAGAGGTGTACAAAAACACAAAGGCAAAAAAAAGACCTGGTATTTTTCAGGTTCAGGAATATTGAAAAAACACACACACACACACAAACATACAACAAGGTATTTCCTGATATTCCTGAATCTCAATACTGGTATGGTATTTGGATTTGGTAAATATTTGGGTGTGCCAATTGTTTTTCAGATCCAAAATGGTCTGTGATAGGCTTTCTCAACCAGAGTATCATGAACTTCACAGCCCTGGAAAGGTTTATTGAAATGACAGAAGTTAATTTGAGAGGGGGGGGAGGGGTGATATGACCATATATGGTCCTGTCAACTCCCCTCCTGAAATGGCCAATGATGGGCTTGAATGGGGTAAGAAGGGGCGTTTTTTTTTGGTAGACATGTGCACAGCTATGCTTCTCAACCACATTCTGAAGAATATTTCAGGGGGGTCTCAACAGTAAAATGGTTGAAACAGGCTTGTCTATAGGCAGGGGTAGTCAACCTGTGGTCCGCCAGATGTTCATGGACTACATTTCCCATGAGCCCCTGCCAGCCTTTGCTGACAGGCGCTCATGGGAATTGTAGTCCATGAACATCTGGAGGACTACAGGTTGACTACCGCTGTATGGGGACCATTATAGTCAAAGGCCCCACAGGCTATGATGTAGCGTCGATCCAGGGGTATCCGTGCTTCTCACAGGTATTTTTTAGGTAGAGCCACCAAATTTGCAGCATAACTGCTGGTGCCTCCCTCCACCCCCAGAACCCCCCCCCCACCAAAACAAGGCCCCTTTAAAATGTAAATGCCTTTTGCAAACCATGAAGGTGCAAGTGAACTCAGAAGGTATTAAAAGAGTTCTCAGCCCCATTAAATATCTTCTCTAAATGGAGAATTCATTCTGAAAGCATTTAATGGAACGGAGAGTCCTTTAAATCCACTTCAACTGTGGATATCTGGCAGTCCCTAAAAATCCCAAATAGTTTCCAATATTTTGGGGGCTCAGCCAGTTTGGATAAAGGTAAAGGTAAAGGTATCCCCTGTGCAAGCACCGAGTCATGTCTGACCCTTGGGGTGACGCCCTCTAGCGTTTTCTTGGCAGACTCAATACGGGGTGGTTTGCCAGTGCCTTCCCCAGTCATCACCGTTTACCCCCCAGCAAGCTGGGTCCTCATTTTACCGACCTCGGAAGGATGGAAGGCTGAGTCAACCTTGAGCCGGCTGCTGGGATTGAACTCCCAACCTCATGGGCAGACAGATTCAGACAGCATATCGCTGCCTTACCACTCTGCGCCACAAGAGGCTCTTTTTGGATAGCCCCACCCAGTTTGGATAGCCCCACCCAAAAAAAAATCCATAAGAATTAATACCCCACAAATACAAATCTGGAATTTTCTGGGTATCTTTTCAGCTTAGATTAGCCAAAAGCACACCCTGTTTGTGACACTACCACTGATCTCCAAGCAACGAATATCAGTTCCCCTGGTGAAAATGGCTGCTTTGCAGGGTGGGCTCTCTGGCATTACACCCTTCTTCAAACCCTGCCTTCTCTCAGGTCACAGAAACAGTGTCTGTGCTACATGGGGGGGGGGGGAGAACTGGCAAAGGGAGGGGGAAACCACCCTCACATTAACAAAATAGTTAATAGGAGAACCCCACCTCCCATAATCTAATACTGCCTTTATCACATCTCAGTACCTTAAACTTCTCTTTCAACTAATGTCCTTTCACCCTAATGCACTAAATTAAATATCTGTTCCTTGTAGAATTTGATTAATCTGTGCTAGATTAAAATCAAATCATGTACAAAAATCAATTTCACTTAAAGGACAATAATCTGAGCCCACCGAGGCCCCTTTCTAATAATCATGATAAAGGCTCGGCTTTCCCATCCCCACTACCTTTTATACCTTCCCCCCTCGCTATCTTCAGTCCCCTCTTGCTAAATGCTTAATTTTCATGTGCTGTTATGAATTTTGACCTTGTATATCTTATTCATATCTTATTACAGAATCTTAGCTAAGAAGCTAGAGGCAAGACAAAACCTATTCAAGAATTCCTTTGAGGTTTACAGGTCAAGATTTCTTTTTTTTTTTCCAAATTGAGATTGGTATAAACCTCATGGGATTTCTTGATTTAAGAAAGAACTTCAAATATTTAAGCTGTCTTGGGAGGGTGGGGGGACAGGATTATGCTGACATTGGATCATGGGATTACCTCTCGCATTCAAGTCAGAGGATTTGGACTGGTTTGTCCTCTCGTCAGGAAATAAATTGGGCAAAAAGGGGTTTTACACAATGTTAATCGCGTATTCAATCATTCCTTACTGTAAGCGTATCAAAAGGTAGAAAACAACTGGGAGGGAGGATGGAAACCAAAGAAACATTGGATTCTCGGGGCGGTTGCTTGCTGTGGCTGGGTTTGTTCGCTATGGCTTGGATCCAGTGCTACACAAGAGGAAACATAAAAGGACTCTGCGCAGTTCGGCTTGCTTAAGAACTCGTACTTTCCTCACTATATAGTGCAGTGCACAAAAACTGGCTGCACAAAGAATTGCACAAGCTAAAATGAATACGGGGACACCATAAATGTGATCTCTTTTACCCTCAATGTGATCTCTGAAGTCACCAGTACAGTCCCATCTCCCCACCTGCCCCTACCCAACCCTATGGCTGTTCTCTGAACTGCCATCTAATCAGGATCAGGTAATTAAAGAGACCAACAATTCCTTTTATTCCCTGGGCTCAAGAATGTGGCTGTTCTGGAAATGAACAGAGACACAGCCAGGGAAGGGGTCAAGGGGTGAAGTTTCAGGGCTCTTAATCAACCTCCAAGATAATGAAAGGGAGCACCTCATGTGGTTTGTTTGCATGGGGTTTGATCTGTGTGGAGTCCCAAAAGGGCACAGTGCCTCCCTGTAGCCCCGCAGAATGAACAAGATAGCTTCATGTTTGAACTTCGAGAGAGGGAGTGCTTTGAGTTGAAATATTTCGGTCTGCAGTTGCTATCTCTGGAAACCCGATGTAGGATTAACAGATTTGCTTGCCTGTTCTCTGTGGTTTGCTTCCAATATGCTCTGCTTGTATATATGTAAATAAAGCAAACTGCATGAAAATAACATATACAGTGCCTGTCTTGTACCAAAGACATGCTACATTGTAAGATGAAACCCAGTTTTTTTCAGCACTTGGAAATTGGGAGTACTTTTCATTTTCATTGTATACAGTAAAAATCATTTTGGGTGTTCCAAAGACATGAGAAGAGAGAAAATCTGGTTTGTAATTATTCTTCCCTTCCTCCTTCAGGTGCTCCATCAGCAGAAAATATCTTTTCCCCACCTAATGCAGTGTAGACATAAGAGGTCATCAGCCAAGTCTGCAATTTTGTCTATGTTGAATGAATAGTCTCCCATAGCTCCCCTGCCACTATGGGATGGCCCATTGGATCCCCTGGGGCAGGCTAGTGGGGGGGCCTTGCCATGGTAAGCAGAGAGACCAACTGCATGGGGCACCCTGCCCACCCCCATAAATTGGGTCATTTCCACCTGGAAGTCTTCACTGGGTATTACAAAGTAATAAACATGCAAACCTGAGCCAGAAGTGAATTTCCTGACTTGACCACAACAATGCACCCGACTGCCCAACCATTGGTGTCCTGCTGGATAAGGTTGCCAGCTTTGGGTTGGGATACACCTGGATATATTAGGGGTGGAGCCTGAGGATGATGGGGTTTGAGGAAGGGAGGGGCTTCAATAGGGTACTATGCCATAGAGGCCACTCTGCAAAACAACTGTTTTCTCCAGCTGAATTGATCTTGGTTGCCTGGAGATAAACTGTAATCCCAAGAGAGCTCCCAGCCACCACCTGACCCAGAGAAGAGTGACCCTAATTGGCCTCCAACATCACCACCAATGGCCCAACCCATTGGTAATCTGGCAAATGTAGTTCCCCCATGGAAGAACTGTCTTCCAGTGTTTTTCTTTCCATGGCTTCAACAAGTTGTCTTTGCGCTACATTTTGAGTTTTGAATATCTTGGTAATTCCATGAGCGCATCAGCCCGAGCAAATGCATTATGAACACTAAACGCCCTCTGCCTAGCTTTTTCCTTCCCTCACACAAAAGAAGAAAGAAAGGCGGCAATAGAATGTGTAGCATGTTTAACTAACGGGGAGATGAAAGTCCATTGTTCACGCCAGTTGTAAATATTTGCTTCCCTCCAAACAGAGAGGCAGCTTCCACAGCTGAATCTGCACCATGGAATTCAAATAAACATATTAATGGCTTTTCTTGTTGCTGCTGCTGCAAACACAAATCCACACATTGCTTCAATGCTAAATAAGGCCAAATCGTAAAGGCAGAAATGACGGCTTCCTAAAAAGAACAGGAGTGCCTTTGACATATATTAGTATTTCAAACTCTTATATTTTCAGACAAAAAGGGGAAAGATCCAATAGACTACCATTAGAAACAGGTGAACTTGAGGTCTGATCCAGAAGTCCATTCTTCCATTCAAGGTCATTGTTTACATTGCTTTAGTGGTGCCCCAAGTAGGGTTCCCAACTCCAGGTGGGATAATTCCTGGAGATTTGAAGATGAAGCCTGGGGTTTGGGAAAGGAAGAGAGTTCAGCAGGGCATAATTCCATAGACTTCACCCTGGAAAGCAGTCGTTTTCTCCAAGGAAACTGATTTCTGTTGTCTGAAGACCAGTTGTTATTCCAGGAGATCTCCAGAAAAAGATGGAATTTTTCAGGGATGCAATGTCACATACTTTAAGACAGTCTAGGAAGATCCCCCGTCCTATTTTTTCTATGGTATGTATGGTCTACCATAGAAACTGGGGAAATTCTTATAGCATTATGGAAGACTAGATTTAAAGCCCATTTTAAAAACCAATAAAATGGGCGCTAGGAGGGGGCGAGCGACGGCGTGGCGATGGTGAAAGAGTTCTGTGTGGGCAGGGAGGCAAGGGGGAAAAGGGGATGGTGCATGCTGGTGGTGCAGTGGGCCTCGGGGAGTCTACCGCAGGCGAACCAACCTGGGCCAGGCAGCGGCGGTGTGAAGGAGGCAAGGAGGGCATCTGCGGCCATGTTGTGGTGGACGGGCGGTGAGGGCTGAGCGCAGTGTAGGGGGCGGTGCGGTGGAGTGCTGTAGCGCGCGGCGAAGCAGAGGGCAGGCGGTGATGTCTGGGGGCCATCTTCGAGGGTCCATGCTGGGCGCAGCGGCGGTGGTGACTCGCGGAGGTCGGGGAGCGTCTTGGCTGGTGTCCGCGGCGGCAGCAAAGGTAAGTGAGAGGCAGGGGGGGAAATGGGCCGTTGGGGAAGGGCAGTTGCTGGCCGGAGGGGAAGAAATGTTCCCCGAGGGCCGCAGCGTGGGGCGAGGCTCCTCCCTGGCAGCGATCCAGCCAGGATGGCGGCTCGGGAGGAGTGGAGAGTTCTCGGTGCGGCGTTCGGGAGACGGGCCAAGTGGCCAATAAGGAGGCGTGCTTTGCCCACCTCCCAATTGGCCACTTGGCCCTGGAGTGCCACTCTGAGGAGCGAAACAGGAGCCGCTCCGCAGCTCCTAATTCGCTCCTCAGAGTTTTTATCCCGGACAGGGCCCGCCCTAACTACTCCCCACTTGCCCTTACTGAATTATTTAGTCCGCAGCGCCCCGCGCCACGGGATGGTTTAAAGATGTAACGTCACTTCCAGGTGGAAGTTTGGGAGGGATTATAACATCACTTCCTGGTGATGTTCTAAAAAGTTCAATAGCATCTTTACTATAAAGATTGGGGAAATTTGTAGAGCATCATGAGACACACTTTTTAATTTTATTTTTAAACTATCAACTCCCAGCTGACTTATGGCCAGCCTGTGAAGTGTTCAAGGCTTGCAACTACCTGCCTCTGTGTCGTGACCCTAGACTTCCTTTGTGGTTTCTCATTCACATTGTAACCAGGATCAACCCCACTTAGCTTCCAAGAACCGATGAGATGGGGCTAGTCTGGGACAACCAGGTCAGGGTGTAATGTCACTTCTGGGCAATGGTCTAAGAATGTCATTAGCCTCTGATCTTGACCAGAAAAACTGGAGAAATTCCTAGAGTGTCATAATAGACACTATCATCCTTACATTCTCCCCCCCCCTTCTCCTCAAATCATGGAGTGGGGGGTGGGGATTCAGGGCCAAGGTTTGTCTGCTACGAGAGGACAAATGGCAGACTTTTGTATGTAATATATTAATTCGCAGAAGCAAAGCAGGTGATCCCTTCCTGACTAGAATCAATTAAAGAGGAAAGAAATAGATGAATGGCTGCTGAAGCATAAGAAAAGAGACGAAAGGGACTGTTTAAATTGGGGAAAGGGGAAAGCTGGAGAGGACTGAATTATTACTTTTAAACCTGGAGAACATTCAGTTCAGCTATAGAACAAAGTAACCTTTTTGTATGCAGCGACCATATATATTAATTCTAAAATTAAAAGCCAGAAAATTGTTAACCACTTAATTTGCCATTGCGTCAAGAAGTATGGAAATTACAAGTCGAGCCACAACTTAACGTTCTCTGTTGTTTAAGCCACTAACATATATCACAGTTGTAATTATGGTATGCTTCCTTAGATTGGGGGGGGGGGTGTATCCATGCAGCTGCATTTTTCCACCTTGGCTTTTCCACTTAAAAGATGCATTCATGATTTTCTTTAAAAAGGGGCCATTTTTTTAACATTTGGTGCATAAGTACATTTCTGGTTTCACACATACGCTAAAACAGGGGTAGTCAACCTGTGGTCCTCCAGATGTTCATGGACTACAATTCCCATGAGCCCCTGCCAGCAAAGCACATGGGAATTGTAGTTCATGAACATCCGGAGGACCACAGGTTGATTACCCCTGCCCTAAAAAGCACAGCCTTCTCCCACCATAGCTACAACTGTTGCTAATGTCCAGGCACACATTCTATGGGTGTGCATAATGGTACACATTTCTATGCAAGTTTTTTGTACATGAGTCCAAGATACTGTCAAACTATAATAGAGGTCTGCAAAAATTTCTCTTTTTTGATTCTCGAATAAATAGGTCCATTATTACAGCTGCCCGGAAAATGCCAGAGCTTAGAGGCTAAGCAGGGTCGACCACAATTAGTACCTGGATGGGAGACCACCAAGAAGAGCCAGAGTTGCACAAGCCCCAGCCACTTCTGCTTACCTCTAGCATTGGAAAAAAAAACATGAGGGTCGTAAGTCTAGTTTTACTTGACAGCATTTCGTTATTATTAGAATGAGGTTCCTTGCTCTCCATGGCTGCAGCCCAGTTGACATGAAACAAGTGACCACGGATCTATGCAGCAGTAGGAAAGAGCAGGAGTCCAGTAGCACCTGAATGAATGCAGGTACTAACTTGCTGAGGGTCTCCGTCCCCTGGGAGGTTCACCTGGCCTCGAGCAGGACCAGGGCTTTTTTGGTCCTGGCCCCAACCTGGTGGAATGAGCTCCCAGAAGAGCGGAGGGCCCTGCAAGAGCTTTCCGAGTTCTGCACAGCCTGTAAGACGGAGCTCTTCCACCAGGTTTTTGGGTGAGGTCAGGGTGCAGGACGTTGGATGGGCCCCTCTAGGTTAGATCGTCATTGGCAGCGGACTGTCGGCACCCATAGACTGTCACCTGAGGCACAGAGCGGGAGCTGTCAAGTCAAGGCTTTATTATTACAGTACTAGACCAGTAGTCAAATTACAAAATACATACTCTGGTTTCTCTTCAGATCGCATAAATCTTTTGCCTTTTACTAAAGAGGGGGAGCTGTCTGATTTGGGAGGCAGGAGAATAGGCTTTTCTTTTCTTTTTTTGCCATGAGGATATTATGATTTTAATGGGGATTAATGGTTTTTATGTATTTTCACATGGGGTATTATATTATGTAACCCGCCATGAGACAGCTTGGCTGACAGCAGTGGATAATACATATAATAATAATAATAATAATAATAATAATAATAATAATAAGAAGAAGAAGAAGAAGAAGAAGAAGAAGAAGAAGAAGAAGAAGAAGAAGAAGAAGAAGAAGAAGAAGAAGAAGAAGAAGAAGAAGAAGAAGAAGAAGAAGAAGAAAATTTGTGGTAGGGTACAAGCTTTCATGAGTTATGAAGTGAGCAGGGACTCCCTGGCCACAAATCCTGTTAATTTTTCAAGTATTCCTGGACTCTTGTTCTTTTCCACAACTAATACTGCTCCCCATCCTGATGGATTTATGTAAGTTGAGGTTCTAATGGAAGAAGTTAAATAGAAGTTCTTGGACAGTAGTTAGCTGATGATTCTGCTAATGACTTCCTTATAAACAGCTGGTGACATGGGAAACATTATTCCTAGAATGTACCACTATGATTCACAATGACCTGCCCACTCTCAGTGATTCCAGTTCCATACCTCCCCCCCCCACACACACACACACAAACAAGCTTTCGTTAGTGGGACAATACTACTGGATCCAACTCACTGTTTGCGCATAGAAGCATTTGATTGTGATTAGGAAGGTATCCCTGTTTGGGGAGATGTAGCTTCCTCTGACGTTCCAGTGGATTTTTCCTTCAGAGTTCTTTTAGGGAGGCTAGCCAATAGATCAGGGGTAGGCAAACTGCGGCCCTCCAGTTGTCAATGGACCACAATTCCCATGAGCCCCTGCTAGCGAAAGCTGGCAGGGGCTCATGGGAACTGTGGTCCATGGACATCTGGAGGGCCACAGTTTGCCTACCTGCAATAGATGTTAAAGATGTTACCCTCCTGGCCTCAGCCATAGGCCTGGTGAAGAGCTCTGTCGTACAGGCCCTACTCAACTGATCAAGTTCCCATTTATCCCGTTCAAGAAACCACATGTTGCAGGGCAGTTCCAAAGTGGTTCTTCTATTTCATAGTGCTGGTTGCATGAATCAAGGATGGCGACAAGCAAGATAGGATCAGAGCGACTCTGAAATTGGGACTGTTGCTTGCAAAGCGGTATCTTCCTTCCAGATGTTCTCCTGTGTTCTTAAACACTTCTCTTTCAACTAGGGCCCCAATAAATTCCAATCATCTCCTCCAACAATCTGCAGCTAATTTTCCCAGTGCTTTGTTAGCATGTTACGAGGTAGCGTCTTTGATGCCGCCTTCGCCTTCTTTATGATCCTGGGTAGTAGAAAGCCGTTTCTTTCACACTTAACACTCACTTTGGAAAGCATATAATCCCGTTAGCTGCGAGCTAATTTGATTTTGATTGTTCCAATTGCATTTTCAAAGTCCTGCTAATCATTTTGACAATGTTTTCTTTTATATATTTATATATATATATATATATAGATCTTGGGTGTTCAGAAAGCAAGGCTGAAAGAAACAAACAAAAAACCCAGACAAACCAAAAGAAGCTGATCTCCCACAGAAGCACTATTCCTTGTGGAATCATTATCCACTATAAAAGAAACAGCATCAGAACCTGTGCAGACGTCCTTGGAAATACAATGCAAAAAAGTACAGGACATTTTCTACACAGGAGGCAAAATAGAGGGAATTCTATTAATTCAGGCTTCTCCCTTACACACACTGACTTCACCCAAACGAACTTTCTTACTCATCCAGCAAACAGGCTAAGCCGCTCTAATTTCCCTCTGGGCGTTCCGTATCTTCCCTCATTTTTTCCCCTCACAGTAACTGTGTTATAGACTAAAGCTGTCCATGGATCACACAACACATGCTGAAATTAATGCGCGTAGAAGGGGCATGGGCACAGATCCCATTGCATGCATGGAAACTGACATGCATACAAGGGGCATGGGTGCTTGAGCACTGGCCATGCCACTCCCCCTGTATGTGATGTTCCCGAGCACGGAATCTACATGTGTACAAATGTGTAAGTTTAGGGATCACCAAGACCATGTCTTTTTTGAATTTTCCCACAGGGAATGTATGTGCATGCCATGTTCATGAACTACCTATTTCCACAACAAAATCAGAGTCCCGTGGCACCTTTAAGACCAACAAAGATTTATTCAAGGCGTGAGCTTTCGAGTGCAAGCACAGAGTGCTTGCACTCGAAAGCTCATGCCTTGAATAAATCTTTGTTGGTCCTAAAGGTGCCACGGGACTCTGATTTTGTTGTGCTACTACAGACCATGGCTACCCACTTGAATCTACCCATTTCCATTTCAATGCTGCTTGGGGTACCCCCACTGGGGAGAAAAGCGGAGTATAAATATTTTAACCAATACCTAAGCCACGTGCCGCACCAGGATGTTAATTTAAAACCACAGTTGCTTATAAAGAAATAAACCAATTCCTAGTCTTTATCTTGTTCTTTGGAATTCATGAGGACAACTAACATCAATTCTAAAGTGTCTTTCACAGGTCATTTGTTTAATCCTTAATTGACTGAGATTCCATTATGCCAGCTGGGTGACAGGAGAAACATGAGGTTTTAAAACAAATATTATTTCAGTGTGTTAATTTCCTCCAAACTGCCCCATCCAAAAGAGGAAAAAAACACCCTCCAATTAAGTTAACTGCTACTAGTCACAGACCTGTCAGTTCCAGAGCACATCTCTTTGCTCTTCAGAGGGCCAATCTAACAGTCTCATCCAGAATTATAGAGAATGGAACCAAAGCCTGAAGGAAAAATGAAGAAGCACAACCTGCTGGACATTTCTCCATCACAAGTCCTTTTGAAAGAAATTAAATTCACCAATAGCCATTGTGCTAGAAGCACGGGGCTTTTTATCCACTCCCAGTTCAAATGAATCCCTCCTGTCTACACTGAATTCGATTTTCATTTTGAGTTTGGGCGCTTTAAATTTTCCCTCTGCAACATGCACAATTGATCTGGAGGGACCCTACCTTTCCCTGACAATATCCAGAAGAGGATATAACCCTCAATATTTGAAAACCCGCCATCAAGAAGTGTGAGGATTTTTGCTTTTTTGGAATTAACTCTCTTTTCCATGCCTCGCAGCAATGCAGTCTTCCCTGATTGTCCAAGGCGTCAATTCAAAGACTACCTGGTTCCCAGTTGCAAGGCTGGTCTTAAAGTGACTGTGCTCCAGAAGCCCTAACTTCTCTCAGCAGAGATTTTCCTCTTGGATTTATTCCCCCTCCTCTGCTGTCTCCAATCCTCCTCCACCCCTTGTTCAAGAAAGGAAAGAGACTCCTGCTGAGCTTGGCTCCCCTCCCTGTTCTGAGTTTCCCCAATCAGGGACAGAACACATTCTGTTTCAATTGGTCTGAATTCAGCAGGATCCACAACAGAAAAAGCCCAAGTAAGTGCAGAATCAGCCCTGGATAGCCCAGGCAACCCCAGTCCCGTCAGACGTCAGAAGCTAAGCAGAGTGGCCCAGGCTAGCACTGGGAAGGGTGAACTGCAAGGAATACAGAGAGGGGCAGGCAATGACAAGTCATTTCCAAATGTCTCTTGCCAGGCAGCCAGACTATTTTGGGACCTCCTGGCTATATTAAACAAACAAACAAACAACTAAGAGAAGTTCCGCAGATTGTGTGAGTTCATCTTACGTTTGAATCCCACTTTTCTTCCAACTTATTCAGGATAAAATATGTGGGACAACCAGAACATTAGCACTCAACTTAGAATGTTCAGACAGGGAAAAGGTTTGATGGATATATCGCGTGGAGGAAAAGGCAAGGGGAGGGGGAATGTATGGCACTGTTTGAAATGGCCAGATCAGTAAAGAGACAGCTCATTAATGGAATAAAATTTGCTGTAGGAAACCGCAGTCCCTGATTTGCTTTACTTAGAACCAGCCCAACAATGAAAAGCATCCAGTTTGGAACGGTTTTGTGAAAGAGGCCCTAATCAGACTCAGGGAGCTTTGACTCTTGAAAGTTTATACCACAAATATTTTGCTGGTCTCTAAGTTCTACTGGACTCAAATCTCCCTGTTCTACTGGAGACCAATATGGCTGTCTTCTGAAACCGACACACCGGAAACACTAGGACTATAGTATCCTTGCATTAAGGTCTCAGGCTGAGAGCTTCCTCCTTAATTCCAGACTTTAAGGAGGAAACCAATATCCTAAAATTCTGGTTCAAACTTTGACATTCAGCTGCCTTGCATACAACATTCCTGGAAGGGTATTTCACTGCTGACCACTGTGGTGTACCCTTACAGTCATAATCTGGCTATTTCAGAGAACGACACATTGACCAACCTCAGAGATCTGTGATGGTATACAGGGATTGAAACACGCTCTTTATTATGTGGGATGTTGCATGTTTGGAGCTTTACATGACAACATAACCAGGACTTTAAAGCAGTGGTCCCCAACCTTTTTCCGGCTGGGGACCGGCGGGGCAACTGCCCTGCCCGCGCAGCATGCATGTGCGCCCGTGCCCGCACAGCGCAGCCAAAATCGCGCATGCATGGCACTTTCGCGCATGCATGCATGCGCGAAACTGCCGCACATGCATGATTTCGCCGCGCATAGCGCATGTTTGCATGCGCAGCCAGGCCGCGCATGCGCGATGTGCGGCGCAACCCTGATTCCCTCTCCCCCCCTCCCGCAGTAAGAAGCTTCCCAGGCCGCAAGCTTGCGGCCCTGGGAAGGTTTTTACTGCGGGGGGGCGGGGAGAGGGAACCGCGGCTCGGCACCCTGGCCTTCGTGGCCCGGCACCGGGCTGCGGACCGCAGGTTGGGGACCACTGCTTTAAAGGAGAATTGAGAACCAAAGTGGGGCCAGAAAATATCAGTGCTATTGTTATATAAAATAAATATGAAGAAGAGAACCTAGACCTGCAATGGTCCAGGTTAGTCTGATCTTATCATCACTCAGAAGCGAAGCAGAGTCGGTCCTAGGACCGGAGACCACCACGGAAGTTGCTATGCGGAAGCAGGCCATGGCAAGCCACCTCTGCTTGTCCCTTGCCTTGAACCCCCTTGGAGTCATAGCTTGACAGCACTACATTCATATGGAGAAAAATGGCTACTGTTTCAGAGCTGCACACAACTTGGCCTCTCTACTTCAGGGCCTAATGCATTGCGCTTAATGGAGAGCTCCTTCATCTATCAATTACTCCTCCATCGAATTATCGAGTGCCAAAAGAATTGAATTACCTGTGCCAACACAATGCAACATCTACTTGTGGAAATTATAATGAGCTTGCAAACAAAACAAGGAGCCCGAGATGGGGAGGGGAGAGAGACAAGGGTGGCCCTTTGTCAGACACAGTGGGAGCTAGTCAAGCTCTGCAGTTCCATTAGTGGCTCGGGGCTCGTGGCTGTATCAGACAATCAAACCCAGCATCTGCCTGAGTGCAGCTGACTTAACATGCCTCACTTGCCTGCACTACTTATAGGGCTGCTAACTTTGTTGAGAAATTCTGGATAATTTGAGGCAGACTGGGAAACGTAGATTAGGGTAGGGAGCAGCCTCAGCACGGGATAATGGCATGCAGTCCAACTTCCAAAGTTGCTGTTTTCTCCAGGAGACTAGTCAATATAGTCTGGATATCAGGTGCCATTCCTTACCTGGGGACTGGCAACTTTATTCAGAGAACCAGCCCTGAGTGACAATCAAAAACAGTCTGATGTGCCACCGTTCAGCCTTAGCACAACCTAGAGCAGGGGTAGTCAACCTGTGGTCCTCCAGATGTCCATGGACTACAATTCCCATGAGCCCCTGCCGGCAAATGTTGGCAGGGGCTCATGGGAACTGTAGTCCATGGACATCTGGAGGACCACAGGTTGACTTCCCCTGACCTAGAGGACAACTCTTAAAGGGTGGGGAGAAGGGATGGCAGCCTCTAGATGGGACCCCCAGAATTACAGCTCACCTCCAGACGACAGAGGTCAGTTTCCCCAGAGAAAAGGGAGCCTTTGGAGGGTGGACTCTATAGCATTGTACCCCACTGAGGTCCCTGTCCACTCTAGGCTACATCCCTCCAAATGCAACATCCAAGCAAGGGATTTCAGAGGGCTGCTTTTCATCTGTTATTCAAGAAGCTGGTGGTCCCCCAAAATCCTACCTTGGTACAACTACATCAGTGGCAGGGCTACCCATTTTGAGAGTCTAATCACAGCTGATTATTTTTTATTTTTGGCAGCTTGAATGCTTCTGTTTGAAGTGAAGTCAGTCTCTCGCTCAAATGGATGTCTGGCGCTCAACCCAAGGCAACCCTTAGCAACAGGTGCAGTTAACTACACTAATTGGTAGCTCTCCCCCCCCCCCCCCGAGCTCTAGCCTTCCAAAGAACTGATACTAAGAGGTGTGCACTGATGAACAGGCAGTACATTACACCTGGGGTAGTCAAACTGCGGCCCTCCAGATGTCCATGGACTACAATTCCCATGAGCCCCTGCCAGCGAATGCTGGCAGGGGTTCATGGGAATTGTAGTCCATGGACATCTGGAGGGCCACAGTTTGACTACCCCTGTATTAGACCATGGCCCTTTAAGATATTAACTGGAGCAGGACTTGTTATCATAGTATTCATATGGAAGTGCTACTCTGCCTTATTCCCAGACGAAACCTGTTTGCAAGAGGGATCTTTTGAATCTTGCTCTGGGAAAGAGACTTCCAGGAAACAAGTGAACTCGGACACCGGGGTCAGGAATGTTATGGGATTTTATTTGTGCATAGGCTCTAACAAGGATTTTCTCTGGCAATCACATTCAGAATTTCCACGCCATAACCCAGCATAGAATGATGCGTTATGACCTTGTAGAGTAGCTTAGCCTAAAATATCCTTGCCTATATTGAAGCATTAATTTTACTTAAAAAAAACATGAAGCATAAGTAGCATGGACCTATTATGCACGGCTGTGGCCAGGCCAGGTCACCGCCAGTATCTTGCAGAGGATCAGCATGCCCTGCTGCATCTCATGTATCAATGAGGGATGATTTCCCCTGATGGACATGGTCCACTCCGAATTTCAGCATGCATGAATGCTGTTGGGGTGGAAAGGTTGTGCAACGCTTCTCTGTGGCACCAGCGGGAAGGGGGAACTTCCACAAATCCTTTGTGTAAATAAAAACAATGCCCTATTCAGCTCTGCACCGCCGTGAAGTGCCACAGAGCTGCACAGAGCATTTTCTGTCTCTGCCAGGACACCATAGGTGGTGGTGGTGGGGGGGGGGGGGTTGGGGAGCCTGGCCTGAAAATCCCTGTGTGCACGTGCTTGGCCTGTCATGGGTGTCAATGGCACCCCTGTTGAGAAAGGGAAGGCGGAAACATCACAGGGCATCGGATGCCCTAAAGCAGTCAGGGCTGGGAGGGGGCCGGGCTGGCACCGATGTAATATTTAAGCAGTGATTTGCCCTCCTTCCAAACAAGTGCCATCCCGGCTTCCCCCCACCCATGCGGAACTGGTCTTTAAGCAACATGACATAACAAGGGTCATATGAATCTCACTAGAGCACATTCTAAGCTGGCCCCAAGGTGACTTGGTAGGAAAGGGCCTTACCTGCATGAGCTTTCTTTCAGATGAATACCTGAAAGACAGGACGTAAGGGAGAGAGGTTTTCGATCCTCTCTGCTTTACTTCCACTGGATCTTCTCCTATTCTTATATTCTTTTTGGCTCATCTGCTCACTCTTCTAGCCCAATCAGATTCTCACCACTCCTTTTGGATTTCTACCAACCTGATGATGTATTATTGGCACCCATTATCATGTAGTCATGAAAATCACATCCTGTCTGGGTTTCTCCTTGCCAAGGACACCCCAAGTCTACTGGGTCAACTTGTCCCGGGCTGGAACTGCTGCTAAAGCAACTTCTGCTTTGGCCCTGCACTCTCACGTGGCTTGCCTCCTGAAAGAGTCCATTCTAGAATCATTCAAGTGGGTTGCCGTATTGGTCTGAAGCAGCAGAACAAATTTAGAGTCCTGGACCACCTTTAAAACCAACAAAGTTTTATTCAAGGGATGAGCTTCCGTGTGCACGCGCATGAAAGCTCATACTTTGAATAAAACTGGGTTGGTCTTAAAGGTGCCCCTGGACTCTAAATTCATTTTAGAATCAAACTTTCTATGGCAATCTTACTCCTTGCTTCCTTCGTTTTCCCCGGAACTATTCCTTCAGGAGTTCCTGGTTACTAGCAATAATGGATAACATAAATGTGCATAAACATCTAGCATTCACCTGCAAGGCACAGCATAGCTTCATGACTCATGGCACATGTAAGTAGCATTCGAAATATGTCACCACATAATTTTGAAAAAAGAAGCAAATATGCTTTGGTCAGTGTGCAAACATGTCCCCAAATTTCCTCCTGTTTTGTTATTCAACTCTATTATCAGGATTATGGTCAGAACAACTTTTATAGAAACCTGAATTCCTTTTTTATGGAAAAGATTAATGCTTTTTTATGGTAAAGAAACTGCATTTGATCTCCTCATTCTGTGGGAAAACAGGGAGTTTCCTTTACAACTCTTTTAAAAGCTAATGCACATATAATGTATTTAATGTATGTATAATGGTTTAAGTGAGGTTACTTTTCCTCCTACATTTCTCTGTCCATCTCCGCCAGGTGCTTGCTGAAATCTTTAAGGAGCATCAATGTATGTATAATTGAACTATCATTCTCATGAGAGCCAGTTTGGTGTAGTGGTTAGGAGTGTGGACTTCTAATCTGGCATGCCAGGTTCGATTCTGCGCTCCCCCACATGCAGCCAGCTGGGTGGCCTTGGGCTCGCCAGAGCATTGATAAAGCTGTTCTGACCAAGCAGTGATATCAGCGCTCTCTCAGCCTCACCCACCTCACAGGGTGTCTGTTGTGGGGAGAGGAAAGGGAAGGCGACTGTAAGCCGCTTTGAGCCTCCTTCAGGTAGGGAAAAGCGGCATATAAGAACCAACTCTTCTTCTTCTTCAGTAATCTCAGGGCTCTCTCAGCCTCCCCTCCCTCACAGGGGGTCTGTTGTGGGGAGAGGAAAGGGAAGGCGACTGTAAGACGCTTTGAGCCTCCTTCAGGTAGGGAAAAGCGGCATATAAGAACCAACTCTTCTTCTTCTTCTTCTTCTTCTTCTTCTTCTTCTTCTTCTTCTTCTTCTTCTTCTTCTTCTTCTTCTTCATTATTCCCAGCCTCAAAATAATTTTGGCAGTGAGTCCTGTTGCTTGCCTATCTCGGGTCCCAGCCAACATCTGTATTGCTCTTGCCTGGGTGGGGCAGCTGAAAGTTTCACTCTGTTTTTCTTTTGAAAATGGCTTTTATCAAGAAAAATAGCTTTAGGACTGTCTCGTTGGTTTTAGGCCTTCCTTAGTCTAACAGAAGTAAAGTAGATAACACCTTCCCCATTATTTTGGCAGTGATGATTTCTGCCTTCCTGCAAAGTGACATAGCACTTTCGGAATGTCTGTGTCCAAAACTGGCCCCACTAGCATCTTTGATATGAAGGATATTGAAGATCCCAACAAGAACACTATTTAGGATCATAGACTCACAGATGTGGAAGAGACTCCGGTGTCACCTACCTGCCCACCTACTGTGACCCTAATTTCATGCCCAAATGATCTCCTCCACCAAAAATCTCCAGAATCCAGCCTGGCCTGGAGGGAATTCACCTACCATCCCACAGTGGCAGTCAGCAATTCCCTGGGTCTGCAAGGAAGGAGCACAATAGACAAACACTGGCACCTTCCTTCCTGCCCACCCACTTACAACCTGCCTATGTTCATAAAATCAGCATTTCTGTCAGATGACTATCTAGTCTCTGCTTCAAAACTTCCAAAGAAGAAGAACTCACCACCTCCTGAGGAAGCCTGTTCTATTGAGGAAGTGCTCTAACTCAGTGGTCCCCAACCCCCGGTCCAGGGACCGGCACCGGTCCATGGATCATTTGGTACCGGGCCACGACTCCTCCTCATCCTCTTCCCTGGATGCTGCCTCAGGGGCTGCCCTGCCACTCTGGCGCCGGCTCACCTTTGGTGCTCTCCAGCAGCGGCCATGGCTGGGGCTCCCCCATCACGTGGCAGTGCACAGCTGCTGATGGCAGCGCCCCCCAGCAGGCGGCAGGAAGTCAGGGGCACTGGCGGGAAAGCAAGTGGAGCAGGGGCTCAGGCGGCGACAACATCCCCGGTCATAAAAAGATTGGGGACCACTGCTCTAACTGACAGGAACCTCCACCCGGATGTTTAGCCGAAAATTCTTTGGAATTAATTTCGACCCATTGGTTCTGGGGCAACAGAAAACAACTCTGCTCTATCCTTTATTCCCTATTGAAAGTACAGAGCAATAAAGTCATGAAGAGTTGCCATACTTCCCCCCACCCGACATTGTGTTAGGTTGCCAGGTCCCCCCAGGCCAAGGGCAGGAGATGGAGAGGTAGTTTTGCCAGATCCAGTCTGGAGAACTCTTGTTGATTTGGGATGGAGCCTGGAGACCACAAGGACCTCTGTGGGGTACAAAGCCATTCAATTCCCTCCTCAAAGCTACCATTTTCTCCAAGAGAAGTGATCGGTGTAGTTTGGAGACAACTGGTGCTTCATGGGGACCTCCAGGGCTCACCTGGAAACTGGCATCCCAGCTGAGTGTTGTAGATTTACTTCATTATTTGCAGTGGTTTATTTAAAGGCAGTAATTAAAATATGTCTATCCCTGTCTTTCCCTTGTAACTCAAGGCATCTTACAATCCCAGGATTTTAAGCATGCAAAAAAGAATATTCAACCCACACATACTCTGATTTACATATTTTATTTATATTGTAAGCCACCTTGATCTTCACTAAGGAAGAAAGGCAGCTCATAAATCAACCAATCAATCTGTAATATGAGGGTGGGGATAAAAAGGAAAGCCAGATTTTTAAAAAATTAAGGGTTAAGGTTGACTATTGGTGAATAACTACTGGATTCATAGAAGATGCCTAAGGAAGAATTTCCAAAGAGAAAGAATGTGACTTTATTCTAACAATATACTAATGTCTTTTCTTCCTTCCTTCTATCCTTCCTTCCTAGGTGGGAAATGGAATTTGTGAAAGAGCCAACTAGCAATCAAAAGAAATTTTTCAGCACTCTGAACAATTAAGGTAGGAAAAGAAATTAAACAACAGAATTTGTTTATTGTCAGATAGTCCGAATCCATCAATTCACTTCTTTCTTTCTTTTTTACAACAGAGATTAGTTGTGGGACTTCTAGGGTACATTGTCTGAGCCCTGCATAAACCTGACTGTCCAGTCCTATGCAAACTTCCACAGAAAGATGTCCCAGTGTGCTCAATGGAGCTTACTGCCACGTAAGCAGACACTGGATAACAGTTTTAGTCAGTTTACTCAATGACCTTCACAGGTATGCCAAATTTATATAAAAAATAATTCTAGAAATACTGGGAAGTACTTGAGGGGCAGAAGAACTTGTGAAGGCAGCTTTGAACCTTCCGTCCTGAAGGGCAGAGGTGGAAATGCTACTTTTAGGCAAACTTCCTCTGCCAGGCAGCACTGAAAAACTGACGGAAAGTGGTGGAGAATAGCCTTTATGTTTACTTCAGTAGTATGTCTGAAGCCCCTTGATACTGTGCTGTTCTTTGTCGAAGAGTTTAAAGATTAAATCCACTTTACAGGCTTCAAGTCAATTGGTTTCCGGAGTTTTGAACTGTTACCTCTTTAAAGTAAAGCCACAGACCTCCATCTGTCTGTTCCATCAACCATGAGCCAACAGAGGAAACATATTCCGGGTCCGCTACTACTACCAGAGATGGTCACAAACCAGTACAGGAGCCAAAATTCATCACTAACTTGACCCGGTTCAGAGCCCCCTGAACATTTACCAGACTTTTGTCCAGTTCAGTTCAGCTGTTCAGGCCATTTAAACTTAACAGTTGAGCAGTGTGGATCCACCTGTCAGCTGTTAGGCTTAAATGGCTGTGAGCCATTAAAAATGTCAATTTCACTCCCCTGTGTTTCAAATTGGGGGGAAACAAACAAAAAAGGACAGGGGAAACCCACTTAACCCTTTCCAGGAGATCTTCTTTTCTGGGAGAAAGGAAAATCTGAATTCATCAGTTTGGGGCACATTTGGCTTGGTTCACAGTTGTGTTCAGGGGCCATCCTGATCCTGAACTGAACTGGATTGTTTAGGATCATGTCCATCCCTAATCATGACTGGGATTTGTTCCCTTTTGTTCCCAAATGTATACTCACAGTGTCATGTACAAAATGCCCCAGTGGTGTGTGTTGTCTTTCTTGAATAGACAAAAGTGCCTGGTCTTGTTCTCCCTGTAGATCAATAAGGCGCTTGAGCTGTACAGATAAGCTTGCTCGGAGCATACAAGAACAACAAGCAAGACTTAACAAAATGCAACCCCCCGCAGGATCCCTGAAGGCAGTATGAATTGCTTTGTCCATCATGACAACTCCAGCAACCGCTGCATAGTTAATGTAACACATCAGCCCCACCACAAGACATGGGCTTTGGATGAGATTCACGAGTCTTACTCATTTGTTCACAGCACACAAAATGAAGAATACGAAGATCTTTATTTGAAATATATGGCTATTTGGAATCTCCATGGGGGAGGGGGGGACCATGTTAAAACTGGAGCCAAAAGGAAAAGTGAGGTATAAGTATTTTAAGAATAACTAAACACATATATACAAGCAAGCTTTACTCAGTGGAGTGCTAGGACAATGTTTCTTCCACACAGAAAATCATTCAAAAAGCTTGGGAAAACACTCACATAAGAACCAGAAACAAGGATTTAAAAAACACCAATTTAGAGCATGACAAGTGTCAATGAAGGGGATGATAAAGGACAGCCTAAAAATTGTTATTTTAAGACAGGGGTCGTCAAACTGCGGCCCTGTTGATCGCAATTCATGGGAATTGTAGTCCATGAACATCTGGAGGGCCGCAATTTGATGACCCCTGTTTTAACATATCAGTGGTCTGGGCTTTTTCTCGTTTTTTAAAAATAACGATGTATGTTTTTATGCTTGCTTGTTGTTGTTTTAAAATTTGGGACTTAAAATGGTGTATTTTAATGGTTTGGGATTTTAAAGAATTATTGTATAAGTTGTCCTGGGCAGGTCCTAGAAGAGGTGGCATTACAATGTTCTAAATGGAAAAATAAAATAACAACCTTAGAAAAGGGTGACAAATAAAAAGTATCATGGACAGGCTTATACCTTTGATCCCTCAGCCAAGGGCTCCCAGCTCCGGGTGTGGAAATATCAGGAAAATTGGGGTGGGAAGGGAGAGACCTGATCAGGGCACTGTGCCATAGAGCAGCGGTCCCCTTTCTGTGGTCAGGGACTGCCTCCGGGGTGAGGGGAGAGCCGATGGCCTGGGTGCTGCGCACGCGCGGCAGCTGCGCACAAATGCGCACACGCAGTTGCTGCGTATGCACAGTTTCACCTCCAGAGGGCGCTAAAGTGCATGCACGGCAACTGCTCATGTGCGTTTTCACCACCAGGGGCACAAACACGCATGCGCAGCAAGTGCACATGCACATTTGCGTCGTCGGCGTGCCGGCAGCCATGTCTGCCTCTTCACCTCCCTCTTGCAGCGAGACGCTCACCAGACCTGGTGAGCTTCTCCTTGTGGGGGGGGGGAGGCGGGTGCGGCTGCCGACAGCCTGGTACCGTGGCCTTCGCGGCCCGGTACTGGGCTGAGGACCGGGGGTTGATGACCCCCACCATAGAGTCTGCCCTCTAACACAGTCATCTTCTCCGGGAGATCAGATCTCGGCCATCTGGAGATCCACTGCAATGGTAGGAGATCTCCAGGACACACCACAAGGATGGCTATCCTATCTCATCTGTCTGATATATACTGAGAAGAACAAAGGAGTAACATTTTTTAGAGTGAAGTTTTCTTGTCCACTTGGTACTCTTAGCTGAAAGCACATTTTAATTGCATGCTTCCTTAGCCCACTATTTTCCAGCTACCTTTTTTGAGGCAACAGATATTATATATATACCAGTTGGGAAGGCAGGAACAAGCAGCATTCTGAGCATACATTCCCACTGCAACCTGCCTTCACCTTATGATTTAAGAGCTAACATTTAATTTTCTTCTAGCCTTTAGTGGTGAAACCCTTGCTTATTGCAATCAATTTGCTCTCTCTCCCCCCTCTCTTCATCTCTCTCTCTTCTCTCTCTCCCTTTTCCCTTTAGAAACAACTTCTCTCATAGCCTCAGGAACAATTCAGCTTGGTATAGAAAGAAAGAAAGAAAGAAAGAAAGAAAGAAAGAAAGAAAGAAAGAAAGAAAGAAAGAAAGAAAGAAAGAAAGAAAGAAAGAAAGAAAGAAAGAAAGAAAGAAAGAAAGAACGAGGAATTGCTGGTTTCAGGGTTCTAGTCACGAATTTGGCCGACTCCTAGGTGTGGTTTTGGAGGGGGGAAACGAAAGAAAGATTGCACATATAAACCTTATACATGGAATGGCCAGTGAATTCTCCTGACATTAAATCCTAGGTGAATTTTTGTGGTCTTGCTCAGGTGAAACATCAGAAAGCATTCTGACAGAAACTAAAAGAACGGGAGTTAATGAAAGTTTTTAGGTCAGTGGTGGGCAAACTGTGTCCCTCCAGATGTCCATGGGCTACAACTCCCATGAACCCCTGCCAGCATGGGAATTGTAGTTCATGGACATCTGGAGGGCCACAGTTTGCCCACCCCTGTTTTAGGGGATTAAACACATCTTTATAAACTTTTTTGTTGTTCTTGCTAAAACAGATTTGGAGGCAAAATTTGGAGGGGCCAGGATGGGCAGATCATATTTAGGAATCTCAATGCCTAGTTAAAAAAAATAAACGGAAGATTTGGGGAAGCATTTACAGTGCTTATTGATTAACACACTTCCCTACAAAATAAAGAACTGAACACCCGCATTGCTGCTATGTCAGGATCACACACCCCATCCTCTCACACCCTCCATTTCATCTGCCTCCCCCTGTCCACGGCTAACAGCAGTTTGGTGGGGAGCTGTTTCCCTGGCACAGGGGACATGTTTAAACCTCCCCTTTTCTGGCATCACACTCCTATTCCCTCATAATCCCTTGAGACATGAAATTTGGGCAGGGGTGGAGAGATCCATCAATGGCTCCCATAAATATTTTAGCCCTGTTTTGTTTCTAAATGCTACCCCTCATTATTGGCCAAGATAAGAGAGACGTTTTTATATATATTATAGCTGTTTATATCACTCTCCCTTATAAACCTTTCCCCTACTCTTCCCAAAAACTGACACCCTGTGAGGTAGGTAAGGTTGAGACAGTCATGAGAGAACTGTGCCAGGACAGAAGTGACCCCGTGCGTCTCATGTGCCTGAAACAGCGTTCTCTCTCCACAACAAACACCCTGTGAAGTAGGTGGGGCTGAGAGAGCTCTAACAGGACTGTGACAGATCCAAGGTCACGCTGCAGGTCTCATTGCCTCGAAACAGCAAACAATCACCTTCCCTTCTTCTCCCCGCAACAGATACCTTGTGAGCTAGGTGGGGCTTAGAGAGCTCTAAGAGAATTGTGACTGGTTCAAGGTCACCCTGTGGGCCTCACGTGACTCAAAGCAGCATACAATCACCTTCCCTTCCTCTTCCCAGGTAACTGTGACTGGCCCAAGGTCACCCAGCTGGCTGCATGTGAAGGAGGATTGAGGAATCAAACCCAATTCTCCAGTTCAGAGGTTGCTGCTCTGAACCACTCCCACAAGAGAGATCTGCCTATTCAACTTGTTGTATGTATGTATGTATGTATGTATGTATGTATGTATGTATGTATGTATGTATGTATGTATGTATGTATGTATGTTTGTTTGTTTGTTTGTTTGTTTGTTTGTTTGTTTGTTGTCCTCCTTTCTCCTTGAGACTCTGGATGTATTGCAACGAATTAATCAACAGAACTGAACAATGGGACATTAAATAAACAATGTTATCGGGTTCGGGTCACAAAAGCAAGCAGAAGCCTAAATGACAGAACTGGAGCAAAGCATTAATGTTAACAAATATATTGAATGATGCAAAATTCCTTAGAAGGACCCAATTTTCAGCAAGCTATATGCAGTACCATGGACCAGTGATCCCCAACCTTTTTATCACCGGGGACCACTCAACGCTGGACAATTTTTCTGAGGCCCGGTGGGGGGGGGGGTAGTTTACTCCTCTACTAACCTCTACTATGGTTATGTTTAAACATCCCTTCAAAATAAGATACAGACACGCCACAACAATGAACATAAGGAACATTTTATTTTCATGGAAATTTTAACTCATGACAATGACAAATCAATGGGAACCCTGAGCTTGTTTCTCTGCAACGAGATAGTTCCATCTGGGAGTGATGGGAGACAAGGACACCCGAAGTGTGTTGTAAAGGGCCGGGGGGGGGAGTGAAGTAAAGGGCCGGGGGGGGGAGAAGGCGTCCTTCACGGCCCACCTCCAATTAGTCGATGGACCACATGTGGTCCGCATCCCACAGGTTGGGGATCGCTACCATAGACTACGGTCCCTAATAATTTGTCCAAGTCATTTTGTGAATCACTGAATGCAGGGCAGCTTTGTTGCCTGCGTAGAAAAACCCTCTTGAATAATTCAGTGATGCATTATTTGCGGGAAACCATGTGCTTGGGAGCCTTCCTGGCCTTCTCAGGCAGGCCGTTCTCCCGAAGGTGTTATGGAATATCCATAAATACTACGACTGCTCAGAATTCCCCCCCCCCCAAAAAAAGTGATGAGTACTAAGAGTGAAGAAGGCTGATTCTGTGAAGGCAAAGGGGTGGCAGGTTACAATAGATGAGCGATTGGGATGTGAGTGTCCTTCATAGTGCAGGGGGTTGGACTAGATGACCCATGAGGTCCCTTCCAACTCTATGATTCTATGATTCCAAGGGATAATAATTTCTGATCCAAAAAGCAACCCATTCTGAGTTCGAATTATTGTTTTTAAATCATTGCAGAAATGCCAAAAGCTTGGGGGAGGGGGACCCACGATGACGCCACCAATCCTTGTACAGGAAGGAGCTTGACTCCGGAGTTAATTAAAACTGCTTAAAAGAGGTTCTGCTTAAAAGGTTCTGCTTTTAAGCTTAAAACTGCTTAAAAGAGCTCATCCCCTCTTGTCTACCCATAATTGTAAAAGTGGTCTTCTCAACCCCAGATGGAGCTACTAGGGAGCAGCACCTAATGGTTTCACAGGGGAACCGCGATCCTTAACCAAGACTCTCCACCTATCGAAATCCTCTGTATAAATCGCAGGCATTTAATTCAACACAGGCGAGCCAAACGTTGCTCTCAGCATGGGAAAGTGAGGTTTCAGAAATGACCAGGGGGCCAGGGCTCTTCAACATGCATTTCTTTCTTCACACCATTCTAGCCAGGAGAATTCTCCTTGGGGCTTGTTCAGTGCCTGCACCGTGAACCAGAGCCGGAAGCTGAATTTGCTCTTGGAAAGCGAAGAGATTCTGTGGGGGCTATGTGTGGTCCTGGGCAGAAGAATGACTCTGTCGTCATGGGTACTTTCTGTTTACAATCCCATGTGGCGGAGTTGGCGACAGATACAAAGAGGCTGCCTTGTCTGAATGCAAAACGTTTGGGAGCTCTCATTGGCTGGAGGGAGGCCAGAGCTGCAAGTGTGTGTGTTTGTGTGTGTCTGTGTGTGTGTGTGGGGGGGGGGGGAACTAGCCAGAGAAGAAGAATGGATGAATTAGCATGCAGGAAGCAAAGTGCACAGGGCTTTGCCCTCCTCTGAATGCTAGGATATTTCAGCACTTATTTATTTATTTTGTTTATTTTTAATCCAATTGATAAGCCAGCCTTCCCCCGAAGGCTCAGGGCAGCTTACGACAAAGATTAAAACATTTTAACATTAAAAACACGTCAGTATTTAAAATCCTAGGCCACGCTTTCTCAGCTCTCTTGACAGCCCTGGAAGAGTTTCCGGAAGGGGTGGATGTTAATTATTTTTATACATATATATAGTTAAATGTGTTAAACATGTATTGATCATATGGTCATGTCAACCCATCCACCCCTCCCAAAACAGCACACGAAGGGCCTGGAGGGGGTGGCAAGGGGAGGGGCCCCGAGTGGGCATGTATATCCCCAAAATCATGTTGGTTTTTAAGGAACTGCGGAAATCAAATCTAGCTTTTCCCCTGCAGAACCACGAAGCTTCGAGGGAGCCTTGCCTCTCGAAATCTTACACCCCCATTCCCTGTTGATTCCCAAGGTACTGCCAGACTCAACTCTCGCTTTCACTGCAGACCAGTGTAGCTTTGCAGTAGGTTTGCCTCTGAAAAGCTTAAACCCCCAAAATGTGTTGGTCTCTAAGGTGCTGATGGATTAACATCTTATTTGGAGGGGGGGGGGATACCAAAACGGTAGGGTTAGCATTTAGGGAAAATGTCACTCCTTTCTTTTTAGATAGCCCTCTCTCCCAAACCTTCCGTTCTGCTTGAGGATCCTTTAATGCAGGGGTAGTCAAAATGTGGCCCTCCAGATGTTCATGGACTACACTTCCCATGAGCCCCTGCCAGCGTTCGCTGGCAGGGGCTCCTGGGAATTGTAGTCCATGGACATCTGGAGGGCCGCAGCTTGAATACCCCTGCTTTAATGGCTCTTCATCTCAGACCTGGGCGGGTTTGTGTTCCAAATCCAGGCTGTGGCGTCTTGGCACAACATCAATGCATTTTTGTGCAGGGAAACCACACTGCAGCCACAGCAGCGACACCACCACTATCCCAGAGACTTCACTTTCCTGGCAATTTTAATTTTATGGTTAGGCAGACTGGATGGATTCCATTCAGTAGTTGCTAGGGAGACTGCAAGAGAACAAGAGAGGGGAGGGAACTGTACAACAGGAAAGGCTGGATCCTGCCAAAAACACCCGATGCCTTCCAGGAGACATAAAACCCAGAAGGCTGCAGATGTGACTGAAAAAGAAAGTTGGTCAACTGTAGGAGGGAAAAACAACAGCAGAGCCACCTCTTCTCCCAAGACAGAGAAACAGCTCTCTTTCTCTCGCTCGCTTCTGCCTGCCCCCATTCAGACTACAAAGTTTATCCAAGGTGTTCATTACATCTCTGCTGCTGACGATGTGGACATGACTAACCCCCCAAACAAAGCCAATGTGTGTGGGCGGGGGGGGGGGGAGCTTCCCTGTAATAATTTCCAAGCGGCATTCGCCCCTTCCCCATACACGACAATTCGTGGGGTTCGTGTGACAGAAGGTTATAATTTTTGTTCTATTTTCTAGATTTATATACTGCTTTTCCTAAGAACCCACGGCTGTTCACAGAATAAAATACAATACTTCCCCCCATAAAACCTCAATCTTTACACCGCCCGTGGCACCGCGGGCGCCACGGGCTAAATAAAAGGGTAAGGCGTTCTGGGGCGGGATGTGTCCGGGATGAGGAAGGGGCCAGACTGGACCCTTCCTCCGGACAGACAATCGGAGGGACCAATCGGTCTCTCCGATTCCCAGCCCCAGGAACTGCTTGCAGTTGCTCCTTTGCCGCCAGCCTGATGAGAGAGACGCCAGAGAGAGACGACGACGAGGGAGCCCCCGGGAGAAGGCTCCAGAGAGCCTCGGGTGGGGGGGGGGGGTGGGCCGGCCAGCCTTCTCCCGGGTTCCCTTGCCATGATCATGAAGGAGGCGAGCGACTCCAAGGACCAGCAGCTCACGGTGAGAGAAAGTTTTCCCCACCTGTCTGATGCATCCATTGCAACTTGGTGAAGGAAAGAAGGATATGGGAGGAGGGCAGATTCAATAGAGTACAATACTCCCCCCCCCCCTCCCGTTGCACTTTCTTATGTTCTTTCTTCCTAATAGAGGGAAACAGTCCCAATAAGAATGGGTTGACCTCTTTTAATCAGTGAGCTGTGTTAGGCGGGGTCAGCTGTCATTAATAGAACGGTCACAGAGATGCTTAAGGTACCCGCTGGCCTTCAGAGACCTGTTCTCCTTATCCAAGCAGAACCCAGAGTTTAGTTGTGCTTTTGCATCTGTGTAGCCCATCTGGCAGGTTTGATTAGTAGTAGATGTGCCTAAATCTGAACTACTCCTTTTATGCCCCAGACCAAAGAGGTTTAGCTGCCATAAACATTTTTAGCAGCAAATAATGACCCAGGAATGGAAGATTGGTGGCTGAGTTTGCCTTGCCCCACTAATGTATTTACATAACAGTAATTAGTAAATTTCTCACTCATAGCCTGTACTACTGAGCTAACTGTACTAGCCAACTGTTATTAGTCTGTTACATACAACAAAAACGTTTGCTTATGGTGTTTGGATAGCACCTTGGAAGAGAGAGGTGGCTGTTTTCTGAAAGATTTTTTCCCCTACAGCAGACTGCTATCTTCTCAAAATGTAAAAAGCTTTCTGTACATTATGTACATGTAAAATATGTTAATGTATATTTTCTGCTTTCCCAATCTTCATCAGTGGTTGCAAATTACAAACCTTATTCAACGTGTTAAATGGTAACTTTAAGCTGACTTCTATTTCAGCCTGTTCATTCTTATGAGCACTCAGTTTTGGCCTTTGTAACAGGAGGGAACCTGTTTTTTTTTACTCTGGTTACCCCTCCAATGTCCATTAGGGAGTGTTGGGAAAAGAATCAAACCACAACAGATTCTATGTAAACCAGCAATAATTGTTATCTTAATAATAATCCATAGGATCTCTATTTTGGGCGTCTACGATGCAGCGAGGCCGCTCCGTCGGCCGGGAGAAGGCTCGAGAGAGCCTCGGGTGGGGGGTAGGCCTTCTCCCAGGCCATCTAGCGCCCATTTCATTTGCATGTGAAATGGGCTTTAAATCTAGTTTACAATAAGACAGCAAGTGGCCAGACATTCTTCTGAGTAACCAATCCCATCCCACCTTGTTCAGCCGGAGGCTGAGTCCTCTTCCAAGAGGATTGAGTGCAGGTCTAACAGACCTTGGGAAGGGGTCCTTGGATGGAATACCGGGATTCTGCCCTGGCCTCACCCATACGCCTGGTGGAAGAGCTCCGTCTTGCAGGCCCTGCGGAAAGCTGACAATTCTGGCAGGGCCCTCAGCTCTTCCGGGAGCTCATTCCACCAGGTTGGGGACAGGACAGAGAAGGCCCTGGCCATGGTCGAGGCCAGGTGAACATCCCAGGGGCCCGGGACAGCCAGTAAATTCATACCCGCAGAACAGGTATCATGCCCACAGATACCAAGTATGTAAAAAAAAAACCCAGCATGCAGAGTTGCAGAGAATAGCTGCGGGAGAAAGAAATATATTCATGGATGTGAATTTGCCTTATACTGAATTAACCCTTAGTCCACCAAGGACAGTATTGTTGACTCAGTCAGGCAGCAGTTCTCAAGAATCTCAGCATATTTCCCATCTTCTACTTTAACTGGAGTTGCTGGGAATTGAATCTGGGACCTTCATCATGCAAAGCTCTTCCGCTGAGCCACAGTCCTTCCTGGCCCAACGTTGGCTCTCCAGATATCCATGGACTACAATTTCCATGAGCCCCTGCCAGCATGTTGGCAAGAGTTTATGGGAATTGTAGTCCACAGACTTCTGGAGAGCCACAGTGGAGCCACCCCTGGCGTAGACAAGCAGGATGCAGGCAAACCTGTTGTTGAAGAACGCTCCCCCCCCCCCCCCCGCGGAACATTCAACCATGAAATCTCCACTGCCTGCATCTCAGGAGCAGCCTGACAACATAAAAAGAGAGTGGCCCCGAAGGACCACTCAACAAAACTCCTCCTTCCTTGCCTGCCAGAGAGAGTCAGAACAACTTTGTCAAGTGCCTGGCAGGTCACGCCCTCGGTCACTGGGCTGCAATTAACTTGGTGGTTCCTGAGTTGCAGAAGGTCCCTGGGAAGCATCCTGCAGCCAGACAGAGTGCCAATGATCATGCTGGGCCTCCCGGACCATAGCTCCTGCATCTACAGCAGGGGTAGTCAGACTGCGGCCCTCCAGATGTCCATGGACTACAATTCCCAGGAGGCCCCTGCCAGCGAATGCTGGCAGGGGGCTCCTGGGAATTGTAGTCCATGGACATCTGGAGGGCCGCAGTTTGACTACCCCTGCTCTACAGCTTTGCATTAAAGCACTGTGGGAACCTGACACGGGAACGCTTCCCTACTGCTTCTCAGGCGCTCCCTTGAAACTGGGCCAGGGACTGGAGATAGGAAAGTGCTGTGTCTGGATTACCTCTCCAAGGAAGAAGATGCTTCTTCCAGAACTTGAGGGCCGCTGACAGGTTGGGATCATCGCTGCAACCTCACGAGTGGCCTTGAAGATGGGCCTTTTGCCCACAGATCCCAAGTTGGCTTCGTAACCGAGCGGGGGATTTTCCTTCAGACCTCCTCAACACTCTTTCCGCTGCGTCTCGGCCCTCTTAAATATTTTACTTTTACCGAGGCTCTGCTGAATTGTTCAGTATCCGAAGACCTCACAGCGGCTTCATTCTAGCTCATAAACTTTAATGGCTTGGCACGCATCCCGAGGCAGGAAGGCTCTGAGTGAAACCTCCACAGTCTAGCAAAGGCCTGTCTCGGGGACGGCTGCCATTTTTGGAGAGGGAAAATGGTTCAGCTGGCACAATTGCAGCGGTGCCTCAGCAAAGCACGTCTCAGCATTGTCTGGACAGAGAGGTGAGGACTGCAGGCCAGGAGGTCCTCCCACCTACTGCGGAATTGATATTCATCCTCCCCGGGTTCTTACCCAGCCTGTGACCCAATCAAAAGCAGACAACCAAGTACAGTAAGCCGCAATGCACTTCTGACACTGGAGTGCAGAGGGCAAACCCTGAATTTATTTTGCATGCTCAAGGCAATGAAACAGCCCACGATTAAAAAAGGAAGAAAGAAAGAAAAAGATTTGCTCTTACTGAAACCAATCGACAAGATTCTCTGCACTTTGCAGATTATGGAGCTAGTGCAGGGGGAGGGGGTGTCTGGAGGTTGTTATGCAGGACTCGGGACTTTACCCGAGGACGTTTGCATTGCATTTTGCAGAGCCATCACTGCCTCGCCAACAATGAATACATTGTGCCACTGCCCCGCAAGGTTAATAAGTTTCTGAATCGTCCAAAGAGGATGGCAGAATCCCCTCTTCCCACTGCTATTATTTATAGATGGGAGCACGAAGAGAGCAAGAACAATCCTATCATAAAGCTCCTTTTTGACTGAGAGTGCCCCAGATCAGCTAAAATGTTCTGCCGGCCGGCCGGGCGGTTTTGTTTCCATCTTGCAGGGAATCTCTTCACAGCTCAACAGCACAGAGCAAAATGCTGAATAGAAAAAACAGTATTATCCTTCAGCAACAAAAATAGAGATTCAGAATCCAGAAAGGGAACCATAAACGACAACAGCCTTTTCTCTCTGTCTCCAAGGAAAGCAGAAGTGGTAGAGCAGGGGTCCCCAATCAGGTGTTCCTGGCTGCCAGGACAGCTGCTGACATGTTTTCTGGCACCAGCCAAGTGTTTTTAGGGTGTGGGCGTGGCCATGCAGGGCCTTTGCCCAGCAAGTATTTTGGCTGACTACAGGAAATTTCATTGGTTGTGCAGATTTTTGTGTCTGCCACCACAGACCAGGATCTGCACGGTGTTCTTGGAGTTAAGCAAACATTTTGTGGCAGCCATTTTTGTTGCTGAGCCCCTCATGTCTTGTTAGAACGGTAAATGTGCCTGCAGTGCAAAAACGGCAGAGACCCCTGTGGAACAGTGTCTGTGCTGCACTCAGAAGGTCCCAGGTTCGATCCCTGGCGTCTCTGGTTAAGAAGAAGAAGAGTTGGTTTTTATATGCCATTTTTCTTGACCCAAAAGAATCTCAAAGCGGCTGAGAGAGAAAAAGAAGAGTTGGTTCTTATATGCTGCTTTTCTCTACCCGAAGGAGTCTCAAAGCTGCCTACATTCACCTTCCCTTTCCTCTCCCCACAACAGACAACCTGTGAAGGAGGGGAGGCTGAGAGAGCCCTGATATCACTGCTCAATCAGAACGGCTTTATCAGTGCCGTAGTGAGCCCAAGGTCACCCAGCTGGCTGCATGTAGAAGAGCGGGGAATCAAACCCAGCTCACCAGATTGGAACTATGCATTCCCAACCACTATACCAAGCTGGGTGACCAGATAGTGGTTGATGTGAAAGACCCTCTTCCTGAGATCCCAGAGAGCCCCTATCAGTCAGAGGAGACAATATCCAGCGTGAAGGAGGAGGAGGAGGAGGAGAAGAGCTGTTTTTTTTGTACCCTGCTTTTTACCACCCAAAGGCATCTCAAGGAGGCTTACAATCACCTTCCCCTTCCTCTCCCCACAACAGGCAACCTTTGAGGTAGGTGCGGCTGAGAGAGCCCTGATATTACTGTTCAGGCAGGATTAGGGCTGTGATGAGCCCAAGCTAATCATAATAATTTAATAATAATATTTGACCTCCAAAAATGTTTTTTTTTACCTCACCCAGCTGGCTGCATTTGTAGAGGCAGGAATCAAACCCTGGTTGCCAGATTAGAAGCCGCTGCTCTCAACCTCTACACCAAGCTGGCTCATAGCTTAAGAATCTCATTTTGAGAGTGGGGGCCTGAAAACAGTCTACAGTTCTCTCTTTTGTTCCATTTAGACCTCCAGGACTTCTGTGCTTTTCACAAGCAACCCAATCACCTATCCAAATGAATGTGCCCTCTGCTCACCTTCCCATTGTAGATGGCCACTATTAAAAACCCTTCTCATCACAGTTGTCAGGCTTCCATAACTGGCCTCTTCTCTGGGCAGCAGTAAAGTTGTGGGGTTTTTTCAAGAGGAGCAGGAAGAACCAAGGCAGACACTGTTCCTGCCAATCTACTCCCTTTTGCTTCCAACATCAACCTGTACATTTTCAACGTCCCTCAACCGATCAGAAAGGGTATGTGGGAAGGGCACGAAGGTTTTCTACAGCTAGGATCGTGTCAACTCTCTGCTCCAAGGAATTAACATCCTGACGTCGCCTCACCAGCTATATGGCCAAGAAGGGAAAACTCCTAGCCTGCCACAAATGCCGCTAGTCTTTAAGGTGCTCCTGGACTCTCGCTCTGTTCCTTTAAAATAAACACCAGAAGAAAGGTAACAAACTCTGGTCTCCTGGTACTCCTTCCGTCAATGACTACTTTCATTCATTCTTCACACACACGCTCCACCCAATACAATCAGAGTCCAGTAGCACCTTTAAGACCAACAAAGATGTATTCCAGGCATGAGCTTTCGAGTGCAAGCACTCTTCATGTCAGTATTGCACTCGAAAGCTCACGCCTTGAATAAATCTTTGTTGGTCTTAAAGGTGCTACTGGACTCTGATTTTATTGTGTTCCTTCAGACCAACACAGCTACTCATTTGAAACACTCCACCCAAAACATCTGCCTCTTTAATATTTGCAGTCTTTCTCTCACCGCTATTCAGGGCAGGTTCCTAACTCTCCAGTGAAAAGACAAGGGTTATGGAGCTGTAGATGCCTTTAGTATCCAGTGAGTTTCTTAAGTTTTAATGTGTTGGCTAAAAGCTTAGGCTGGTGAATTAGGTTCACTCATCAAAAACATTGCTGGGCTAGATGTCACACAGTTGTTTATTACTATTATTAATAATAACCCTAATAACACTATTATTATTATTTAACTAAGCAACAAACAGCACATCCTGTACCATCCAAATGCCTTTGATGACTAAAGTTTGTTCTCCCTGGTGTTGACTGTACCATCTTCCCTTCCCTGCAAGGAATTGGTGGGAGGGGAGCACAGCAGTCCGTATCCTCTTCAAGTGACAAGTATACAGATTAAAAATTTATAGATTATTAAAATCCTCTTATTTCCTGTTCTGTTGCTAGTTAGACAGTGGGATGCATAATTGATGGGCTCACTTTATATTGTCTTCCACAGTGGCCGTTGCTTCGCAAAGGCACCGTTCAATTGGATTAGGGGCAACTCACGATACCTAGCAGAAACCATATGCAGGGCAGGGGGAGAGTAGTCAGGCCTACAGGGAAGACAGACACCATAGACTTTTGGCAAAAGGCTACAGCTTTATCATCATGCAAATGAGCAGACACAAAGCCCCCCAATCCCACCCTGGGTGGATCCAACAACCCTCGTCCCCACTCCATCTCACTCTGGGCTGCTGATTTGTTCTACTGTTATGGACAGACTACCTCAAGGACCCATCTTGAGCTGTGAAAGACCCACATAAGAATCAAGACTGATACAAACACACGTGGACATATAATTTAATAATACTTTATATAATCATAGAATCATAGAGTTGGAAGGAGCCATACAGGCCATCTAGTCCAACCCCCTGCTCGACGCAGGATCAGCCCAAAGCATCCTAAAGCAGTGGTCCCCAACCTTTTTATCACCGGGGACCACTCAACGCCTTTTATTGAGGCCCGGTGGGGGGGGGTAGTTTACTCCTCTACTCTCAACCACTGCCCTAGCGCTCTCTGATCGCTATGGTAATGTTTAAACATCCCTTCAAAATAAGATACAGACACGCCACAACAATGAACATGAGGAACATTTTATTTTCATGGAAATTTTAACTCATGACAATGACAAATCAATGGGAACCCTGAGCTTGTTTCTCTGCAATGAGATAGTCCCATCTGGGAGTGATGGGAGACAATGACACACAAAGTGTGTTGTCAAGGGCCGGGGGGGGAGGCATCCTTCAGGGCCCACCTCCAATTAGTCGAAGGACCACATGTTGGGGATCGCTATCCTAAAGCGGCCCACAGGTTGGGGATCGCTATCCTAAAGCATCCAAGAAAAGTGTGCATCCAACCTTTGCTTGAAGACTGCCAGTGAGGGGGAGCTCACCTCCTCCTTAGGCAGCCTATTCCACTGCTGAACTACTCTGACTGTGAATTTTTTAAAAATAATATCCTATAATAATGTGTTACTCTGGAATCTGAGAAGTTGTGGAAGAGATCATCAAGTTTTCAGGGCAAGAGATGCTCAGAGGGAGTTTGCCACTGCCTGGTTCGATCCTGGACTTGGTTGGTCATCTCCCACCTGAGTACGAGCCAGGGCTGAGCACACTTAGCTTCATTATCTCCAATTAGAGTCGCTGAGTGTGATAGGACTGTGTGTGCATCCATCCATCTGTGGTCACTGACCTGTGATAGATCATTCCTCACTATAATTGAATGATGTATTTTGATTCATTCATCCCCCACTTTTCTCCCCCAATGGTGACCCAAAGTGCCTTACAACTTCTGCCCTTCTCCATGCAATCCCCACAACAACTGTGTGAGGTAGGTTAGGCTGAGAGGGTGCAACTGGCCCAAGGACACCCCACATTTTGTACGGCACAAGTGGGGATTCGAAACGGGGTCTTCCAGCTTCTAACAGGTTTTCTCAACCATGGGTTTTCTTGACAGCCCGGGGAAGGTTTCCCAAAGGGATGGGAGTTATGTTTTATATGTTTTTTAAAAGAATTGTTAAGCATTTATTGGGTGATATTACCATATATGGTCATGTTGAGCCCCCTTCCAAAAATGGCCAATAATGGGCCTGGAGGGGGTGGGAAGGGGAGGGGCCCCAGGTGGGCGTATCCATAGTGATGCATCCCAACCATATTCTGCACAATCGTGGCACGTCTGGGATTTCTTGAAGCCTGAAGCCTGTTTCAGGGGTTTCTCAACAGCAGGCGTAGTCAAACTGCGGCCCTCCAGATGCCCATGGACGACAATTCCCATGAGCCCCTGCCAGCGAATGCTAAAAAAAAGTTGAAAAGGCTGCCATGAGGATTTTGATTGGGTGGCCTTAAATTGTGTATGTGTGTGTGCACGTATAAACTGTACTACAGCTAATAAATTGGTCACACAGAAAGTCATTTCTAGTATATTTTATTCCTTTAACACCCCCTCCCTGGTCAAATTAACTTACTACTTAACATTTTTGGACCCTTTTCCCATTAAGTTAGGAGAGAAGGTTTTCTTATAACTGACTCAGAAGTAAGTCCATTGATTTCTTTGAGACTGTTTTTCAGTCCCACAAAGGAATGCAGCTTTCAGTACAAACCTCTGGGTAAAGAGCTGTATCCTGAATTTACAAATGGGAGGAAAGTATTTCGATTGTGCTCTGTCTAAGGCCTGAAAGCAGGTACTCCAGATTTCACCCCAGGTTTATCTGATAAATGATTTAAAAAACCTGAGTAATGTCTGGGATATATAAATAAATCTGTTTAGAATCCATTATATCAATGCAGTGTGTCAGGGAACTTTTCCAAGATTAATACCTGCTGACGGTTTAAACATTCTAATCTTCTTAAAGGAACACATATTTAATACAATGGGACAAGCCTCTAGCAGTATATGAAAACTGTACTTATAAAGGGCTGGTTTTCTACAAGCATCTGTATTTTCTGCATTTCAATACCCTCTTACGAGTTGGGGAGGGGAGGAAATTATTGCCCTTTACAGACAAAGCAGGGAGGCAAAGTTATTCTGCAGACTTGGTCCTCCAGCCATTTCTTTCTTATCTGCCATTTATCATCTCTCACAAAATTATGTCCCCATCATTCTGGAAAGTAACCAAAATAAAATTAACTACATGCATTCCACAGGGCCTGCAAGACAGAGCCATTCCACTAGCCTTATGGCTGCAACCCGAAAAAAGCAGTTCTCGCCACTGGGAGGAAGGGGAAGAGAGCTGGAATTCCATCAGGGAATTTTAGCTGAGAATTGTACTGTTTATAAATTTTAACTTTGTAGATTTTTACTGCTGTTACCTGTCCAGACCAATATGGAAGGGTGGGATATAAATTCTTCTTCTTCTTCTTCTTCTTCTTCTTCTTATTATTATTATTATTAGTAGTAGTAGTAGTAGTAGTAGTAGTAGTAGGAGTAGGAGTAGGAGTAGCAGCAGCAGCAGCAGCAGCAGCAACAGCAACAGCAATAGTAGTAGTAATTTGTTCGTGAAACAGTCTGAAAGCCAGCCGAGGTAAGGATCAAGTCAACACCTGTGAAGGAGAGGAGGTTCTACAGAGAACCCATCTCACTGGTCATGAACCGAGAGAACCAACAAAGCAACAAACCCCAAACAGAAGTTCCAGCAAGAACTTCAATTGCTATATATTCCCTGTCATGTAAAAAGATCATAGTCTGACGAAGGGTGCTTGCACTCCAAAGCTCAGCCCTTGAATAAATCTTTGTTGGTCTTAAAGGTGCTACTGGACTCTGGTTTTATTGTGCTACTTCAGACCAACACGGCTACTCATTTGAAAGGACCAAGATAGTTCCCTAGGCAACAAAGCAGGGAGAACAGCCTTTCACACGCGGAGGCTAACATGGGTTACAACTGGTTACAGCTTCAAAGACACATCATTGTGGGGATTATATCTAACAAGCAAATGATACTAGCCAGAGTGCATGCAATTCAACAGAGTACAAGGCAGATCAAGAGAAATGGCAAATCAAACACAATGTTGACTCTGGATACATAAATATAGGTCCAGTTGACTTCAGCTAGGCATCCTTCTCCAAAATGCATAAGTAATTCAGAGGCACAAAAATAATTACCTTGATACATTTTTTAAAAATTAGATGGCGATGTGATCAATACCTCTCCACGATGCAGCCCCAGAAGAATCTGCATGAGTTTCTTCTCTATTCTCCATTCTCCATGAGACACTTCTCCTTGAGGGGACCTGTCTCATTTGCCTTGCTTAGCTGTTTTTTTCCAGACCTACCTTACAAAGCATTTGGTATTTATATGTGAAGACACTGGAGTAGTCCTAGTGGATCAGCTCACTGATCCATCTAGCCCACCATTCTGTTTTAAATACTGGCCAGTCAGTTGCCCCAGAGGGCCAACTCATGGGACTGAAAGGCAATGGCTCTCCCGAGATGACTTCTAGCATGTGGAAGTTTCTCTTGGTCATCTTGATGGACTTGATGGATCCCCCATGAAGATATCTAGTTCCTTTGCACCAGTAGTAGAAAGTACATCAGGAAGGGTGCCAGTTCTTTGAATTTAGCTACAATCTATAGTTTAGGATCCCATAGCAGACCCCCCATTGCTGTCACACGGTATGCCATTGCTTTCCATCACTGCAGCATCTACATTTTGCTTCTGAACTTCAGTAGAAATCAGCACCATACCAAGATCAAGAAAACTCACCATCAGAATACAAGACATGTGAACAGAATAGATCCCAAACAAACCCTGGAGTAATGGAGGTTTAGGCTTGCCAATTAATGCCCCCTCCCCAGTGTTAAAGAGGAACTTGGGGTTGCCTAGGGAGGAACTCTGAGCATTTTACAAAGTAGCCCCCGTTATTTACGCAAGTTTCTTCCCAAATGCATGTGATGCTTTGACCACTTCAGCAAAACACCAAAGAAAAGTTCCAGACGAGCGACATCCCTTTTGCGGTGCGCGCATGTTCGTATAATGTGCACCCTTTGCAAGAATCCCAGGGCAACTTCAAAAGAAGCATTTTCAATTGATTCTCAAAAGAGTGGGAGTCCGAGGTCAGACAGAATGTTAAAAAGACACAGTCATAAAAGGAAGTGATAACCAGCGCATGAGCAAGGATTTTGTTGGGGGTTGGCAGCAGAAACCTTGAGTAAAAAACGAATGCTTGACATGCTAAAAAAGAAAGAAGCCATTTGTCTTGGCGCGGGAGCTTGGATATGCAGACAGAAGCAGAGAGCAGTCAGAGATTATGCCAAGGTTAGAGTCTCAAGAGACAAGCAGGATAGTGAAGTTGTAAATGGAGACAGAGGGGAAGGGCAGGAGAGAGGAGCTGAGAGGAAAGATAAGGAGTGGTTTATGTTTACCGAGACTCTAAATGTCATATACAGCTTTTTTGTCGGGTTTTTTGATGTTTTCTTTTCATTTTTAACAAGTGTTCTAAAACACAGGCAACATTGAAAGCACTAGCAAAAGAAAAAAAAAAAACTTCCCAGGGGAATACTGTCAGGATTCCTGGATTCTATCCCCTCCCCTCCGGCTCTACCGGTGTTGACAAGTGTTTCTATAAGGAGGATAATGTTTCCCCCCCCATACCTTTGAGCCAGAGAATTCCCAGAGCAGAGAGAGTCTCTGAGAATTCTATGTGGTAGGCTGGCCCCAAAAAATAAACAAACAAGAACAGGAGCTTGGAAGACACCAGCTCAAATCTCACACTTGTTGAGAACCCTTTGGGATTTAACAAAGCTTGGGACAAGTGGCCTGTTTTCAAATGGCAAAGTCAAAATGTGTCAGGGACACAGCTTGTTGTTGGATTATGTATCTTGCGGTTCCCTTCTCACATGGAGTGGGATGAAGGATTCTCAAAAAGAACCCAATCTCAGCAATCCATGATGTATGAAGGAAAGTGAAGAACATCAGAGCAACCATGTTGGGTCAGGCCAATGGTCCATCCAGTCCAGCACTCTATGTCACCCAGGATCCATCAAGAGGTCTGCCAGTAGGGACAGAACTCCAGAAGTCCTCCCTAAAGACAAAGCATCACTGCCACAGACATGTGAACGTAAGAGAAGTCATGTTGGATCAGGCCAATGTTCCATCCAGTCCAACAGTCTGTCAAGTTGCGCCACCAAGAGGTCTACCAGCAATGCCAGAACTCCAGAAGCCCTCTCATTGTTGCCCCTCAGAGATCACTACCCCAGACATATTATTCTATCTATACCTTGTGGCTAATAGCCACTGAAGGACTTCTGCACCATATGTTTCTCTCTTCCCCTCTTAAAGTTGTTATTATTATTATTTCAAATGGCTCGTGGTGGGTTACAGTGTCTTAAAACCCCATTAAAACTCCCATTAAAAGACTTTAAAACCATCACAGCATGTCGGCGCAATAATAAAATCCCCTTCCTACCCCCCCTTCCTAAAAAGGGGGGGGGTGGAGGAGAAGGAGGTCAACGGTGTTCAAGAAGAAGCCCGGGGGAGAGCAGTCGATGTACCACAGCAGCCCCCTGGCGGAAGAGCTCCGTCTTGCAGGCCCTGCGGAACATTGAAAGGTCCCGCAGGGCCCACAGCTCTCCCGGGAGCTCGTTCCACCAGGTGGGGGCCAGGACCGAAAAGGCCCTGGCCCTGGTCGAGCTACATGTTGATGCATGTAGCTATGACCACTTCCTGCATTGGTTCATATGAAGTTTCCTCATACAACATCAGACCACCAGTCTCTCAAGGTCAATACTGTCTACTCAAAATGGTACCAGCTTTCCAGAGTCTCAGGCAGAGATCTTTCACACCACCTATTTCCAGATCCTATTTAACTGGTGATGTCAAGGTCCTGGAAAGCTCCCCCCATCCCCTCCCTGCAGTGTTGATGGACCTGGGAAGCCTACCTCAGGGGTAGTCAAACTTGTGGTCCTCCAGATGTCCATGGACTACAATTCCCATGAGCCCCCTGCCAGCGTTTTCTGGCAGGGGGCTCATGGGAATTGTAGTCCATGAACATCTGGAGGACCACAAGTTGAATACCCCTGCAAACATACAGATATTTGGGGGAATGGTGGGAATTTCTAGCTTGTTCCCCACTCCTAGAGTTCCTCACAGGACCTCGGCTTGTGCACATAACAGCACTGACCTATGTTGTTCAGTCATTCTAAGTAGTGCCAACATTGCTGTCAGAATTCACAAATATCTTGTTTGGTATATGGTTGTCTTGCAAAATTCAGGTGTGTTACAAAGAATACCACAACCTTCAGAATTTGCCCCACCCTCAAAATGATACATGAGGTATGGTCACTGTCCATGCATGGTGGATGGTCAGTGGACCAGGTACTCAAACCAGCAGCTTAGTAGATGAATGGGCCCAAGTTTTATAGTTAGCCTTATTCTCAACAGATCACCCATTGATCAGTATCCATTGTCACCAGATCACTTGACCAAGCCACCCTTTCTGCGGTGAGCATTTTCTTGGTGCTGCAATGGGTGCCATCAACACATATAGACCCGCCCACCCCCAGAGATATGAGAGAACTCTAAAATATATGAGCTACTTCTGAATGCTCACTGGCAAACCTTGTAAATGCTGAATGGATTCCAACACAAACATAGGGGAGTTTTTCGTCACTATGGATTACTGAGATAATGTACCTCAAGTACTCTGAACGCTCAAGTGCTATCTAACTGCAAAGTATTATTGGCAGGCATTGATTAGGTAGAGGTGCCAAAAACAGAGAAATACAGGGAGTTGTTCCATCAAACCAATAAAAAAGTCAGTCTAAACTAAGCTGCTAAAACTTTGGATTCATCAGATTAAGTGTGCCACAAAGTATATTGTAATCTGGCCCACTGGTTGTGGATCATGCAATGAACAATTATGGATACACTGCATCAAACATATTATTTTTATACTCAATGAGCTGCATTGGTCCTAGGCCCAAATCAAGTTGCTCAGTTGGCCTTTAAAACCATACATAAAGCAGGTTAAGGATGTCTGAGTAGGGACTGGGGGCAGGAACCACTGCCTGGCATGTGAACCTCCCTCCCCACTAAGATCTTCTAGAGCAGGGGTAGTCAACCTGTGGTCCTCCAGATGTCTATGGACTACAATTCCCAGGAGCCCCTGCCAGCAAACGTCTATGGACATCTGGAGGACCACAGGTTGACTACCCCTGCTCTAGAGGAGCTCTTTCCTGGAGGGTCTCACCTTTTGAAATTAGAAAGTTGGCAAACAAGACTGGGACTTCCTTAATGGTAAGGTCACCAGTTCCCCCTCGGCCACCAGCACAGGAAGTGGGGCGGGGTAGGATTACCAGATCCATGCTGGGAAACTCCTGGAGGTTTTGAGGAAGGAGGGCAGGGACCTCATTGGTGTACACTGCCATAGAGTCCACCCTCCAAAGCATCAATATTTTCCAAGGGAATTGATCTTTCTAGCCTGGAGAAGAGCTGCAATTTGGGGGGAATCCCCAGGTCCCAACCAGGTCCTCAAGGGGGGGGGGAATCCCCAGTCCCTACTCGGTGGTAGAATCAGTTTTATGGAATTCTCTCCCCTTTATTTCATTGTGTTCAAGTGAGGGCTTGTTTGGTCTCTGTTGCTTAGTTTAGTTTATGTTTTATATTGTTTATATGGTTGCTCTCCCCCACCATACATCTCCTCAGACTACTATTATTGCAAAGCTGAACTACTTCATACATTTCAAAATTATTTTTAACTTTTTAACTTTTTTTCCCTTTATACCTTTTAACTGTTCTTTGTACATTTATGTTGAATTGTGTTCGTGCAATATGATCTGTAAGCCATTTCTTAAATAAATGCAGAAAAAACATATTCCATATAATTATGCCATTAGTAATAACTCCCTCCCCCTCCTTTCCAAAAGGCCCTGCAGTGACAGGCCAACATGCAAGAATTATTTTGTAGAAATAATGTGACAGCTATTTGTCTAAACTGATTAGACTATTTGTATGGAAGCCTTCACTGTTTTACATACTGATGTCCAAAGTGTCCACCCTTCTACCCTAAGGTCCCCTCCAAATTAAGTATGAAGATCAAACCTAACAAACAGATTAACAAACTGTGGCTTTTAATCTTTAAAAAAAACCATTTAAAGCATTTCTAAACATTGAAATGGACTTTAAAATACAAGCCTGAGAGCTTCACGTGTTTAAATTGCAGATATCTTCTACTTGATTGGAACAAGACTATTATCTTGGGAAATATGCCCCATTCAAAAACATTTTTTTAGACTTCGGAGCTTCAGTCCAAGACTTTTTTGGAAAAATAAGTAAAATATGCTGTTAAGCCAGGACCAAATCATAGACACCCATGAAATTCAACCTCACGGAATTTCAAAGCAGAAGAGGAACATTTTCTCTAGGAGAACTGATCTCTGTAGTCTGGAGATCAGCTGTGATTCTGGGAGATCCCCAGGCCCCACCTGGAGGCTGGCATCCCTAAGAGGTATATTGGTTCCAGTGTGATATAGTGGTTAGCATATCATGCTAGACATGGGAGATCTGGGTTCCAATCAGCACTCTGCCACAGAAAGTCAATCAGTGACTTGGGCCAGTCATCCTCCCTCAGCCTAACCTGGACCACAGGAAGGTGGTTATTCGGATAAATGGAACATGGAAGGATAATGCTGCAAGTTGCTTTGAGGCCCTATTGTGGGAAAGCAGAATACCAATGTTTAAAGAAATAAATGGTCACATTCTGAGAAGAAGAAAAAGAGGAGGAGGAAGAGGGAAAAGGAAAAGGAAGAGCTGGTTATTATTCCCTGCTTTCCACTACCTGAAAGAGTCTCCAAGTAGCTTCCCTCCCTTTCCCCACAACAGACACCCTGTGAGGTGGGTGAGGCTGAGAGAGCCCTGAGATTCCTGCTCTGTGAGAACACCTCTAAAAGGGCTGTGAATAGCCCAAAGGTCACCCAACTGGCTGCATGTGGAGGAGCAAGGAATCAAACCCAGTTTGCCAGATTAGAAACCACTACTCGTAACCACTACACAAGAGTTATGGGGGGGGGGGAAGAGAGATAATAATGCTAGGTTTGAAGGCAAGGGGAAAAGAGGAAGAGCCAACAGGAGATTAATGGACTCAACCCACAAAGCCACAGCTCTCGGTTTTGCAAGACCCAAGCAAGGCTGTTAATGACATCCATTTACAGGGTTTCCATAAGCCGGAAATGGCAGCCCTGAACAAAGACAGACACACACGCAGGGGAACCCTCAAGAAATGGCAAAGGACAGGTGCACTCAGCCACGTGCACCAGCACTAAGTATGTATTTAATCACACTCCACCTACCCCAAATAGGAATCATAGGTGATCCTGTAAGCCAGGGGTAGTCAAACTGCAGCCCTCCAGATGTCCATGGACTACAATTTCCATGAGCCCCTGCCAGCAAATGTCCATGGACATCTGGAGGGCCGCAGTTTGACTACCCCTGCTCTAAGCAGCACTTTTGTTTGTGTGTGTGTATAAGGTTGCTGACTTTAGGTGATATATTGTGCTTCGACGTTCGCCTAATCAGAATGAAGTGCGCAATATGTAAATTGCCTAAGCAATTTCTTCCTCGGTTCGGAGAGAAAATTATTAACAAGCACTGCTGTTTCTGGTCCCCCCACTCTTTCTCTTGCTTGCTTATTCTTCCTTTCTCTCTCTCTCTTTCCCCCTGTCCCTTTTCAGAGTTGCTAACATCAGCTGCTTCGTTGAGGATTTCTCCTTTTTGCTTGGCTGACTACAAATTGCTCTAAGCTTTCCATTCCCTCTAAACCTGTTTAGCTGGGGGAACAGCTGCACTTCTCTGGGAAAATGTTTGGGTGCACTTGGACAGCGCTAACAAGCGGAACAGTCAAAGGTGGCCTTATCTTCTTTTTTTTTATTATTCTGTTTGGTGGGGAGTCGCATATACAGTATTATGCCGTTATATTCAAAACTACACTTGAACGAAAAATCATCGCTCGAAAAAGGAGCATTCCCCTGAAAATAGCTCAAAAGAGTTTGAGCCGTGCTTGGCCTGTGCCCTAAGGTGCCACTGGATGTCTCACTGCGCCCATTAAACTGGAAAAAAGAAAATCTTATATGTCAGTAAAGCGAGGCTATATTGGTATCTTCCCCACCCCCACCCTGTTTCCCAGTCTCATGAGTTTAATCACTTCTTTGCCCTTTTTCTTTTTCTTTCTCCAAGAAATATTCAAGGCACGGTGAGTGAACTAATCTATACTTCTCCAGCTACCCACGCTATCAAGAAAGACCAACATGGCTACCCACTTGAATCTATCGAGACAACAGTGAGATTTAGCGCATGACTTTGGAGCTGAAAGAGGTGTTTGGTCCTTCCATCCAGATGTTGGGTTGAGATTTAGGAGTGGTGCATGCAGAGGACAGAGTTGCTTGGTTTGAGGGCAAGAGGACAGAGTTGCAAGAGGGAACTTAGCAGGAATGTAATGCCATATCAGTACTTGTGTTTCTCCTAGACTATGTGCAATACCATAGAGTCATTCCCTGGATGGCCAACAATAGAGCTTAGGCCTTCCCCTGATGCTGCCTTCTGGCATACAGAGGGACAGAGCCTCTGAATGTGGAGGTTCCCCTCAGCCACCATGGCTGGTAGCCACCAATCATCGTTCTAGCCTTCTTTTAAAGCTGTCGATTCCTACGGCCATCATGACATCCATTGGCAATTAATTCCACATTCTAATCACTGTCTGGCCCAACACTAATCACTAAACCACCAAACACAATTCGTCATGGTCCAGTTTTGAATTTCTTTCTTCTCATCTCTTCCTCCTGGGACAATCTCCCATGCCTCTTAAAAGGATCATCGACCACCATATCCCTGTCCTTTAAAACAAATTAAAAACCACAGTTCTCAACTGCACCAGATTGGATTCAGATTCTATTCAGTAGAGCCTAACTGAGTCCCATGATCTAAGCCTATGGACTGCTATGCTTATGAGACAGATTATTGTTTTTTTCTTCCTAGCAGCCCAACTAGCCTGAACTTGCCACAGCTTGGAAGATAAGGAAGTATTTGGATGAGAGACCATCAACTAAAACTGGAGTTGTCACACATAGGAAGGAAATGGGAAACCTTGCTTTGTTGATCTCTTGCTTTGAAAACTCTACAACAGCGGTCCCCAACCTTCTTGTAGTCGGGGACCGTCTCCGAGGGTGGGAGAGAGCCGGCGGCCCGGCCACAGCAGCTGCACGTAAACGCGCACGCGCAGTTGCCACACATGCATGTTTTCGCCACTAGGTGGCACTAACGCGCATGTGCAGAACAGCCGCACATGCACGTTTTTGCCAGCAGGGGGCGCAAACGCGCATGTGCAGCAGCTCCGCGCGTGTGCGTTTGCGTCGCTGGCGTGCCAGCGGCCGCGCCTGCCTCTTCCCCCCCTCTCGCTGCGGGGGGGAGGGGAAGGCAGGCGCGGCCGCTGGCGGCCCGGTACCATGGCCTTAACGGCCCATTACCGGGCCGCAGACCGGGGGTTGGAGACCTCTGCTCTACAAGATTGCCTTGAAAAACTCTACAGGATGGGAGACCAGCAACAAAAATTGGGTCACACCAAAAACATTGATGGAAAACCACCTCTGTTGATCTCTTGCCTTGAAAACCCTACAGGATTAGTTGTGATTTGATGGCACTTTACCTCTATACCCTGATCTAGATGGTCCAGGGTAGTCTAATTTTATCAGCTCTCAGAAGGTAAGCTGGCTAGAATTTATTTATTTAAAATATAATCTAATTTCTATTCTGCCTTTCCCCGGAGACCAAGGCAGCTCACAACCATCAAGGAAGGCAATGGCAACCACCTCTGGCCTTCTCTTGACTGAAACTACTCATGGATGGAATGGTGCTAACTCAACAGCACCTTCTTCTTCTCCCTAGTTCAAGACAAGTCAGATGTATTTTAAAAAGCTTATCACAATGGTTGTTCATCTTTATGTGTGTGTGTCTACACCTGAACAAGGAAAGCTGAAAGGCAGAATTTGCAGAGGTTTTAACTTTATCAAAAAGCAATTAAAGTTTTCTGAACTAGCTGCCAAGACCCTAAGAAAGAGGGATAGCTTTGAGTGACCTGCTGATATTTTGGAGAACTAATCCTGCCATCATGTGTGCTGATTAATGCTCCACCAACTCTAACTGCATCGTTGTGAATAAGTATTGTCTGAAGGACTGGAGTCTTCAGTAATTCTGTCCTGTCACAGATACACTGGTGCTAGAATTCCCTGCTAGTCAGCAAAGCTCAAGGGTCCATCTTGGAGCAGTGGCTCAGAAGCCATCAGTTGAGGTCCTGTCACAACAAGGTAGAGGAAGACTGGCTGAACACCCTTCTCAGCTACTTTGACAGGGAGGGAAGAAGAATGGCAAGCACAAGATTCAGATGTTGTCCTTAAAACTTTTTAAGATAATTAACTGATTGTTATACCAAGCCAGCAGTTATAGCTGCCAATCCCTAGATGGGACCAGGAGATATCTAGCGTTTCCAACTGATCTCCAGACATCAGAGAGTTCCCCTGGAGAAAATGGCTGCTTTGGAAGGTGGAACTTACAGTATTATATCCCAGTGACAATTCTCCCCTCCTAATAATCCATTCCTAAATATATCCCGGGTGAGAGGACACCTTCTCTACAATGAGAGAATAATTAATCAGTTTCCACTAGATTGAGTAGAACTTTCAAAAGGATTTTGTTCCGTTTCAAATGAGGAGTATGGCAGAAAACAGTTGGCTACCACTGATGTACAGACATCCTCATTATGACTCAGATTGGACCTTTGGTTGAAATGCAGTCTGTGCATTTGAATAAATAAATCATACGCATAAATATTACATAGGGGGAAAAAGCTAGCATCAGAAAAAAAAAGTGAAAACGGCATCGTCTTCCCACCAACTTTGCCCTGAATAAATCACTCGCTAGCGACTCCGAGTTGGCTCATTAACTTTCAAAATGTGCAAACTTTAGCTCTTAGCAGACCATGAGAAGAGCACAGTCTAGGACTGGCTTCAAGCCCAAGAGGTGATGGGTTCTCTTTAGTAATGCTGGATTACAAAGAGCAATATCCGTAAATTTGGACATACTCAGCCATTTTTTTTTAATGGTATCCATAATTTAAGGGTGTCGATAAATATAACATACAGGGTTGGATCCTATGGATTCATTCTGCTATCAGTCGAATCTTCTTTGGGTGCAAGGTGCCTTCTCCAAACAGAGTAGGTTCTCAGTGTCTTTGAGCCTGCGGCACCTTTTGAATTCTGACACAAGGTGGTAGGTACAACCTCAAAATGCCTACTATGGAAGGAAATCTAAGTGCAAGAAACCAAAGTGCAGATGCCACGTTTGTGTGTATCTACATCTATAAGAGCATCTTGTGGCGCAGAGTGGTAAGGCAGCTGTCTGAAAGCTTTGCCCATGAGGCTGGGAGTTCAATCCCAGTAGCTGGCTCAAGGTTGACTCAGCCTTCTATCCTTCCGAGGTCGGTAAAATGAGTACCCAGCTTCCTGGGCGGTAAAACGGTAATGACTGGGGAAGGCACTGGCAAACCACCCCGTATTGAGTCTGCCATGGAAACGCTAGAGGGTGTTACCCCAAGGGTCAGACATGACCCAGTGCTTGCACAGGAGATACCTTTACCTATATCTATATATCTAGAAGAAGAAGAGTTAGTGCTTATATGCCGCTTTTCTCTACCAAAAGGAGTCTCACAGTCGCCTTACAGGTCTTCCCTTTCCTCTCCCCACAACAGACACCCTGTGAGGTAGGTGAGGCTGAGAGAGCCCTGATATTACTGTTCCATTAAAACAGCTTTCTCAGTGCTGTGGTGAACCCAAGGTCACCCAGCTGGCTGCATGTGGAAGAGGAGTGGGGAATCAAACCCAGCTTGCCAGATTAGAAGTCTGTGATCCTAACCACCACACCAAGCTGTCTTTCTCTGTCTCTCCCTCTCTCCATCCATCCCTACCCATCATCATCATCATCATCATCATCATCATCATCTACCTATTTACCTATCAATCAAATTTATTTGAGGCCATAGACCAAAGATAAAATATTTTATCAACAGGGTAAACATATAGAAGGATAATATCAATGTTTATGGATAATTATCAGAATCAAAATAAAACTTATAGTATGTGATATATAGAAATATAACTAAAACCAGACATTTAAAAGATCCTTGTAATTTGATATTTGGTCCCTTGTGAGCTGAATATACTGAGGCACAAAACTTTCCAATACATCTCAGAATTGAAGAATTTTCATCTAACAAGGGTTATTCAAGACATACTCTATCACAAAGTCCTGAAAGCTTGTTTAATAGTGGCAAAGTAGTGCTATGTCATGGCTGATTGTGGAGGGGGCAATGGGGGTGGGACGTACTCCCTGGTCTCAATTTCTCCAAGGGAACGTGGGCAAATCCTCTCAGAGAGTGAAATCCTATTATATTTGCAATCCATGATGGCTGAGAGAGAGAGAGGGGGGAGAGAGAGAGAAGGAGAGAGAAAGGACAGATGGATGGATGGATGGATGGATGGATGTCTGGAGAGAGGGAGGGAGGGAGGGAGGGAGGGACGGACGGATAGACAGGGAAAGAGAAGTGAGAGGGAATAACATTAACACAGTGGTTATAGCTACCATGGAAACAATGTCACCCAGTCAGATATTCAATCAGAAGCTCTGTTGGGCAGGGGCACCACCTGACACTGCTGACTTTCTCAAAACAATTGGAGAGGGCCTCTGACACCTGAAGATGTCACCAGTAACACAATGAATCCAAAGATCTGTGATAGTTGTGCCCCACAGTAACTATCAGAATGCATTAACATGATGTCCCTTTCACGCCATGCATGCAGAAAACCTACACCAGTGTCAGTGTTCATACAACCCAACCTGAGCACTAAAAATAACAAGTCAAGAGACAGAGAGGGCCTAACCAAAACACTTTGCAATAGTTCTATTCTTTGCCTGCCACCTGACAGGTTTACTTTGTGTGCAAGTTCTCATGCAATTCTCCCTTCTCTTTGTGCGTGCATAATTCAGCGCCAATTTATAAAGGGGATTTGCGGACTGTGTACATATCAACATTTAATTTGAATTTCAAAGAGCTCCTAGACAGTACAAAAACTATTTTCGAAGATCTTTCAGCTGCAGCCTACCTGCTTCCAGGTTCATTTCTGCACGCTGGGCTCACCTTCATGACTCACACGTCTGACGGCCTTCATGCATCAAGGTGATCCTGTGTCCTTATAGAGCTCCTCTGACATTCTCCACATCCCCCTAGGGCAGTTTCTTTCATTGCTGCTCTAAATTCTAAAGCATGGTTTCTACAAAGGATTGCAGAGGAGTCCTCCTTTATTATATTTCAGAAAGACACAACTATTCTAAAGGTGGTGGTGAAACGGGCCATCAAATCACAACTAACGTATGGCAAACTTTTGGAGCCTTCAAGACAAGAGATGTCCAGAAATGCTTTGCCATTGCCTGTTCCAGTATAGCACCCCTTAGAGGTCTCCCGTCCAAATACCAACCGGAGCTGACCCTGTTTATCTTCTGAGATGTGATGAGATCAGGCTAGTCAGGGGCTTCCATGTCAAGGCAGTTTCCCAAAGGATCTTCATAACATTTGCAAGTTTGGAATGCCTTTCAAGTAGAGCAGGGGTAGTCAAACTGCGACCCTCCAGTTGTCCATGGACTACAATGCCAGCAAACGCTAGCAGGGGCTCATGGGAATTGTAGTCCATGGACAACTGGAGGGCCGCAGTTTGACTACCCCTGATGTAGAGGACTACTCAGGCTCCAGTTTTCCATGGAAATTAGATGGGACAGGGGGGAAAATAGATATGACCCACTCTTCTCCAAAATGGGGAAACTCTCAATCCTGCACTCAACTATGTTCTTCAGGCCAGTGTTAAGTGGAGGCTTGTGACTGCAGTTATGGGAGTGAGAGCCCTATGAGCAAACATTTCATTGCACTTGATCATTAATTTCTACTGAATATTGAACAAAGAGCGTTGTGAGCGATTGAGGCAATCAGCGCCAATGAGTAAATGATAGTCTCAAAATTATACGGAAACTGAAGAGTGTCCTTATGCAAGGAGAAAGATTTAGTGCCGTCTCATTACTAGGCCGATGCTTCAATGGCCTCACAACTCCCTGCTCCCCCTTGCTTCGCTTCCACAAGACGTTTAGCAAGCACTGTCCGAGGAAAGGAAATCAGTGAGCACGCAACAAGATGGAGTGATATTTTCCAGTAAGTGCCTTATAAGGCCAGCTCCCCCTCTTTAAAAAACGACCATCTGCCTATGGAACTTAATGGTGAAGGATAAACCCCTCAGCATATGGTTTAATTGGCACACTGAATCAGTATCAGACAAAATGAATTGCTTCAATTTTGTGGTCCTGAGGTAAAACTTTTTTTTAACATCTTAAGCTGTCTTGATCCAGTGATCTTGAGCAACGGATAAGGAATTGTTTAAGGAAACTATGGCGGAGAGCAACTTAGCCACTGACAACGTACTCCTTGGCACTCTGTTGACGGATAGAAAGCCAGGGAGTACGTTGGCAGTGGCTAAGGTGCTCTCCACCATAGTTTCCTTAAACAATTCCTTAAGCAATTAAACAATTAAACAGGAGACTACGTTGTCTTTTAATACAGTAGGGAAGAAGAAGAAGAAGAAGAAGAAGAAGAAGAAGAAGAAGAAGAAGAAGAAGAAGAAGAAGAAGAAGAAGAAGAGTTGGTTCTTATATGCCACTTTTCTCTACCCGAAGGAGGCTAAAAGCGGCTTACAGTCGCCTTCCCTTTCCTTTCCCCACCACAGACACCCTGTGAGGGATGTGAGGCTGAGAGAGCCCTGATATTCCTGCTCAGCCAGAACAGCTTTATCGGTGCTGTAGTGAGCCCAAGGTCATCCAGCTGGTTGCATGTGGGGGAACGCAGAATCGAACCCAGCTCGCCAGATTAGAAGTCCGCACTCCTAACCACTACACCAAACTGACATTTAGTTAAAACAGGGGCAATCCATAGTCCACAGTAAAATTTGTAGTAAAGGCATTCCAACAGCATGTGGGTCAGGGAGTCCACCTTTTCCAAATCACGCTGGTAAAGCCGATCTGCATAACGGGAATTCCAATATTTCTCATGTAGAACTGCTGAAGGGGCAGCTTTCAAATGTGTGAGCAGGAATGTTCTATGGCCAAACTGTGGCTCTCCAAATGTCCATGGACTGAAATTGCCATGACCCCCTGCCAGCAGTTGGCAGGGGCTCATGGGAATTGTAGTCAATGGACATCTGGAGAGCCACAGTTTGGCTGGCCCTGCTCTATGGTAATGAAGAACTGTTAGGCATTTAGGCTGGGAGATGGAAGGATGCCAAAAAAGTGAGTGGACAGTCTCCAAGCTCATATAATTGAGCTGAGGTAGTCTAGTTCCTTTATGTGATTCTTGATAATTAGTAAGGATTAGATTTCTCAGTGCTTAATATATTGTTGATTGCTCAACCAAGACAAGATAGTTTCCATTCTATTTCTTGCATTCAATGGGAATAGAATTGATTTTGATTAAGTTCATAGAACAGTCCATGCAAGGCTGTTTTTGGCTCAGGGCTAGAAGCATTAACTATTCTGCAACCTGATTTCTACCCATCCATTATGGAACTATTTCTCTCCATCAATGGTAAACTACCTTGATTTCTTAATACAGTAGCAACCACTTGTAATATGACCCTAAGCATACACCTATGTATATCTCACTGAGTTCACCTGGGGCTGACTTCCTAGAAAGTATGGATTTGATTTGATTGATTTAATTTAATACCACCCTCCTGGCAAGCCGGTGTTCAGAGACATAGATATAAATACAATAAATGAACCAGTCTCGCTAAGGGTCTTAGCTAAGTTCCGTTCCTGTTACATTGTTTAAGATGACTGAAACTGTGTTATTTAGATTATTGTTGTTGTTGTCAAGCGTAGTAAGAACTCACAACAAGCTTCTTTAATAAAGTAAGCGTTTATTGAGAAAGTACTTCATACACCTAAACTAACAAAGTCAAATCTGCCTGAGGACAGATTTGCCTTCCCTTATCAAGGCAGTTCTCCCGCCTAAAACTTGAAAGTTCCCAAGGGAGGGGGAAAGGAGTCAACAGGTGCCATAAAACACAGTGTTACAATTCGCACGTCCTTGGTCTTCTCCGGAGACAAGATAAGATGTTATGGTTACAAAAAGCAAACCCGGCCAAAAGGTTCAAAAGACAAATAATTCACAGCTCTCTGAGATAACAGGGCGCACAACATAGTTTCAGTTTCAAGCAAGCATGCAAGCATAATATATGGGCCTGGGGCCTAAAGTACAAAGCAAGGAAAAAAGGTTAAACAAATAATCATGGAGAGACTCATGCTAACTCATGGCAGGATCCAGCAGCAATCCTGACAGTTGTATTTGTTTATGTTATGTATTAATTTGTTCCATGTATCCCCCCCCATGTTGCATGTAAACCGCCCTGAGCCATATGGAAGGGCCGTATAAATAAATAAATAAATAAATAAATAAATAAATAAATAAATAAATAAATAAATAAATAAATAAATAAATAAATAAATAAATAAATAAATAAAATCATTTAAATTAAAAGTATGCAATTAAACAGTTTGTCTATGTAAAAGCAGATAGCGGCATTCACATTCAAAATATTTATATCAGTGGCCCAGTTGCCAGAATCTCCTCTGATTTCATCTCAGCCTGATCAGGGTAGCTTGACAAAACCTGAAATGCAGGACAGGAACCCAAAGGTTAAGTAACCATAGTATACATCAGGCTTTCTTAACTTGGGTTTCATGAAACTCTGGGTTTCCTGATGCCCTGGAATGGTTTCCCAAATGGGTGGGTGTTAATTAAACTTAAATACTGTACTAAGCTTGCTAATGGGATTCTATCTGTTACTATCTTTTTAGATGAATAATGTGCATTTCATCGTGAAGGCTTTTGGCCAATACAATGACTGTTTATGCACTTGGAACTTCACTGCCCCAGCTCCCATGCAGGAGTACAAATTGGGGGTGAATGAGGTGCACCAGGCCAAATGCTCCCCATGTGGGTGCAGGAAGAGGTGGGGCAACCTGGCAAAATTTAAACTCCAGCCTGCAGCCTGGCATGAAACCTCCAGTGCGTAAACGGTTAATAACATGTATCAACCCACCTACCTAATTTTTTATGTTTTCTAAAATTTGTTAAACATTTATCAGTTGATATGACCACATATGTTCATGTTGATATTCCTCTCCCCAAATGGCCAATGATTGGCCTGGGAAGGGGAGGGGTCCTGGATGGGCATGTAGACAGCTATGCCTCCCAATCATATTCTGCATGGTTGTGCTGTTTCTCAAAGCCTGAAGAATGATTCAGGAGTTTCTAAATGGCAAAAAAAGTTGAGAAAGGCTATATATCAACAAGGTGAAGTTACAACTCCAATTTCCATGAATCACAATAATCGTTACACATGTATACTAACCAAACTTGAACTATTGGCATAACATATATTTTTTAGGCCAGGCAGGTTGCATATGAGTCCTGAAACTGGTCAAAAATATACTGATGTGAGAAGCCCGAAATGCAGTCCGTGCAGTTGAAGTTTCTCCACTGCTGCTGGAATGATCTTTGGGAGATCCATTTCACTGCTGTGAGAAAAACAGGGCAACAATGAATTAGTGTCATCCACATATGAAATTTACCCCCGTGAAGCTAACAACTGTCAGTTGTCTGAGGTGGCCGCAGCAATCTGTTCAGTCAGTCGCCTTGGGCAAGATAACTTCTGACAACACCTGACCAAACCATGGTGTGCTTTTCATGGGATTAAGCCAAAATGAATTAGAATTAAGACTCTACTTGAAACTGCTGGCCATAATGTTACACTCTGATAGTACTGCTCAGCGTAGCACTGCTGTTTCCTATCTCCCTCTCTCGTTAACAGCGCAATCCAAAGGCATATTGATCTTAATGGGCTTCAGAACGGGCTATCCAGTGTTTGTGACTGTGTCATTCATCTGCTACCATCATCAAATAAAGCCATAGATATTGTTTGTCTCTCTCCAGTTCATCATTTTTTTTTATACTTAAAGAATTCAATTAGCATTTAGAATTCCTTCCAGTAACTGGTTATGGAATTGTGTTATCATTGTGACTACATATTTATTTATCATATATATGGTGTTTGTGTCGTGTGGCCAGGATATTTGAGGATTGTCTGGTAGCCAGGCAAGGGACATTTCAGAGGTGGTTTGCCAATAATTGCCTTCACATCCCTAGAGTTCCTTGGAGGAACTACCACCCAAAGCCTTTGAGGTCTCACGTCTAAATACCAGCCAGAGTCGGCCCTGTTTAGCTTCCGCGATTTGATGAGTTTTTTTCTGAGCTACCCAAGTCAGGGCTATGGGGTTACAGAAAATGACCTTTAAATACAGTAGCAGAGTGCTACTGTCTTTGGTCCCTTCATCCGTAACCAATATTATGAGGAAACTGAATACAGGTAGGATCGTTTCAGATGTAACACCAAGTCAGGGTTTATATTAACTCCGGGTACCCAGAGCTCATATACAGTCACTCAAATCTTTGTCTGGACGAACATTCACTTCCTGGAGCAGACCCCCTCATGCCCTGTGCATTTTTTTCATTTTTATTTTTTGACAGTTTAGCCTGCCCTTTCCTGAGGGGTCAGGGCAGGTTACTACAAGCAAAGAGAGAGAGAGAGAGAGAGAGAGAGAGAGAGAGAGAGAGAGAGAGAGAGAGAGAGAGAGAGAGAGAGAGAGAGAAAGACAATTCTATAAAATATTTCACATATAAAATCTTATTTAAGTTCTAGAAATATAAAATCCAAAATAAAAACCTGATGACAATATAAAATATGGCATTGCTTGTCCCAGTCCTGCACCTTGCCCATTTCAGTATTTTGACTGAGCAGAGAGAGGGACAACAGGAGAGAGGGATGTCAATTCTCTGGCTGGGTTCACTAGATGGAATTGGACTGGGAGGCCCCAACCCTAGGCCCAGTGGAACAACTCCTTCTTATTGGCCTTGCAGAATTGCTGAAGGTCCTGCAGGGTCTTGTTCTCCTCAGGCAACGGGATCCACCAGGCTGGGAACAGGACTGAAAAAGCCCTAGTTGATTCCAATCTGAGGATTTGGATTGCTGGACCGAAGAGCTCTCTGGAGGACGTAATGAGAGAGGCAGTCCCCGTACCACTTCAAAGGTTAAGACCAAAACCTTGAACCTTCAATCTGGAGCCAGCAGCTAGAAGAACACAGGTCAAATAGGTACGTGCAAGGACCTGTGCTGCTGTATTCTAGACCAGCTGAAGTTTCCAGAGCAACTTCAAAAGTAGCCCTGCATAGAACAAGTTACAGTTCAACTGGAGGTGAGCGTTGCATGGATCATTGAGGTTAGGTCAGATGCCAAAACATAATGTGCCAATTGTCATGCCTGGAAGAGGTGGTAGAACGCCTGGTGAGTAACAATGGCGACCTGGGCCTCCACAGACAAAAAGGCATCCAAGACCATCCCCAGACTCCTGACGATGGCTGAAGTAAGTATCAAGAGTCGAGAGCAGCACTGTCTCATCCAGCCAGAAGACCTCCATCTTAGCTGGATTTTAATTTGAGCTGTTCCTGCTTGAGCCAGTCTACCGTGGCCTCCAGAAACTTTAAAGGTGCTGACAGATGACTGCCCATCAATAGATATAACTCGGTGCCATCTGTAGTGGCCTCTGCCCAGTAAAATATGCAGGAATCCTTGGTCTATAATTAACATTACTTTCTCCTGAAGCTCTGCAGCCCATTCTTTTAAAGCAATATAATTTTCATGCCTGTCTCCTAAGAGCAATTCTACAATGAAATCAATGGGAGGGAAGTTTTGTTCCGCGGACAGAGGTGCCTTTCTCCAGAAAGAAATGTTGGATCTGAACTCAGCTGTTTATTCAGAGTATTTCCATATAACAATATACAACAGCCCAATCATTAAAAACAAGTCATTGGACCAAAACAAAACAAAAGCATAAAAGCTGTCTGTAAAACAAGCCTGAGACCAGAAAAAGACCATTAAGAAATGCTGGTAAGATTAAAACAGCCATACACACAATTAAAAGACTGCTGTTGCTGTTTTTAAAGGGCCTTTGGTCTAGTGCCAAAAAAGGCAGGAAAGATGGCACCAGGTGAGTCTCAAGGAGAAGAACATTCCAGAGGTGAGTTGCTACCATAGAAAACGTCCCGTCTAAATCAACCCTGGTTCTGGGCAACGTCTCCAGTGTGTCTCCCTTCTTCGCCGTACATCCACCACAAATGCTCTCAACGCTGCCTGTAGCCAAACTAAGATATGTGCATCATGAATCAGCTCTCGTCCAAAGGGTGGCCACCGAGGGCTTTGGGGGAGGGCAAACCAGGAGGCAAGCCCCACTAAAGCCAAGACAAGCCTCCCACAGCTACTTGCCTTCACACTCCATCATGACCTTTAGCGTTAGAATTCTGGTAGCATAATGACAAAACAGATTTGTCACCCGGACTGGTTCTCCCAGGTGCCAAAGCCCATCAAATTAATGCCTGCTCTGTGAAATACAGTGACAGTCCAGCATGTGCAAGGCTAGCAAATGAATTTATTCCGTTTTGCAGCCAATTTACATGGATGCAGCTCTGTTCCTCCTAGTCATGCACCTGAAAAATGATTCTGTTCAAAGAAGCAATTGAGTATGCAGCCAGTCTATGAGCAGCTTTCCATTGCATTTGTCACCGCGATAAATTAAAAATAATAGATCTCTCTCAGATCCCAATATTCCCACAACACTCAGCATGAAACTTGAGCGGCAACGTTTTATGATGTCGAAAGTTATTCCAGATAAACAGCAAGCATTCTAATTGCCATGCCTCCCCTTGCAGACACGGTAATTACTTTTTGTTCCATATGGTGACAAGCCAAGCACTTTCCGTTTGTTTGGATGCATGTGGCTTGATCTCCTCATACCCAAACAGCAATCTTGCTAACACGTCTCCTTTTTAAAGGAAATCTGAAAGATGGACAGAAGTGGTTTTTGTCAACTAGCCATCAAACAGTTAGCACCTACCTGGGTCCATGGATACTGACTGCTAAATTGGCTTCTGTTTGTGGATTTAAAACTGTGGATAACCCAGCTTCATCTGAACTCATCAGAGCTTGGAAGGTAAGCAAGGTCAGCTGTGGTCAGAATTTGGAAGGGAAGGAATGGAAGACCACATCTGTTTAGTTCTAGTGTTGGGTGCTTCGGTGTCCAAAATAGCCATTCCCGCCTGAAGTATCCAGCACCGCGGAGCAGGGGGGAGGGGGGGAGGCGCACCTGGGTGTGTATTCACCTGCATGTGTGCGTCACCTGGTGTGCCAGAGCCTGCACCTCCCCTCCCTCCCCGCGCCACAGCTTCGGGCAGGAACAGCCATTTCGGATGCCGAAGTGCCCAACTCAATTTAGTTCTTGCCTTGAAAAAGAAAAAAAAGTTGGTTTTTAATACCCTGCTTCTCACTACCAAAAGGAGTCTCAAAGTGGCTTACAAACATCTTTCCTTGCTCTCCCCACAACAGACACCCTGAGAGGTAGGTTGGACTGAGAAAGCTAACACAGTCTAAGAGGACTGTGACGAGCCCAAGGTCACTCAGCTGGCTACATGTGGAGGAGGAGCGGGGAATCAAACCTGGCTCTCCAGCCGTGACTCTCAACAACCACACCACACTGGCTCCGCAGATTCCATAGTCCTGGCAGACTATCAAGGAAGCAAACAGAGAGAAACAGACCTATCCACTGGCAATATAATAAATATATTCATAAAAGAAAGAAAAGTGTCCTATTTTTGTAGTTTTCCTTGTTTTCAGTGAAAACGGATATTACCTGGATTCCGTTTTGACAGAAGTCCTACAGAATAAAGAAACAAGGAAAACTACAAAAATAGGACACTTTTCTTTCTTTTATGTCCCACATATCCCGACAAGGCAGTGAGCCAACAGGTCGTGGTCAACCACATCAAATGTGGCTGACAGATCTAACATCACGGGGACGGCCAAACCACCGCAATCCAGCTGGCGCCAGAGATCATCCGTCAGGTTGGTATAATGGCTGGTATGATGTTGTAGATATTTTGAAAGAGAATAACTTTTAGTATTGTTTATTTTTGTATTACGTATATGATGTTCACCACCCTAAACCATATGGGAAGGTGGTACACAAATGATGATGATGATGATATACAACTTTCCCTCTTCAGAAAATATTGAAACCTCAAAACACTTTTGTTTTCTAGACTGAATCCAGAGCAAAATTTGCATTTGCACCAGAGATCTCACACACATGGAAGTGCAACCAACAAAAGACCATGATAGCTGCTTATGTTATATCACGCTTATTATACTCCTTACCTACATCTTTGTTTGCGCAAGATTTGGTGTAACTGATTTCTGGGAGCTGTAAAATACAGGGAGGCAAGGGGGAAGTATTGCATAAGAATGTGCCCAGGCAACCTGTTTTGGTTTCTGTTTGTGCATTGCTAGATCCAGGCCTTTTCTTTTTTTCCACCTTGTTAAAGATGTGGCCTAATGGAGAATTCATCCATTCTGAAGGCATGACCAAATTTGCCAGGCTTCCTTTCCTGGCTTTATTTTGTTCTTTTTTCTTTTTTTAAGTCAGGACTCTTTTTTAGGCCTGCATCCACACTGTGTGGACTACAGCGGTAGATTCTTGAAGGACATGGGGAGTGGGGAGAGAAGAACAACAGCAGGCTCTCTCGTTTCCCCCCTGCCCATACATGGAATAAAATAGCTTCAGCCAGATGCGGAGGCCATTCTATTCATGGGGGGAAAGAGGTTAATGGAACATCCCATGCTTAGCTGAACCCAATCTCCATACTCCCCCCCCCCACAGAGCCACCACAGGAAATGCAATCAAAGCATCAAACCCACTCAAAGCAAACACATTTCGCCACCACATCATTCACGGTGACTCTCAGCGAAATTCTCACTCAGTGCAAGTTTGGCCGAACTCTGGCTCTTTGGGCTCACGTCATCCGATGCCCCCTTCACGTTCTGGGCTCACCAGGGCAATACTTGGAAGGGAGGTGCTCCCGTCACAGAACCGATCCAAAGCGCTAACGATGGGATGATTGGTGCGTGCGTGCGCATGTGTGCGTGTATGCGTGGGAGCCTGATTGTAGTGACACTAATTGGTAGGAAGCTTGACAAGGGATAGATAGAACTGAGTTGTCTTTGCAAACCACGGAGCTCGTTTGCCTGTATCCCTTTCCATGCCAATCACAGGCGCACGAGTGAAATCCCGGTGAACCAGCCTGCTTGAATTAAGCCATTCAGCAACGAAACAAGGAGCTTAATTTTGTTTCCCTGCATCCCACCCCCCCTCCGCACTGCCAAAGAAAAAGGTCCCGTTGTCCTTGCTGGAGGCTCCTCTTTTTACGCCTCCAGGTTCTCTGCCAAGTTAATTGTGAAATCACGCAGCATGCCCAAGTGAAATGGGGGGGGGGGGGAGAGGGAAATCTCATGGCTGATTTCTCTCTCTCCCTTTTTTGCGACACCAGCTTTTGAGTCTAATAAAAATCAGTCAGCCCGTTTAAAAGTCGATCCCGCAAAACAACGGCATCAGGAAACCTAGTTTTAGTGGGCTGAAGGCAAATGTCCCCCACAACCGGCACGTGAGTAGGCCTGACACAAAGGTACGTTGGGTTTCAAACGCGTCGCGGATGCCAAACTTCAAGGAGGAAACCATACGGAGGGGAAAATGCCATAAGCGTGCGTTGCTAAATTTGCTAGAGATTAATGCCTTTGGTGGGGACAAAGCACACACGCCAGTGAAAGGGATCTAATTATGGCTGCATGATATGAACAGTTGTTGTTGTTTTTTAACTTGCTGCACAGCTTTGGCTGCTTTGGAAGAGCCTGCTGTTCCTCTCCCTCCCTTTCCCAGTACATCCTGGCAACTTGAAAGAAGAAGAAGAGTAGGTTCTTATATGCCGCTGTTCACTACCCAAAGGAGTCTCAAAGCGGATTACATTCGCCTTCCCTTTCCTCTCCCCACAACAGACACCCTGTGAGGTGGGTGAGGCTGAGAGAGCCCTGCTCGGCCAGCACAGCTTTATCAGGGCTGTGGTGAGCCCAAGGTCACCCAGCTGGCTGCATGTGGGGGAATGCGGAATCGAACCTGGCATGCCAGATTAGAAGTCTGCACTCCTACCCAATATACCAAACTGGCTCTCTACTGGAAAATCACCAGTAGAGTTTAGCCTTGCCCTGAACTGAACAACTTTGGGCTTATAATCATGCAAGATCTTGGAAGCTAAGCAGGCATGGCCCTGGTCAATACTGGGGTGAGAGACCCCAAGGAAGTCCAGGGTCACTAAGCAAAGGCAGGCAATGGCAAACCACCTCTGAATGTCTGTTGCCATGCAAACCCTATGGAGTTCTTCAGCTGCAACTTGAAGGCAAAAACCACCACCACCACCACCACCACCATTTTATACAATCTCTATCTCCCCTTCTTTAAGAACATAAGAAGAGCCCTGTTGGATCAGACCAATGGTCTATCTAGTCACACACTCTGACAAATATAGCAGCCAACCAATTCCTCTGGATGGCCAGCATCGAGGCCAAGGCCTTCAAAACAGGTTCCATGAAGAGCTGAACTGGAAGAATCCCACATTGGTTTATGTAGTTCATAAACTCTTCCCAAGGTTTTAGGGTAGACAATAGCTGTTCAACACAAATTACCTATAACAGAAAAGACATTATTACTTCAGTGTTGCGTAACCGTTAAGACGCCTCTAACCTGGAGAGCTGTGTTTGATTCCCCACTCCTTGTCCACATGCAACCAGCTGGGTGACCTTGGGCTGGTCACAGTTCTCAGAGCCCCTCCTATCTCACAAGGTGTCTGTTGTGGGGAGAGGAAGGGAAGGTGATTCTAAGTTGAGACTACTTTGGGTAGTGAAAAGTGTGATATAAAACCAGAACAACTCTTATTCTAATTCCACTTCACTCCAGTCTTGACCCATCTGCACAGACTCCCAATTTGATTCCAAATTCAAGGTAATGGTGTTAACCATGAAAGTAAACAGCTTGGGACAGCATATTTTATGGACTGTCTATTCCAAAATGAACCTGTGCTGGTTTCAGGTTTCAGTACTGTGGTGGGAAGAAGCACAGAAGAGCTGAGTGAAAGGCAAGGAAAGTCAGTATCCAAAGAATGAATGTCAAAGGGACATAAGGAATTAAAGGTCAGACAGTCCTGTGAGTCAAGGGTTCATTCAGGTAGTCCAAGAGCATCAGCAGAAGCAGCAGGCAGCTGCAATGTTGTGTCCACAACAATGGCCTCCTAGCCACAAGTTAATGTAGGTTGTCAGCAGCCTCTCAGTCCTCATCTGTGATGATTCATAGGCTTCTGCAGTCCGCAACCTTCTTGCTATCCCAATGTGGTGCACTGTAGACTGGAGCTCTCTTCGGGCATGTAGCCTGCATTGGTTAATCAGCTCAGGTGAGCCAGATAGGATGATAGGACATTCATCCCCTTCTACCACTGTCTTTAACCGGACGGCTTTTAGCTATTACATTCCAGCCGGGTTACACTGCAATAAGAGATGGATTGGGTCAAAGTTTTGTTCCCAGGGCCTATGTGAGCTGTTCTGCTTGAAGTGCTTTAAGTGAACAGAAGGCTGTCTTCTTCTGCTAATAAAATCAGAGTCCAGTGGCACCTTTTTGACCAACAAAGATTTATTCAAGGCATGAGCTTTCAAGTGCAAGCACTCTTCATCAGACCAACACAGCTACCCATTTGAATCTATTCTTCTGCTAATAGGAACTGATAGGAGGATACATTTACATCAGACTGTGTTTTAATTCTTTGGAGTGTAATCAAACAGGCAAGGCTGATCCCTCAGAAATACTGTAAGCGGAATCATGTTCACTTTGGCCAGAGATATCTAATGAGCATGTTTTTGTCTCTGGTCCCCTTGCCCTAGCTCAGGGGGGGCCAAACTGTAGCTCTCCCAGATTCCATGGACTACAATTCCCATGAGCCTCTGCTGGCAGGGGCTCATTGGAATTGTAGTCCATGGACATCTGGAGATCCACAGTTCGCCCACCCTTGCCTAGCACTTGTCTTCCAAACAATAAAAGCAAGCAGCATGTTTGCCTCTCTTCCCCGCAGGTATACCACAGTGCAAAGCAGGTGAGCTGTCCACTGGAAAGGAGAAACCTGAGCTTCTGCTTCTGCCACTCTCCAGCTCAGCTGCCCTATCTGCCTGCCAGCAGTTACAAGCAATGCTTCACTCCTCACTGTGTAGGAGGCGAGGACAGTCCTAAACAAACAGGGAGCACATTTATATAGAACCAGAAGGTGTTTCCCAGTGAGCAACAGTGCACTAATTGGTGAATGGAACATGAGTAAATGCAGTAAATGGAACATGAGTTAGTATGATTCTATTTGACAAGAAACTCTGATAATCTGTCTTTTCCCCTTTGCAGGATTGTAGCGACATGGAGAAGGCATTGCTAGCAAAACAACAACAACAACAACAAAAACAAGCAAGAGTTGTAGGATTAATTCTCTTCTCCTTTCCTCTCCCTTCGTCTCCACCCCTAATCCGGTCTTTGCACACTGGCAGACAAAGTCTAATAACCTTTACCGCATTTATATGGCAAGTTTTATACCTGATTTTCAAGTGTCCAACTTCATGCTTTTCTGCATACGCAGCAGTATGGAATCTTCTTACTGTACTGTGCCATGACGAACGAAATAATAACCCACAAGCACTTTGAACTCACATCAGTAAGCAACATGTCCAGAACAGCATGGATTCCAACAAGAAGAACCCAAAAGTGCTACCTTGAGGCCAGCTTGTAGACTCAGCACAACACAACAGGAAAAACAAATGACCATTTACTGAGCCATAAACCTGACAATAGAGAAAAGCACAGATGAAATATAGCGGCATCTTCTGCCACTTTAGAGCAGCACAATGAAGCCTAGGAGCATTTTCATACCAGAGACTGTAAGTTGTTTTTGATAGGTTCTTATACTCTTTGAATATTCCACAACTGGTTAAGGAACTGAATGAACACACTGCCAGAACAGACAACCCATTCACATAATACCAAGAAACCAAAGACAATATATTTTGCAGGAAAAAGCTCCAATATATGTAACTCTCAGACCCTCTCGTGTGTGTGTGTGTGTGTTTGTGTGTGTGTGGAGGGGGGGGATAAAAACATGTATTGCAGTGGCTTCCCCATGGAAATCAGTGGGACTTTGGAGCTCTTAAAATGTGCTATGCAGGAACATCAGAAAATCTAACCCTGCCCCACACCCCAACCAGTGCTGGTGTATTGTGCCCCAACTTTGCCATAACCCTACCTACAATGTAATAATTGTATTATTTCGCTATCTGAATAAAAATTGGGAATTTTAAAGGAAAGCTCTAGCAGCTCTATGAAAATTGTGACAGCAGAGATTCTGCGCAGAAGTTTGTTTTTATAAAAACCACTGGGACCCAGTGTAATAGTGACCTCATTCTTCTACAAATAGCAATTCCATGGGAGGAAAAAGGGCACTCCCCTGCGGGTATCCGTGAGTAGAAGGAAGACTGCTGTGAAATAATGTTTCATGCAGTTATTGTACAATGACAGAGATGGAGATGAATATCTGAAACCAGAGATTATCAAAGAAACACTAGTGACACTGAAGCAGCAGACTCAATTTGAGACCCAGTGTCATGGAGTGGATCAAACTGCAGCCTAAGTTCTGTGGAGACAGTGGAGGCCCCAAGCAGCTTGGCTAGCCGTGGCCTATCCCCAAAGTGGCTGGTCATGGCCCACCCAGGACGGCAGCACCCCCACTGCCAGCCACCTTTTCGGAGGCCAAGAGGGAGGCTGGATACCCCCTGGAGCCACTGCTGCCATGTCAAGTAGGCCGGACAGGGGGCCAGCCCAAAGAGGCCCAGCTGGCCAAGGCCTGTCCCCAGAATAGCCAACTGTGGATTACCTCGGCCAGGGGTAGTCAAACTGCGGCCCTCCCGATGTCCATGGACTACAATTCCCATGAGCCCCTGCCAGCATAAGCCCACAGGTTTGGATTCTCTTTCCCCCCTGAACAAACCTTGGCCAGCACAGGAAACAGTCCTATGGCCAGTTGCATCTGAGTCCACCCACTGCTTTGCCTTCTGCCCGCTGGCCTTCCTGGGAGGGGGGGGGGGGCATTGCCCCAGTCTTCTCCAGCCTGTCGTTACAATGGGCCTGGATACTAGTTAAGTAATAAAATACCATGTCTGCTTGCAATGTAATCTGTAAATTATTCCTACTCAAACAGAGGTGGGATAGCTACAGTTCAGCAGACCAAACAAGGATTCTACCATCCCCTTCCCCAATTTTCTTCTAAATTCCCGGGGAAGCTTAGCTCAGGGGTGGGCTTAAACTCTTCCATCCTTTCTGTTCAGTATCGGGTTCCCAAGCAGAAAGCTCTTCTGCCAAATCTCACTGCTAACATCATGTTGTACCCTCTGGGGTCCATTGTGTAGGAGTAAGTTTTCCTCTTCAGATAGCATTCAAGAGACTCTGGCAGTTTCCACAATCTGCTTCTTTATTGCTTCCAAGAGGGAAGACCCTTACACACCCTTGGAACTGCAACCCACACACAGGGAACTGGAATTTAAGAGAGGTCCCTCACATGCAGGCCTCGATTTGGGAAACAGAAAGTAGTTTGTGAGGGGTCACTTAAAGACACAAAAACTTGTACATCCCCCATCAGGAAAAAAACAAAGAGCTCTCAAGACTGGAGTACATTTTTTTTCCCTTGCAGCCACTTTTCACTGACTAGTATCTCCTATTCACACCAACCTATGCAAGACAGTATTGTTATGTTATGTAACCCTGAACTCTTTTGCTACTATCTCCAACAATGCTGAAAATCTGTGAGAACTGGGTCAGTTCTAAACAATGAAAAGGGGGAAAAACTCAATTATCTATTGCAGTGATTCTTTTGCTTAATATAAATGGAAAGCTTGGATTAGAAATCAGCTTTTTGTGTAATACAGACTTAGGGAGGGGGAAAGTCACAGTTCCAGGACACAAGCATTTCTTACATAATGAACTGTTCTCCAGAAATACTTACATCTTGGTATCTTGTCTTAAAACTTACCCAAAACAATATGAAAACGTTCCTCGTATTTTACCAGGCTTCAAGAGATGGAAACTTGGACTCTGATAGATTTTTAAAAACCCACTCAGAACACAACCCATATAATAGCTTTTTTTGGAATTGCAATCAACAAGTGATTTGGTGAAGTCAACCCTGAAAGGTTGTTGTACTTAAGTGCTCATTAGTGACATCAGATGGTCACAGCTGGGGTTGCAGCGGAAGAATCCCAAGTTCATGGCCTCAGAGATCTCTTTGTTTAAGCAGGGCCACGGCCCACTTCCTCTTTTTTTGCAGGAAGAGAAGGATCTTTGCTAGCAAGGAAGGAGCAATCCTCCATTAAGCTCTCAGCTCTCTCTGTCCGCTGATGTGTGGGCATGTAGTCCTGCTTGCAAAGGCAGCTGTAGAGGCTTAAAATGTGCTTTCTTTGTAACTACGGTTAGGTTTTGGTGCACTGCTTCAGTAATGAAGCAGATTCAGTAATGAAGCAGATGACTATGATATATTTTCATGCATAATCTTTCCAGTAAAGATTATTCCTTTTAAACAAAGCACTATTCCTTTTAAACAAAGCATCCACAAAAGATAATCAATAATTCCAAATCAATATTTACTCTGCAGCTGTGTTTTGCTGGAGGAACCTAAGACCAAGTCTAGTCCTAAAGTCCCGACAACTCTTATTAGAACCAGCCAAATGATATATGACAAATATGTCATTTGGTTGGTCCTAATAAAAAAGGATTATGCAGACAGTTAGAGCTTGAGTGCTTGCTTGTTTTTTGGACCATCATGGGTGAGAAATTCTGATTCTGGCACTCCATCCTCCCCAGACCTTGGGATTGCCTGGTCTTCCCCACCATTGTGGGATGGAGTGTAGGGCTGTCAGATCTAGGTTGAGAAAGTCCTGGAGATTTGGGGAGTGGAGCCTGGGGAAGTAGAGTGCCATAAAGTACAACTTCCAAAGCAACCATTTTCTCCAGTGGAACTGATCTCTGGAGTCTGGAGATAAGCTGGAATTCCAGTAGATCCCCAGTTCCCCCAAGCTCAAATCTCAACCGGACCTGGATGGCCCAGACTAGCCCAAACGCATCAGATCTCAAAAGCTAAGTAGATCCTGGGCAGAGTCTGCACCTACTTTGTTTATTCCATTGTCAATCCTGTTGAATTCAGATCGATTTGAACTCGGGTCTTCCTCTTCCCCCCTCCCCATTGAAACAGGAAAGTGTTCTGCACATGGTTAAGGTAGTTCAGGAGGGGGGGGAGCCAAGCCTCTTTCTTTCTTTACTTGAAGGGGGGAGGAGCCAAGCAGGAAGCCTCTTTCTTTTCTTGGCAGGGGGGGGAGGATTGAAAAAGGCAGAGAAGGGAGAAAAAATCCAAGACCGGCAGAAGTTGAGAGAAATTAGGGGGTTCTCCTTTAAGGCAAGCTTGTTACATGGCCATCTTTGGCCAATCAGGGCATCTCTACCACGGAGGTTCAAAACAGCCTGCTTTCCCAATCTGAATCTTGAAATATTGAGGTTTAAAAGCACTCTAAGATATTGCACAATAAAGGTAGGTCAATCCAGATCAATCCTTCTTGCTGTAGAAGGAAAATTTAGCCCAAAATCAAAACGGAAATTGCATTCTGTGTAGACAGCTGGGACTGAATCGGCCTGGGATTGGAATAAAAGCTCCGTGCAGTTTACATCCTGGTTTGTTCTTACTACACAGTAGGCACTGGCAAACTACTCTGTTTGTCTCTTGCCTTGGAAATCCTCCAGAGTCAAGCTGCTGTGACTTCACCAAGTGCCATTCAAAAGGATCACCTTCAGCACTTCCCTTACTCATCTGGTAAAGCGACATTTCCTAAAATGTCTCTAATTGTCACATTCAGATCCTTCATCGGGGCTGGCGAATTTGGAAATCTGATTTTCCACACCAAACTATTCCACTTAAGATCTACCGATGAGCAAGAAACAGTCACATCATAGCAGACTTTTGAGCACAGTGATTAGGCTGCATAAATTGTGTGAACTGTTGCATTCACGGATCATTGCCTCCTTCCCTAACCAATTACCCCGAAAAACCTGAAGGAGCTGCATCCGTAGAATAATTCTTGCCAGGGTGTGTGTGTTCAAAATAGTGAAATAAAGCTATATCTGAACTTATTACCGTCAGAAGAGAAGACGGCGATTCCAGGATTTTAAAAAGAGGCAATAAGGAAAGGGATCTTATTGGGGGGGGGGGGCAGGGTGAGGGGTGCTGGATACCCTGAAATGTTTCCATCAATCCTGAAATGTCAATCAGACCCAAGACAATACCCGAATATCTGAATGACAGTCCCAGCTGCATTCATAACCCATTGGCCTCATTCAAAGTCAATGAAGAGACAGGCCTTACGAGCCCATGCCGAAAAGTTATTGAAATGTGACTGACATCTCAAAAGGAGAATGTCAACAGGCTGGGATGACCCCATGCTGAAACACTGCCAGGTTAATCAAAGTTATTGCAGCCAGGAGCCTCTAAGACCCCCTTAAAAATTGAATTTTCTGCCTCCCATCCATCTATGAATTCTTTCTCCTCCCCTCCTTTTCTTCTGCTGGCATTTATTTCTGATGTTTGTTGTCAACTCGTCACTTACATACAACTTGGACAAAAGCAGTGGTTGGGTGAGTAATAACCCTCAAAGGAAAACCGGGAAGAATTGAGAAGACGTTTGCGGACCTAACGGAATTTGTTCCCCATGAGATCACTAAGGATGGAGATATTAGCATTCCTCTCCTAGCCCACAAGCACGGTTCCAACCTTGTATGAAACGACACTTCATTTTCGATAACGTCAGGTTGTGCTTCAGATCGCAGTCAGTCAAATCCTGATTTATCCCAACCAATGCAGGTTTCTCTGCCTTCCTCTCTGCTTCCACACAGAGGTTTGCCAACTGCATTGGCTTCTAAACCGCAGCAACTGACTTTGGAGCATTCACATGACCCCATGCTCTAGTTGTCTTTCCCTTGTCCTTGAAAGACATGGCTCTATGGTAAAGCATCTGCCTGGTACGCAGAAGGTCTCATGTACAATTCCTGGCATAGTCATATAAAGCTGCAGTTCTCAACGTTCCCGCCACCATGGCTCCTACGGCAACAGCGACAACCCAAAGGGGATCATAGGGTTGATCATGATCCAGGCAACCCTACAACCCCTTTTTGGTCATTGTCACCACTGCCACAGTTCTTAACCTTCCCATTTGGGTCACCAAGGCTGCCCCCGCCGCAATGGTGGACCCAGCAACCCCCCTGAAAGGGTCAATTGACCCCACTGGGGGTAACGACCCCCAGGATGATATAAAGGATCATGAAGCAGGCATTACGAAAGACTTCCACCCCAGACCTTGAGGAGCTGCTGCCAGCCTGGGCAGACAATACTGACTTTGATGGGCCAAGGTGGTTTCATGTGTTCATGTGGTACAGTGGATAGAGTTCTCAACTAGGAACTAGGGAGCAGGTTCAAATCCCTAAACTGCCATGGAAGCATCTAGACCCACACAGGCAAATGTCAGCATTGTCATTTCCTGGTTAGGGGTGCCATTCCCCAGTTGTTACCTGGAGATCTCCCAATATTACAACTGGTTTCCATTTCCAGAGATCAGTTACCCTGGAGAAAATTACTCCTTTAGAAGGTGAACTGCACTGCATCAAACCCAACCAAGTGTCTACCATTCAATTTCACCTCCCTAGGCTGGTCAAAACTCCGGGTATTTCCAAATATGACAATGGTGACCCTAAGGAACAAGCAGCTTTGGAGGGTGGACTCTATCTGATCTGAATTCTCTAAATAAAACAGTAAGAGGGAGGTGGGAGGAGCTGGGACTCACCGCCCACCAATCAGGTAGCCTGTCCTAGCTGTCCCATCCTTGATTGGCCATCCATCCAAAGAACGGCCAATTAGGAGGGATGTCCAGCCCCAGCTGCATCCCTCTTCAACTTCTTCCATGTGTTAGAAGTGCTGGCCCCTGGTAAGGTAGGCAGGCAGCTGGAGCTGGGAGGGAGGGTGGAGAGTCAGGGACTGCGGTCAGGGGTGGTGGGGGGTAGAGAGAGGAAGCCCCCGCCAGTGATCCCACCACCCCAAACAGCTCCAGCTCTGGTCTTGCAAGGCCTTGCCATGGCTGCCTAGGGCAGTACAGGGAGGAACCAGTGCTTCCCCCTCCCCCCACCACTAAAATGCCCACTTGGGGCCTCTGCAGACCCTGGTGAGCCTTTTGAGGGCAGCACGGGGGGGGGGGAGAGCAGTATTCCTGCTAACATTTCCCTCCCACCCCCAAAAAGCCCGCCGGGCCCTTTGCAGACCTTTTGGGGGTGGGGGGAGGTCTTGGCTGCACTGCCCTGGGCAGGGGATGGAGGGCTTAGCACCCATTGTATTGTTAAATACAACAGGCTTTGCTGCTAGTGGGATCATAAAGCCACTGAGTACCCTCCCCTCTCCAAATTCTGGTTGCTCCAGGTTCTGCCCCCCATATCTTTAGGAATTTCCCAAAGCAACCCTCCCTTCCTTCAGCTAGCATTAAGCCCTCCCATAGCTGACTATTCTTCTTACCCTAATTTTCCAACCCAAAAGGTTCAACAGCAGAGACAGGCCGTGCTAGACAACGCCTAGAATTACAATGTATGCTACAGGCTAGGGAAAATGGGATTGGTTAATTAAATGCAGTGGTAAAGGGAAGAGTTGTCCTCCGATTCTTTTTAAAAAATGACTAATTTAATTTTTTCTGACTTATTAAAACAGACCAACTGAGGTAAAAGAGTTGATCCTGTCAATTTCTGAGTTATGTTTTCTAAGGCATATAATTAAACATTAAAAGCTGAACTACCTTTGTGACATCACACCTTTAACCATGATTATATCAACAAAAGGGGTAAGGGCTCCTGGGAGGAGTTTGGTGTTAATGGATATGGGCCAATTAGGTCACTCATTGGAGCCTGTGTGCCTCTGATTGGCCATCCACCCAGTAGCTGCCCAATCAAATTAGAACTCCGACCCCTAACAGTCAGCTCTGCTGCTTCATAGAAGTCCCTGGCTGCTCAGATGGAGGTGGTTAGCGGGGCAACTGACTGTCACCCAGCACCTCCCCCCTGCCCCTAAAAGGCCTGCCTCCATAGGCCTTTTTGGGGTGGCGGAGGGGGGGGGGAGATCTGCCCCCAGCACTTACCCCCTTGCCCCAAACAGGCTCACTGAGGCCTCTCCAGGCCTTGCCTGGCCTGCCCGGTGCCGGGGGAGGGGGGTGGCCTAGTGCCCATCGTATTCAGAAATACAACAGGCTTTCCTGCTAGTTCTATTATACACAGCTTTCTGGTGTTTTTATTTTAACTCTTTATTTCTTTCATTCCCAAAGCTGTGTTGAAATAAAATAATGTTCAAAAGACACTCGATGATAGTAAGGGAAGCACAGAAATCAGAGAGAAAAAGAGGAAACAGGAGAAAAGAGGAAATATATGTATTTACAGCACATGGAAGAGTCAAATGCAGAAATCAGACATACAGCAGAAGGTAATCGGAGAACAAACAATGTTATGCGATTGCCAGACACAATGGCAGGTGAAATTTAATGTGAAACAGTGCAGCATAATTGCACGCTGGAGCAACCAATTTGAAACACTCATACACAATCATGGGTCTTAAATTAACTGCAACAACTCAGAAAACAGAGCCAGAGCTGTACTGTTGACAATTCACTGAAGCAGCACTTCAGGGCTCAGGAGTAAATAGAAAAGCAAAGGATTTTAAAGAAAGGGGAAGACGTTTGCCGAAAGTCAAATATAACCTGGCAAAGGAACACATTTCAACTACAGCCTTGTGAAAAATAGACACCTACCTCGACATGGAACAATGCAATGGAAACTACGGAGGAGATGCAGAATTATTTCAGTTGGGAAATACATGTCTTTGCAAGGTTGGAGGAGGAAAAATCTCATGTATACAAAGCCTGATTTTCACCAAGTGTGAAATTTCCAGCAAATTTTAGAGTGACTAGCTTGGGTGAAATGGCTAAAAGCAATTCTAAGGAAAGCAAAATGTCGTATTAGGGGGCTCGTATCCCTGGCTGCTGCACAGTTTCATTTCGGATGAAATTTCAAGGTAAATTTGGAGATCCCTGATTGGTTGAGAGGGCAATCCAAAAGTCCGCTTTACAGACATCTAGGGAATGAGATGTCAATAGCTGAGGAAGGAAGGCAAAGATCTCTCAGCCCCGCCTACCTCACAGGGTGTTGTGGGGAGAGGAAGGGGAGGCACTTTGGGACCCCTTTCGAGTAAAAAGTTTGGCACATATACATTTCTTCTTCTTACCATACAGTTTTTAAAAAGCTCACATGGCAGCTGTTTTTAGATTGCGGGGGGTGGGGTTGAACTCAGTAGGCCAGATTCAGACTAGTCATCATTCCCATCCAGAACTTGTATGGGGAAATGGTTAAGCAGGATGTATAAAAACATAAAACACATTTTAAAAAGCTCTAGTAAAAACCGTCTACTGTCTAGGAACTGGGCTATGCATTATCATTACTAACATATTCAATTTTTTAAGTCATATCCCAAGCAAGATTCATTATTACCTCCAATTAAGTGAAGGCAAGAAATAGTTGGTAGAAGAAGAAAAGTTGATTTTCTTACAATCACCTTCCTTCCCTCTCCCCACAGCAGACACCCTGAGAGGCAGGAGGGACTGAGAGAGCTCTGAGAGAAACTGTGCTATGAAAATAGCTCTATCAGTACTGTGACTAGCTTTACTCTTGAATGTTCTAATGCCAAGGAATCATTTCTGTTTTGACATTTCTCCCAAAGAAAACCTGAAAGTATGTTGTGGAAGCTTCCTAATGGACTAGATCTGGGGCATATTCTAATATCCCTATATTATGGCTAAAAGGTCAATGTAAAGGTATCCCCTGTGCAAGCACCAAGTCATGTCTGACCCTTGGGGTGACGCCCTCCAGCATTTTCATGGCAGACTCAATATGGGGTGGTTTGCTAGTGCCTTCCCCAGCAAACTGGGTACTCATTTTGCCGACCTCGGAAGGATGGAAGGCTGAGTCAACCTTGAGCCGGCTGTTGGGATTGAACTCCCAGCCTCATGGGCAGAGCTTTCAGACGGCATGTCTGCTGCCTTACCACTCTGCGCCACAAGAGGCTCTTATATTATGGTTACCAGACTTGAAATGTGAACAAAGAGAATGACTGCTCCAGCATACCTCCAATACCCCCTTTGTGGCAGCACACTGCAAGAACTGAAGACAGTCTGACCACCATTATTTACCGTATTTGCCGGCGTATAAGACGACCAGGCGTATAAGATGACCCCCAAACATTTCCACTCATGTTATATTACATTACAGTACTATGGGCCACTATGTCTATCCCAACTGAAGTGCTCCCGGCGTATAGGACGACCCCCCCACTTGGAGGCATGTTTTTCAGGGGGGGAAAGTAGTCTTATGTGCCAGCAAATACTGTACCTCAAGGGGAAACTTTAGTAAGCATACGGTGTTAGCAGTAAGACAATTCCTCTCTTTGAGGGGCAGTTTATAGATAGAAAACCAGGAAACATCTCTCCTTCTAATGGCAAGCACCATAGGCAACACACTGCCTGGCCCAGAATGTTTAGATTAGGAAACTTCTTTCTCATTACATCCGTTGAGAACATTTTATTATCCTGACCTTGCTTGGCTGAGGCATTCTTTTAGGAATGCTTGTAGTGTCTAGGCTGTTATACACACTTTCGCATGGGAATCTAGATTTCGGAAACTGCAGGGCCTGGTACCGTGTGTAACACATCAAGACTCCAACTGGGGGGAGGTACCGCAGGGGAAGCATAAAGGTATGCTGGTAAGCGTGTCTGTTCACCGTTTCTTCTAATAAATAAACTTCTTGTCAGCAATGAGTTGGCTTATTGGAAACTCAACAGAGGCCTGGCATAAATGCTGGTCATTTTGTTGCTAACTCCGTGAATCCTCTCTCTCCCCCTCTCTTTATATTTTTGCTGTTGACTCCATAAATCTTCTGTAACTTTTCTCACAATTACTATTTCCACTCTTCTCCCTGATTTCATCCTAGCTAGCCTTGTATGAGCCTCTTGTGGTGCAGAGTGTTAAGGCAGCAGGCACGCAGTCTGAAAGCTCTGCCCATGAGGCCGGGAGTTCAATCCCAGCAGCCGGCTCAAGGCTGACTCAGCCTTCCATCCTTCTGAGGTCGGTAAAATGAGTACCCAGCTTGCTGCTGGGGGGTAAACGGTAATGACTGGGGAAGGCACTGCAAACCACCCTCTTTGGGTAACTCTATAATACTCCAGAATGCAGTGTGAAAACCATTGCACTAACAACCATTCAGATAGCAGAGAAGCCAGTAATTAGGGAATTGGTCCTTAGCACACTCAAGTTAAATGCAAACATTTCATCCGCTTTGGTTTGTATAACCAATTTTCCACAATCTCTCTCACAGGTTATCCTCTTCGTCTGGCGGTGGAGCATGGTAACTGATGGCACCTAGTCTAAATATCATAGATTAGAAGCAGTGATTTGGCAGTCAGATTTCCATACACATTATAGAAATGAAAAAAAGGCAGATAAGAAAGACATCAAGGTCTATTTTATTGTTTCCTCTGATTATTGATTATTTCTGTGCTCAGAAGCCTGCTAGATAATTCAAACACATCGCCTTGCATCTTAATTAAATTGCATTCAATTAAAAGCGTTAATAACTGCCCCCCAAAGATTAAATTAGACCAGAAAGGCATCAGTACCCTTTTTATTTGCCTAATAAGTCATTGATTGAAGACTGCTTTTTAAGAAATTATTCATGTAAAACATTTATAACAAAATACCCGCCCCTCAAAACCTCTTTTCAGGCTGACGACAGTCCATCAACCACTATAGAGAGCTGCATTTTACACAATGGGCTGCCTCCCATTCATATTTTTAGTGGAGTGAATACCTAGCAGAATTAGCTGATATTTGTTAATGAGGTGGAGTGAGTTCTCAGAAGAGAATCTTATGGACAACAGTGTCTTTTTCAGTGAATTGCTTTGATAGACTGAATTAATCATTAAGTTCGCTATTGATGAATCGGGCAATCTACATGGCCATCGATCTCACGTCACTTCGACGCAGCGCTGCCAGATAAGAATACTTCCCCAGCATTGGAAAATCTGTAAAAAGGGGAAAGAAAGTTTTCTTGGGATAAAACCCTGTCCAGACAAACATAAAACTTGGGCTGTCTATAGCCGGAGGCTATATGTGTTGCCTCTCTCAGCCATTGTGTGCATTGCCTCTCCCAGGGCCATGAAGAAACCCCAGGGTTACGCAAAACCTCAGTTGATAAAGCCTGGTGTAGGGGTTTCAAGGCAAAAACCAGACAGTTAGTTTGCCATTGCCTACCTCTGCATAGTGATCCTGGATTTCTTTGATGGTCTCCTATCAAGGCACTAACCAGGGCTGCCCCAGCCTAGATTCTGAAATTGGGATAACTTCTAAATCCACTTCGATTCTATATCAAATCCTGCCTGAACTCTATAGAAGATAAAATGACTAAAATGGAAAAGACAATAATGCTGAGGACAGTTGAAGGCAGCAGGGAAAGAGGAAAAAGACTCACCATGAACTGGACTGACTCAATCGAGGAAGCCACAAACCTCTTTTTGCAAGACCTAAGCAAGACTGTTCATGAAGGGACATTATATATACAGATAATTATGTAGAATTACATAATTACAGAATTAACGTCCGACCTCCCTCTGAACAAGCGGGGAAAGTGGGGAAAGTTATAGAATAGAATGCCATCTTTTATTGTAATAATGGGGTATTTATGTGATTTTATGTGATTATATATATATATATATATATATATATATATATATATATATATATATATATATATATACACACATACACATACATACACATACATACATACACACACACACACACACATATATATATATATATATATATATCATTATTTAAATAGATTCAGGAAAGTGATAAAAATACTGCATTACAGTTACATGCTGCATCTACTATTTGGAAGAAAAACAGTATATTCATAAAACATAGATTTAACAATATATATCCCATTCCTGTATATCTTCGAGAAATGATTGACTGGATTCTTTATTAAACTCATAGTTAAGATATACAATCTGAAGGTCACTACTCTTTCTTCTGTTACAACTTGGCTTTCCTGTTCAATGCAGTTTAGTATTGGCCTCCAATTTCGACTTCAACTTTAAAACTACTTAAGAATGCACTATTTCTGGAATTTCCATGTAAAGCATCTGGGCGCCAAGGATGTAAAATACAAGGGCTTACTAGTACTTGTATTTTACTAGCTTGCTAGCACTTGTATTTTACATCCAGTAGAACTCCTGTCAGTTACAGCAGTGGTCCCCAACCTTTTTATCACCAGGGACCGGTGAACGCTTGACAATTTTACTGAGGCCCGGGAAGGGTAGTCTTTTGCCGAGGGACGTCACCGCTGCCTGAGCACCTGCTCCGCTTTCTTTCCCGCTGGTGCCCCTGACTTCCTGCCACCCGCTGGGGGGCACTGCCAGCAGCAGCTGTGCAGTGCCACTCTGAGGGGGAGCCCCAGCCATGGCGGCCGCTGAAGAGCACCAAAGGTGAGCCAGCAGCAGAGTGGCAGGGCAGCCCCCGAGGCAGCAGCCTGGGAGAAGGACGAGGAGGAGCTGCGGCCCAGTACCCACTGATCTACGAACTGGTACCGGTCTCCAGACCGGGGGTTAGGAACCACTGAGTTACAGGACACAATACTGAGAATGTGATTCATTGCTACCAATGGGAAGGGCCATGGCTCCATGGCAGAGATAGGGTTGCCAGCTCTGGATTGGGAAAGACCTGGACACTTTGGGGGTGGAGCCAGGAGTGGGTGGGGTTTGGGGTGGGGAGAGTCCTCAGTAGAGTATAATGCTATGGAGCCCACCCTCCAAAGCAGCCATTCTCTCCAGGGAAACAGATCTATTTAATCTCTCATTGGACACAGATCTATTTATAGCTAATAAGCTATAATTTCAGGGGCATCCGCAGGTGCCACGTGGAGACTGACATACCTAGCAGAGCATCTCCTTGGCACAAAAAAACATCTCCGCAGTGCCTACTCTTCTGCCAGGCCTATGGTTACATTAATAGAATTCAATGAAATCTTCAGCCTCCCTCCTGTCTTTTCTGCCCTTCTATTTCCCGTCTAATTCCTCCCTGGTCCAACATCCAGTGGGCCGGTGTGGTTATAAATCACTATCAGTAATGGCTGGTGCAATAGTGATTAATTGCAGTTTTGTAAAATTGTACAATTTTAACTTGTTTTATATAGCTGTTAATTGCCTTGGTTGCACTGTGTTTTTTTAGATTGCGTAAATTGCTCCAAGGCAATGTTCCAAGAGGGGCGGTATATAAATCAGTAAATGAATGAATGAATGAATGAATGAATGAATGAATGAATGAATGAATGAATGAATCTTCTTGGGATCTCCTATTGAAAGGATCAGGGTTTAAGCAACACAAAAGACCATGAGCTGAGATGCCGAGGCCGATGGCCCTGCCTTAGACATTATACAGTCCCATATAAATCAATGTCATGCAGCCCTGTAACTCAACAGCACTGTTTGCAAGTTATAATGGGCAGATGCATAACATGTGTATAACATCCAAGTCCTGTTCCCCAGATCTAATTGTAAAGTGAATGTGTGTCAGCTCTTTCTTACAAAGAGATATAAGTGCATACATGCAGGATGTACAAGGGAACAATGAAAATTGTAAAGCTGCCTTTTATACTAACTGTGTTCACGCTCCCTGTCCAGAGAACCTGTTAAAACACTGCTGATTTTGCAGTAACTACACCAAGTATGAAAAATGCCCCCGTCTGTTACTTGCCCTGTCCAAAAGCTGCTGAGAGAGCTAACTGCAGGGAGCGATAAAAGAGATTGTGTGAGTTTTCAAATTTGGAATTTTGTTCCTTCTAAATTGGACATCCTGTAGTTGGGTTTGCCCCCATTTCAGAGGGGACTGAAATGCAGACAGATGCATTAGCGCAAACAGATGCCAACAACCACTAAAAAAAACAATGTCAAAATCAACATCAGCAACTGAGAGAGATTCTCAAAATGTTCATGAATGAAGCATTTTTTGGTCAAGATATGCAGAGGTAAATTAAGGAGAACGGGAGGGCAAATTGCTCACTACTGAACAGGAACGTCTGGTGATCTATCAGAGAGTGCAATTATTGCATGCTTAAGTGATGACAGATGAAGCCAAACAGCATTTGCTCAAACCCGCATTCCCACAGAGCAGCCCAGACCAATGAAACTGATTCTCAAGAGGCCAGTTCTACTTTCAGAACCAATCCAAGTCCACAACTAGAGATGCCCTTCCCCCAGTGGGCCCCGGGATCCCCTGTTTCTACAGCTCATCTTCAGGTGACAGAGATCCATTCTCCTGGAGAAAAGGGCTACTTTGGAGGGCAGACTCCATAGCATAATACACCACTGAGATCCCTCCATGCCCCAAATCCGATTGACTCCAGGCTCTATCCCAAAAGTTTCCCAACCAAGAGCTGGCAATGCTTGCCTCAACATAAGAGGAAGAATGGGCCATTTTGACCACTTCCTCTTCCTCACGGCAGCAACCTGGTTCACATGGCTTTTTTGGCCTGGTAAAGTGCCTCATTCTCACCACTGTTTTGTTGTTGGAGAGAGAGAGAGAGAGAGAGAGAGAGAGAGAGAGAGAGAGAGTTCAATTTGCCCAGGATATGATTCAATTAGTGTTGCCAACCCTTATCATTTTCAAACTCCAACCCTTCATATATGAATTCCTTTGCCATGTTACAACCACACTGGTGATTCTGCATGGGTGGAGCCAACAGACCTGAGTCCTTTCCTCATCGATGTTCTATGAGAAGAGACTGTAGCTCAGTGACAGAGCATCTGCTTGATATATGGAAGCTCTCGAGTTCAATCCTTGGCATCCCCAATAAGGGTTAGGTCAGAGGTGAAGCCAAAGACCTCAGTCTGAGACCCTTGAGAGCTGTTGGCAGCTGGAGAAGACAATACCAACTTTTGTGGACCAAACCCCTTATTCAACCTAAGACAAATCCATGTGTCCGTGTGTTTAATGCTGCATGCAGAAATAGAGCTTTCTCTCAGCTATGAAAGTGCAACAACAAGCCACAGTGATTCCATGCGACAGTCACCTCTAGAATAGACTTCTGCAACATGCTCTATGCAGGCCTTCCCTTAACTTTGATCCGGAAACTGCAACTGGTCCAGAATGCAGTGGCAGGGATCCTCACAGGTACGCCATGGAGGTCCCACATCAGGCCTGGTCTCCAACAACTGCTTGGATTCCCAGTTGAATTCCTAATCAGATTTAAGGCCTTAGTAATTACCTTCAAGACCCTATGCAGTCTGGGTCCTGTGTACCTAAGAGACCACCTCCCTGCCTACACGCCCCAAAGAGCCCTACACTCTGCCACTTCCAACTGGCTGGTGATCCCTGGCCCAAAGAAGCACGTCGGACCTCAACTACAGCCAGAGCTTTCTCTGTCCTGGCCTCCACCTCATGGAATGAGCTCCCTGCAAAAGAGAGCTCTTCCGCCAGGCACTCGGTTGAGGCCGACTGATCCAACAGCATCTGCTGCGCCCCCAGAAACCCCTCCCCATGATCTGGACCCAAACCGACCAACCTACAGGATCATGGTTAGAAATTTAATGTTGTTATTGGTTAATGTTGTAATTCTTGTTGTCTTTAGTTATGGAATCCACTGTTATCATTGTTTCTGATGTTTCTGATGTTATGGCTTGTGCTGTGTTATCCCTACATTTTGTGTAAACTGCCCTGAGCCTCAGGGGAGGGCGGCATAGAAATACAAGAAAGAAAGAAACCAACTATCGCTGTGGCAGGCACACCATGTTCTACTGAGGCCTTTTGGTTTGCAGGCATCTTGCTGTGAACATGAGCGTGTTCTCAGAAGCAGGTCCTCAAAACCCACTGTGCTATTTATTCTATTCATTTTACTTCTGTGGTTGAGATTTGCTTAGTATTATCGACTGGAATCCCATAATAAAGGAGTACTCGGGTTTTGACTTAAACGCGCATCCTTTTCTTTTCTCGGTAAACAGACGTTTCCGTAAAAGTGTTCCACAACGATATTGTAGTTAATTTTCAAGCAGAGACGCTCTCTTTTTGATGTCCAGATAGCATTGTCATTTAATGCTCAGACGCTCTTAGCATTTTCAGAAAGCTGTAATTTCTTCCAAACTGTCTTATCCAACAGGTACATTAGACATAAAAAAAGAAAAAACACAGTAATGGGAATGTAGCTAGAGCGCATCGCGAGGAGGAGACTGGGGGGGGGGGGGGAGAGATGAAGAAATGCAAATTGCCTTCAAAGAATAATCTCTCTGCGTGTTTATTTTCTCCGAAGATGTAAACGTCGTCTGAAAGGAAAAGTTCCCCAGCTGTCCCTTGGGAACAATAATTAGTAATTGCTACTAGAAATGGAATATGCAATAGATTTTTGTTCTATCAAGTAATTGAATAAGGCTGGCAAAAAGCTTTTTACATGTCCACTGTTCCAAGATAAAAACCTGCAAAAGTTGAGTTATTCAGGCAATAAGCCAAAACACAAAAGGAACATCGCAAGTTAACTTCTACAGCGGCACACTAACAAAGATGGCCCCTGGATCAGGACTATGCCTTGACAAAGAGAAGGTGAGTCCTTGGCACATTGGCCTGGGGCAGGAAATCTCTGGAAACAGCAGCTTTTTCTTTCAGTGGAATGGAATTTCCTTGCTACCCGCCTTCCGCTGCAGCCCCAAATGTTCACCAAAATGCTACCTCTGAAGGTTGTGGGAGCAGTATGAGCGGTTAATTGGAGGAAGAGATGCCAGCCTCCAGACAGGAGCTGGAGATCCCCCAGAATTACAGCTCATCTCCAGACTATCAAGATCAGTTCCACGGATTAAAATGGATGCTTTGGAAGGTAGAATGTGGCATTGTGACCCAATGAGGTCCCTGTCCTTCCCAAATCTCCAGAAGTTTCCCAACTAGGCTGATTCTGCACATACTTTGTTTTTTTCCATTGTGGATCCTGCTGAATTCAGATTGATTTGAACTCAGGTCTTCCTCTATCCCGCCCCCCCCCCCCCACTAACACAGAAAGTGTTCTGCACTTGATTCAGAAAGGCCAGAACAGGGAGGGGAGCCAAGCTCTTTCTTTTCTTAAATGGGGGGGGGGGGAGAAGATTGGAGACAGCAGAAGAGGGGGAATAAATCCAAGAGGCAAATCTCTGCTGAGAGATTGCTTCTGGAACGCAGTCACTTTAAGACAAGCCTTGCAACCAGGAACCAGGAAGTCGTTGAACTGATGCTCTGGCCAATCAGTGAAAACTGCTTTGCTATGTCAGTATTGGAGGCAGGAGGCAGAAAGTTGATTCACAAAAAGCAGAGATCTGCACACTTACTGATGCCAATTTTTCAAATATCGAGGGTTATATTGACTTCTGGATATCGCAGGGGAACGGTAGGGTCACTCCGGATCAATCATCCATGTTGCAGAGGGAAAATTTAAAGCACCCCAAATCAACATGGAAATCACATCCAGTGTAGACGGCAAGGATTTATTCAGACTGGGAATGGTTAAAAAGCCCTGTGTAGACTACACCCTGGATCTGGCAATCCTACCTCCCATTGTTAAAGGGGAACCTGGCAACTCCCCTGCCCCCCCAAGGGCCAACAAGAGGGCCTGCATGTTGTGAGAAGTACCCTGCACATGTTACATACAAATGACATTTTATATATTTATAAAGGACTAGTAAAAAAAGCCCATTTTATTTCTTAATAAAATGGGCGCTAGACTGACGTTGTGGCGGCTCCGCGGGAGTGGGAGCGGACGTCTTCTGGGCTTGTCGGGGTGAGGCGTCCGCAGCATGCAGGAGAAGGCTGCAGGGCCTGAGCCCCGCGGCGGCAGCCATCTTCCCAAGGGTTTTTCTTTAAAAAGGCGGCCAGGGAGGTTTCTCTTTAAAAAGAGAAGGCGGGTCGCTGGGGCGTCGGGCTGCCGGCAGGGAACCATTGGAAGACCGTCGGCGCCCGGGAGAAGGCTCCCAAGCCTCCCCGCCCCCCGAGGCTCTCTCGAGGCGTCTCCCGAGCGGCGGAGTGGCCTCGCTGCGTCTACGACACTGCGAGGCCGCTCCGCCGGCCGACAGAAGGCTTCCCGTCCCCCCCACCCACCCGAGGCTCTCTGGAGCCTTCTGCCGGCCGGCGGAGCGGCCGAGAGAAGGCTTCCCGGCCCACCCCCCAGCCGAGGCTCTCACCAGCCGCTCCGCCATTTTCCCTGAGCGAGTGAAGCAGGCAATGGGATTGACACTCGGAGGGGCCAATCAGGAGCCGCTTTGCGCCACGGGCTGTGTACAGATAAGCTTCCATATGCCACTAAGGCCACTAAGAAGGCAGCATGCTAGGATGGGTGCTTAGCACAGCACGGTCAGTTCTGCAGAACAGGCAGAGGACATTCAGTGGCCTGCAGTGTATGGCTGCTGAGCTGCTCTCCATTTGGTGCCTCACAAATTCATCGAGACAGACTCATAAAATTTTGCCGGGAATCCAGAACAAGGAAATAAACATGTCCAGCTGGAGCCAATCAGGTAAATCACAACCAACTATGTGATGACACCCAGCAGTATGGCAACAAGAGCATATTAGCCCCCCCGGGAAAAAAAAAATTAAGGCACATATAAACCACATTCTTGCAGAGCCATGTCACTTGACAGTGAGAACGCTAACAGCGTAATGCCAAAGAAAATGTGTACTATGAAGATATATGTAGAGGGCTTCAAATTCTGATGTCAACTGAATTATCGGACAACCGTTGTCCATTTATGATTTCTCAGCACCTTCAGCACCAACAAATTTTCATTCCGGCTATAATAGTTTTTCGGATTTCTCAGTACAATGGGATTCTAGTCCAGCTGCACCTTAGAGACAATATGATTTTCGGGACAAGTTTTTGAGAGTCTACACTCTTTCTTATTCTCAAATGCTTGTAGGCTGAAGACCTTGTTTGCTTCCCAAGGATTACTGGACTCAAATCTAGCTACTCTACCGTAGTCTGACAGAGCTACACATTGAAAAGTTCTCTGCAGTAGCCTCCGCCTAATGGAATAAGCTTCCGAAGTTCACCATGACCCTGACGGAGTTGGCACAATTCCACGGGCTCTGCAAGTCAGAGCTCTCCAACCAAGCATAAAGTTGAGGCCAGTATGCTTGGAAGATCAGAACATCATACGATCCTCCCCTGCCAGTTCAGAGTCTCCTCCCACATCCTCCCTCCTATGGGGAATCAACAAGCAATGACGTAGTGCAGGATACCTATCATTAGATTTTTATTAGTTTTAACTGTATTTATGTATTTTAATGGTTTTATACCATAACTAGATATTAAGCCCGCTGTAAAGAAAATACAGCGGGTGCTAGTGGGCAGTGGGTGGGTGCGGGACTCCCCCCCCTTGGAAGGAAGGAAGGAAGGAAGGAAGGAAGGAAGGAAGGAAGGAAGGAAGGAAGGAAGGAAGGAAGGAAGGAAGGTGGGTGCCATGAAAGGGGATGTGGCAGGGGGGGATGGAGGGGGGAAGGAGGGGGAAGAGTCATTGGTGCGGGTGTGTGGGGGGAGCTGTGAGGGCTTCCCCCCAGGCTCCAGCAGTTTCCTGCCGCCCGGGCAGCTTCCTTCCAAGCCCCAAAGCCCCCCCCTGGCCACCTCCCGGGCAAGGGCCACCGCCAACCAATTGCGGCGGTGGGCCAAAGGCGGCCCACGGCGGGGATGTGGGCGGATCACGCCTCCAGATTCGTCAGGTCGGGGCCCAGTGGCCAATCGCCAGCTGTACGTCCCTTGTCACCGGACTGACACATGGAGGGCCAAATCAGCAGGTGCAAAGCTCCGCTTGTCAGTCCGGGGGCGCCATTCCCCATCCCAGACAGGCCCCTCCTTGAGGGCCCTTAATGTTTTATTAATACCGCTCCTATGGAGCGGTTACAGATACTGTACACCGCTCTGAGATTACGGGTTCAAGGGGGGTGGCCCGTAAGTCTAAATAATAAATAAAATAAGAAAATAAACAAATGTCCCTTTTAGATTTATATCTGTCACTGCAATCAATGGGATTTAACAGTAACTTAGTTATGGCTGGATCATGCCTATCTCTGAAGAAATTGTATACATCGATTGCTTTGACTCAACTACAAGGGATAGTGGTGGTCCTGTGAATGGAGCCCCTACGTCTGTTTATTTTATAATATAATATTTATATTATATTTTCCTTCAAAACTTGTGTGTGGAGTTTCCCGACCTACAAATTGCAATCAGGATCATGCTGTGAATGGAAGGTACAGTGTTAAACTTTCTCCTATGCCCACTTTCACAGTCTGAAAGAGTACCAGGGAGCCATTATTTGTTCCAGTGGCAAACTCTGATGGGTACGGATGCCATACATACAGGCCCCGATGCTTCCCCAAGACCATTTTGGATTAGGAAAGGAGCAGGGAGAGAATTTAGAGCAGGGGCAGTCAAATTGCAGCCCTCCAGATGTCCATGGACTACAATTCCCATGAGCCCCTCCCAGCGTTCGCTGGAGGGCTGCAATCTGACTACTCCTGATTTAGATCATAGCCCTCCTCTCCTGCCATAGTCAATCAGGATCGGGCCTCTCTGCTCATGGGTATCTGGAGGAGAACAACATGGAAGAAGTTCTGTGCACAGAACTCTTCTCATGATGCGTCAATCTGCCTTGGTGAATCGAAAAGACTCTCTCCTCCTATTGCGCTTTCCATAAGAAGCAAACATGTTCATATACAGATTCTCCTGAAGGTTATAAATACAGTTATTCCCTCTGTTATCTTTCTTGCCTTCCTCTTTTTAATGATTAAAAAAAAGAAAAAAGAAAAAAAAGAAAGTGATGAAGTGCGTTTAGCTCCTTTATGGGTTCACAAGCATGATGGGGATGATAAAGGATTTTAGTGCTCATCAATTAAGGTGGTAAAAGCTGGAGAATTTTAATTAAGACAAAACACTTTTAAGCACCTGAACAGCTAGCAATGAACTGTCATCCTTAATAAGAACAGACTCTCGCACTTTCCAATGCAAATGAGATGCCGGCACGGAGGAAGCGGTGCCTCGCCACCGACAACCTTCCAAATGACTTTGACACGGACCTGATGGACTCTTCTAACCACCTAAATAAAAATTTCCCCTGCAAGCTGCGGAGACATAAATCCAGCCTGTGTGTTGACCATGAAGCACTAATACAATCGATGGCACAGTGCCGGAGCATTACATCAGTTTGAGCGCAGCTGGAGCAGCCTTCTGGAAGAGCAGCGTTCTGAGAATTCGACACTCCGGGGCACACGCTTTCCCATGATGCACTGCAGTAACCCTTGGCATCCATAAGGCACAACCTCATCCACATCCTCAAGGCAGAGCAAACCAGACATTCACAACTTTCTTCCCCTCCACCACAGGACAAGCTGAGGAGAAACCTGAGAGGCATATCTGTCGCAAGATGAAATCACAAACAAGTCTAAATTACTTCTCGGAGAGGAGCCGGAGAATTCCCGCTATTATAATTGTTTGCACCTTTGCTCCAAATTCCTAGGATTGTTTGACCAGAAGTTTGCTTGAGGTATATATATATTTGAAGAATCATTACAGAACAATGTGGCATCACACAAACTGGCTGAGATGTTGTATGTGGAGGATGTTGCCTCTCACTTGGAATACCTCAGCTAATGAGTTCCCCTTCCACCACAGAAGTGATTTTCTGTGAATGCTACAGCACATATTTTGCCTTTTGCACTCATGGGAGTTGCCACCAGGATTTAATTACCAGCAGCCAAAAGTTTTTGTTTTTTTTCTCCACATTTCCCCCCAATTTTTGTTGTTGATGACGATGGAAATACTCGTGGGAGGTTTTAGACCAGGGGTAGTCAAACTGCGGCCCTCCAGATGTCCATGGACTACAATTCCCGTGAGCCCCTGCCAGCGAATGCTGGCAGGGGCTCACGGGAATTGTAGTCCATGGACATCTGGAGGGCCGCACTTTGACTACCCCTGTTTTAGAGGCTCAAGAGAAGACCTGTCTGGAGATCCCATTCCTCCACAAATTGTGAACACTGACATACTAGTGTTCTTCCCCACCCATGATTGCAACCATCATAGTAGCTCCAGCAAGAAGACTGCAATCTATAACTACTTTAATTAACATTTGGGAGGAAATGCAAAGAATAACAGGCAATTCATCATTGCTGAAATCCCCAATAGAGGCTTACTTTGATAGAGCTCAACCGAAGAGAATGGGCTCTCTAAAATACAAAGACCTGTTGACTGCAACGGGGAAATTAAAAAGCCATGAGTCACTCAATAAGGAGGGGATAGATATCCGATGGTTTGAATACCTCCAGATTACTACGAGGTTTAAGGCTGAATTCCAAGAGCAGGCAGATAGCGTCCCTGCTTTAAATGAGTTTGAAAACATTTTATTTCAAGCCAAACCTCATTTAAAAGGTCAAATGTATATGCTTTTGTTAAAATATGAAACTGAAGAGGAACAAGTTAAAAACTGAATGAGTAAAAGGATGCAGAACTTAAAATGAAATATCCCATTAGATGAATGGGAACTATTGCGGGGCAAAACTGTAAAACGCATGAAATGCCAGTTATTAAGGGGAAATTGGTACAAAATGTTTTACAAATGGTATGTCACACCTAAATTAATTAGCAAAATGTCTAAAGACTGTGATGATAAATGTTGGCTCTTTTGATCATACATGGTAGTGTAAAAAAATCTCAGTTTTGGATAAAAATCTACAGTAATTTAGCAATGATGTTAATTTTGAAATGATGTTACATTTCCAATGTATCCTGTTTATATGTTATTAAGTGTAATAATGTCAACTAATATTCCTCGAAAGGCTGATTTTTTCCCCATGCAACCACCGCAGCAAGAATAATCATAGCAAAGAACTGGAAACCACAGGATCTACCAAAAATACTGGACTGGTTAGACAAATCGGGAGAACTATCTAAAATGGCAAAGTTGACCAGGGCAGAGTCTGCACTTACTTTCTTTATTCCAATGTCAATCCTGTTGAATTCAGATCACTTTGAACTCGGGTCTTCCTCTCCCCCCCCCCCATTGAAACAGGAAAGTCTTCTGCACGTGGTTAGGGTAGTTCAGAAGGGGGGGGGAGCCAAGCCTCTTTCTTTTCTTGGGAAGGGGGGAGAGAGGAGCCAAGCAGAGAGCCTCTTTCTTTTCTTGGGGGGGGGGGGAGAAGATCGAAAAAGGCAGAGGAGGGAGGAAAAATCCAGGACCGACAGAAGTTGAGAGAAATTAGGGGCTTCTCCTTTAAGGCAAGCTTGTCACATGACCAGGTGTAACCTATCAGAGGTTCTCTACCACGGAGCTTTCTTTCCCAATCCGGATTTGAAAAATATTGAAAAAGCACTCTAAAATATCGCACAATAAAGGTAGGGTCACTCCGCATCAATCCTTCTTGCTGCAGAAGGAAAATTTAAATCACCCCAAATCCAAACAGAAATCGCATTCTGTGTAGAGGGCAGGGACTGAATCGTCCTGGGATTGGAATAAAAACTCCGTGTAGTTTACACACAGCTTAGTATAATGGTAGACCAGCAGAAGAATTCAAAGAACTATGGCATTATTACACAGACCATATACATAGGTAGTTAAGAAATGTATTACTTGAATAAGTGCTAACCATAATTATATGGAGATTCAATATCCCTGTACTTTATTCTTTCAACACAATATACCAAGGTGAACAATTTGAGCATCTCCAAGGGCATCACTCCAAACTAGGGTTAAGCATTTGTCAGAGAAGTCAGCGGAAAGATACAAGAGCAGCGTGCATTGTGTGCAACAAAAATAGGAGTCCAGGCACAGTGCACAGTCAAACTCGAAGCAGACTGACTTAACTTCCATGGAAGTCTATAATAATTTCCCCCTTTGCTGGAATTTTGGCACCAGGATCTGTGTCTTACTGCAACCCAATCACCCTTTCCCCACTCGGGTCGGGCGCTTCGGCATCCGAAGAGGCCATTCGCACCCCACGCAGCCAGCGCTGTGCCACAGGGTGGGGGAGGCACGGGCGTTGGCGCGCCAACGCCCGTGCCTCCCCCACCCTGTGGTACAGCGCTGGCTGCGTTGGGCGCGAACGGCCGCTTCGGATTCCAAAGCGCCCAACTCTATTCCGCACTGCTATTGCCAACCACAAGGAAGCGCCCGGAGATCTATTTTTCTGGAGAAAATGGCTGCTTTTGAGGATGGAGATGATGGGATTATGCTGCACAGAGGACCCTCCCTGGACTCCACCCCCAAATCTAGAGGGATTTCCCAACCAGAAACAGACAGCCCGGTCACCATCCCTAGGCCTTTGGCAACAAATGCATACCAGTTAGTAGTTTTCCATTTGGAAAAGCAGCACTCGGCAGAAATTGCCCTGCAGAAGAACGTCCAAATCCTCACCCTTTCTTTGGAATATAACCCTTGACAGCTAATCCTTCTCACGCAAATATTCAGCAAAGGACTCAAATGAATACCTAGCACCTTGTCTAAGTATTTTGGTTTGTTTTAAAGAGAAGAATTGCAAACACAGATTATCTTGGCACCCATCAGAGAGGAAACACTAATAGCTGTGCATACAAGACAGCAGTGTTAAACCTACGTACATGCTACCGTAAACACCTGACTTAGAATCTCCCCACAGTGGGGAGATTGGCCAGGTAGTGAACTATGCAGTCCAGCAATCACGTGCTTTGCACTGACATTTGCTATTGTGAAGGAAAGAGAAGGAAAGAATACAGTTCTGCTTTTTCCTGGAGCAGCCTTTCCCAACCTTTTTACCATCGAGAAACCCCTGAAATGTTCTTCAGGCTTTGAGAAACCCCAGAAGATCCCATTCCCTGCTGGTGGCCAAGGTGGATCTGGTAACCCTAGATCAGGCTTTCTCAACCAGGTTTTCGTGAAAACCTGGGGATTCTTGACAGCCTGGAAAAGTTTCCCAAATGGGAGGGAGTAAAATTTTATAAATATATACTTTTATAATTTGTTAAATATTTATTGGGTGATATAACCACACATAAGAGCCTCTTGTGGCGCAGAGTGGTAAGGCAGCAGAAATGCTGTCTGAAGCTGTCTGCCCATGAGGCTGGGAGTTCAATCCCAGCAGCCGGCTCAAGGTTGACTCAGCCTTCCATCCTTCCGAGGTCGGTCAAATGAGTACCCAGCTTGCTGCTGGGGGGTAAACGGTAATGACTGGGGAAGGCACTGGCAAACCACCCTGTATTGAGTCTGCCATGAAAACGCTAGAGGGCGTCACCCCAAGGGTCAGACATGACTCGGTGCTCGCACAGGGGATACCTTTACATTTACCTTTATGACCACACATGGTCATGTCAACCCACCCACCCCTCCGAAAATGACCAATGCTGGGGATGGGAAGGGAAGGAGTGGGTAGGTAGGCTTCCCAACCATATACTGCATGATGGCACCACCTCTGGGGGTTCTCCAAGCCCAAAGAATGTTTCAGGGGTTTCTCAATGGTAAAATGTTGAGAAAGGCCATCCTAGATATATAGATAAAAGTATTATAATATGACTAGGGGCAAAGCCCTTTGTCTCCAAGAATACAACGGGCGCTAGAGTTTGGCAGTGGGAAGAGGAAGGGGAGGAGTTGTCCAGTCTGTAAGGTCATGGGGCTGAAAGTTGAGGCCTACTGCACAAGGTTGTTGTGCAGATGAAACAGGAGACAAAAGAGCCAGTTTGCTCTGCAGAATAACGCTGTGCAGTGGCCTCAAACCTGCAGAGAGTTGCAAAGAAGAAAGACACATGGCTTGGCTGTGTCTAACCCCTGACCAGAGCAGTATTTTAAGTGAGAAGGGGCTTTTCTGTGGCCTCCCTGTCAGGCAACCATTTGGCAGAAGGGGACAGTCCCCCCCCCCTGAAAAGGAAGTCCCTGAGGCTCCCCTGCATTGCTCTTGGAAAGGCCTTCTTCCCTCAGTCAGGGCCTGTCAGAGGCTCCTTCACAGCAGGACTGAAGGGGGGGAGGGGGAGCACTCTGCAGCCTCCGGCCAGCTCTGTCAGGGTTCTGAGGCAATTCACAGTTGGACATGGCAGTTAGGACAGCCTTGGGGCGAAAAGGGCTGGCACAGCCTTTGTTCTCATCCCCCTTGGCAGCCCTACTGGCCTCCTCTCCCTTTGGTGGTCAGGAGCAGACTGGCAGCCAGACTGGGCTGGGTGAATGGAATTTTGGTCTGTCCTGGTGAGGGGCCAATAGGAAGGCACATCGCGTGCCCCCTCATTAGCTGCTTGGCCCTGGATGGACACTTGGAGGGCCCAATCAGGAGCCGCGAAGTTTTTATCCTGGACAGGGCCCGCCCTAACTCCTCCCCAGGTGGCCTTACCCTTTCATTTAACCGCAGGAGCGGTTAAAGATATTATATATATGGTTCTTCGTTTAATTTCACAGTCCAGCACAGTGTCTCTTAAGCAGAAAAAAAGATTACGCACACACACAAACACACGCGCACACACGCACACACACACACACACACAAAGAAAAGGAATGTAACAACCTGGCAACCCTATTTCACAACACCTGCTGCAGTTTCTTTTGTTTACAACATCACCAAAGCCAAGAATATGCTGACTACGGACGCTTTTAAAAACTTAAAACTGGGGGGAGACTGAATTAAAAAAAAATCACACAGTCCAAAAGGAAACAGAGCAAAATTATCACTTATCAGACTACTTAAATAGGTGTTTGCTAACATGTTAGTGATCTGCTGTGAAGGCAGGCTATAAATAGAGTTTTTTGTATTTCACTTGTGCGCACCAGATGTTACTGTGCTTTGGAGAACGAACCATTTGCGTGCCTCATAATTATAACTTAAAAAAAAAAGAGAAACGTGGTTTAAAAAAAAGAAACGTTTCCCAGAATAAAGATTATGGCACAGCCTCTCACAGATACCCAGGTAGAAATAGTATAAAGCCACAGTATTAAAAAAGGAAGGTATTTCGCCCCGAGCTCTTTTCTCTACCATACACTTCACTGTATTAATTCATTTGAGCTTTAAGGACAGGATAGCATTCTGATGAAACTGAATAGGTAATCCATATGCTGGTTGTTCCCAAGTTCCACCAAGGAAGACACACTATTTTCACTTTTTAAAGATGGGTCTCCTTTCCTATGAACTGGAAAAAAACAGCAGAAGAACAATTTCTGGGCAGTGTATTTGAGTGGAAGTTATGCTAGTGATGCAGGGATTTCCAACTAGGGGTCTGTAGGCACCTGGGGGGTAGTTGGGAGCTCCATAGAGGGCCCGTGGCCCTTCCCCTCCTACCTTAATGGACTTGGCCACAAGCTAGGGAACTGGCTGCCTCCACCCAGGGGGCTCAGAGGGTAGGCCGTGGGTGTAAATGACAAAGGGGGAAGGGAGTCGGTTGTGGCATGGTATGAGGGTGACCAGGCTGTCTTCTTAGCTTCTGCCCTTCTTCCTAACCTATATGAAGCAGAGCTGCTACAGTAGTAAAGGCAGGGGAAGAGAGTGAAAGGATGGCAAAGATTATGGGTAGTGATGTCACTTTCAATGACATGTCACTTTCAGTGGCATGGCAGGGAGGCGGGGCCAGCTGACATCACTTCCTGGAGTCCTTGAAACCTGAGTATTTATTTGAGGGGCTCCTCCACAGCCAAAATGTTGAAAAAGGTTGATCATATTGTCATTTTAAGCTGCACATCATTTCCCCCTCATTCAAAACACAGGCTGCTGTGCAAATGTGTGTAGTTCTCTTGTGTCACCTTCCTGCCCTGCCCTGGATGGCCCAGGGTACACCAATCTTGTCAGATCTTGCAGGGTTGGCCTTGGTTAGCCCTTGGAAATGTAGGGTTCTACACAAGAGGCAAGCAATGAAAACCACTTCTGTTGGTCTCTTGCCCTGAAAACCCTACGTCAGGGGTAGTCAAACTGCAGCCCTCCAGATGTCCATGGACTACTATTCCCATGAGCCCCTGTCAGCATTCATGGGAATTGTAGTCCATGGGCATCTGGAGGGCTGCAGTTTGACTACCTCTGCCCTACGGGGTCACCATAAATTGACTGTCACATGACAGTGGGGGAGGGGGGGACCTGGTTTTGACCTGGATGGCCCAGTTAATTCAATCTTGTCAGATCCAAGATGCTTACCCGGCATCCTCTGTGTTCGAGTACGAGGACACTGCCCCTACAGGAGACACCTGCAGGGACATGTGTTTCCATGGGAGGTGATGCAGGGATGTGAGAAGACAAGGCGAAAGAGAGAGGAGGGATCACAGGGCAACTAGGGGCATCACACTCAAGGAGATTATACTTATTCCCTCTTAGTAATGGAGCCCCCCACACATACACAATGTCCTCTTTAGCTCACTTTAGCACCTTGCACAGCAGTTATGACAATAAATTTGACAAGGGAACTCCACCAAAAGAGTCCACTCTTCTGCTATTGTAATTGATCTCTGGTCAACGGAGGTCAGTTCCCCTGAAGAATATGTCTGGTTTGGAGGAAGGACTCCAAACGACATCCTCCCCAAATTCTATCCACAAAAAGCTCCAGGAATCCCCCCACCCAATGCAGCCTACGCTCCCCATCAGGTCATTATTCGTCCCCTTCATTTGTCTCCCCTCTCTCCCCCTGCAAAAAAAAAAGTTTGTGTCCTTGCCACTTCCACCAGGGTTGCAGATATATAAGCTTTCATTCTTCTTCAGCTGTCGCAATCCACCCTGGGAAATCAGGCTTCTAAGTGTCCTGGGCATGAAAGCAGTTGGCCCGTTCCTTCTTAGAGGCAGGACCAGCGCAGGGGGGGGGGGGAGTCCCTAACACATCCTTAACGCAAATGCCTTTTCCCCCAAATACTGCTTACGGCTAGAAAGTCTTCAAGGTTTTGCTGATCCTGGCCTTTTCCACAGAAAGGCTTTTTAGTGGTCCCCAGCGAGGCATTGAAATCAGCACCTATCTGCAGGTCTACCGGAAAGCCGATAGCTCACGAGGGATGGTGGTAAGAATGTATAAATAGACATCCATTTGTATAAATTTCAGAAGTGAAGCACCTGAAGATAATACTCCCTTATTTTTATGCATGCTTACAGTGCTATTAACTATTAACTTGGTTCAGGTTCCTGCCGCCCCCTTCTTTATCGTAGCCAAACGGCTTGGATTGAAGTACGAACACGTTCAGCGTTCCACGTTGGGAAAGAGAGGTGTCCTTAGAAATGATTGCATCTATTTTGCCATCACCGATCATTATCTGAGCTGTTCCCCGGCCCTACTGTGCTTGACGGAGGTTCTTCTTATCTTTTTTTTTTAATGGGGGAAATGAAGAGATGATAAAATACGGCAAAAGAAGAAATAATTATGTCTCATTGGGGATTTTCACATTACCATTCTAAACTGCATGTTATTCCTTGTTGACCCGATTTTCAAGGGATACAGGGATGGGAATTTCACACGGCAAATTTCCTTCCATGTATAAACAATCCCAGAAGTGCTATGGCCATTTCAATCAGTGCCATCCCCCCCCCCCCAGCCCTTTTTTCTGTGCAATCTTCCTTGGAGGGTTTTTTTTTGGGGGGGGGGGGAGGCAGGACATTCCAGTCTGAGTGCTATAGTGCTAAACTGCTATAGCTGTACCAATGAGATGCTTGAGTCCATGCATCTCAATGGTACTGCTATAACACCAGAATACTATACCGGTTTAACATAGAATCATAGAATCATAGAATCATAGAGTTGGAAGGGGCCATACAGGCCATCTAGTCCAACCCCCTGCTCAACGCAGGATCAGCCCTAAGCATCCTAAAGCATCCAAGAAAAGTGTGTATCCAACCTTTGCTTGAAGACTGCCAGTAAAAAAAAAACCTCTCAGAGAAAGATGACATGGGGAAAAGGATGGGGGGGGGGGGGAAACAGCATTGCTGGGAGCATTAGAGGTATTTTACACAGCACACCACAGTGATTCAAAAGCGCAACTGGTATAGTCTCTCTCTTTCTCTGCCTCATTTAAGATTTCATAAAATGCTTACGTTCACAACAGATATGATCGCATTTGTTAAATCCAGCCACTTAAACCAGCTGTAGACCGCTAGACATGGGGACGAGGGAGAAGGGGACAGGATCCACAGTCAGTTGTCTTCTGTACATTTCCCCATTTTTGCAGAGGTTGCTAGCTCTGTGTTGGGGGCTAGCTGGAGATTTGGGGGATGGGGAGGGCACTACCTCTCTCTCCCATTGTCATCCTGCCCTCTCTCCAAGAAGGGACCAAGCCCTATGAAGAGAGGTTGAGGGACTTGGGAATGTTCAGCCTGGAGAAAAGGAGGTTGAGAGGGGACATGATAGCCCTCTTTAAGTATTTGAAAGGTTGTCACTTGGAGGAGGGCAGGATGCTGTTTCTGTTGGCTGCAGAGGAAAGGTCACGCAGTAATGGGTTTAAACTACAAGTACAACGATATAGGCTAGATATCAGGAAAAAATTTTCACAGTCAGAGTAGTTCAGCAGTGGAATAGGCTGCCTAAGGAGGTGGTGAGCTCCCCTCACTGGAAGTCTTCAAGCAAAGGTTGGATACACACTTTTCTTGGATGCTTTAGGATGCTTAGGGCTGATCCTGCGTTGAGCAGGGGGTTGGACTAGATGGCCTGTATGGCCCCTTCCAACTCTATGATTATGTGATTCTATGATAAGGACATGGTGGTGCAAACACACTCCCCTCTTCCATTTTAACCACACAACAATCCTGTGAGGGTGGTTAGGCCAAGGGAGAAAGTGTGCCCAATCACACTTTCTGGGTGAATGAGGATTTGAATCTGAGCCTTCCACACCTTTGTTTGATACCATAATCGCTATACCACAGTGGGCCTTCTGAAAACACAGGCCAGGGGCTGCATCATGTCTGAAACAGCCCCAAGTTTCGACAGAGCTTGCACAACCAATCTTGCTATGCCAGGCTGCCACGCCACCCAACCACCCCTCGTGCCACCAGTGTGGGCTTCAAGGCTGGCTGCAGTCTCTGGACTCAGGCGGCAGTCACTGTCTGCTACAGGAACTAAAGCCTGCTGGCCATCGTTGCTCCCGCCTCACAGGCACACTTCCATTTGAGTATCCCAAGCAGCTGCCTGGCATTGAACCCCTCTTGCCTTTGGGTGCCAGCCATGCCTTCTGCCCAACTAGGGACTCCAGGTCTGGGTTAGGAGATTCCTGGAGGTTTGGGGGAGGAACCAACAGAACATGGGGTTGGGAAGGAGAAACCTCAATAACAGATAAAGCCACAAGAGACCCCGCCCCCCTCCAAAACAGGCACTTTCTCCAGGGGAACTGATCTCCTGACACGCCTTTGGGTAGTAAAAAACGGGGTACAAAAAACCCACTCAGCTCTCTTCTCTAATCTGAAGACCAGCTGAAATTCCAGGAGATTTCCAGGTCCCACCTAGATTCTGGCAATGGTCAAGCATAAAGATTCAAGTACTTTCATTGTGAGGGAGTTTGCCAATTACGGCATTTTAATCCAGTTTCTTTGTGTATTTTTTTAAGCAAGTTTGTATTTATCTATTTTAACTTCGAGCAATGCTTACGGGTCAACAGCCCTGCCTCCGAAACACCACCTTCTCCTCTGTGACAGAAAAGGACCTTCTTAAATTAATCACGCTGGCTTAGTTCAGGTTGGCAAACTGATCGGGAGAGCATTTCTCTCCTCCAAAACCCTTGAATTGCAATCTGACCACCCACGGAGAGCGTCTGGAACAATATACAGGATGCTACAAGTGTGACCCTGTCAGACCTCATCAGGCAGCGGAAGGAAAGATTACCGTTCTCAAGCAAGCCCCATCACATCTTTTGAGTTCTCCTCTTCTGAAAGTACATTCCCTGCTTAGAAGGGTGAGCACGGATTCTATTCCCAGCAGAGGTAAGGGTTCCATAATGCAGCCAGTTTGTGGGCAGGAGGGGTGAACTTTGAGCTCTAAAGAGGGACATACACCTTCAGCAGTTTTGTCTCCTGGATTGCAAAAGGGTTTCAGGTTTTTCAGGTTTCCAAGCAAGGTCTTTTGATTTTGGGGGGGGGGGGGGGAATCTATCACATGACAAAATAATGGCAATTTTGAAGATGTAGGTCAAGAGATGTAAAAATATCCCCGCCAAAAATCAACATTTCAATTATCGCCAGGAAAAGAGAATCAGAAACCAGAGGTTAAATGGAGTCATGTAAAATTATTAAAGCTGCTCTGAAAAATGAAGCCCTTCTTTTGCTTTCTCTTAAAAAAGAACAAGAAGGAAAAAGAATAAGACAAGAGAAAAAAATGAGCAAATGACAGCTGAAATCGCAGAGGGCCTTTTCCTCCCCTTTGAACCTGCAGGGCAGCTCATGGACAGAAAGGGGTTCCTTCAGTTACGCCGCCTTAAGCTGTTCTAGGGGTTTGTGGGTCAAGTTCCTGAGGCCGCGACCCTTTAATACAGTTCCTCTGGTGACCCCCAACCATAAAATTATGCAAGTGTTCTTTCACAGAAATTAAACCGAAACTGACCAATGGCGTGAAGATCCATTGCTCATGATTGTCTATAAATTGCATATAAAATGGCGGCCACCTTCAGGAGGAGCGGCAAATAGTGGCTCCCCCCCCCAGCCAAGCTACTGACCCTGCCGTGACCTCTGTGAAACAGTCGTTCGACCCCCAGAGGAGTCCCAACCCCCAGGTTGAGAACCACTGCCATAGAGCAAGATTTCTCAACCAGGGTTTCATGACAGCCCTGAAGAGTTTCCCAAATGTGTGGAAGTTAATTAAAAATTTTAATTGGGTGATATGACCATATATAGTCATGTCAAACCACCCCCTCCTCATGGCCAATGATAGGCCTGGAGGGGGGGAAGGGGAGGGGCCCATAGTTGTACACAACTATGCTTCCCAACCATATTCTGCACATTTGAGAAAGCCTGCTCCAAGTATTCACTTTCAGACAACAGCCTACTGTCCTTCACTTCCCTGACCTAAAAGGGTCCCCAGGCCAGAGACTCCTGCAGAGACAGGTGTGTGGCCTCCTCTGGAATCTTTATTTGTCCTTGGTCTAAAAGTAAAACTCCCCCATCTGGCACAATATGCCGTTAAGAAGCCAAAATTATACCCAGGACATCAAAGAGTTCTACCAATATTATTGGACATCAAAGACTTTGACCCATATTAAATTATAGATTGATAATAGCTTTGTTGCCTTCAGTTTCAATGACAACTGTATGTCTTGGTGTGTAGTTATCTTTGTCCAGTTTATTGACCTATCAATTCACCTGAAAGATTACCCTCTTCCAAAGAAACCCCCCAAAAATCAGATAAATATTAAGAGCAGATGTGTCTTAGGACATCTTGTGCGGAGATAAACTTATTTAATTAGCTTTAATGATAATGAGCACTAAAGAAAATGTAAGGAACAGCCGAGCACTGAAATCTTCCACCTGCACAGGAAGCCAGTCTGTCTCGCCCCTGATGGGAAATAGCTCTCTGCCAAGCAGGGAACTAATGAATTAGTGTCTTCCGGAGCTCCATGTCTGATCCGATTCTCTTTAAGTTTATAAAATTAGCAATCCACTGCTCACAGGGAACAGAAAAAAGAAAACCCGCCAGGATCCAAAGTCAGCCTGTGGAAAAAAAAATGAAACTCCGGCTCATCGCTGGAATTCAGATTCCCTTTTGTCGATAAAATAAAGCAACCGGCCATGTGTTTCTTTTACTAATACACATCTGCAAGATTTCTGGCTTAATTTTTTTTTTACAGTGGCAACATGGCATCCATCAGAAAAGAAAAAGGCCCTCTGCGTTCAGCTAAAAGGGGGTGCAGTTTGTTATTTCCTTTCAGATCTCTGATTAAATCAAGCTTCCCCTTAATACAAAAAACCCTGAGCATCTCATCTCTGTACGTGTGTGTGTGCGTGTGCGTGTGCACACTTCTCACTTGCTTCAAAATGATTGATGGACCCTGCTGGACGTAGAGACAAGGCCAAGATGAACAAGCAGGCCGTTTCCAGGTAGTTTTTAACCCAAGAGAAGGAAAAGAGGAAGGAGGGGGAAAGTGGGAGGGGAGGAAAGAACTTTCCCCTCCCCTTTAAGAAACATCAGGCATATAACATTCTTTCAAGCTATTTACTTTGGCCAATTCCTTTCAAAGTCAAACAGGAGAATTAAACAGAAGCTGATCAAGACGTGGGGGAAAAAACCCAAATAAACCAATAAGGAGCAATGGATTGCATTAGCATGGTTTCAGCTTCCCCAGGAAGGAGAGGCATGAAGAATGGCAAGGCACCCTCTCCACCATTTACACTCACTGCAAACTAACACCAATGGTAGGTCAGGCAACTGTGTTTTGCTGAGCCAGCATTCCATGAGACTGGAACTAGGAGGAAGAATTTGTTGAGGAGGTTGTTATTAGCCATCCTTCCCATCGGGGCTGCCAAATCTGGGTCAGAAGATTACTGAAGGGTTGGGAGTGGAGGTTTAGGGGGAATGAGGGGGGGTAGGTGGGGACCTATGTGGGGTATAATGTCACGGACTCCACCTCCAAAGCCATTTTCTTCAGGGGACCTGATCTCCACCATGTGGACCAATTCCAGAAGATCTCCAGGTGTCAACCTCATTTTCCCTGGAACATTTATGAACAAATTATACAGATGATGCAGCTCTGAGGAAACCTCAATGACCTGTGACCTTTCCAGACATCACGTTCAATGCATGTATAGACACAATTCTCTACAGGTGATCTTCCCAATATGAGTGTTCCCCAGTTCTGTCAGAAGCAATACATGGATCATGTGCTTCAGTAAGCGTGTATGGGGGGGTGTGGGGGGATGAAAGCCTAGGAAGAAATACTACATATACAGACTCATAGACCATTTATGCACTGGGAACTTCACTGCCCCAGCTCTTGTGCAGGAGCACAAATCGGGGGTGGATGAGATGCACTGGGCCAAATGTTCCCTCATGTGGGTGCAGGAAGAGGTGGGGCAACCTGCCACGACTAAAACTCCAGACTGCAGCCCAGCATGAAACCTCCAGTGCATAAACGGTATAGTGTGTGGATGTAGAAATCAGTATTGCATTATGAACCAACATCAGGAGGACTGTGCCCGCTTTAACATTGTGTGACCGCATCAAAGGATTTAATTATTTATTATATTTATATACCACCCTCCCCAGAGGCTCAGGATGCCAGGAGGAGGAAGGAAAGATTGTTTTTTGTACCCCACTTTTTTTCTAAAAAGGCATCTTAAATTAGCTTACAATTGCCCAACATTCCTGTCTACACAACAGACACCCTGTGAGGTAGGTGGGGCTGAGAGAGCTCTAAAAGAACTGTGACCCAAGGTAAAACAGCTGGCTGTATAGGGAGGAGCGGGGAATCAAACCTGGCTCTCCAGAGTTTGCTGCACTTAACCACAACACCCCACACTGGCTCTTGGAGAGGACACCCATATGACCAACAGGTATGAACAAAAAGTTCTTAGTCTCCACCTGCTACACCAGCCTGTCTCAACTTTTTATTTATTTTTTACTACTGAGAAACCCCTGAAATATTCTTCAGGTTTTGAGAAACCCCAGAAGTGGTGTGATAGTGCACAATATGGTTGGGAAGCACAATCAATCTTTCGATCAGTTGGTTGGGAAGGTTAGCTGTGTACATGCCCACTCAGGGACCCTCCCCTTCCCACCCACATCGGCCCCATCATTGGGCATTTTGGGGGAAGCAACATGAGGGCGGGGTCAACATGTTTTATAGTCATATCTCCCAATAATGTTTAAAAAATGAATATATAAAAATTAATGAAGTCCCACCGATTCGGGGGCCATGATGCAGAGGCAGGCAATGGCAAACAACCCCCCAACGTCCCTTGCCTGGCTGCCAGACAATCCTGGGATCTCCTGGCTAGATTATGCATGCCGTGCAAGATATAAATAAGTCTCCCAGGCAAAAGTCAATCATCAGTTAACTTGAATCTCTCTCAATCAGAGTTCACAAAAATGATAGTGGTGCAATGGCCTACAATAGGTAGATTTTCAAATAACCGCTATATATCTAAATAATACTCCCCCCTCCCAACACAAACATGCTCAAGGATGCCTGGCCATGCACGCATGTGGCAATTCCTAAAGCCACATGAAAAATTAATTTATCTCGCCTCTTTGGCTTCATTCGTTGACCTCTGGTGACTAATGGACCACCCTGGGATTTAGTGTTAGTTTCTAAATCCCTGCACTGTGTCAAAGCTGCGGCTTCAATAAAACAAAAGCTGAAAAGAAGCATTTATTTCCTGCCTTCTCCTCTCCCATCTAGAAGTAGAGCTGTTCCCCCGCTAATGATTTCTACTTGATCAATCATTTGCCTTTTAGCCAATTAACTGATTCAATGCAACTGTATGAACCCAGAGTCAATACATATGGCTTCCGCCCCTGTTTTTTTGGGAGGGAGAACACTGACTTTGTCATTTCATATGCAAACCCCCCCCCCAACCGCCCATCATTTCTAAAGGGGAGGGGGATCATCTTTAGTAATAAAGCTTCAGTTGATTAACACACTGATTAAGCATATTAAAATGTTGCCTCCAATTCTGGTACAAGAATGGCTCTTGACTTCTATTAGGGATGACTTCAGATTTCTCCTTCGTGCTGTTTCAATGCAAAAATCCTTTATTTCAATTCCTGTTTCCCCTCATACTAGTGAAGCCCAGGATTTTTTATATTCCCTCAAACTGATTTGGTTTCCCCATTATGCATTGTCAACTTGGTTTGTGCATCAATAACTCAGCTCGATACATTCCAGTGTGCTGGGCTTGATGTTACTGAAATGCAACGCAACAAGCCTTGCACAAGTCAAAACGCTAAAATCATACTATGCCATCTGCTCACATTAAGTGAAAGCAATTGTGTCCCCGGTGCCATCTTTGCTCAGAGCCATCATGTGCACCGCTTGCACAACTGGAGGTGTTGCCAAGTACATTTTCCTTTTCACTCATGGATCACTCGATTCAGCCTATTAGATGTAGAAATGACACGTGCTGTCCGTATAGAAAAGCATACAACAAACATATGCAATGACAACTAATGCCTGGAAAGCAACAGCAAAAATGGAAACCCTTAACAACAACAGAAACCGATCAAAGAAGAAACTAAATAGGATAGTCGCCACCTTTTCCTTTATTTATTCGAGTTTAGTCACTGCTCATCCATTGGTCTCAGGACAATTTGACTTAAAAAGCAATGAACAACAAATATGTATAAAATATTAAGATATATGACTGGGGATGGGCATGGACCAGGAAAATGTCGTTAGTGCCAGTTCATGGCCAAGCCACAAACTGAACTAGGAGGTTCATTCAGGAGCCAAACCAGCTCATGGCCTCACAGATCCCATTGAAAGGATTTGTAGAAAGCCAGAAAAACAGCTGAGCAACAGGGAGCAGGCTCCACAGTCCCTTAAAACTTTATCCCTTAACAAGGAGCAAGCTGTATACACCACTGAGCTCACTGTCTAAACCACACCCTCCCCAGTCTCTGCCTCCCAATCTCCAGGAATTTCCTACAATTGGTCACTCTACAGTGGCAGAACAGTCATTGCCTTCACAAACAAGTTGATGTACTACAACAAACTGTGTTTTGCAAATTGGGATCTAAAGCTCAGGGACTCACGATTTGTCTCTTCCTGATTTTCCAAGACACTTTTTTTCATTCCCTCAACTGAACATGCACCAAATTCAGTTTCCTCTATAGTCACCAGGCAACCAAAGTTGTTAAGAAACCTCATTATTAGTAGCTAGGGACAGCACTGATGCTAGTAAAAATTCCTGGATATCCAACACCAGTAAATTTGCAGAGTGGAATCTTTAAAAGGATTACATCTATACTCTGTGGTGTGCCATAGAGTTCGCTCCTGAAGTTGCCGTTTTCTATAAAGGGACTGATCTCTGTCACCTGGAGATCTATTGTAATTCCAGGAGAATTCCAGGTGCCACCTAGAAATTGTGTAACAGTAGTATACCTGTTACTCTTTATACTACACTTGTTGAACTTCTGGACTTAAAGTTTGAACTATTTTACTATACCTGTTGGACATCCGAATTAATTATTGTACCAGACCTGTTGAACTTTTGTATACAAATTTGTAAATGTACATATTCATTGTTTATTCTTTCCTTTGGGGGCATTTATATTTAGAGCTATTATCACACAGCTGTCTCCCTTTCTGGATCTTTTCCATTTACTGTGTACTTTTTTTCTTTTTTCTTTGTATTCCCACCTGGAGGTTGTGAACTCTTCCTATAAGCCATAGCCAAGGGTACCAAAAGAAGAGAGGGCAATTTGCCCCAGAAATGTGAACCTCCCAATTTGCAGACGCTGGGGCTGAGACAGCAATGAGCCTTTGATTTCCATGTCAACAGGCCCCAATCCTATTAAACCCACATAATAAGAGTTAGCCACAGAACCTAGTTTGTGGTTTTCCTTTCCAACAATGTGGGAGAAGAGAATGAAAGCCCATTTCCTTAGCAGCTATGAAAATACGGGGCCAGGGAGATGAATAAAATACAGTAGCACTAAAGAAACCGACTTCAAGAACAGATGAGAACAGAAAAGCCAGGGGAGGGGGAATGACACCCACACCAATTGTCTAGTACAGTATCTGAGTCATTGTCATCAGACAATTGCTGTAAATAATGGGGAAAGATAGTTTAGGTGCAACAAAACAGGAAAGGAAAGGCAAAGACTGAATGCGCAAGGAAGACAAAATGCAAAGAATTAAGGGTGTGCTATAGTTTAGCAAAAAACAAAGTTATTTATATACAGTTCTTCGAAATCACTTCCAGTACATTTGCAAATGGTGAAATAAATCACACATACAAATTTAAACACTGTAAGCCCACAAAACAAACGTTTAAAAACTAATTAATAGAACTAGTGTCCCATAGAATAGCGATCCCCAACCTGTGGGCTGCGGACCACATGTGGTCCTTCGACTAACTGGAGGTGGGCCGCAAAGGACGCCTTCTCCACCCCCTTTACTTCATCCCCCCCCCCAGCCCTTTACAACACACTTTGGGTGTCATTGTCTCCCATCACTCCCAGATGGAACTATCTCGTTGCAGAGAAACAAGCTCAGGGTTCCCATTGATTTGTCATTGTCATGAGTTAAAATTTCCATGAAAATAAAATGTTCCTTATGTTCATTGTTGTGGCGTGTCTGTATCTTATTTTGAAGGGATGTTTAAACATTACCATAGCAATCAGAGAGCGTTAGGGCAGTGGTTGAGAGTAGAGGAGTAAACTACCCCCCCCCCCGGGCCTCAGTAAAAGGCGTTGCGTGGTCCCCGGTGATAAAAAGGTTGGGGATCACTGCCATAGAACATACAGCTTTTGCCCACCTAAGGGCACTGAGCAGGAATTCCTATTTATCTTGAAATCACAATTGTACTTGGAGCTGGGAGAAGGAGGAAGTGGTACTTGAGGAGGTGACTCAGGAGCTGACAGCTAGCTCCTGTTGGCTACTGGCTCTTTGCTGGAGGATCAAGCTGAAGGATTCAGTGTAGTGCAGGACTGTTTGAAAAGCATTGGGAAAGGATCAAAATGGCATGACATCTGGAAAAGCTGAGGTAGTGACATGTACCATCTGTGGTATGTTTGACTTCCTAGCTCAGGGTGACGGCTTCTACACATGCAGCAAGTGTAAATTAGTGGCTCTGTTGGAGGAGAAGTTCAATAGTTTCTTCCCTCATTTCATTTCTTTGGTTTGTATCATGCCCACTTCAATGGGTATTGTAACGAAGGAGGGGTTGGATGGGCTGTGGGATAGTGTACATGCTGAATGTATCAGGGAAGAAATTCCATGCTCATGGTTTAGGGTTGCCAGGAGGAATGCCAGATATTAATGCAACATGCCTATATGACCCAGAAGGGACGTGGGGATGTTGGATGGTTATGGTCTGGCTTTTGGGCAAAAACTTTATGGTAGAATTAGCTTCTACCATAGAGTTTTGCCCAAAAAGCACAGCATCACTCCTGAGGTCCCCAACAGGCCTATGCCACTTTTGGGTCAAGGCAGTCTGGTTACCCTACCACGGTTATATCACAATTCATTAGCATGCCCCCTAAGACTAATACTATCGGGAATACATCACATCCACAATATACTGAGGTCTCAGTGAGTAAGGTGATGCTCTCTAGTCACCATCAAGTCTTGCTTCATTCCTTGAATCGGCAATTCCTTCTGAGGCCTACAGACTTTCTTTTTACCTGTTTGGTCTCCCCTGCCTCCATTTCTTGCCTTGCTTCACCTCTGCCATGGGTGACCCCAAGCTGATGAAAGCCAGCTTGGACAAGTTCCGCGACTAGGCGGTCCTTATGGTGGGTGTAAATAGCTTCCCAACTATCGCCAGACATTTAGTTTGGCTCTTCGACTCTACATTCTCCTGGAGAGACACCATGCGGACTTTGCGAGATATCATTCTCCACGGCTTCTCGTGCGCTCATTGTCAGTTCCGATTTGGCGTCAAGCTGAGGAGTCTTGACAGGGCATGACAGGAAAAGGCTCTGGGGCTCCATGTGGCTTCAGCGTCTTCCTTAAAAGTTTGTCATAGAGGATAATCATGCCCTAGACACCTGGGCAAAGTTGCTCAATGCAGTCGGAAGGTGCCTGTTCCTAACAGTGTGGCACCAGATATTCCTTCAGGAAAGTAGCCACCGGTTTCAAACCTCAGTGTACAAATTAACTTCTAGTACGTGGGAAAACATTTCCCCTTGGAGACAAAACTCTTCCATTACAGCAAAACACAAATCTACACAGCTTATTGTTACAATTTGGGCTGCCTGAGACCCCTGGAATTAGAAGAAATAGATATGAGGTTTTCATACCCTGTTTTCTACTACTCAAAGGAGTCTTAAAGTGGCTTACAATTGCACACCCATCTCCCCACTATAGATACCCTGTGAGGTAGGTGAGGCTGAGAGCTTTAAGAGAACTGTGACTGGCCCAAGGCCACCCAGCAAGACTCGTGTCTCAAAGCAGCTTACAATTGCCTCCCCTTCCTCTCCCCACAGCAGACATCTTGTGAGGTAGCTGAGGCTAAGAGAGCTCTGAAAGAACTGTAGCTGGCCCAAGGTCACGTAGCAGGCCTCATGTGTCTCAAAGTGGCATACGATTGCTTTCCCTTCCCAGAATAGACACCTTGTAAGGTAGAGGAAGCTGAGAGCTCTCTAAGAGAAGTGTGACTGGCCAACATCACCCAGCTGGCTGCCTGTGGAAGAGGAGTGGGGAATCAAACCCAGCTCACCAGATTAGAAGCCACTGCTCTTAACCACTACAACAAGCTGGCTCTCCCAATTACAACTGGCCACCAGATTACATCGATGGTTTATTAATTATTTATTTATTTAAAACATTTGTTCCACTTCTCCTGGAGAAAATGGCTGCTTGAGAGGGTGGACACCAGCCTTATACCTGCTGAGGACCCTCCCTTCTCCAAACCCCATCCTCCCCAGGCTTCATCTCCCAGTTCTCCTGAAACTTTGCAACCCAGAGCTGGCTATCCTAATTTTGGCTGAGCTCCCTCCCCTCCTTAAAGTCCACCTTTTCAGTCTCCAGCCTCAAATCTTCTGATATTTCCAAACTCAGAGCTGGCAACCCTAGTGATAATAGGGAGGTCTCCCATGTCCCTCAAAGAACTGACCCTAGACACTTTTGAAGGAACTTAACAAGCTTAATTTACATACATATACAATAGGAGCCTAAAGGTCCAACTGCATAAACACCAGTAGACATTTCTGCCACCACCAAGAGAGCTTCTTTTTCTTAGACACCACTAACAGACAGGTGACCTCTCCTCCAAACATTAATTCTTTCGTAATTCTTTGTAACTCCTTGCCACACCTTTCACCAATCAAGTGGTCAGACCTCCAACCAGCAGTCTTGGAAGTTAAGTAGGGTAGCTCTAGGAATCACCAGAAAATGCCACAGCTCAACCACAAAGTTTTATCATAGAGTTTGGGGCGATTCCTAGAGCTGCCCTGTGTCACTTATATAAAGCCAATGAGCGTCACACCAAATCTAATGCTGTGACTTTCTATTATCATATTTGAACCCCCACCCCCCTCCTATAAGGCTTGTCATAATAAAAGACAGTGTTTGGCACTAGCAAAGGTTTGGCCAGTGGTATGGCCACATCACAGCACCATGCCAAGTTTATGCTTTGAGAAGGCGGTCTTTCCACCAGATGACATTTTCTTGCATTTCAGTTACTTTTCACGAATGTTCGGTTTCATGAAATTGAGACCATGCGATCACTTATTCCATTTTTCAGTTTGTGCTTCACGGCTGTCTTTGTTGGAGGACACCAACACAGTGGAGAAAATCTGTGTCTGAATCAGGACAATTTTCAGTGCAATAAACACTCTTGCTTGCTGTCTCTTTATTAATTTTATTCTGCTTGTAGCGACACACTACAAGCAAAATGAAATTGGGTGTCACTACAAGCAAAATGAAATTAAGAAAAAGACAGCAAGCAAGTCCTGTTTCAGAGACAGTTCTTCTCTCTTGGGTGGGGAATTCTTCACTGTGTCTCCCACATTGTTATAAGTCATTGTTGTAAGTCAGCCATGCACAAACTGAAAAATGCAATAAGTGATCACTGTTTTGTGTTGTTGCTGCTAATATAGCACCGTTCTGCTAATATAACATCATGGACCAGTTACCATTTTTCATCTCAATCCGCCGGAAAGTATTTTACCCCAGAAAGACTATGTACTTTGTATACATAAATGCTCCCCCTTTTGTGGTTATGGGAATGGTCTGGCGTAACTTGTACCCCTCCCTCGCTTCTGGGGTTGTCAGGTCCAGGTTAGGAAACGCCTGGAGATGTTGGAGGCGGAACCCGAAGAGGGCGGGGGCTTGGAGAGAGGAAGAACTTCAGTGGCGTATAATGCTGTACATTTTGCCTTCCCAAGTGGCAATTTTCTCCAGGTGAATTCATCTCCGTCACCTGTAGATCAGCTGAAATCCCAGATTTCCAGCTACCACCTGGAGGATGGCAAGCTTGCATGCTGCAATTTAATTAGTTCTTCCCACTTTAGAAGCAAACCACAGTTTTTTGGCCAGAGCTGAACAGCGCTCTTCCTGCAAGGTCGGTTGCCTAATACGAGAGTGCAGAGAGGAATTCTCCCGTTCCCCCATTCTCCTGATGCCTTGAGGCTGTAATACTCTTCTACAGAGCTGGTAGGCCTTCACGTCGAAGGGGGAAAGGATCTTTCCTGGCAAACAGAGCGCACATCGCCTGAAATGCATTTGGCTTCCAGCCCGTTAAGAAGTGACGCTTTATTTGTATTGGCTCCCGTGGCAGTATAAGCAAAGAGTACCCCAGGGACTGGCTCCTAAGTAGCTGTGATTGCCTCTACATTAGGGAAGCAGTTCACACAGTCAAACAGCTTCGGGAACCATCTCTCAGCATTTATACCACACCGCAGGAGAACGTGTGGCTTCCTCAGTTCCGTAGTGGATGCCTGGCTTTCCAGGCTCCCCTTACACAGGCACTGCATGTGGCGCTCAGGTCAGTGAGTCTTCTAGAGGCTTAGAGAACAAACAGGAAACTTGTGGGCAAGGGCCATAGCCCCTCATCTGCAAATTTCTACGTCGCTGCTTTCTAATTGAGGAATTACTTGGGATTACTCCACTGTCAGCCCTGGCTCATTCGTGAGGCTTTGACAGGACGGCCACAATCAACCTTGATGGCCATTTGTGAAGATTAAGTTGGATAACCCTCATAGATGTAAACTAAGATCCTCGAAGACAAGGCAATTGAATGGTTGATAAATACTGCCTGTTAACAGTTAAGTGCCATTCGTAGGTCTTCCGCCCTGAAATTCTTGGGAGAGGTAAGATTTCAGAAACTGGACTCCATTTTCATTCTGGCTCAGTTCCAGGGCTTGCAAACCTCTGTTTAATAGTTGTGAGTCTATGAATATACTTTTTTTTTTTGGGGGGGGGGAGTGAGAGCTATAAACAACTGCAACAGCGCAAAGATAACCTCCCAGCAAGTCTCATCTCGCCATCTCGATCTTCTAAGCAGCCAGGTGATAAATGGCAGCCGAGACAAAAGAGGCCATCCTGCCATTCAAATCTTTGGTGTGAACACAGACGGGCTTCACCACCAAAAGCTTATCTACAATGTAATTCAGTTGGAGGTGTCTGCCACAATTCCTCAGGCAAAACATCGGAGAAGTCTCTAGAAAAGCTGGAAGACTTCTGAGAAAACAAGTGGGTGCAACAGGTCTCACAGCTATTCCAGAAATCATTCCTCTCCCTATGACCTTTCTGGTTTCAGAACAAGGTCCAGGTAGGGCAAATCTACCACCCCCCTCAGCATAACGGACCTAACAGAAATAAGCCTGCAGCCACATTATTAGATCTTTCACTATAGCAGCCTTTTCTAACCTTTTGACCATGGAGGAGCCCCTGAAATAATTTTTCAGGATTCAAGGAAGTGACGTCAGTTGGCCATGCCTCCCTGCCCTGCCCCCCGGAAGTGACATGTCACCAGAAGTGACATCATCACCTGCATTAACAGGCAGGCTCAAGGATAACTGAGTGCTGGAAGAGACAGGAGGCAGTTTAAGGTAGGAGCAGACATGCAGGAGAATAACCCATGGGAGAACTCACATTCGGGAAGGGCAGCAACGGAAGTGCCTAGTTCCCAAGCCTATGACTGAGTCCATCAAGGCAGGAGGCCACAGTGTCATTTTTGGTTTCAACTGGTATTTTTGCAAGCCACCTTGAGCCACGAGGAATAGCACGATACAAATGTTTAAATAAATCTGTACTGTGACAATATTCAGCATGGTGGCTGGCTGGAATTCAATATCCCTCAAGAGTGTGCATCCCTCAAAAATCAATGGTGTGAGGGCGACTTAATCAATTGCATTAGGATGTAGAAGTATTTATTGTATTTTATTTATCGTATGGCACATGATTTGTAGCCAGGAGATCCAAGGATTGTCTGGCAGCCAGGCAAGGGATGCTGGGGGCTGGTTTGCCATTTCCTGCCTCTGCGTCATGACCCATATCTCTGTAAGCACACTCTAGTCCAGGTAGTTTCCTCACTGTTTAACGTACTAGGTTTAGACCAGGGGTAGTCAAACTGCGGCCCTCCAGATGTCCATGGACTACAATTCCCATGAGCCCCTGCCAGCGATTTCTGACAGGGACTCATGGGAATTGTAGTCCATGGACATCTGGAGGGCCGCAGTTTGACTACCCCTGGTTTAGATGTTTATGCTTTGTATTAGGTTTCTTCCAGCTCTGTTTACATATGGTTGCCAGCCCCCTGGTGGTGAAGCTCCTGCTACTACAACTTGTCTCCAGGTGACAGAGGTCAGTTCACCTGGAGAAAATAGTCCTTTTGGAGGGGAGGCTCTGTGGCATTAGACCCTCCCCTTTCCAGACCCCGTCTGCCTGAGGCTCCACCCCCTAAATCACCAGGTCTTTCCCAACTGGGAGCCGGCAACCTGAGGTTTAGGTTTCTGTTGGCTTTCAGATTCCTGTAGCCCTGATCTTATTGGACTATTCATTGGATGTCTCATGCTGTTGATTATACGTGACTTATACAGTGTAGTCCGTCTCAGGTATCAGTGAGTAAGGCAGACTATAAGTAACCTAAATAAATGATAATAAATCAGAGAGAGAAAGAGAGAGAGAGAGAGATGATAGCTAGATACATGATGGATGGATGGATGGATGGATGGATGGATGGATGGATGGATGGATGGATGGATGTTAGCAGGATAGATGACAGACAGACGGATGTCTTTACAGGACATTTTGGGGAACGCAGAGTAAGGCTGTTTTAAGATCCAAGCTTGAACGCTCCAAACCCCTGCTCAAATGCTGCTTTCCCCTTGGTCTGAGGATCCTTCTTACAGTTTCCAAACAAGTTTGTGATCCAAACAAAGAGGTGACTGAGTGTCCCTGATTCGTGCTCGACAAGAGCTCCTGCCGATCTGTGTGTAGCAGAGCTTTTGACAATGTTTGGATTAGGGTAAAAAAGATTCTTTGGACTGAATAAATTCCAAATAGATAGAAGGTGGATTTCCCCCCTCTCCACTATTGCAATAGCTGGCAAATGTAACTTTCTCAAGGTTTATTTTCTTGCCGCATTTCTCATAGGATTGGCCAAATACCTTAAGCCTCTCGTCTCTTTCTGTGGCTCGATTTCCAGCGAGCTCTGAAGCAATCAGACATCATTGCTACCGAATGCGCAAGAAATAATGTTGCAAGGTCCTGACCTAGATTCTAGTCCACAGAAGCCGGCATCAGAACATAAAAATTGGCTTTTCTGCACTATGCTTGACTAAAACTGCATGCCAGAGTGAACCTAGATGGTGTGATACGGCTCTTAACACCCCTTTCCCCCCATACTTTATGGGAAGGGGGGAGAGAGAAATTTCCCAAGATACTTCGTAGAAGAATGGGGAGGGGAATGATTTTGTGTTAAATAAACTGCTATTGTTTTTTGGGGGGGAAATATCTCTGCAACTCATGACCCGTACAAAATAAAATCTTCATTCAATGTATAATTACATTTTAATAATTAAGTTAGGGGTGTCCTTTCAGCTACGGTAAACATTAGCCAAAATTAAATCTCAAAAATACCTTATTGGTATTTCCCGGCTACTATTTCATCCAGATATAGCCCGGAGCTGAATTTCAACTATCCGAAATGGCCAAGCCCCAAAAATTCTAATATTAGGGATTTTTCAGGACTGTCAGTCCTGAAAAGTTCGAGGGCATTTAATGCACCTACAGTCCCTTTAAATGCTTTCCAGGTAAACTCACTCCATGAAGAAGGCACTTAAAGGGACCACAATCCCATTAAATATCTTCCCCCCCTACATCTCCTATTGAAACCATTATGATGGGGGCCCATAGGATTGAACCCTAGTCTAATCTTTTGGAAACTATAGGGGGGTGGAGAGACACCAGCAACTGTGCTGCAAATATTGTGTACCTCTCCAACCCCAGATACTCCTAGATTGATTCTCCTTTATACCTATTGACAAAAATGGTTCCCATAGAGTATAATGGAGCTGGGGGGAAATATCAGTATTCCCAAATATTTATTGAATCCCAATACCATAACATTATTGGGATTCAGGAACATCAGGAAATACCAGTTGGGGGTGGGTTTTGTTGTTGTTGTTGTTGTTGTTTATTGCACACTCATAAACAAGGTATGGACATGCTCTCCAAAAAAATCCACACAAAATTACTTGCATACCAACATTTTCTTGGTAGTTCATCCACCCTACCCAGCCACCTCCCCCCCCCCGTTTCCTTTTTTATTTCTTTGCTCCTTTTCCTTCCTTCAGTTTGTTTTTGGTCATGTGTTTAGCTAAACCCAAGTTTGGCATTCTGAAGTCATAATAACGGTGTATGCTCTGTTTTGTGTCACTTATTAATTCATTTAACTTATAAACCAGCCTATCCAGCAAACCAGCGGTGAAAGCGGTGTGCATTATCAACCTCAACATCAATAATAATTAAAGAGTTCATTAAATTAGTTTAAAATCTAAAGTGGATGAATTTAAAATTTAATATGGCATCTGGTGTTAAAAATAGAAATGCAGCATCAGCAGCCTTAATTTATCTTCTGATCTTCTAGAGCAGGGGTAGTCAAACAGCGGCCCTCCAGATGTCCATGGACTACAATTTCCATGAGCCCCTGCCAGCAAATGCTGGCAGGGTCTCATGGGAATTGTAGTCCATGGACATCTGGAGGGCCACAGTTTGACTACCCCTGTTCTAGAGCTAGTGTGTTGTCTGGGGCATCTTTTGGATAGGGAGGGCCCGGCAGATGTTACTGCTTCACAAACAAAGTCCTGGCAGAGGAGCTCTGTCTTGCAGGCCCTACAGAACTGTGCTAGTTCCGGCAAAGCCAAGATATGTTCCAGGATCTCATTCCACCAGGTGGGGGCCAAGACCCACTCAAGCCAAACCCAGCTCTGGAATTTCATTGTCATAATAACTGTTAGTGTTATCTGTTATCAAGTTACGTCTGACTTAACTTATGGTGACCCTATGAATTAATGACCTCCAAAACATCCTGTTTTTAAAAGCCTTGCTCAGGTCTTGCAAACTGAGCTCTGTAGCTTCCTTGATCGAGTCAATCCATCTGCTGTTGGCTCTTCCTCTTTTCCTACTGCTCATCAACTTTTCTGAGCATTGTTGTCTTTTCAAGTGACTCTTGTCTTCTCATGACGTGATTTATTTATTTAGATTTCTATACCGCCCATTTCTTTGCAGTGATTAATTAGGATGGTCTTTAAAAGGCATCCCCGACAGTAAGGGTCTCCAGCAGGTTGTTCCTGGGCTACCGACAGCTCACTAGCTCCAGCAGAATCGTTCATGCATCTCTCTGAAGATCCAGGGAAAGATCATTAAAAGAAACTCTTTTTTTTAAAAAAAGGCTTTTATTTCATAGGATCTGTTTCTGTGCAGCTGAATGGATAGCTTCATTTCTGACGCTCTTCTGTTTCAAGAGCAAAACTTGGTGATGTGCCAGGAGGATGGGGAGAGAACAGAGAAGCTCTGGATATTCTTCATTACTCAGAACTAGCTTGCATTTTAAAAAGCCAGTGACCCCTGGCACTCAAAAATACAATGCAGCTTAGAGAGCAGGCATATTTGCTATCAAATCCTATACAGCCACCCCAGTTGGTCCACTGATTGGGTCTTATCCTGGCATTCTGCACTGGATTGTACCACATGCTACATGACTACAAAGACCTAACTAGGGAGGAATGAATGTTCTCTAATGTATCAGCCTTTTGGTACTCTGTCGGCTTTGTGGAATTAGGTGTTTGAAGTATGCTTGTTGCCCATTAATTAGTCTAATCCCCCTTTATTTGGCTTTAGAATGGGATTAGGCAATTCCATGGGAGAAAGGTCAGTCCATGTCTATTAGTCATGGGGGCTAAAGGGAACCTTCACACAGAGGCAGCAACCCTTTGAATACCAGAGCTGAGAAAGGCAACAGCAGGGGGAAGCCTTGGCCACCACAGTGACTTCCAGGGACATCTGGTTGGCCACTATGTGAAACTGGTTGCTTGCCTGGAAGGGCCACTAGTCCCAGCAGATTGTGTTGGAATTGCAATCAGCAAGTAATCTGGTGAAGTCTGCCTTGAAGGGCTGTTGTTAAGCTGTTAAAGCAACTAAGCTGCACCTGTGTGCTCAGGTAGTCAGTGCTGGGATTGCAGCTGTGAGCAGTGGAAAAGCCCAAGCACACGCCTGAGAGCTCTCTCTGCTTAAGCGGGGCCACCGCCCACTTCCTGCTTCTTCAGGAAGAGCAGCTCAGTGTCCTCCAAAGCAAGGAGCTGGTCTTACAGTAGCCTTTACATGCCATTTCTGCAGGATTTTAGACGGGTGACATATGTCATTTATACATACAATGATTTGCACATGTGGTAATGACACTGAGGAATGTGTGTAGATTGTGTGAGGGAAATGGGGTGTGAGGAATGACTTGAATCTGATTATGCTTGAGGACTGACTGTCTCCTCTGAATGCACTTACTGAAGACTCAGGTCTATGTCTGGTATCCTGGAACATCTCTGTATGGGGGACGAAACGTAATGACTCTGATTTAATGAAATACTTGCGTTCTTTTGACATCGTGCTTCTTCAGGAAACTTGGACTTGAAAATAAAGTATGTGGTTTTGAACATGATTGAAGTGACAGTTTGGGGGTCAGCTATAAGGTTGAGAAATTCAAAATGACTCCTAGACCAAGAGCCTCAGCATGGTGCCCACAGGTGCCAGGGCATGCACTGACACCTTTCCTGTTTTCAGAAAGTTGGTGGGGGTGCAGGAAACTGCCCAAACTTCTGATGGGCTCTGCAGATTTTTTTTTGATTTTTTTTCTTTGACAGGAGTTGTCATCACATCACAAGAATCTTCACTGTGTGACTGTATATAAGTTGTGGCAACTATTTTGTGGCTGGCTCCACCTCCTGCAGCAGCCATTTTGAGGGAACTATTTTGTGGCTGGGCTCACCACTGTGTCAAAGTTCCAAAGGTGCCCACGGGCTCAAAAAGGCCAGGGAGCCCTGGGCCAGACAAAATCCATCCCACCACATACAAACGAATCAAAATAAAAGAATCCCTGGCACACAGACTAGATGGGTCCAGGTAATATTTTTTTCCATTCACTGTCTGCCAGCAGAACATAACTTTTCTGCCTCTTCCTTCCTGGATTGGCCCACTGATCTCAACAAAATGTTGACTCCTGTGAGACTGGGGAGCTCAGAGGACTGCAGAAGGAAATTGGAGGCCAAACTGTTCCTTCCTGATGACAGAAGTGCCTTCCATGCATAGAAAACAAACTTTGGATCCAACCCAATAATTCTGCAATAGCAGAAGATGCAATGGCCAAAGATGTCTCGGATCGAAATAACTTCCAACTTTCTAACAACCCCTTCTCTGCAGCCAGGACTTCTCTGTTGTAGCAAGGCTGAGAGCAAGAGAGGCAGCGTGATGAAGTGGTTAAGAATGTACGATTAGGATGTGGGAGACCCAGGTTCGAATCCCCACTTGTATCATGAAAATTTGCCCGGTGACCTTCAGCCAGTCACACACTCTCAGGCCAAGTTACATCACAGGGTTGTTGTGAGGAGAGAGCCACTTGGGTCCCCATCGGAGAGAAAGGTGTGGTACAAATGAATTACACCAATAAAGCTCCAAGGAAACAGCTCCACTTATTTTGTCACCCCTTTATCCCTTCTCAACATGAATTCCCATGTATTTTTCTAGAGTCTGTTAATCAGTAAATTTGTGGTGATGTTCAATGCAGTGAGAGAGTTAACAAGGGTTTCCATCTACCCAGGATCCAATTCCACCATGCTTTCCTCTAGACTAGCCTTTTTCAACCTTTTGACTAGAGAGGAGTCCCCGAAATATATTTTTAGGCTTCAAGGACCCCTGCAAGTGACGTCAGCTGGCCACGCCTCTCTGCCACGCCCCCAGGAAGTGGTATAACCATCCGCACCCTTTGCCCTTCTTTCACTCCCTTGCTAGCATTAAGGTGGCGTTGCCTCATGTAGACCAGAAAAAAGGGCAGGAGCTGAGAAGACAGCCTGGACCTCCCATACCTTGTCACGACTGACTCCTCTCCCTTTTGATTTTTACACCAAGCTCTCTGGGTGGAGGCAGCCAGTTTCCTACCTTGAGATCAAGTCCATTTAGGCGGGAGAGGAAAAGCCACGGAACCCCTCTGGAGCTCCCACGGACCCCCAGTGGGTTCACGAGCTGCTCACAAATAATGATGTAGAGGGGATAGTTGAGAAACACATGCAGGGGGGTTCCAACAGAGTCAGAATTGTAGGGACAGGTTCATTCAGAATAGGGCATCTTTGAAAATCTCCCCAGGAGAACAGCAGAGGGGAGAGCATTAAATCTTGCTAATATAATGTTTGCCACATTTGGGGGAATGGTGTAAACCAGGGGTAGTCAAACTGTGGCCCTCCAGATGCCCATGGACTACAATTCCCATGAGCCCCTGCCAGCGAATGCTGGCAGGGGCTCATGGGAATTGTAGTCCATGGGCATCTGGAGGGCCACAGTTTGACTACCCCTGATATAAACATATAAAACATCTCTCTCTCTCTCTCTCTCTCTCTCTCTCCCTCTCCCTAGACACACACACAAAAAAAATGTTTAATAAGTATCTGGAAAACAATTCTCTTTTTATATGCATAATGCATTTGTATCTTGTCTTGCTCCATCACTGTGATGAACCGTCTGCTTGCCTGCGCGCTGGTTATAATTCAAACCTATTAAAAATTATTCTCTACGATTACCCAACACTTGTAGTGTATGAATCATCCTATTAACCACTTCTGTACTCATTCAACTTCCAGATAAGTTTTCATTAACGGCCTCTCAGGAAGCAAAGACATAGTTTTGCGATCGGAACGCAACGCAGTAGTTCAATAATTCATCCTCCCCACTCAACAGGTGCTTGACGGCGGGGTGGGACACAAACCAGCAATTTTGTCGGAGCTGACAATAAAAGAGGGGTTGTTGTGTCACCTCAAAGCTTGGAACGTGGTTTCCTTCTGTTCTTCTGTTCTATGCGAGAGTGAGAGCCCATCCAGTTAAGGACCATGAGTGAGTGAACATCTAGACCAGGGGTAGTCAACCTATGGCTCTCCAGATGTCCATGGACTACAATTCCCATGAGCCCCTGCCAGCAAATGCTGGCAGGGGCTCATGGGAATTGTAGTCCATGGACATCTGGAGGGCCGCAGTTTGACTAACCCTGGTCTAGACTGAGGAGAAGACTTCTTTATTGGGTAGTGTAGATATGAGCTGAGTTTTTCCTTACCGCATCTTGTTTTAGTGTGTGGGGAATTGTGTAAGATATGTGTTATTTTATATGTGTTATTGCGTGGTTTTAGTGGGAGTTTTATATGTTGTAACTCGCCTCGGGCCTCCGGGGAGAGGCGAGGAATAAATCTAAGAAAGAAAGAAAGAAATACTTGACATATGACCCTTCTAAGCCATAGTCTCAACCTGACGGCTGATGTGCCAAGGAAGGGTCGTCTGGGGATGGTACCAATTCATCTGGTGGAAACCCAGTGTGGTGTCATGATTGAGAGCAGCAGACTCTACGCGGGAGAAGCAGGTTTCATTCCCCACTTCTCCACATGTGACCTTGGTCCCGTCTCAGTTCTCTCAAAACTCTCTCAGCCCCACTTACTTTACAAGCTGCTTGTTGTGGGGAGGCAAAGGGAAGGCAACTGTAAGCTGCTTTGAGACTCCTTAGGGTAGGTAAGAGCGTGGTACAAAAAACTTCTTTGTATATGTTACTATTGGACAAGACAACTGAGTAACTGCAGTGGATGAGGCAATAGAATTGGGAGTGTCCTGCAAAGTGCAGGGGTTGGATTAGATGACCCAGGAGGTCCCTTCCAACTCTATGATTCTGGGATTCCACGTGATATTTAATACAATAGCTCATGCTTGAGTCTGGGACCCTGCAGTTTGCATTTTTAGGTCCATGCCAGCTTTAAGTAGAAATATAAGATGGAGTTAATGGGGGAGAAATCCTTTTTTCCCCACAAGCACGTTTGTTTTGCAGAGGCAAGTAGTTAACAAAGTCATTACTGGCCAACACGGTTGGATCCACATTAAACAGCCCTCAGTTCTGCAATCTGAATTCAACATTCAGATGAAACCTCACTAGGAACAAGGGTCTGGTCCAAGTTTGCCCAACATCTCCATCATCCAAGGAATCATCACTTCAGTCCCCATAACTGATAGTTGACAGTTCAAAGTGTGGAGTGACCCCCTGGAGAAATAGAATGTTTTAGGTATGAAAGTTCCGAGTGTGGTGTTACGTCCAAACAACGCATTATAGTTCATAATAATGTGCAGGGAAAGGGTTCCCCCCCTCCCTCCTGACATCTGACTCTCGGAGTGCCAGTCAGGACAGGGGAACCCCGACTATATGCCTTGCAAATCCTGGCATGCCGTTTGGGCCCCAGACATTCATTCGTCCCTCGTAAGTCTTCCCTTGAGGGATGAACATGTATCAGCCAGACTCATGAATCTGAATAAGTCTTTACATGAGAAGGGATTTTTCTTTAAGGAAAAAAAGCCCCAAATGTTACATTTGATTTTTCGCCTGTGTGTTTGCTTTTAGCTATAAATGATCAACCGAGAGAGCTGTAGACACTGCTTGTGACAGGTGCATAAATTTTGTAACAATACAGATTGCACTAACAAAGTTGCCCAGTGTTGTCAGATTCCAAATGAATAAAAGCTTCTTAATTTGGAGCCTCATTCGTGTGTCCCAACAGAATGCTCTTCTTGTTCCCCATTACAACAATAAATTTGGAGCAAGGGGCATAATGGTATTCTTTTTTTAGTCCAAACTGATGGAATGAAATAATTGCTTTTTGGGAGCTTGCACTATCTCTAGCTCCAACGGCTTTACAAGGAAAGCACTTTAACCTAAGAACAAATGTATGAATTTTTAGAAGGCATTTGCATTACACTCAGCATCCCGGACAAAGAGAAATCAGCTCTGGCATAACATGGCAAGAAAATAACTACCCAATTATCACTTCAAGTGGAGAGTTATCATTGGAGGTGACAACAGAACCCATTCCTATGTTTTAGGTCAGCATGTCCGGCAAACAATTACCAAAATCAGTGAGATTTAAGAACATGGTTTTGCCCATGCGTTTCACAAGCAAGGCCTAAGCATTTCAGATAGATCCGAGTCTAGTCTTAGTTTAGAGGCCAGTAAGATATTCGGGGTTCAAACTTTTGTGAGTTAATGCTCCACCCATCAAATATAATGGTGGGGGGACTGATTGTCATATCATACCTCGAAAATCTTGTTAGTCTTAAAGATTTATTTGTTTGATTACTTATTTATTATCCCCCTCCTCTCGGTTACCTGCATAAGGGCAGTTTACACAGTCTAAAAGATTCAATAAAACAGTAGTATATCAGAGAGAAAAAACTGATTAAAATCATGAAGTCTACAATTCATTACTGTTGCATCAATTTCTAAATTCAAGTTTAGCCGGCAGATGGGTTGTGCACGATTCGGATGCCGCCACACACAACCCTAGTTAACATATAGGGAAGTAGGGTGGAGGAGGAAAACAGGAGGGCGGGGGGGGGGGGGCATGAGGGAGGCCTCATTTTGCTATAGTTATCTAGCTATTTATCTATCTAGCTTGCCTCAGCCATAGGCCCGGCAGAAGAGCTCCATCTTGCAAGCCCTGCAGAACTCGGATAGTTCCAGCAGGGCCCTGGTCTCACTCCGGAGCTCATCCCACCAGGTAGGAGCCAGGGCCTTTCAAGGTCAGCCATATTACGTTGAGGCCAGGGATCAGCTGGTTGGAACTGCTCCATCGAAGAACTTTCTGGGGAACATATTCAGGGAGGTTGTCCCTCAGATAGGCCCAGATCGCGTAAGACCCTAAATGTTAAAACCAAGACCTTGAAATGGATCCGGAATTCAGATGCTACTGGACCCAAATCTTGCAATACGACTGTTTTGTTCTCTTGTTACCCATAGGTATGCCCTTTGCCCTTTACACTCCATTAGGCCAGGGGTAGTCAACCTGTGGTCCTCCAGATGTTCATGGACTACAATTCCCATGAGCCCCTGCCAGCATTTGCTGGCAGGGGCTCATGGGAATTGTAGATCATGGACATCTGGAGGACCACAGGTTGACTACCCCTGCATTAGAAATAAGGTTTGATCCTATGACTTGGCTCTGCTAATTCTAGCCCCAGACAGGAAAGCACATTGAATCTACTATTAGTGGAACAAAGCCACAGAAGCCAACCCACAGCCCTGAATGACCCCAACCATTGTCTTCTTTCAGTATACCTAGCTTTAGCTGTTGATCTCAGTAGGTCAGTAACTCAGTAGGTCAGTAGCTCAGTAGCTGAGCTGTGCTCAGTAGGGCTTTCAACATCGAAGTGTGAGTTATGAAATGAGGGTTTCCCTAGATGAACAAAGGAAGTTGGCCATTGGTCTGCTGAGGATAAAAGCTGAAAAAGCAGTGGCTCTCCAGGAACTGAAAATGCTGGGGGTATGGACCTGAATCGTCTTGCATGCCAGGTGAACACTCTACCACTGAGGCAGGGCCCATCCCCATTGGAAGATCTACTACGCCTTTAAACCAATCAACACACTTCAGCACAGATCTGGCCTGATTATCCAGACTGAGCCAGCTACTACAGTCAAGATTGGGATCCCCAGTGTTACTGATAAAATGGACACTGTTAGAATTCGACGAACAGTGAATGGGCACCACTACAAAATGGTGGCCAGACAGGGCTGAGGACAAATAGAAAATGGCTGCCATGGGGGTACTAGGGTCACTCACAGAATCTCAGGAAGATATTAACCAAGCAGTTGCTTTGGGAGGGGGAGGGGGTTCAATCAGTAGAAAAAATGGCTGGTTGCTTTGAGAAAGAGATTTGGGGAAGAGGTGAAACATGGCTTCAGCTGCTCGACTTGCCAGCTTATTGGAATGTGAAATATGGGGGTACCATGAAGTACAAGAATGTAATAGGATCCACAGGTAACAATACTGGGAAGCCTATTCAATAGGTCTCCCATCTAATTCCCAAGAATATATACGCTAAACAGATAGAAATGTCAAATCTTTAGTTTTACAATAATTTATAGAAAGGTTCTCCTCCTGACAATAGATGGGAAAAAACCTTTATTTTTTTCTCCTGAGGCCAATAATTGATCAAATAACTGATCCAATGGCCTTGTACTGTTGCAGACCCACTGGTCCATCCAGTCGAGTGGACCAGAACTACGTACTACAGCAAAGATATGATTGGCTTAAGAAGATTCCCCAGCCCTGCAATCTGAGAATTTGCAGCATAGGACTAAAGAATGACCGTCTGTTTGGGGCATGCACTCCATGTTGGAGCTGCGGCCTCTTTCCTGATGAAGAATGTTTTCATAGCAGATTGGAAATACTGCCTTGATACGGAAGAGAAAGGAAGCTGTTTTTTATACCCTGGTTTTTACTACCCAAAGGAGATGCAAAGTCTCCTTTACAAACAGCTTTCTCTTCCTCTCCCAACAACAGACACCCTGTGAGGTAAGGTAGGGGCTGAGAGAGCTCTGAGAACTGTGACTAGCCCAAGGTCACCCAGCTGGCCATATGTAGAGAAGGAGTGGAGAATCTAGCCTGTCTCCCCAGATTAGAGTCCGCTGCTCTTTAACAACTACAACCAGACTGGCAAATCTGCAGTTGGCAAATTCAGTTAGCATACTTGGAAAAACAACAACCTGCATTGCATTAAGTGGTTCCTTAAATCAAGACTATGCTTCTGTAAAGATTAGCTTGCCAACTGAAACAAGCATTCTTTGTTTACCATTCTATATATACTATTTATTATAGATGCCTAATTCTAACATCATGCACATTATGTACATACTGTAGAACAAGAGATAATGCATGCTTTTTGCAAGTTCTACTGCATGCAATCTTAAGGCTACAATAAGCTCTAACAGTTCTGTCTATTATACAATGGGTTTTTAAACTTTTAATATAATTCTTCCTGTGTGATTTTAACCATAATTTTACAATTTCAGTAATGCTAATGTTGTATTACATATTCCCCTGAAGAAGCCTTTTAAAAAAGTGAAACATACTGGGAATTGTCTCTGTCGCTGAAAAACGAAGTAATAAAACAATTTTACCTACTTTGCACCATCAGCCTTGGCCCTGCCTTTCCACACTTAGCGAATGCTGTGGCTCTTTATTTTCTTGTTAAGACAATGGTATCCATACTCTAACAATGAACTGGTAAACCAAGCAGGGGGATTACCCTTGCAAAAACTCACTTTATCACCCTATGACACAGTACACAGCAATAAACCAGCGACAAGTCAGAGCAAATCCTTTATTCTTATGGATTCTTTCCTTTTTAAGATATTTTCAGAATCATCTTAATCCCTAATCCCCGTGCTAAACTGCTGAATGATAGCTGGATCCGGCACAGCTCGAGTGCAGTAACACAGATTCAGGTGGCTGATACGACCTCCGTCTCAGTCACGGGGAAAAGCCAAGGGATCAACAGACCGAAGTGCAAATATCAGAGGAGATACAGTGGCAACCGCAGCACTGCGGAAAAGGGTTGACATTGTGGGGGTGACCAGAATTCCAAACCACATTCAAGCTACAATCAGATTCCATCGGCCGAGAGGCAGCATGACGTCAGGAACCAAGCAGTTGAGACCCAGCAGATTCGCACCACAGACATCACTCTCGGGCTCCAGGCTGAAGCTTTAAGTAAAAGTCTTTATTTGGAGAATCAGATCAGCACTTCACAAACAGCTCACAGATAGGATTCTTGACAGAGACGTTAAGGAAGGGGGTTAAAGGTAAAGGTATCCCCTGTGCAAGCACCGAGTCATGTGTGACCCTTGGGGTGACGCCCTCCAGCGTTTTCATGGCAGACTCAATACGGGGTGGTTTGCCAGTACCTTCCCCAGTCATTACCATTTTACCCCCCAGCAAGCAAGTTGAGTACTCATTTTACCGACCTCGGAAGGATGGAAGGCTGAGTCAACCTAGAGGCGGCTGCTGGGATCGAACTCCCAGACTCATGGTCAGAGCTATAGACATCATGTTGGCTGCCTTACTGCCCTGCGCCACAAGAGGCTCTAAGGAAGGGGGTTACATAGCTTATATACCTTGGAGGGGGGAAAGGGGGCACAGGAGCTGCTTTTGGTGGAAACACCAATTCACACAGAAAGGGCAGTACAGTTTCCTCTGATCTAAAGGTAAAGGTAAAGGTATCCCCTGTGCAAGCACCGAGTCATGTCTGACCCTTGGGGTGACGCCCTCTAGCGTTTTCTTGGCAGACTCAATACGGGGTGGTTTGCCAGTGCCTTCCCCAGTCATTACCGTTTACCCCCCAGCAAGCAAGCTGGGTACTCATTTTACCGACCTCGGAAGGATGGAAGGCTGAGTCAACCTCGAGCCGGCTGCTGGGATTGAACTCAGACAGATTCAGACAGCATATCGCTGCCTTACCACTCTGCGCCACAAGAGGCTCTCCTCTGATCTACAAGGTGGCAAAACAGTCCATCCGGCCATCTGGTATTTAGTCTGAGCTCCCAGCAAGGCCATCCTTGCGAGAGGTGATAAGGGAGGGAATGCGGGAGGATGCTTTGAAATGCAAGAGGGGGATGGGAGGGGCACGTTCAAGCGGGCCCAGGAAGGTGCCACAGCTTCATGGGAGATCAGAGAGCACAAAGGAAAAGGCCAAACATCAAAAGGAACAAGGGTTCATGACACATGACAGGAGAACATGGGAGACCCAGGTTCAAATCCAGACCCTTACAATGGAAAGTTGCTGGGTGATGCTAGACCAGACTCTCTCTCTCTCTCTCTCTCTCTCTCTCTCTCTTTCTCTCTCTCCATCCCAACCTAACTCACAGGGTTGTTGCCATAAGTTAGGCATTCCCAACAAGTGTGGGAACTCCAGAGGGGGGCTGTGGCCTTTCCACTCCTGCCTTAATGGACTTGGGCCACAAGCTGAGGAATCTTTTAGACCCTGCCTCTTGATGTGGGGGTGATGCCACTTCTGTTGACATGTCACTTCCAGGGCATGGTAGGAAGGCGTGTCCAATTGACATCACTTCCATAGCTCCTCAAAGCCTGAGAAATTATTTCAAGGGCACCTCCGTGGTCAAGGGATTGAAAAAAGCAGCTGTAAAACCATGTTGTAAGCCACTTTGGGTCCCCGTTGGGAAGAAAAACAGGGCATAAATATCTCAGTTGTATAAATCACAGCCAGACACAACTTTCACTTCCACAGGTACTTTATCATTAAATAGTAAATCCTCCACCTGGTCACTCAATGAACTCTGGTCAGATCCAGCAAAGGCCATTCTTATATGAAGAAAATGCCTGTAATCTCATAATGATCTGGTAAGATAGGTCACTATTAACGTTCTTTCAAAACTTAGGCCCCATTCTGCCCGCGTTGGATAATCCACTTTCAATGCACTATCGAAGTAGATTTTCCTGTTTATCGACGGGCACTGAAATTGCATTATCCAACATTTGCAAAAGAGATTAGAAAATGGCTAAGAAAGTCTCAGGCCAAACCTCAGTGCATGTCTATTATTCACAGTTTAATATTTCATTAGTGTGGGGAGCCAACATGGTGTAGCGGTATTTCAGGTGACGTAATGGATACTATCCAGTCAATCCTGTCTGTGCCTATTTCTCCCTAATTGTTTTAATCTATCAGAAAAAGGGGCAGAACAGAGCCTGCTCAGGAACAGAAAAGACTTGATCCAAACCTTTCAAAGCTGCTTCCAAACTAGCCCCGCTGTTCCTATAAAGATTAAGGATGTTTGTGCTCAAAGGGCAACTCCACACACGACACGAGAAAACAATTCTCGCGCTCCTCATCTCCACGGTTCAAGTTTTAAAGGAATCTTCATGATTGAGGATGTAGAGTCCTTAAAGAATGTCTCTCATCTTCTTCCAACCTTGCGTTGACGACATTCTACAAATGTATACCAAAGAGCCCACCGGAAGGTTAAAGGTACCTAGATGCATTTTGAGACGTAATAACAAAAGTAAACTCACAGTTCAACAGCTGATGTCGAAAAAACCTTTAGAAGAACAAAGGAGCAAGAGACACTCAGAAAGTCTTTATGTCTTTCTCCGTAGTTTGATACCAACAGGCACAAGCATTTTCTCAGCCTCCCTTTCTTTCATTTTGTTCTTCTGTCTCCAGGAGAATGGATTTGTTAGCCTTTTGTGTTTGGATGCAGAGATTAATAAGGTGAAATGAACAGGGAGAATATTTTCATCTTTGCCAAACACTTCACTAAAAAGACGCCCCTGTTTGGGCTTCATTTTCATTTGAAAAGGAAGCCAGGTCTGCGCGGGCGGGATTGTCGCTGGGGAAGTTAATCCTCGTTTTCACAGCCTGTTTGGACCCTTCTGGCTCTCAACTTTACACAGCTTCCGAAAGGTTAAGTTTTATCACCACAATGACAAAGAAGTTACCATGTAGAAAAACTCTCGTGTGCCAGCCAAGCCAAGCCAAAAAAAAGAGGCTAATCCGAGAGCTTACTGTCTGATCCTTGGAATAGGCATGTTAATGTCAAATGGAAGTCAAACCCCATCAATGACAGGGACATTCCAAGGCTTGCTGGAAATAACTGCTCTCTCCTTTGGAAGCCAGGGAGATCGCCTTCTTGGAGAGCGGTACCAAAGGCGTAGAGAGGGGAAAGGGGTGGGTTTTTCTGCTATTTGACTTTGGCCAATCTATTGCCTAAGCCAGGGGTAGTCAAACTGCGGCCCTCCAGATGTCCATGGACTACAATTCCCATGAGCCCCTGCCAGCGAATGCTGGCAGGGACTCATGGGAATTGTAGTCCATGGACATCTGGAGGGCCACAGTTTGACTACCCCTGGCCTAGGACAATGGGAGCCATGCCTTGTGGCAAAGATCCTACAAAACAAGGTTGAAGTATTTAGATAGTGCCAAACTCTGCCCTGCAAAGGCACACAGAGGTTATTTCCCAAATGAGATTGAAAAAAATGGCTGGGTAGACCAAGTCAACAATTGCTTGAGTTGCCAGCACTGGGTTGTGAAATGCCTGGAGATTTTGGGAGTGGAGCCAGGAGTGGGTGGGATGTGGTATGAGGAAAAGAAGAAGAGTTGGTTTTTATTCCCTACTTTTCGCTATCAGATGGAGTCCGGAAGTGGCTTACAATCAAGTTCCCCTCGTCTCCCCACAACAGACACCCTGTGAAGCAGGTGGGGCTGAGAGAGCTGACAGGACTGCTCTGTGAGAACAGTACCATCAGGACTGTGGCAAGTCCAAGGTCACCCAGCTGGCTGCATGTGGAGTAGCAGGGAAACAAACCCTGCTCACTAGATTAGAAGCCACTGTTCTTAATCTCAACACCAAGCTGGACCACAGAGGTGCATGATGCTATGGAGTCCATCCTACAAAGCAGCCATTTTTTCCAGTGGAGTTGAACTCTGTTGCCTGGAAATGAGCTATAATTTCAGGAGATCCCCAGGTCCCAACCGGGGACTGGCATCCCTAACAATTGCCCATACATGTCCTTTGCATGCAGAGGATTTGGGGTTCACTCTCTGATATGTCCCATTAGAAGGACTTAGCGGCAGATGATGTGAATGACCTCAGCCTGAGATCTTGGAAAGCAGCTGCTAGTCTGAGCAGAACATGCTGAACTTGATGGACCAATGACCCGATGAAGCTTCAAGCAGATTCAAGAATGTTCAAGTTATACAAACAGCGCTAGAACAAGCAGAGGCAGTAAGATCCGGGCTATGATTACATGGCTCCCTTGAAAGCCAAGGAAGATACACATTCATCACCTTGGTGAGAACCCAAGCTGTCAAGTGCAAAGCTATCAAGATAAATTGCTATCCCTCTATGGTTCATTCCACAAACATGGAACAATGCACTTTCAATGTATTTTATGAGATTTTCCTACCTATAAACACAAAAAGGGCAAATGCAAGCCCACAGGGAGACAGATGAAGTGGTTAGGGATCTGCATCTAGTTGCAGCTTGGGTTGCCACCTCAAGGTTGGGAAATGCCTAGATTATTTAAGGGTCATTGCCCAAGGAGGATGGAATATGGGGAAGGGGGGAGGTCAGCAAGGATGTGAGGCCCCAAAGGAAACCCTTCAAAGTCGCCATTTTCTCTGGAGGATCTGATCTCTGTAGTCCAGAGATCAGTTGTAATTTTGGGAGAACTCCAGCCTCTATCTATTTGGGAGAACTCCAGCGCAGTGCCATGCCGAGGGGTAGCCCCAGCCATGGCGGCCGCTGGAGAGCACCAAAGGTGAGCCAGTGGCAGGGCAGCCCCCGAGGCAGCAGCTGGGGAGGAGGACGAGGAGGAGCCGCAGCCCAGTAACGACTGATCCACTAACCGGCACCGGTCCCTGGACCGAGGGTTGGGGACCACTGGTCTAGAACATGCTTTTTCAATCTGGAATTCAATAAATCCTGGGTTTCCTTGATGGCCCTGGATGGGTTCCCTGAATGGGTGATATATAGTTTGTTATATACTTATTGGATGATATGAATATAATAATAATAATAATAATAATAATAATAATAATAATAATAATAATAATAATAATAATAATAATAATAATAAACCTTTATTGGCATAAAACAATAAGAGGCACATACAGCCAAGCAGGGTAATATAATAGGGTAAAATAGGCTAATATTATAAACTAAAACAGGGTAAAATAGGCTGATTTAAAGCATTTCAGTTCTGGCTTGATAAACAACCATAAAAAATTCAGCTACACGCGATGTGGTCTCTACAGGACCATATAGAGTCATGCTGACCCTCCCACCCTCACCCCCTCCCCCAAAATGGCTGAAGGGGGTGGGTACGGGAGGGACCCCAAGTGGGCGTGTCCACAGCGCTGCTTCCCCACCATATTCTGCATGATTGTGCCACTTCCAAGGTTTCTCGAAACCTGAAGAATATTTCAGGGGGTTCTCAGTGGTAACAAAGTTGAGAAAGGCTGGTCCATCCCCCCAAAAAATCTCCAGCCAGTTCCCAAACCAGAGTTGACAAACCTATAACCTAAGCAGAGGTACAGCATTCGAAACCCACCAACTTCAATGGCCTTAGAAATGCCTAAACCTGAACCGAATGCCACTGTAAGTGCTGAACTGTAGATAGGAACTATTATTTATGTATTTATTTATTTTAAAAAGTGATTTATCATATGGAATAGTGTGTAGTATAACCAGGAGATGCTAGGATTGTCTAGCAGTCCAGCAAGGGACACTGGGAGGTGGTTTGCCATTGCCTGCCTCTGTGCCATGACCTTGGCATTCCTTGAACCCTTCCAAATACTAGCCAACATTGATCCTGCTTAGCTTCCAAAATCTGACAGTATCAGACTTGCCTGGGCCTTACAGGTCAGGGTCAAGATAGGAGAGACTTTCTCAACTGTTTTACGGTTGAGAGACCCCTGAAAAACCCCAGAAGTGGTATGATAGTACAGAATATTATGGAGAACCATAGCTGTGTACATGTCCACCTTCCCCTTCCCACCCCCTCCAGACTCATCATGGGCTGTTTGGGGGAGAGGGCAGGTCAACATGACCGTATATGGTCATATCACCCAATAAATGTTTAATAAATTTACAAAAATATAAAGAAATTTAATTAACACCAATCCAGGAAACTGTTCCAGGGCCATGAAGAAATCCCAGGGTTTCATGAAACCCTGGTTGAGAAACCCTGAGATAGGAACTGTTGAAGTCAAACTTTGCAGGTCAAAATTGGGGCATTTAATAGTGTTTGAACTGGAGGGAAGATTTTTGCCTGACTGGCTTTCATACTCCTAAGGATAAAGAATCACAGCGGCACACTTTTCCTGTTCAAGGGGTATATCAGGAGACCCTTGAGATGATCTTGTATACCACAGATAGTAAAACCAGAAGGATTCTATTACCTGCTGTAAAAGTAAAATTATATATAATTGTTAGGATCAATAAAAATGGCAGCTTTATGACAGCCGTTTCATGATATTGATGGGCGAAAGTGTCTTTTGTCATCCTTAAATACAGATTAGACACAAATAAGAACTCTCCTTTATCCGCCAGCAAAGACAAAAGGACCTTGGGGTTTTGGGTTCTTTTTGTAAAACTGTTGACAGCTTGATGAAATAAAGCTAGGCCCCTTTTTGTAATGAATTCTAACATTAAGGAACAAAGGAATTATACATAGCTAGGGATAGGGATGACAGCCTCCAGGTGGAAACTGGAAAACCCTGGAATTACACCTCTTCTCCAGGCTACGGAGATGAATTACCCTGGAGAAAATAGATCCTGTGGAATGTACGGCATTGTACATCATTGAGGTCCTTGTCTTCCTCAAAGTGAGATTGTCCTGGATCAGTGGCTCTGGCTATCCTACTCCAGTCCAACCCTCTATGTCAGGGGTAGTCAACCTGTGGTCCTCCAGATGTTCATGGACTACAATTCCCATGAGCCCCTGTCAGCGGTTGCTGGCAGGGGCTCATGGGAATTGTAGTCCATGAACATCTGGAGGACCACAGGTTGACTACCCCTGCTCTATGTGACCCAGAGTGGGCAAAAACCAGGTCCCATCAGGAGGTCAACCAGCTGGGCCAAAACTCCAGAAGCCCTCCTGCTACAAATAAATGCAATAATGATGGGCTCATTTGGAGACTTTTACTTTATATCTGTTTATTCAAACAAAATATTTATATCCAGCTTTTCCTCACAGCTCAAGACAGCCTGGATCATGGAAATCTTGAATTTAAATGGAATAAGGCGTTCTTCGACAAAGACATGCACGGGTAAATATAGATGAAGGGAAAGGTCTTGGCTGCTGAGAGCAAGGGAAGAGGAGATGAGGGAAGAAAGCTCCCAAGTGCAGGTATTCAAAAGCCACACAGAAACTCTTAACTAAATGGCTTCTGAAAGAGATAGGGAAAAATTATCCTGGCCTGCATAATCAAAGGTCACCAGACATTATCCAGAGTCCATGCCAAATGTTGGTACTGCACAGATTAGTATTGCCACTTATCCAGTTCTGGAAGGAGACCTCTGAGCAACGTCCTCATCCACCACCCATGCTCAATGGCACAGTGGCAGGGGGGCATCAATTGATTTCTGGATGTCACTTCCTGTTTCAGAACATTAAGACACTGTAGGAATTTGAAAAATCTAAATGGTTTCTTACCATATAGCCAGAATGCAATGGCATCTCTTCCTGTTTCAAAGCAGGAAGTGATGTCACCGAAGTCTCTGTTCCCTTTCGTGTAACTGGACAGTGCTTATAGATAGATGCAAAGCATATATTGTAGCCAATTCAAAGTAAGCTGAAATGTCAAAGACCATTTTAGGTGGAAAGTTCTCAGTGTCCCTGTACTGAATCATTATATTATTTATAATCATAGTATTTTAATAGACTTTTCAATTTATATCTTAAGACCAAAAACTAGAGGAAGTGGGGGGGGGGCGGAGGGGGGAATGTAATGAATGTTTAATGTTTTTGCTTCCTTCTATAATTATACTGGGTGCTCGCTTAACGACAGCAAGAATTAAATCTGCAATAAAACACAGTTAGCTCACCATATGTTTAGAAGAAACATACACTTATATTTATTTATGTGCAAATGTGTAAAATAGATTTAAGATGTCATGTTTATAATAACTGAGGATACATCGTTCCACTGCAGACAGGATGTGTTTCCCATGCAAGGATAAAAGTCTTCCTCCTGAAGGTTTTATTCTATGTGGTATCCCCAAAGAAATGAACAATCAAGAAGCTTGCTCGTACATACAATTTGCAGGGGATTATAAAGGGATTACGGTTATGCAAAAATGTAAGATCTGCATGAAGTACAACACTGATTTTTCTAAAAAAAATATTTCCAATGCCTTGAAAGAACCTTTTCCCCCCCAGATTTCAGCAGACATGCATAAAACCATCCGGTATTGTTTATTTAATTTAACAACGGTAAACTTTTGTAGCTGAGGCTATCAATGTAATTATGTCAGAAGAGGCTTATAATGTCCATTAGAAGCCATGAAATAGGCTTCTGAAAGGCATTATAATGAGTAAGAACAGCAGAAAGGTGGGGATTAATAAAAGAAGATAATAAATGAGCAATGAAACTCTAATTTCAAAATATCAATAAAACCACCAGAACCGCCAGTGCTGGGACAATAATTCAACCAAAGGCACAAGAAAAAAAAATGTGTGTATGTGTGTATGTGTATATGTGTGTGTATACATATATATACACACACACACACACATATACACATATGCCTCTTGTGGCGCAGACTGGTAAGGCAGCTGTCTGAAAGCTTTGCCCATGAGGCTGGGAGTTCAATCCCAGCAGCCGGCTCAAGGTTGACTCAGCCTTCCATCCTTCTGAGGTCAGTAAAATGAGTACCCAGCTTGCTGGGGGGTAAACGGTAATGACTGGGGAAGGCACTGGCAAACCACCCTGTATTGAGTCTGCCATGAAAACACTAGATGGTGTCACCCCAAGGGTCAGATATGACTCGGTGCTTGCATATTATTTGCCTGCCTGATGCCTAAAGAACAGTAGGTGTCCCATTAGGAAAGAAAGTTCATCTCCATGTCTCACAGAAAGAAGATGTAATGTGTCATATTTACTCCGGGGGGAATGTCTTATGGTGAAGATCAATAAAACACACTGAGAACCCAAATTTTTTTTTGCTAACCAACTCTGTACCAGGCTAGTTTTGCCTTTGGGTTCTCCCCCCCCCCCCCCCACAATCTTGGGAATAGGCCAAGAAAAACTGCCAATTGGCACTCAAGGAAGCAGAACAGTTTTTTTTATCCACAGGGTACCCGGTTGGCACCCAAAGCTGTAGAATTATCTCTTCAAACCTGTCTTGAGGAAGTCATAGCACCTTAATAGCAACATCTTCCCAGTGATGACGGATGTCAGTTGGGTAGTACCTGACAGAATCATTGTAACCGGATAATTAATTTTAAATTTTGGATTACGAAAATGTGCCAGAGCAGGCTTCAGAACAGAGGGGGATGTAGCCCCCGGTATGTCTCGCCATTATACACAAATAATACCAGTTTCAGTGAAGAGGTTTCTCATCACAAGAACATGGTATCCAGCAAGTGGCTTTGCCAACTCCAGGCTGTACATTTTGGAGTAGAAACTACAGAGGACAGGGACCTCAGCGGGGAATACGGTCATAGAGTCCACCCTCCAAAGCAGACATCTTCTCCAGCAGAATTTATCACTGTAGTTTGGAGATCAGTTATAGTTCTATGAGGCCTTTAGGTCCAATCTGGAAGTTACCAGACTATGGATTGTTACTAGAGGGAAGGAGTGGCCAAACTACAGCTACAGCTACAAACTATGGCTACAGCTCCCATGTGGAGAACCACGTTCTGGCTACCTCTGCTAGAAGGAATACAAGTTATGTGCTGACCTGTGATTTGAGAAAGAAAGACTATTGAGGAATAATTCGGGAAGAAGAACTGTTGACAAGCCAACAGTCATACAAAGTCTTAAGTCCTCGCCTTCCAAATCCACTACACACTACAGGAAATACAGTTTCCACTGTTGTTACTGCTTTCATTCACACTGCCCACTGTACAAGGAGCCAGAGAATGATCCAAGGTATTATGGGATCTTGTAATATGTCACTCTAAATAACCTGAAAGAAGAATGGAGCATAAAAAAGCTAGATATGTCCATTCTATGCTAGTAGGATATCCTGTACGGCAGTGGTCCCCAACCTTTTTATCACCGGGGACCACTCAATGCCGGGGACCACTCACCAGGGACCACTCAACGCCTTTTACTGAGGCCCGGTGGGGGGGGGGTAGTTTATTCCTCTACTCTCAACCTCTCTGATCACTATGGTAATGTTTAAACATCCCTTCAAAATAAGATACAGACACGCCACAACAATGAACATAAGGAACATTTTATTTTCATGGAAATTTTAACTCATGACAATGACACAGCAATGGGAACCCTGAGCTTGTTTCTCTGCAACGAGATAGTCCCATCTGGGAGTGATGGGAGACAATGACACCCAAAGTGTGTTGTCAAGGGCCCGGGGGGGGGGATGAAGTAAAGGGCCGGGGGGGGGGGGGGAGAAGGCGTCCTTCGGGGCCCACCTCCAATTAGTCGAAGGACCACAGGTGGTCCGCAGCCCACAGGTTGGGGATCGCTATTGTACAGGGTATCCCCCCAAAAAAAATCCCCAAGGAAAGCATGTCTTAGTTTCACTCACAGCAAAAAGAAATCCAAAATTTATTTACGGTCATTTAGACCAAAATTTTAGAAGCACTACTATACAATAGCAGTTTGTAAAAGGGAAGGTAATACATTAAAAGGTTAAAAATGCATCAACAATTTCACCCACAGCAAAGTGATGCTTGAGAGGCAGTCTTACATTTTTGTTTCACTTTTTGGTACACATACTATGATCCTCCAAGCTTAATCCATACCATAAGCCATGTATCTCCTGAGCACCTGAATCAGCAAGAAAACACAGTTGCACTTACCTGTAAATATTGTTCATCTAAGTCTTCTGTGCAGATTCACACTGGGACTACGCCTGCACAGGCTGGCTTCAGACATTTTCTTTCTAGCTTAAAAACTCCAAAGAGGGGCAACTTGCCCCTTTCAGAGTTGGCACATGCATGGATTTCCCACCCAACATGTCATGTACTCCAACTCTTGGTCATACCCTTCTCTCAGTTCCACCTAAGCCACCTCAAGCCCCATGTATGGTACACAAAGGGACCTGTAAGAGTTTAGGGGGCAGGCGGGAGGGAGGGCATGTCTGCACAGAAGAGGGCAATGAACAACAGCTATAGATAAGTTGGGATGTCCCACTTTGAAGTTTTTTGAGCTAGAAAGAAAATGTCTGTGGCTGTACAAGAATATGGAAGATGAATAAGAGGAACTGTCCAGCAACTCACAGGGCATTATATATAGCTGATGATGTTCGGCATTAAACTTGGTTGCTCATAAGGATGTGTGTGTGAAATGCCAGCAGCTGACTTATGAAGAACCCAGCAAGGTGATTTCAAGGCAAGTGAGAAGCACAAGTGATTTGCCATTGCAGTGTCTTCCTGGTGGTCTCCCTTCCAAGTACCAACTCTATTTAGCTTACATGATTGGGCTATACCATGCCACCTTCCCACCCTCTTAAAAATGCAGGCCTAAGTAGTACAACTTCCAATCATACATTCTGGCTGATGAAGTGAATGATATGGGGTTCAATAAATGCAACATGCAAAACTACAGCGGATGGAAGGCTAGCATGTGTTATTATAATTTCAAATGTTGAAACACTTCTGTTTTGATCTCCTCAAGGAAGTTGTTTCTGACTGAAAACTGAACAGACCGTGTCATCCGCTGTCAAAACACTCAATGATGTGAGCCAAACAATAATGCAGGCCTGTGAAAAGGACTATTTGGAATAGCAGAACAAAGCAACCATTCGGAACCGGCAGCGTTCCACTACGAAAAGCTGGGAGTCCCGCCTCCCCGATCGGCCAGTGAGGAATTCATTTTGCCAGGAAAGAAGCAGAGCTGTACCTTTCTTACCCCCTTGACTTCAATGGATTAAGGCTTAGATCCTATGATCATGTTCCACATGCCCTTTACTCCCACTCCAGCACAGTTTATTCTCTCTGCCACTAGTCCTTCCACTTGCCCAAGATCAGTGATTGTGAAGGAGCCCTTGTGACCACAGGACTGTGAGAGGTGGAGAAAGGGAGCTATTCCGCATGTGCAGAACGTGGTTATAGCACCCAAATCTCAGAAGTAGGGTTGCTACCTCGGAAATCCCTGGGGATTTGGGGATGGATCCTGGGGAGAGTAGTCGTTGGGGTTGGAATGTCAACAGAGTATAAATCCTGTATCAAGTGCACCAAGTAGCTACTAATAGGGCTGCAATGAATGTTAGTTGGCAAATCTGTGGTAAGGATCTGACTGTTTGCCTGATGTTTTCTCCAGGGACAATAATGGAGCAGAAATTGCCCCTGATATACCAGTCCGGCTAAAAGAGGAGATGTTGTTATGTACAGAAAATTGAGCAGCTGCCATTCCTGATCAAAATATAGATCCTTGTTATAAATCCTGATCATTTAATATCATCTGCTGAAAGAAAGAAAGAAAGAAAGAAAGAAAGAAAGAAAGAAAGAAAGAAAGAAAGAAAGAAAGAAAGAAAGAAAGAAAGAAAGAAAGAAAGAAAGAAAGAAAGAAAGAAAGAAAGAAGAGTTTGTAGTAATATCCACTGGCACCTGATGTAGAGGAGAGGAAGGATAATTTCCAGCCTCATTGATCTCAAAAGAAGATATTATTACCATTCCTGTTTCTACTTTCCATCGGAAGAGGAACCACAGCAAAAGGAATAATGCAGCCCATATACAACTCTGGGAAGCAGAATGGATTTTTAAGCACATTTTAATCAATTCCCCCCCTAAAATAGTCTTAAAATAGCTAAATAAATAGAGAATAATATTTTTTTTAAAAAAATCCTAATTGAACTGTAGCATCAAGAAATACTTCCAAAGTTGTGGGGAGGGGGGGGTGGATAAATGGCCAAGGGAGGATGGAAGCAGGGCTCTCTTGCATCAAGCAGAAGAACAATAAAGAAACTCAGTTCTTGAAATATTTAGCATGGGAAAATGAGCCAAGCAGTCCAAAAGAAGGGGGAGAAAAAGAAAGAGGTGAAAGAGTATTTAGGAGCCCCAAAATGCAAAAATTGGTGGGATTTAAGAGCTGCCAGAAAGCACAGCTGTGCTGTACTCTCCGATGAATTGTGAAGGGATGTCAGCATTTTCTGTTTTTTTCCCCATGACTACTGAAGTTTTAAGAAACCTTTTAATGAAGGAATTTATCCCTACCCACCCAACTCTTCTTTTTTAGCAATTCTGTTTGCAACAGTCACACTGCCATGTCAGGTTAAAATGTTCCCGGGGAAGCTTGCTTATTTTCTTTCACTCTCTTGAAGTCTGTATTATTGCAACAACTCACTTAAATGGTCAAAGTCTTACTAACCGGTTTACTTTCCTTAATGATCTTGAGTTTAAAAAGAGTTGAGTTGGGCCAGGGACAAAACAGCTTGCTGATACACACCGAGAATCAGAATTAACTTGGATTCGCACAGGAACTAGAAACAAAATTTTCCAAAAAGATAGATGGTAGCACTGTCAGCTAGAATTCGCATGGGGATTCCACATCCGAGTATTCAGCTTCTTTATGAAAGAGTGACTGTCAGATGTACTGATCATTGTTTCATTACTAGAGGAATCTGTCTTTGCCCCTGGCTTGCACCTTATAAAAAATAATGTCTCCTCATTTTTCCCCTCCATTTCATTTCCTTGCAATGCCTCGAAAATGACATGTGTGTCACAGTTACTGCCCAGTGTCTGTCAGAACAAGTTTTTCATCTTCTTCTGATCAGCAGCCCTGGCATGTGTCTAAATGAGGACCTCTGGAACCACTGTACCGGTACAAAAGTTTCTCTTGTACTTCGGGATACAGTTTTATGGTTTTAGGGTATCCATCCTTTTTTTTTGGCGTGTGTGAGGGGGGAGTGATTGAAACCCCAGTTCTGCCGCTATTTAACTGTTTGCTTGCTTCTGCATTGCTTCCCCCACCCCAATCAAAATTGGTTGCCTGTTACAGACAGAGCACTGCAACCCCCCTTCTGAATTCAGGATTGTTCCAAAGATTTCAAAAGCTGGTTGTCAAATTCTTAGCAACACTTCATTTTAAGCAATAGGGTGGTTAAGAACAAGAGTATTGGAAGAACAAGCATAGATCTTTATACCCTGTTTTTTCCTCCCTTAAGGAGTCTCCAAGCAGCTTGTAATCCCCTTTCCCTTCCTGTCCCCGCATCTGCCACCTTGTATGGTTGGTGCAGTTGAGAGATTTCTGAGAAAACCCTGGCTGGCCTAAGGTCACCCAGCAGGCTGTCTCATGTGCTTCAAAGCAACTCACCATTGCCTTCCCTGCCTCTCCCCACAACAGACACCCTGTGAGGTTGGTGAGGCTGAGAAAGCTCTGAGAGAACTGGGACTGGCCCAAAGTCACTCAACAGGCTTCATGCAGAGGAGGGAGGAATCAAACCTGGTTCTCCAGATTAGAGTCCACCACTCTTAACCACGCTGGCTCTCATTATGTCTCTGCAGAGGCAGCATGTGCATTTTTGAAATAAATACTTTATGTCACATTGAGAGCACAATGTGTTCAAAATGTCAGAAACAAGATGTGGCTGCATGGAAAGCAGGACCCAAGGGGATTTACAAATACAGTCATACTAAGAGAAGCCCCTTGCAAATGAATTTAAGAGTACAATAGAACAGGATTAAGAATCTCTTATTAAAAAATAACTCCTGCTGGATAGGAGTATCTAGTCCAGCATTCAGTCTCACACCTGTGTGTCAGAAAAACGTGGGAATGCACTGGTGTTTGACAGCAGACAAAAGCAGACCGTGGTGGCCTCTGGAAGTACATATTTTAGAGGGTGGGCTCCAAATCAGATACCTTCACATTAGACAGTCTAGCTGGAGCAGCACCTAACAGATTTTTCTTTGCCACCCAGCAAGCCCTTTGATTTTAAACATGAGTGCATTTCTCACAATAACTTGACCACTGAGGAAGACCCCTCAAGGTCGAAACGCATTTGGTCCAATCAATGTTGGTCTATTCCAAGTGTAGTTAGCAATGTGATGTTTTTAAATTATGAGGACTCCTAGAAGTAAAGCCCATTGTAGCTGATACAACAGGCGCTAGTGGGGGGAGGGGGGAAATAGCGTAGAAACAGGGAGGTAGAAAGGAAGAGAGCGGTTAAGATAGAGAGAGCTTGGCATTGGGAAGAGGAAGAGGAGGGGTTGTCAAATCTGTAAGGGCATGAGGCTGAATATGTGCGTTGTGTGGGGAGCTGTGGTGGCAAATGAGGGCATGGGTGTGGAGAGATGGGTGTCAAGAGCCTGTGTTGTGGAATGTTATTTGAGTGTGGGAGAGGACTGACCTTTGGGAATTGTGGCATAGTGGTTTCCAGAGCCATGTCCTCAGATATGTGAAGGGAAAATCAGACTGGAGACTCTTCTTAGGGGAAGATTACATGGCAACCAATTCCCCCCAGTTCTGTGTCATTTCCCTTCTTGTGTGAATTAGGCCACAGACACCAAAATGTCCCCCTGCCCTAATACATATGGGGTAGTCACAGTACACAGGTGTCCGCCCTGCTCCTTCTGTCTCCATGTTTTTACTGATGATATAATATTATGTGCCCACATGCTTCTCTCATGGTTGCTCCTTAGAAGAAAAACGGATTTTTTTACCCTGCTGTTTACCACCCAAAGGAGTCTCAAAGTGGTTTAGAAACACCTCTTCCCTTCGTCTCTCCACAATAGACAACCTGTGAGGGATGTGGGGCTGTGAGAAGTCTAAGACAACTGGGAATGGGCGACAGTGACCCAGCAGGCCTCAGGTGTCTCAAAGTAGTTTCCAATTGTGTTCCTTTTCTCTCCCCATAACAGACACCCTGTGAGCAAGGTGGAGCTAAGAGAGCTCTGTGGGAACTCGGAATGGTCCACAGTCTCCCATCAGGCCTCAGGTGCCTCAAAGCAGTTTACAATCGCTTTCCCTTCCCCGCCTGCTGGAGGGAAGAAACAGCCAAGCCATGTGTATTTCTTCTGTGCAACTCTCTGCATATTTGAGGCCCTACTGTATAGGGTTGTTGTGCAGATGAAACAGGAGGCAAAAGAACCTCCACAACAGCATCCAGTTTCATCTGCAAAACAACCCTGTGTGGTAGGCCTCAAATCTACAGAGAGGCCTCAAATCTACAGAGAGCTTGACTTCTGCCTCTTCCCTCTAACGGTGAGGCTGGCCAGAGCAGTTTTTTAAGTGAGAAGGGGATTTCCTGTGGCTTCCCTGTCAGCCAACTGTTTGCTTACCCCCCCACCAAAAGGATAGCACCAGTCCCCCCCCCCACACAGACTCCCCTGCGTTGCTCTCGGAAACGCCTCCCTCCCCTCAGTCAGGGGCTGTCAGAGGCTCCTTCACAGCAGGCCTGGTGGGGGGAGATCACTCATCAGCCACCTGGTCTGAGGCAAAATGAGTGGAGTTGTTGGACATGACAGTTAGGGGCGGAAGTCGCAGCCTGATTGGGCAGGAGATGCAGCCTGATTGGTCTGGTTGGGCTGTTGGGGGAGGGTGCCAGTGGGTCCAGGCCAATCCAGACGCGCACATGACCTGGACAGGGCCGGACAGGGCCCGGACTGTCTCTGCCCAGGAGGACATTTCACAATTATATAATAGAGCAAAGTCTTAAAAGATATTTAAAAATGTTGAACTAGTGCACTTTCTGTAATAAATATTTGAAAAATTTAAAACTTATTTTTGCAGCTCAATCTTTCAGTTCCTAACTTTTCTGGTTAGGTTTTGGTTTCTCTTTTTGGTTTTGCATCACACAGCGGCCAGCCAGTTCCTCTGAAGGGCCAACAACAGGACATAGACACCAAGGCCTTCACTACAGCTGCTCCTACCTCTGGTTTTTAAAAGACATGGGAGGAAAATGTGGGGTTTTGTGTGTAATAGGATTTACTACTTAGTTGGCCCTGTGGACATTCAGTATCTGCCCCCCAATACAGCTAAGCTTGCGATTTCTACTGGTGATCATTTCTAAAATGCTATGCTGGTGACTACACAGATGCAAAAAGAAGGCTATATGAGTTGGCTAATACTGGTCACTTAAAGCCCCCCCCCCCTAACTGTACACACACATTGAAAAGAAGTACTCCAACACCTTTCCCATACAGGAAGCTCCGTGCCGGGCTGCCAGCTGGTGATTGAGCTGGGGCAGGTTGTTTCACCTTTTCCCACTTCTGCATGGCGGTGTGTTTGGCCCATTGCACCCCATCAGTCCCGGGGGCCATTTTTTGTTCCTTCCGGGATGCCATACTCACAGCAATCAGTGGGGAGGAGCGAGGCCAGGCCAGCCCGGAGCTTCCCTTCCAGACAGCCCTGGCCCAACATTTACCCCGTTGCCAACAGGGGCAAATGCAAGCCTGTGTCGGGCCACTGGGATGACCCTGGGCCAGCGCTGACATCATGTAGAATTGGGAATTGGCCCCACTACCAGACAAGCAGTGAGTCAGGGCAAATTCCTGGTGTGGAAAAGGTCTTGTGATTCCCTGCTTTACAATAAGAGTAAGTCACTTGGAATGACATGACCATGTCTATGTGGGAAATGCACTCACACACTTCCAATGGCCTGGCCCTGTAGCGATTCTGGATACTGTCCAAATGTGTCACTCCAACATCCCAGGAGAGATCAGGAAAACAAAATCTAACAGCAGCTTGTCTTCCGTGTATTCAGGAGAGCAGGAGCAGGTAAGGTAATCATGCTCATGTCAAGGTTCTCAGCAGGCCTAATGCATTCCTCAGGTGGAATTTCACACCTTGTTAACTCCCATACAAGGCCTCGTATATTCTTGTGGATCCTCAGAAATGAATCATGCATGCATTTACCTTCGCTGACCATTCCAGCCATTAGGCCAAGCCTCTGAACTGTTCTATTGATTCAGAAGGCTGGGAGCTAAATTCCTGCCGCAGCTGACTTTCTAAGCAGTAGGGGAAAACTGCTGCAGTCTGATCCGCGGATTCCCCAGAGGAATGCCTGCTTCACAGCTGCCATTCTTTTAGAGCATATCACATATTGTTCTCTTTGAACAAGGCTAATGACCTATCATTTCAAGGGCTGCTTTTTATCTCCTCAGGAATACTGCTAGACTGAAGCCACCTCTGCCGATATAACCATTCTAAGCTTCTATTATCTCAGAGAGAAGTCACCACAGCTCATTGTGGGTTTGGAGGATACCTCACTGTTCCGGACGATATTGCTGCACTTAGAAAAGACACTAGCCGCCGGGACTGGTTTCCTTGTGATAAAACAGGCCTCAGCATTCCGGCTCTGTTAAAAGTGGAAATAAAAAACATTTAGTTGCTTGATCGCACACTGGTCAACTGAGGGCTCAATAAAATGAGACAGGCTCTGTGAGTTCTGTACAGGTAACTCCCAGGACTATTTTCATCCAGTTTTCAGGCATACGGGGAACAGGTTCTGAGTAGGGTTGGGTGCTTTGGCACCCGAAGTGGCCGTTCGGGTTAAGCAATTGGGGTTCCTTAACGCTAAATTTTTAGTATATTTTCCAAGCTCATAGCAATTGCTGTTGCATGGGACCCGGTTGAGATCTGATGATGTCTTTAAGCCAGGTCTCTTCCTTCTAAACCAGCAGCCCCTGCAGCTTAGGTAGAGGTGGAAGCACAAAGGTTTTATTCCTAGCCCTCAGTGTGGATTGGAGCTCAAATTAAAAAGACAGCCACATCAGAAGGAGTGTCATAAGATGCAGTAACATCACTTGTTTGAGAAGACCTGAACGCTGCCACTGTAACATGTAACACTCAGTCTCTATGGTAGAAACCAAAGAGGTTGGGAAAATTCCTAGAGCATTGCAGGTGTGGCAACCATGCATCCTGCATATATATCTGGTTGCCACATCTGCAATAACTGTACTTAAGGCTAGCAGATAGAATCTAATACAGCATCCAATGCTAGAGACATACAGTCTTTTTCTTTAAAACTTAAGTTAAACAATGACAGTGGCTTGAGTAATTCAACAGCCATAATTAGGAAGGAACCAACCCAAATCCTAGTCAGATCAAGGACAAAGCTTTTCCTTAACTTACAATACAGCATTTATTATAGAGAGGTAGCCATTATGGTTGGCAGCACCAGGTAGCGAAATTCCAGGGGGTTTGGGGAGCAAAATCTGGAAAGGAAGAGTTTGGGGAAAGGAGGGAGATCAGCAGAGATGTGATCCCTCAGACCCCACCCTCTGAAGCTGCCATTTTCTCTAGGGAAGGGGTGGCCAAACTGTGGCTCTCCAGATGTCCATGGACTACAATTCCCATGAGGCCCTGCCAGGTTGTGTCTGTTTGGTCACCCCTGCTCTAGGGGATGGCTAAAGTCTGTAGATCACTTGTAATTCCAGTAGAACTCCACCTAGGAGTTGGCATATAGTATCCATGTTAATCTGTTACATCAAAAATAAAACTTAGAAATGGATTTTTAAAAATTCTAGCTATGTTTTTATAGACAGTGTCTTCCTTCTTGTGTAGTGTAGCAACACAAAGAGGAACACCTACTGTACACAGTGTCAAAAGGAAAGGAAACATCTCCCAGCAACACCCAGGAAGCATGAAAACGGAGACAGAAATCTCCTCCACAGCCTAGTGTATATATTTCTTTTGTTTTCGGTAGAACCAGATAGCGGCAAAAAGATTGCCCACGCACACGCGCACACTTGCACACATACACAGAGAAAAACACAAAACAAGACTGAAATTCTGAGGGAAATTTCAATACGGAAATCAGTTCATACTTTCCAGGATTTGCGATCTTGAGCAAACAAATAATATTATAATAATCCTGACAAGAAGGAAGACCAGTATTATTATATTGCATGTCTGAGAAATGTATAGACCCAACTGGTGAGTCCACAGAAGATGAAATTTGAACTGGGGGCTTCTTGATTCACTGATAACCACTGCCTTACACAGGAGTTTGCAGGTGTACTTTCCTATGCTGAGGACATCTTTCAACTTTGAGACTCTGAAGCACAGGTGTCCAGGCTGTGTATTTCAAGATGTCCTTGGACTATAATTCCCATGAGCCCTTGGGAATTATAGTCCATGGCCATCTGGAGAATTGCAGGTTGCCCACCCCTGTTCTAAAGTGAGAGATGAGTGCAAAGCCTCTACCTTCATCTCTCCCCCATCTTCCAGGTTTAGAAGACAGAAAGACAGAGAGCTATTTTTGTACCTTTTTTTTAATACTCAAAGGATTCTCAAATCCACTTTCAATCACCTGCCCCTAATCTCCCCACGACAGGCACCCTGTGAGATAGGTGAGGCTGAGAGAACTCTGAGAGAACTGGAACTAGCCCAAGGTCACCCAAATGGCTACATGTGGAGGAGAATGGAGAATCAAACCCAGTTCTCCTGATTAGAGTCCACCACTCTTAGCCACCTCACCAAGCTGGCTCTCAAGAGAAACGAGAAGCTCATTCCACCCATCTCTGCCTCTCACCCGTCCACCCTTATCAGCAACTAGAGGCAAAGCCTGGAGAGGCTGCAGGCTGGAGGCCCCCAGGAAGGGAACTCATCGGCAGGTACAGCTCTCACGTCGCAGCGATCTGCAGCCTACGAACCTCAGAGGAAAGTGGAAATAGGAGGGGCTGGTCAGGGATGGGAGATGGAAGGAAACCGGTTGACCACTGGACAGGCAGGCAAGCTGGTTGGAGGAGGAGGCACTCAGGGGTGGGACAACTGCCCTGAGTGGGTGTTAAGTGCTGAGTGGCACTTAAGGCATGCAACACATTCTTCCTCCAAGGCCTTACCAGAAATATTAAGTGGAACAGATTGTGTGAGAAATGGACTAAAGATGATGCTACTTTTGAGGACCTTTCATGCTTCAGACTAGAGTAACCTGCCTCTCCCAGACTTAGAAGAGAAGAGGAATCGGTTGCACACCAAGATCGTCAAAATTGTTAGGCAAAATATTCCACCATGCCTTTGCATGTAACTAACTGTATACATTTTTTAAAAGAAAAGCAGCTGCAATGATACAGTAGCATATACGCTAAGACTGGTGGAAGGCCACAGTTGGTGGAAGGCCCGAGAACCTGGAGAAAGCATCCAATGTTGTGATTAGATCAGGGAAATATGTGGCAGTAGAAATGCAGAAGGAAACAAGAATAGTGGTTTTATTATGCCTGAAAGTCCATGACAAGAAACGGCAGTTCTACACACTGAAAAAAAATAGTGTTACGCCAGCGAAATGGCACTTCTGGCCATTCCTCATCTTCTGGCTCTCTCGATTTTGTCTGTACCCTCTTTCGCTTCTTAGCACTCCAAATGCCTGCTTGAAATGGTGGAAGAGAGCAAGGCACTTTACACACAACTCTCCTCTGCCTGTCAATCAAGCCAGGCAGCCAATCACCTTTCTCCATGTTTTAAAGGGCCCACTATGGCAGCTATTTTTTAAAATAAAACTTCTCCATTGAAACACCTATGCATCTAATTATAGATGCATAGTGCTTTTTATAATGCCACTCTTTATGGAATCATGAGCGTTGAATCTTTTATAAATGAATCTGGTTCCCGATTTTGGAAGGGGGGATTTTAGAGAGGCATGCTTTATGTTTTAACTGGGGAGGGGATTTTTATTTATTTATTTATTTATGCTTTTCCTGCACAATTTAATGCCTATTTGTTGCTCCAGGCAGTTTGATTTAAAAAAAAAAAAAAACATGTCCCCGGGAGAAGGGAGAGGGTACGAGGGTGGAGACATTGGAGGCAGAGATAGCGCTAATTCGGCTCTACACATTTCCTTAGCAAGTAGCTTGCTGGTTGTTCTCCTCTAGCTGGTGGTTTTTAGGCTGGGGAATTCACTGTATGTGATTCTCCAGCTATCGCTTTAAAATGGAGGATGTAGCTTCTGGTTTGCTGTTTGGATGCTGGATGTCATGCAAAACACCATTTCAATATATTTAGCGGGTGCCGAATGGCCCTAAATTTTATTAAGAGTGTTATATCCAAAGTGTTCACTCACATGAGTGAGTTCACTCAGGGTCGGTAGGTCCTCTGGGCCACCACCGGTGTGTGGGTTATCCAGTTGCCAGTTCCAGACTGGGAGAGACACCCAAATATTTAAGGGCAGACTCTGTGGAGGACAGGGACGTCAGTGGGGCACAATATCATAGAGTCCACCCTCCAAACCATTCATTTTCTCCAGAGGAATTGTAGTCTGCAGATGAGCTGTGATTATGGGGCAGCCCTAGCAAGATCCCTTCCTCCAGAGGAAGAATCCTTTCTCCAGAGGAAAAGTTGCTTCCAGCAAAGGAAGTGTGTCTGGCCCCAGTGAGTATCTTCTTCCAGAGTGAGCTGAGCAGAGTTGTAGAAGACAGAAGACATCTTCCAAGCTGCCTGAACGAGAATCAATCCTGCCCTCAGGCTGAGAAAGCAGAAGCAATTCATCTGGCTATTGATGGCTCACCGCTGGTGTCCATCATGAACCGCAGGTCGTGGGCCTGGCTTCTTTCAGTGCTTCACTAGGTCTCTTGATCTGCCTGGCCTGGAGCTAATGAAAACTCTATAAGAGCTCCTTAGGCCTGTGAGCCAGCAAACAAGAATTGGCAGGAGTTTTTTGAAAGCTACTCTGAGGGGACACAGCCACTGACACAGAATGGCTGCCCTCCTGGCAGCGCCTCGGTCATTTCCACCTAGGATCCGGCAGTGCAGCCAATCAGAGTAGACACGCTTCCCTCCCCACTGCTGCCCCCAGCCCTTTGGTTTTCGCCTATGCCCAACTGGCATCTCGGTCAGATGCAGAAGGCAGACGCCGACCATGCTGTTTGCCGTACAATGACAGGCGGACAAAAGAACAAACAAGCGGGAGAGATTTAAAACACGGGAGCTTGGGGGCCTGTGTGAGTTTCCCAGTGCCTCTCTGAACCTCCCACTAAATACAAAAGCTGTTATTCTCAGCGAAGGGAGCCGGTAATGAATGGCTGTCCTTATGTCTCTCAGCAAACCCTCTGGGAGTCAGGCAATAGAGTGTGGCATTCAGAGTGCACGGCAGCGCACACACAAACACACACATGCACATACACACACACACAAAATGTCATTGGGCAGATGTGATTCACATACTGCCAGGTATTATAACTCCACTGAGGTCAGGTGAAGCCTGCAAACTGGAAATCCTTTTATTTTTAAGCCTCTTGATTTATGCGACATATTGTATTTCAGAGAAGCGCTGATTGCTGTCAACCGTTTTTAATATATTAGCGACATCCTTTGTCTTTTAGACCGCCTCATGATTTTACATCAAGCCAGGTACCAGAAACACATGGTGCCGATCTCTCTCGAGTATTCAGCAGTAAATACCAAAGCATCCAGAGGCATTTCAGTTCTGATTCCCCCCATCCTGATGTCTTTCCCTCAAAAAAAGAGGAGAAATTCTCCTGAGGTAGGTGCCCAATTGGCCTCTAAGGAAATGGTCGGCCGCGTGTACTGGGAGGGAAACGAACTGGAGAAACCTTAACCTGTTGATAAATGTAAAATATACCAAAATGAATAAAAAGCTCACTGAACCTAGTCAGGTTGCTTTGTCCAGGCCAATAACTTCCCATGTTTAAGAGAAGTACTCACTCAAACTTCTGGCTTCTGAAGAATGCTGTCCTCTCAGGGGATCTCTGACTAAGTGCCATGCTGCCCTGCTTTGAGAGAGCATGGCACCATTTTGGTACACGGCGATAGGATTTCAGTCACTACAATGAGTGGTTGGAGTGCTGTACTAGAACCTGGGAGAAAAATTTCCGGAGGGCAGGATGCTGTTCCCGTTGGCTGCAGAGGAGAGGACACGCAGTAATGGGTTTAAACTTCAAGTACAACGATATAGGCTAGATATCAGGGGGGAAGAATTCACAGTCAGAGTAGTTCAGCAGTGGAATAGGCTGCCTAAGGAGGTGGTGAGCGCCCCCTCACTGGCAGTCTTCAAGCAAAGGTTGAATACACACTTTTCTTGGATGCTTTAGGATGCTTAGGGCTGATCCTGCGTTGAGCAGGGGGTTGGACTAGATGGCCTGTATGGCCCCTTCCAACTCTATGATTCTATGAAAAACCACATTCAAATCCGCATTGGGTCATCGCAACATGCTGGGTAGTCTGGACAGGCACACTCTCACAGCATCATCAAACTCCTAGGGTTGCTGGGGGGAGAAAATGGAGATATGTATTGTGAAGCTGCCACAAACAGGTGACAAAAATAACATTACTGATTTTACGGCACTCTCCGCATATGTCCATTGCTATTTCTCGAATCTGAAAGAATAGTGAAAGCCTCTTACTTACCAAGACAACAAAGCATTTAGCCAATTGTGATGTGCAGTAAAATACTCATCTGTGCCATACTGGTTAAGGCCTACTGCTTTTTCCATTGCTGGAGTCGTTTCATTTCTCTCGACTACTCATGAATAATGAAACCGGCCCTTTTCTGATAAAAATAAATCCGACGATTCAGGGGATGGCCAAAGGTTGATACGATCAAGTAGTGGGGGGCGAGGAAGAAGTATCTTGCACAAAAGTGTCTATAATACACTGACAACCGCAGTCACAGAGCTAGGCCATATGTTTGTAAGCTTCTCAAACAGATAGCTGAAAGGAACATATTCTCTCTTTTTTTTTAATTTCTGCACAGGCCTCACTCCTGTTCACTTCAAAGACACAGCAGAAGGGCAGGAATTTATCCTCTGCCTTTTATAGAAGCCTCGACACAGACTTACCAACCTTCGTAATGCTGTGTAGGATTTCCTCTCTAATGGCTTAGAGGCAACTTGACTTTCTAAAGAGGGATTTATATTTTTGGAGGGGGTGCATTAGGGTAGTCTTTCTCAACTGTTTTACCATTGAGAAACCCCCGAAACATTCTTCAGGCTTTAGGAAACCTCAAAAGTGGCACGATCATGCAGAATAGGGTTGGGAAGCAGAGCTGTGGATACGCCCACCTGGGGCCCCTCCTCTTCCAACCCCCTACAGGTCCACCATTGGCCATTTGGGTGGGTCAACATGACTATATATAGACAAGTCACATGATAACATTTAAAAAATTAAAAATATGTAAGAAATTAATGAGCTCCCACCCATTTGGGAAATCGTTCCAGGGCCATCAAGAAACCCCAGGATTTCACAAAACCCTGGTTGAGAAAGCCTGCACCAGGGTGACTATAAAAGCAGTGCAGCCAGAAGGTGAAGAAATGCCGTCTCCAAAAAGTGTCTTGCTTTCCATATGCAAGAGGCAACAGAGATGTACCCTGAGGCCAGCACCAAGAATAGCCTGGGATGCCTTCCTCTTGCACACAGGGTTGACAGGTGCATGCTTGGACCCTATGGGAGACTCTGAGCACAAGACACAGAGAAAAGGGACATGGCTGATGACACAAAACCCTGTAAATGATGTTACCAGTGCTCTAGGACTGCACCGATCTCTATGGTTTAAAAGATCAACAAAGTCCTTGGGTGTTGGTGATGTCACATCTAGATTTTTACCAAAAATGGCACTGATACATGGTAGACAACACTGTTTCCTCTACCACCCCCCACCCCCAGCACGCTACTCCTTTGAGCACTGGTCAGGATGGACAGGAGCATCGATGGGAGATTCCTCATCAGGACCAGGTACTGAGCAATACAACTTGCTCACCCACCTTGTACAATTCCACAGAGCTTGTAAAACAGCTGTTCTGCCAGGTTGAGTCTCTAAGCAGGTAACATTTGATTAATGCTGGCCTCCCCACCAAAGCCTTCTTATACATCAGTTAGGGCTGGGAAGATCTTCCAGATGTCTCTTTCCATCATTCCTAGTAGGACAATATCTACTAGATAAGACAACTGAGTGTTTTAATTTTAATGTATTTAACTTAATATATTCTATTATCATATTTTACTCTGATGTGCTTTTATTGATGGAATCTGCCCTGAGTTGCTTGAGATATGGCGTTACATGTAATTACTATTATTCTGTTTATTTGTTGAGAGAGAGAGAGAGAGAGAGAGAGAGAGAGAGAGAGAGAGAGAGAGAGAGAGAGAATAGTATGTTGTCGTTTTTGACATATCTGTTAAACATGTAGAACTAGGTGATTATAAATGTATTGATCACCATGAATATAAACTCACTAGCTGGGCCAACAGAACTCAGATTTGATTCTGACAGCCATGACCGTGAGAAGTGGTGAGGTGGCATTAAATCAGGAAAATGGTGCATTGAAAAGGGCCACCCCATACCATGGCTCTGATCCAAATCCAGCATTGGTGCTATTTGTCTTTTAAAAAACAGATGGTTTCTTCACCTAACAATTAGCTGAAAACTGCTACTGCACAAATAATACAACAGACTGAACACGCACACCAAAAATTATAGCTGCAGTTAACTTCCTCTTTTTTCTTTTTTTCTTTTTTTGGTTTACTGCCCTGCGTGTAACCTAGTAGACTGGGGCATTCCTCAAAGGATTTCATCTCCCCATAGTTGGATATTGTGCTATCATAGCATTATAGCAATACTAATTCACCTTCTGGAATATCTTGCTGAAACAGGAAAATCCAGGTGTGAATGATTCCTGCAGGCCAGTATAACGCAATATCCAACAATGTGTAGATGCAGCCAAAGGCAATGAGATGACTATAGGATCACTAAGAGGCACATGTACCTCAATTACCGGGCCGTTATCTGTTCCAGATGTCTTCCTGCTGAGGTAAGAAATTCCTAGAGCAGGGGTAGTCAAACTGCGGCCCTCCAGATGTCCATGGACTACAATTCCCAGGAGCCCCTGCCAGCATTCGCTGGCAGGGGCTCCTGGGAATTGTAGTCCATGGACATCTGGAGGGCCGCAGTTTGACTACCCCTGTAGAGGGTCACAGAAGTGGAACGCAAAAGTGATGTCACCTCTCCCATTTTCTTCCACTTGGAGAGTGGAGCGGGGGGTGGGGGGAGCTCTCAGGAGTGGGAGTCTGCCCAGTGTGAGGCCACCTGGCTACACCATGCATTGGAATGTGTCAACTGGATCGCTGGTCGGAGAAAAGAAATCCAGGGAAAAGGGCAGCTTCAAATAGGAACTCGGAAAGCGACAATTTCTTCTCCCGTGCAAGTTGCCAAACCTGTTCCGTGAACAGTCTTCTCGGGGCCACTGCAATTGGCTGACACATACGAAACAGATATCAAAATGAGTGTGAAGTATAAAAACAAATCAATGAATGTTTTCAAATAGAAGATGAACATGACACAGCGCTACATGTGCAGCTCACAATATCTAATAATCAACAGCCTTGTTCTGCCATATGCCTGGGAGCATCCTCGTTCCCAAAACATGGAAATATAAACAATTATGAATAGGGATGAGTACAAACCAGTTCAAGGCCTTAAATCCATCACAAATTTGGCCAGTTAGTGCCCCCCCCCCTTTAACCCAGGTTCAGAGGAGATGGATCCCTGAAATGGGTTGTAGCTGACTTGTAACTATTTCAGGCTCCCAGTAGGGCATGTCCGAATGTCCTCTGTAAGGCTGAAATGGCTGTTAGCCATTTAAAACCACCATTTCACTTCCATCTGCTTCGGGAAAGAAGCAAACTGAGGTTTTAAATAGCTGCCAGCCATTTAAACCTCACAGCTGACTGTCAGATGCTCTGTTTTGCTTCCCTCCCTCCCTTCAAACAGGGAAATGGAAATGGAGTGGCCCAAACCCAGCTGGTTTGTTTCAGGGCTTCAGATTGGGAACACCCCTAGACCCTGAAGCAAACTGGAATATTCAGCTTCATGTCCATCTCTACATACAAAGGAACTGTTTTAAGAGTCATCAGCCAAGAGTGAAAGCATGAAATATCATTATTGTTTTTGCTTAAAAAAACTTATAGCCAAAATCAAACTGCAATTAAATCTAATGGGAACCAAAGATCCAGAAATTGGGTCTCAACAGTGCTCATATAGAGCAATTGGGTCTCAACATTGCTTATATTGCTCAGAAGAAGGGGACGACAGAGAATGAGGTGGCTGGATGGAGTCACTGAAGCAGCCGGTACAAACTTAAATGGACTCCGGGGAATGGTAGAGGACAGGAAGGCCTGGAGGATCATGGTTCATGGGGTCGCGATGGGTCGGACACGGCTTCGCACCTAACAACAATAACAATTGCTCATATAAAACTTGTGAGAGCCATGGATCACAAAACCCACAGAGGTGTGATAGATATAAAGATTCCCAATAAGACTAGACAGTGAGCAGCGAACTTATGGTGAATAACAAATCCCTCATGTATATAGCCACTGTTAGAGAAATAAACCATATATGTGAAAACTACTCTGTGAACATAGACTTATTGCATTTATGCAGCTAAGAACATCTTATAGCTTAAAACACAATAAAAAGGATTTTACAAAACCAAATATAAATGGCGACAGATACCCAAGCACTTCTACGATCTTATTGGACACATGGCAAGGAGAAGATAAAACTACCCATTATTAATTGAGAAATAAAAAAGGGGAGGAATTTACACTTGCTAGACATAAGGGTCTCCACATTTCTCAGGCCACATGTGACAGGACAGTAGGAGACCTGTTACTGGATGCCCCACTTAAAAAGAAAAAGGTAAAAATATCAAAGTAGCCATTATGGCTCCCTGATACTTAGAAAAGAAAACGTATATCAGCAGCGTTGATTACTCAGATTGACATATACACACCCCCTGAAGGGCTTTACACTCGGCCAGTGCCAGCAGGCTGGTCATCCCGACCCCCAAAGTAATGCTTCTGGCCTCGACCAGGGCCTTTTTGATTTTGGCCCCGGCTTGGTTGAATGAGCTCCCAAGTCCGGTCAGGGCCCTGCCTGCCAGTACTCCAGCAGCTCCACAAGACCTGCAAAACAGAGCTCTTTTGCCAACGCTTTGGTTGAGACCAGCGCAATCTTGCATGCTACCGCAGAGTAGGTATCTGATGCGCCTCCCCCTATACACACACATCCCCCTTCACGTGGCAGCATCGTCAACTGCTCCATGGGTCAATTTGGGTGGACTTACACTTGAGGTGAACAGAGTCAGAAGTCCTGTCAGTCCAGTCTATATATATATCTTTAGAATTTTTGACCACAACTAGGCTTACTAGTTATCCCCCCAACAACCAAGCAAAGAGGGGCAGTAACTCTGAAGGAATGCCAAATACTGGATGGGCAGGTACTGGATTGGCAGGTACTGGAAGGGGATCCATGTTGCACATTCCAGGAATGGGGAGAAGTGCCAAAAATTACACAATGTGCTCACATCACCTGGAAGTGATGTCAGCGCATTGGCAGCATCAGGGGCAATGTTCTGGCTCTGGGGTGAAATCTCTATGGTTCAGTTTAACGAAACCCTGCTTGAGAAAGCCTGATCTAATCTCAGAAAGAAAAGGAACATGAAGCAGGGTCTCCAAACATGACCACAGTGGTCAGCTGGGCTAATGTGGGAATAGGTGATGCTTAAGGCATGCTGGTTCCAAACTCTCCCCAGCTGAGGGAAGTCAAACCTTTACTTTTTCCCGCATAACTCCATGGCTGTTATTTCCTTGTGCTATAAAAAAAACCAACAACACTGCAGAGCAGACAGACTCGACACACCACGGCTCACTGTGCAGATGGGGCCACTCACTGCCTTTTTGTGTCTAAAGTCTGTGAAGACGCTCTCAATCACTCCCCGTTCCCTGCATGTCCCCGCTATCTCTGCCCTGCATCTATCCCAAAGAGACTCTCCTTCCATGCCCAGTATTGTAATGACAGGAAGCTTGCTAGGGAGAACGAAAGAGAAGTCCGACCCCCTGAAAGTCCTTCCCTGGTTGAGGCTGGGCTGATGCAGGGCCCTCTGACATTTTAGCATTCAGTCCCTGCTATCACCGCATGAAATAAGACTTCCTCCCCCCCACCCCCAGATGCTTCTGCCCTGAATGTTTTATTGTCGCAATCCCATTTTGAAAAATGTCACCCTAAGGCCACATTTCCTCTGCTCTGCCGATGGATAAATACAGGGTGCGGTCAGATGCCACTCAAAATCATGCCTGTTAGATGTGACACAGGGAGAGCTCTGAATGGCGTTCCCAGCAGCTGCTGCTGTCCCCCCCCCTTAAAACCCTGACACGACTCTGATCAGGGCCAGGCCACAGGGGAAGAGGGTTAAACATTCCCTTCCCATGCCTTTTCCCCTCAGTTGAAAGAGCCTTGGTGCACTGCAATTTCCACCATCGGGAAAAACACAGAACTACTGGCAGGGGCACCTGCAAGTTTTCCATGCTGAGGGAAATTAACCGCTCCATGGGACCTATTCATGTCAAGGAAACTGGAAGGGAAATGCTTATAGTCACCTTCTCAGCTGGAACTGGGACCCGTGTGCCTAATTTTGAAGGGAAAACGACTGACTAGCTCTGCATGTAAAATTGCATAATGTGAATGCAAGGGAACCTCCATGGCCTCAGGCTGTCAACCTCTGAATCCCAGGACTGGTAGGTAACATCAGGGGAAGGCCTCAGCATCTATGCCTTGCTGTTGGCCCTCCAGGGGAACTAGTTGGCCAGCATATGGGACAGGATGCTAGACGAGATGGACCACCAGTTTGATCAGACAGGCCTCTGCTTATGTTCTTAAGATTGTGTTTGACTTTAAATCTGCTTCTTTTCCACTTTAAAAAGCTCTGAAACAGTAGCTTCATGATAAATTTTCTCTCCTAAACTTTGGATACTTTTGATTTTTTATACTTTTTTGATACTTTTGATTTTTTTTTCTGCTTTAATGTTTACAATCCTTGTGGAACTTATAGGGTGGGATCTTTAAAAGCAGAAGTGAAATTCTGCTGATGTAACAAATCTTTCTCATATTTACAGTTTCCCTCTAGACTAGAGCATGGGTGGCTAAACTGTGGCTCTCCAGATGTCCACCGGTTACAATTCCCACTTGTAGTCCATGGACATCTGGAGAGTCACAATTTGGCCATCCCTGCTCTAGATTTTGAGAGGGGGGAGGGAGCTCAGAAGGGATGTGATGCCATAGATCAGGGCCCCTAACCTTTATCAGCATGTGGGCAAATTTTGAATGTTGAGAGATGTTGGTGAGCACCACCCCAAAATGGCTGCCACAGGAGGTGGAGCCAAAGCCAAACAGGTGGCCTCAGAAGGTGGAGCCAAATGGAACACTTGACTTCTCACACCCCCTGAGAAGAAGGGAATCTGAAAGTTGAATTCAGTCACATGCCAACTAAGGAAATCTCAATACTGACCCATCCTCCAGTGGAAAATCCTTTTGTTTGAAAAATGGTATCCATTAGCAATGGACCCTCTCACTTTCTGGGAAAAGTCAGCATCAATGGAAGTACTGTCAGGTGCTGTTGTGCCCTACAACGGAGATCCCCACCACAGAGTCTAGCATCTGAAAGTGCCACCCCCATCCCCTGCGGAACTGAAGTCAGCTGTAATTATGGGAAACCCCATCAAGATGCAGGCAACCCTAGAAATCTCTGTTGTCGGTATTGTCAACCAAGAAACACTCATTTTCAGAGAAGATAGTAATAATAATGATGATGATGATGAAAATAATAAGGTACATCAAAGGTGTTGTTTTTTTCCAGTTTTGGAGACCTGAATATATCTGTAAGGATAGTTCTAGATGTTCCTGTTGCTCAGCAACAAAAGAACTGGCCTATGAAAGAACATGGTAGAAGAGCTGTGAAAAGGAGTCTAGCTTTTTTCTTTTTGGGGTGGGAGGGAAGGCCAGCGCCAACTTGAAAGCTTTGAAGTGCTGAAGAAGAAATGAGGGATAAAAGAGAGGTGCACAAATTATACCAGAAAGGGAGCAGGGGGGGCGGTAGTTTGGCCACTGCATGCTCCCCTGGCCATCTCCCCGGCCAGGTTCCGTATTCTTCTAGTGACTTTCACTGAGTATCACTTTATAGGCAGCAACAATAAATAAATAAAAGCAAACTGAATTAAATCTTGAATGAAACCCACTAATTCAGCCTGGGAGATTTATTGTGTCCTAAGCAGAGTTATACCCTTCCATGTCCACTGAAAATGGCCTTAGAAGAACAAAGGAGGAGATGAGGAGAAGGAGAAGAAATAGTGTTGGGTTTTATACCCCACTTCTCACTGCCTGAAGGAGTCTCAAAGCAGATGACAATTCTCCCCAGGACAGACACCCTGTGAGGTAGGTCAGGCTGAGAGAGCTCTGAGAGGACTTCTTGGTCAGAACAGCACTATCATGGCTGTGATGCATCCAAGGTTACCCAGCTGACTGCATGTGGAAGAGTGAGGAATCAAACCCGGCATGCCAGATTAAAAGCTGCTACTCTTAACCACTACACCACGCTACCTCTCCAAAGAGATCAGTTTCCGTGGAGAAAATGCCTGCTTTGGAAGGGGGACTCCATAGCATTACACTCCACTGAAGTCTCTTCCACCCACTCGTGGCTTCACCTCCCAAAGTCTCCAGGTATCTCCCTACCCAGAGCTGCCAACACTCGTTATACATTAGCACTGGACCAGTGGGAAGGGACATAATGCACAGCCTCTGTCATCTGGCAATAAAGGCACTCAGTTGCTTGGCTGCTCAGAAGGGCCAATTCCAGCCTGTGAGCCTTATGTCTGATGTCTCTGAGCTGGGGTAAGCAGGCCAAAGGGATGCGGGCAAAATGGGCAGGTGGATGCCTCTGACCTTGCTGGAGCATCCAGGAGAATATTCTAGAAATAACAACAGCCTGTGATTACAGAAACACACAAGGACACGGCCAGGTCTGGCTCTGTCAGCCTCTGTAAAAGATCAGCTTCATTGTAACATACACACATCCCTTCCAGTAAGAGATTGCTTTAGTATAAAAATAACAAATTTTCCTCTGCTTTTCTACTTTAAAGACACCAATTTGATTTGCAACTTTAGAGCAAATTTCATTGTTTAAGAGCAGGGCTCTTTTTTTTTTTTTACCAAAGGCAGGCTCTTTTCAAAATTATAGTTTGAGACTTCTCCTTGTTTCCATGGAAATGACCTTTTACTATTCTATGGAAATGGAAGTAGTTTTATATATTTCTCTTCTTCTGGGCTTTATTATAGCAGCAAAAGCTATAATTCACAAATGCGGGCCTCATAGCACAGCTGCCCACTCACCTAAGCGGGAGGGAAAAAATGGTGAGGCATCTGTGGGGCTTCCTCGGCATATTAAATTTTGGTACATCTTTCCAAGATGGCAAGAGTGCCCAGAGATCACAAGTACATGTAGTTGGTGGTGTAATTTTTTTTTTTTTACTCACTGATAGGTTCCTAAGGGAGCCTTTGCATTAAAAAAAATCTCCCTTCCTTTCTAACTTACTTTTGAAGTTGCAGAAAGGTAGAGCTGCTTTCTAAAGGGTCAGGTTGGGATAAGGAGTCCATCTCCCATGGCAATTGATGTGGAGAGACCTCATTTAGAATCAGAATTTCTCTCTCTCTCTCTCTCTCTCTCTCTCTCTCTCTCTCTCGTCAGGAGGCTTACAAAGGCCCTGACCTGGATGCATTCGCTGGCAGGGGCTCATGGGAATTGTAGTCCATGGACATCTGGAGTTCGACGACCCCTAGTCTAGGTGGAACCTGGGGATCCTCTGGAATTACATGACATCTCCAAACTAAAGAGAATTGTTCCCCTGGGGGGGGGGGATGGCGTAGTGCAGCTTTTCTCAAATCTCTCAATTTTTTCACCATTGGGAAACCCCTGAAACATTCTTCAGGCTTCAGGAACCCCCAGAAGTGGTGCCACTGTGCAAAATATGATTGGGAAGCACAGCTGTGTACATGTCCACCTGGGGCCCCTCACTTTCCCACCCCCTCCAGGCCCATCATTGGCCATTTCAGGACGGGGAGGCAAGTTGACATGAGCGTATATGGCCATATCACCATATGGCCAATGTTTAAGACATTTATATATATACTAGTATTCAAGCCCGCTGCAGTCTCAATGCAGTGGGCACTAGCAGCAGGAAGGGGGGGGGCAGGAGGCAGGTTGTGGGAGAAACGGAGAGGCCTCCTGACCCCTTGGCCACCTCCCAGCCCCGAAAGTGGAGGGGCAGAGTCGCGTCGGAGTCAGGCCTGGCGGGCGCATGCAGGCTGTGGGAGGCTGCCCCCGTACGTTTAAGGTGGCGGTGAGCCCGCTGCATCCTCGGAGCTGACAGTGGCCCCTCTGAGGGCCCTCCACAGGGACAGGCACCACAGCGTGGGTTGCAGCGTGGACTTCTGCACATGCCTCAGTGGCTGCTGTGGGTGGCACCGCAGCCTCGTGGCAGTGCTTGCCGCCACAGTGGGCTCACCGTTGCTGCTTCTTCCTCATCACTGCCTGCCGTAGCCGGCTTGTCGATGGCAGCACAGCCGTGTCTTTTGCGGCACTGCTGCAGCTGGCTCCAGCAGATAGGCATGTCTGTGGGCAGGGTGGCGGAATAACAAGCAGCTGGCCACAGGGGGCATCAACTGTAAGGTCTGGCCCAATCAGAGCATGACCAGCTTTGCTGGCTGCACCCTGATTGGGCCGGATTTGAGTCTGGACACTTGTCAGGGGCTGGACACACTCCACCCACCAGCCAGTTTTGTAGATATTAAGAGTAACCATGGATATGGATCTATCTATCTATCTATCTATCTATCTATCTATATTGTATTCAGCCCTGATCCCTTATAAAACAAGCACAGAACTTGGGAGACCTCCATCCTGTCCCGCAAAGGTCCTGGGACTCAGAACCAGGGAGTGTCAGTATGAGAAACTATTACTATTACTATTATTATTACTATTACTATTACTATTAGAATCATAGAATCATAGAGTTGGAAGGGGCCATACAGGCCATCTAGTCCAACCCCCTGCTGAACGCAGGATCAGCCCTAAGCATACTATTACTATTACTATTACTATTACTATTACTATTACTATTACTATTACTATTACTATTACTATTACTATTACTATTACTATTACTATTACTATTACTATTACTATTACTATTAGCAGCAGCATTAAGCATATAAGGGTGGCAAGAGCAATATTTCTGAGACTTTATTTCTTTTCTGTGCAGAATGGTGTCAACTAAGGTTATGTCCCGCGGCATCCGAATCGGCCGTGACACCGCCGCACACAACCCTAGTGTCAACAGGTACTGAACCTCACAAACATCCCCCATGTTCTACAGCAGCTGGGGTATCTTTGTCCATTTTCTACCCCCAGAAGCAATATTTCAGTTCCTGAACATCAGCAGGAAAGGAAGTGAAGAAACCCCAAAGAGGAAAAAATGTAGAAGCACCGCTAACACACCGCGGATTAACTTTCAAGTCACACTGCCGAAAAGCACTTCACAGTCCTGGAATTATTTTACACTTTGTCATTTTCTGTACTGAGACTCCTGTATTAATTACCCAAATATTTCTTCTCGCGGGAGCCGTTTTTGGTAATGTCAGTTCCCTCCTTCCTTTCTGATAAGATGGCAGTTGTGTCACCAGGGAAGGAAGCGAAGGGAGAGTAGGTCTAGGGAGGCCGAGGGAGAATGTTAATTACGGAAAATATGGAACAATCGTTCAGCAGCTCGGCGGTGCCCACACTGGCATGAGTTACAGATCAGCCAAATAAGAAAGAAGCAGAGACAAAAGGCGAAATAATATTATGAATAAAACATTAAATCCACAAAGAAGCATGCCGCGTTAACACTCTTAATTCATCACGAGGCCAAAAGCCCTTCCTCTGATATGGAACACGGCCCAGCGAAAACAATTATTTTTCAAAAAGACGGTCTAGAAATGCTTGTGGAGATAGTTTTGCTGAACCCCTCTAGTTCCTGTCCTCTTTGGATGTGCACCATCTTCAAAAGGACAAAGCTCAAATGATCTCGTTTAAATTTTACTGTGGAAATAAAAACAGGTTTGCTTTTTTGCTGTATGGTCGAGGGACTTCTGAACAACTTTGGTTTTACAATCAAGAAGTAGGGCTTCTCTATGTGAGCGGGACAGGTCGTTCCCCTCCCCGCTGGCCCACCTAATTCCTGGTGGTGACGGGAGATCTCCTGGAATTACAGCTGGTCTCCAGCTGAGAGAGAGAGGTTCTCCTAGTGAAAATGCAGAAGGTGGACTCTATTACATGATTCCCTCGTGAAGCTCCTCCCTTCCCAAAATACTGTTGTCCCCAAGCTCCACCACCACCAAACTCCATCAGATCAGAGTGTCTTTAAAGGAGGTCAATGAAGATGGTCAAGATCTGGGAAACATGTCCTAAAAGGAAAGGTGGAAGCAACTGGATATGATTAACCAAGAGAAGTGAGGACTACATAGATGAATGGACTAGAGCAGGGTTAGTCAACCTGTGGTCCTCCAGATGTTCATGGACTGCAATTCCCATGAGCCCTTGCCAGCGTTTGCTGGCAGGGGCTCATGGGAATTGTAGTTCACGAACATCTGGATGACCACAGGTTGACTACCCCTGGACTAGAGAAACTGCCTTATATTGAGTGAGACCACCTAATTTTCAGGACTTTGGGAGTGGAGCCAGGAGTGGGCAGGATCTGTGGTAGGCAGGGACTTCATCAAAAGCAGTACTGTCTCCAGGGACCAGGGAGATAGGTCTTTCGCATCACCTACTGCCTGGTCCTTTGAGCTGGAGATACCAGAGATTGAACCGGGGACCTTCCGCATACCAAGCAGATGCTCTTCCAATGAGCCACTGAGGTCTTTTCCACCAACTACTGCCTGGTCCTCTCAGCAGGAGATACTGGGGATTCAAACTGGGACCCTCTGGATGCAAAACAATTGTCCTTCCACTGAGCCAACACCCTTCCCCAGTCCCCACAGTCTTTTAATAACTGGAGGTCTGTCTAATGGGAAAGGGCAAAGTTGTCTTCCCACACATTTTTACAGGGCAAAAAATAGGTTTAATGGGCTTAAGTTACAGGATTTCAGCTGAACTTTAGGAGAAACCTCCTAATGGTAAGAGCAAGTCAACACAGTCGCCATAAGGTTGCCAAATCTGAATTGGGAAATATCTGGAGACTTTGGGGGGTGGAGCCAGGAGTAGGCAGGATTTGCAGTGTGGAGGGACTTCAGTATTGTATAATGCAATGGAATCCACCCTCCAAAGCAGCTATTTCCTCCAGGTGAACAGATCTCTTTAGTCTAGAGATGACTTGCAATTCCAGTGGATCTCTTGGTCCAGCCTAGGGATTGGCATTCCTAAGTAGCCATGACCTCAATGAGTGTACTAGGTTCTCTCTTGCTGGAGATGCAAGAAAGACTAGACAGCCAGCTTTCATGCATGCTCTGGTGTCAAGTTTCCTGCATCAAGGGGGTTGGACTAGCTGCCCTCTGAGCCCCCTTCCGTGATTCTATGACTGTAGAGGGGAGGGGGAATAGTGTCCCTGCAATGGGATTCAACATTTTTCCTTATCTCCCTGCAATACATTTTCTGATGATCTAAACTGCTTTGTCACTGGGTAAAACTGACCGCGTGCTTACGTATTCTACAAGCTGGCAAAGCCATTTGGATTCAGGAAAAGGATTATGTTCCTCTCAATTTTTAATTACCATATTTCTGGCCACAGTCAAAGCGGCACACTGAGAAGTTTCCATTTAGCATTTCTCATGCAACGGAATCTTAATCCACCCACACTTTTTGATAAGGCAGTGAATTATGATCTAAAAGGGGGGAAACTGGTACAGAAAGACTTTTAAAATTTTTAAATATAGAACTGAAAATATTCTTATGCAATGGGTACTGATTGAAAGGGATTATTTTTTAAAACTTTCTTAAAAAATATGTGTTTTGCAAAGAATAGGAGAGCAAAATCACGGAGACCATAAACTGGTATTTCCAAAACTATTTCCCCTTTTCCAAGGCCTAAAAACATCCCATTGCCATGAAATATGACAAGAATGTTTCCTGTACATAAACCAACAGATAACCATCAGAAGATGAGTAATTAAAAGTTGCAGTCATAAAACCACGCACCCATTAATTCCTGTGGTGAGAACAATGGTATCTGGCAAAAATATGTGCATTTGGTAAACACGCCCTATAAGCCACTTCTCGGTGTTCAGGGGGCAACAGCTACCTGCTTCCACATGAAATAAACTCACGGAACATGAGTCCATCAAGGGCTAACCTGATGCTTACTGAGTACCATTTCCTTAACTGGAAAAAGTATACAAAATTGCACATCAGTCCACACAAAATCCCGGAACAAGAACGAATAATACCTCTTTGTTATTAGACCAGCCAATTTAGCACAACATTATCCACAAGCTCACCCTAAAATAAGAGGTGAGATCGTGCCTATTCAAATACCAGAAGGATAACTATTACCTCTGTCCCATTCTTATAAGGACAACCAAATTCTGCATTCTTGAGATGCAAATCTATGGGTCAGAATCTTGCTACAAGGTCTGAGCTGGATTTAACCATGAACCTTTTAAGCCCTAAACAGTCTGGGACTGATATATCTGCAGGATTGCCTTTTCTACTATGCCCCCCCCCAAAAAAAAAGCATTGAGGTCATCAGACCTAAATCTACTTAGGATCCCCAGTTCAAAAGAAGTGAGGTTGGCCTCAACCAATCTCTTGGCCTTTTTGGCCCTGGCCCCAGCCTGGTGGAACATTCTGCCAAAAGAGATCAGGGACCTGTGGGACCTAAGCCAGTTCCACAGGGCCTGCACGACCACGCCTGGGGTGGAACTTAAGTGGAACAGCAAGAAGTGCTGGCCTGTCTGCTCAGGTAGAAAGCCAAGCCCCCCCCCCCACACACACACACAAATTCTACTGAATGGGGCTGATTCAATGTACTATATAAATGTTTTAATGATTATACTGTTTTTATAGAATTCTGATTGTTTTATTCCATGTTACTACCCTGAGCTGCCAGGAAGGTAGACTAAATTTGTTGTTGTTGTTGTTGTCGTCGTCATCATCATCATCATCATCATCAAATACAGGGATGCTCAGTACAGGGTACATTATGAGACCCTGATGTTGTGCCCACTGGAGCCCTGGTCCCCTCCCAACATCTTTTCTGGTGCCCTCCAAGTTTTTGTAGAAAGTGGGAAAGGTCAGGTAGGGCTTTTGATAGGCTATTGCAAATATGATAGGCTGTGCAGGTTTTTGGAAGTGTTGCTTTGGCATGTCACCATCATCCACTCAGTGACGACCTTTGTGTTGTGGTGGTTGCCATGGCCAAAGCAGGGTTTTTAAAGACCTGCACAGCCAAACAAGTTCCCAATGGCCAACCAGAAGCCCTACAGGGCAAAAGCTCCACTTGGCCCTCCTCACTTTGTGAAAACATTTAGCGGGCACCAGAAAACTTGCTGAAGACATAAGCCCATGAAGCTGCCTTCCACTGAATCAGATCCTTGGTCCACCAAAGTCAGTATCGTCAACTCAGCCTGACAGCAGCTTCCCAGGGTCTCAGACATTACCTGATGCCAGATCATTTAACTGGTGGTCCTGGGGACTGATCCAGGGACCTTCTGCTTGCCAAGCGAATGCTCTACTACTGAGTCACGGCCCATCATGGACCACATTGGGGACCCCACTCTGTGCTACCCGTTTTCTCATACAGTACTTTTTATGAGAAAACCATTGCTTATCCTTTTGTGCCCAGGTGAGAACACCTCCCCAACTCTATAGGTAGCCCCTTATCTTTAAATCACAGAATGATATTTTGTGAGAACAAAGGCATTCCCATTTCCCAGACACCAGAGGCACGGAGAGCAATAATAGCCGCATAATGCCATAATGCAACATGACATCCCGCTTCCCCATAAATTCCCCATTTAAAAGTTCTAGTGTGTGTATCTAGTCAGGGGCTGCCAAGCTGCATTCTCTTTTCCCCTCTGCCATAGTGTGACAAAAGTCTGTTTCATGCTGCCTGCAAGGAAGAAAAGAAAACCTTCCTTATGAAATGCAAAGTGAGCAAATGAGAACAAAGAGGATCAGGTTCCTGCGATAAATCAGCTCCATGCTCCCGATCTGGGAGAAGCCATCGTCAAAGATGAACACTTTTGACTTCCATTCTTACGAAGCACACTCTGGCAAGACAACAGCTGCCGGTAAATGCCCTATCAGTTCAGAATATTCTACCACACACATTGCTGCCCACAAATGTTAAAGTGTTCTCGTGGGTTGAAAAAAAAAACGGTCTTCTAAAAATGAGCATCATGTATTTATATGCAATATTTCATTCTGCCTTCCTTCCAAAGGAACACGAAGCCAGGAAACTGTCTTAGACCCAATCAAGCCCTTGGTCCATCCAAGTCAGATCTCTAGGGCTGCCTTTTTCAACCTTTTGACTATGGAGGTACCAGGAAGTAGGGATGCATGCTCCAGCGCGATTTGGCAGCTTCGGCAATTGCAATAACCCGAAGCAGCCAGCACTGTGGAGGGGAGGAGCAGCACCGGCGGTGACGCACCACCTAGCGCCAGCGTACCACCCGGTGCCAGCCTGTGTGCGGGCTCTGGCTGGCGCACCACCACCAGTGCTGCCCCTCTTCTCTGTGGAGCTAGCCACCTCGGGCTTCAGTGATCACCAAAGTGGTCAAACCGCGCCAGAGTGCGTAACCCTACCAGGAAGTGATGTCAGCTGACTGTGCCTCTGCGCCACACACACCCAGAAGTGAGAGAAACCTAGGGTGGCAAAGGTTTAAATGGCTAGGGCCCCTCTGCTTCCCACCCCTTCCAAGCCCATAATTTGCCACTTTGGCAGGGGGGGGGTGGATCAACCTGTCTGAATAAGGGTGGAAATTAAACAAAAATTAAACCCTTTTTGTTTCCACAGGGTGGGAGGGCTCTCCCTAGCCGCCATTTTTAAAAACCTCATGCCATGATACCATTGAGGGACCTTCACAATTACCATCTGGTACCTCAGTACCATGGTTGGGAAACCCTGCTCTTTGGTCTCAGGAAGAGGTCTGTCACATCATCCATGATCTGGATCTTTTTAAACTGGAGATGCTGGGGACTGAACTTGGGACCTTCAACATGCCAAGCAGATGCTCTACCACCAAGCCACAGCCACTCCCCTATGTCCTCAAGGCATAGGGCTGGACCCTGCAAATGTCTTCTGTTATAACAACATAAGGATCCTTTCCTTGATGCATTAGGTTCTCTTATCCCAGGTGGGATTCCCAGAGATCTCAAAGCCTTATTTTGGTGATTGGCAACTCCCATCATTGGTCAAAGACCAAATTCTGCAGCATCGACTTCCCTCCATACTAAATGTCATTACTGAGTATTCTTGATGGACAATTGCCCAACCACCTGTGGACTCAACTGAGGTTACCACCACCTAGCCTACTTCTATCTCGTTTTAACTGGTTAACCATTACCTAAAATAACACAGATAATGTATCCTGTTAAGAAGCTTGCCAAATGAGAAGACGAGGAAAAAAATCAGGTCCTCCCGAGGGCCCGTATTGCTGGGCACATCCCCATAATTTACCTTTATACAATGTTTGTGTTTAACTGGGTGGGGGAAAGGGAGGTCAGCAATCCTGATTTTTAGCAATCAGTCAGCAATCCTGATTTTTAATGCTTTAGTTCTGGGTAAAATTCTTCTTACCATGCTGGCGGCTGCCAAGATTTTGCAGAAACATACTTTCCATTCCTGTTTTATGGAAGATTGTTTTGAATCCAAAGGGGCAGAAAACTCTTTTTTTGGGGGGGGTCGTCTTTTTTCTTCAGTGTTTAGGACTTCCTCTGACACAGAGGATCCGACCATAAGAAGAGCCCTGATGGATCAGACCAGTAGTCCACCTAGCCCAATGTCCTGCTTCACCCAGTGACCCACCAGTTCCTCTAGAAGTCCAAGAACAGGGCATAGAGGTTGAGGCCCTCATAAGACCATAAGAACAGCACTACTGAATCAGATTGGTAGTCCATCTAGTCCAGCATCCTGATCAACCAGTTTCTCTGGACAGCCAACAAGAGGGAATAGAGGTCAAGATCTTCATAAGAATATCATAAGAGCCCTGCTGGATCAGATCAGTAGTGCATCTAGTCCAGCATCCTGCCTCACCTAGTGACCTATCATTTCCTCTGGAAGGCCAACAGCAGGACATAAGACCATAATAAGAGCCCTGTTGATTCAGACTGGTTGTCCGTCTAGTCCAGGATCCTGGATTGTATAATGGTGGCTGACCAGTTGCTTTGGATGGCCAACAACATGCTCCGGGTTTCATGTTTATTGACTCTGAATGTGGGGGTCTCCCTCAGTCACCATGGCTAGTAGCCATTGATAGACATAAGAAGAATCTAAGAAGTGTTCCTTGCACACTTGAAACCTCGTTGGGCTCCTCTGGTTTAAAGAGCACTCAACTTCTCCCAGATGTGCTGATTTTGCAAAGTAACACTCTCATCTATAGCTGCTCTCTACAAATCCCTTGTACACTTACATCGGGTGAGTTGAATGACTACATCCAATACCAAAAAAACTAGACCCTTGATTCCCCTATATTCCTTGTTCTGTGAATCTATCTAAAACCCTGCTGTGCTCTTTTACGAGTACTTCAGATGAACATTATGCCTGACACCATCAATGTACCTGTTAAATCTCTGTTTCAGCTACAATGTGGGTGTGCGAATCCCACACTTCCATACAGCCCCAGAGATAGCTTGCCTTAAATAGCTGTCTTTCTTTTCTTATCCTCCTTTGGCAACACACACACTAATTGTTTTAGAGCTTGTTCCATTTTGAAGCTCAGAGAGAGTGACCAAGCCACAATATTTTGAGCACAAGTCCATACAACTCATGACTCAGCAACAGCTCTCAAGTTGTATTTCGGGGGCTCCTGAGTGCTAAGCTATATATTAGAGACAGACAAGGACCCCAGGAGGTTTATCTAGACAAGTTGGGTCACCATGCTTGACTGGTAGACCATGTCCATGGACCCTGGCTGTTCACATATTTCCAGATCTTGAAAGTAAAATAGGAGTGAATGCATCTGAGATTCCATGACTCTATGAAAGAAGCTAATTATATGATAACGTTTCCCATGAAACTGAGCCTATACTTCGATACAAGCTTTAGCACAGGGTATCGACAAATTAATAATTCACTGTAATGACCATTTACATATTTGACATTTGTCACACACATCCTACCAAGTAGAGAAGAAGTTGCACCTGTTTGAATTATAAGAAAGGGAGAGACAAAAAGTCCAAGTTCACATGCCCACTGTAGAAAATATGATTAGGGAAATGGTTGTCACCCAAAGTCTCTGAATTATACCTTTACTAAGTACTGCCTAAATATTTTGTGTAGATAATAAACAATGGCAAGTATAGCCTATCAGCCTTGTATGGCAGGCAACCTTGTTCCCGATAACCTTGGGACTGTTAGACATTTAACAGAGTGTTCCTCAAGCATCTGGAAGCCCACTATACCCAGGGGACTTTTGTACGCGTCTTCCACGAGCCCTGAACCTGATGAAGAAGAGAATGGTAATACACAGCTGAACTTCAAGGTGGCTCTCGTCCAAAGCAAAATTACCTGCTGAGGGCTTTGCTAGAACTCAGTGTAGGACCAGGCTCACTCAAACTAGCAGAAGAAAGAGCGCTGATTGTCAAAGAAGTTTTCTCTCCTTGAACCTCCCAGCAGTGCTATATACAACCAACCCCTAACCCTAACCCAACCCAAAGCCTATATACTCAGAAGTAAATCCCACTGGGTTTAACAGGACTTACTCTGATCAATGTGCTCAAGGACCACTGCTGGAGTGTGCTATTTCTGTGCACTACATTTAGAACGCTTACTGATACCGAGTGAAATACGGACAAACCGAGAATGGCCAGATCTCGTTGTAATCAGGTGGACTGGCTTATGCCATTAATGGGACTAAAACTCCTGTTCAAAGAAGAATGTGCAACCCATGACCTGCACCTGGGTATATGCCAAGGTCAGTCACCATTAGGGCTGTAATTGGAATCCTTTCGACCCTGTGAAAAGACCTCCTTTTTCCAGAGATTGTTTGGGAAAGTGGATCAGGGATAAGAATAGTCTTCATTCCTCCCCATCCATGTTTTGCCAAGAGAAGGGAGGAAGACCAAACTGACAATCTTGGTGCCGATTACCACATGGACAATGCCATTCTAACCAGAGTTACACTCTTCCATGTTCATTGATGCCAGTGGGCATGGAAGGTAATAGCTTTGCTTAAGATAGTGGTATAAATGGGCCACTCAGGGCCAAACCAGACATGCTGTTTTTTAAAGAGTTGGATCCAGGTTCTGCAGACCCAGCTTGATTCCCCGTAGCAGCTGTGGGAAGTGAGTGTTAAAAAATAAAGCCTGTTTGGACTCAGAATGCCACCAACAGGGATTATTCTGTGCACTCGGAGCAGCAAAATTGGGGACATTCTAGCCCTTTGCTTGGGGAAAGGCAGAGATCTTTCCTCTGCTTGCAGTGACATTCCAAGCCCAAACAGGTGCTCCTTTCGTCTTTAACTACCATTCCCTGCAGTTGGTCTGTGGCAGCATGGAACCCAAGTCCTAATTCTTTTAATAAGCCCACAAATCTAGTTTGGTCTTAAGGAGTACATCCCTAGTGCGGCCTATCAAGCGGTTCCTTCACTCCTGTCCTTGAAGCCGTTTGGCCAACTAATGATTGGTTAAGAATATCCATGCTGGAGAAGACTCTTGCGAGTCCCTTGGACTGCAAGGTGAACAAACCGGTCAGTCCTAGAGGAGATCAGCCCTGCCTGCTCCTTAGAAGGCCAGATTCTGAAGATGAAACTCAAATACTTTGGCCACCTCATGAGAAGGAAGGACTCCCTGGAGAAGAGCCTAATGCTGGGAGCGATCAAGGGCAAAAGAAGAAGGGGACGACAGAGAATGAGGTGGCTGGATGGAGTCACTGAAGCAGTAGGTGCAAACTTAAATGGACTCCGGGGAACGGTAGAGGACAGGAAGGCCTGGAGGATCATTGTCCATGGGGTCGCGATGGGTCGGACATGACTTTGCACCTAACAACAACAACAAAGATTATCCATGTGACCAATCTGGGAAACAGTGCCCTTCCTCTCTAACTAAGCTACAGTTGGCTGATTGGTTGGGCTGGGCAACAGATCAGTGGGAAACAAGGAAAAAAACAGCAAAGGGCACCTGCAAGGCTAAAATCAAAGGGGGAAGTAATCTACCATGTCACAATGTTTGCCCATAAAATATATATGGCTGGATAGTCAGCACAACCCTGTTCAACAAATATAGAATGATAATCTGACTTGGAAACAAAACAAAGCAAAAACATCCTTCCTTTTAGAGCCCAACAACTTGGGACGGCCAAACTGTGGCTCTCCAGATGTCCATAGACTACAGTTTCCATGAGTCCCTGCCAGCACATACTAGCAAGGGCTCGTGGGAATTGTAGTCCATGGAAATCTGAAGGGCCACAGTTTGGCCACCCTGACCTCCACAAGAGGGCTACCAGATCTGGATTGGGAAATATCTGGAGGGTTTTTTTGGGGTGGCAGGGAGCCCAAGGAGGATGGGAGTGGAGGAGAGGAAGTACTTGTAAGTGGGATGTAATACCACAGAGTCCACCTTCCCAAACAGCCATTTTCTGACCTGTCACCTGGAGATCCGCCATAACAGCCAGAGATGCCCAGCCACCACCTGGAGGTTAGCAACCCTGCCTAACAACAATTATGTAAGGTAGGTTAAACCGAGAGGAATTTGCCCAAGGTCATTCTTTTGTGGTTGTTGCCAAAACAATATTCATTTCTATTAAAATAAGGGCTAGATCATCCACACGTGCCCACGATTGCCCTGGTGGCCACCGAGACCGTTCCTTGCACCCACCAAGTGTTTTAGAAAATAAGTGGGGCTAGGCAGGATTTTCACTCAGGAGGGCTATTGATTGGCCACTGAAGATCTGATTGTGCAGATTTTTTTAAATGTCTTTGGTAGCAGCTGCCATTACAGCACAAGTACTGTCACTGTCTTCAGGTAAGCTGTGTATATGCAAGAAAATATTTTTGAACACCGTTTTTTTGCATTTTAAAACAGCGTTTGCTGGCAGGGACTCATGGGGATTGTAGTCCATGAACATCTGGAGGACCACAGGTTGACTACCCTGTTTTAAAAGGCATCCTGTGAAGCAGAACTTCTGGCTGAAATGCAAAAGTGTTGCTTTTAGAGTTATGCACAACCCCATTCTCTGACATCGTGTGCTTGGCTCCAACTCCTGCAGTGGCCATTTTGTGGCGGCACCAACTGCCCTGTGTCAGAATTCCAAAGATGCCCGTGAGCTTGAAAACTTTCCGGGCCTCTATCCTACTCGCTCAGATTCTTGAAACCCTTGTTTTGTATAAAATATACCATACATGGCTATATGGGCTCAAAGCTTTCTTCCACATCATGAACCAAACCAGCCCCGACCATCATCGTGGAGCTATTAAGGCACTTTAAAATCTTCCCAGCTCCTCCTCTCAGTAGGCACCACGTCACATCAGCAGCTTGCGTGATGGTGGAGACCCACTTGAATGTCTGGAAGGGGGAGGTGAACATGCTTGCATGAATAGCGCTGGGACATGGTGCCTGTCAAAATGTTTGAACTGTCTCAGATGTTCCTTCTTACAAGCGGCTGCATCATCAGGGCTGCTTCACGTGGAAGGTTTTAGAATGCATGAACCAGCCCTCCCAAATGCTGAGAAAACAAATGGTGGGAAATCAAGAAAACAGGTCAACCTGTCTTGATGTGCGTGTGGGTCCCTGGACTGTACACATGGCAGACGATTAAGGACCACTGGGTTTACTGATCTAAGATCATGCCAGCATTCTCCTCTTTCTTTTTTGGTGGGTCACGATGGGTTTTTGGGTTTTTTTTCTGGGTTACGATGACCTATGAACTTCGAGGAATTTCAGGTCACAAATCTTTGCCTTCTCTAGTAAAAGGTGCCCCAGGAGTCAGGATTTGTCTAGTTCAGCCTGGCAGGTTTCCAGATATAAACCGAGACTGAGTGTTCATTCATTGTACAACACTCCATATTTATATCACCTTGACACCAAGGCTATCTTACGCATTCAATGGAGGAGAAGCATGGTTAGAACTCCCCAGGGTAACGCTGGCATTTCAGTTTCGTCACAAAAATTCAAGACAAAGCTTCAACACCGTAAAAAACAACTTCTGAAACTTTATTGTGAATTTCTTTTTTTTTCAAAGTACATTTAGCAAATGATCATTTTTTCCCTCAAAATCCTCAATTAAAAAATAAAGCTGAAAGGAGTTCACAGAGTAGTAATTGAAGCATAGTTAAGTTTCAGTACAGACTTTTTAAAGTCACATCATATAAATATATACACAATTAATACAAGTGCAATAACCTTGCAGTTACATTAGGTATATATTATATATCGTAAATAAATAGTAGGGATTTTTGACTTGACAGGAATGAAAGGCATACTGTTTTACAATTGAACACTAACAAAATTATGATAAAAATGGAATGCAATACAGTTTGTAAATACAGCCATTTGAATATTTTTATAGTTTCTTATGCAATTAAACTGAAATTATAGTGTACAAAAAAATTCCATTTGAAAAAGGTCAGGATTATTTATTTATTCTACCAGCCTTGCAAATAAATCCAGAAAAGTTACTAGTTCATGTAGGGCTACCTGTTGGGGGGGGGGTGTCCTTATTTTAAACATTCTGGGATTAAAAGATGGGGTGGGGGCAACATTTATAAAACTTCTCTGCCTGATCACCTAAAAGCAACCCCCCCCCCTTTTTTTTTTATATTGGGATGAGGCAACTGGGTATTTGCAAGCCTGGTTTTCACCATCTACCACTGTTCGAATTAAAGCATTACTTAGCTGTACATGTACTCAGTGAATGTCCAGTTAACAGAGTGGTTCATATGGAACAGACAAGAGTATCTCGGATAAATGCATAGAATCTTCTTATCTAAACTACTTATATGATAAATACATAGCAACAGGCCCGAGACCCTAAAATAGAATTTTGCAGCTGCTTCTTGTACAAGAGCATGTCAAGGAAGTGTATTTGTTAACCAGTTAGATGACCATGCGCAAAGCTTCAGTAAAACATTGTCTACTGGTACATAGAAGGGGGAGAGATTCCCCTTTACAGGTAATTATTATTGATGCACCTGTTGAGATCATATTATAAATCCACAGTGTCCATGTCATACATACATAACAGAGTAATATTTCATTATTGTGCCTAGTAACTACTGAGGGATAATAACCATTGAATAGTAATTGCATGGGCAATGTTCACGTCAAGTGGCTAATGCTGTACTTTCGTGGCACCATGATCTTCTAATCAGAAGCCGTGTGACTCTTACCCAGTCACCAACAGAGAGAGAGGAGTTCCTCTCCCAGCCTAAAAGCCTTGATTGGGTAAATAAGCAAAGAGTCTCTGGCCCCATCATCCAATCAGGGTCCTGCATGGTCCCCTCCACTTCTCCCTGATCCAGCCACAGACACCAGTGTGCAGGAGCAGTTTAAGGAGTTGCGGGACCTTTAGCACCAGAGCGAGTTTAAGGACTCACAGGGACCTAGCAGAGTATAATTGTGGTGGGAGCAGACAGGCTGGGGGGCAGAGGGTCCCCCCACAGTGGAAAGAGGTGTCACTCCGAGTGACCTAAATGAGGGGAAAGGGGGCAGGTGAGAGACTACATCCCAGACTCATGGGGGGGAAGGCACTGTGCTGGGCCCCTGGAAGTGCGGGGCCCGTAATACGTGCTATATGTGCTACATGGATAAACTGGCCCTGCCTGTGCCCAGAAAACATCCATTTGTCAACGCAGCCAACATGGATGTAGATGAAGCTCTTGATGACTGTATTTATTGCAGCCTCACTGAACTGGCCCAATGCACTTCACTTAGAGGCTTTCAATCTATGAGAACCACCATCCTTAAGGTGCTGAATACTCAAGTCTGCATATGTGGAGTGAGCAGAGCTACTGCGTTTCACATTTTCTGCTAAGAGACCTACAGACACCTCTTTAAATCATGACCTCTTCCCCATTCCTTGTTTAAAGCATTAATTCACCAAGCTCTGGTGCTTATACTAGATGCATTAGGGCCCAAGTAAATGGGATGCAGGAAAAAAGAAGACGAAAAAGATGAAGATGGTGAACTCTTCCATCAGGCCTACAGTTGAGGCTGGAAAATAATACTGAAATTCTGGCCTCCCCGCCTAAAGCATTAATTGTATTTCTACCAAACTTGATCACTGAACTTGTATGCATTAGTCTCTCATACTACAGAGAGGGTGGTTGCCTTTGGAATGATTTGATTTTAAAACTAGTATCCAAATTAATTTATGATTTCAATATTAGAGATTATTACATGATTATGTTGTCTTAATTTTTTTTTTGTTCATATGTTTTATTGTTACTTGCCCTGAGCTTTTGTAAAAGGGCAGGTTCTAAATAATTTAAATTATTATTATTATATCATCATTATTTTCAAATGGAAGCAAGACTGTCCAGTGGTGTTACTGGAAGTTTCATTTTGTCCCTTGGTGTAAATCCCTCATCCTAGCTCCTATCAGCCCCATCTCAGTTATGGCTGCCAGCTCTGGGTTGGGAAATACCTGGAGATTTTGGGGGTAGAGCCTGGGGTGGGTGGGATTGGAGAGAGATGGAGCCTCTATGCTATGATGCCATAAAGCAGGGGTAGTCAAACTGCGGCCCTCCAGAGGTCCATGGACTACAATCCCCATGAGCCCCTGCCAGCTTTCGCTGGCAGGGGCTCATGGGAATTGTAGTCCATGGACCTCTGGAGGGCCGCAGTTTGACTACCCCTGCCATAAAGTCTACACTCCAAAGTAGGTTTGTGCACGGCAAAACCCTACTCCAAAGCAGGTATTTTCTGCAGGGAAGCTGATCTTGATCATCTGGGGATGAATAATACCAGGAGATTTCCAGGTGCCCCCTGAAGATAGACAACCCAAATGTGACTACTGGTTCTCTGGCCAAATATGAAGCAGCCTGTGTCTGTTGTATAATAAGGGCTGCCAGCTCTGGGTTGGGAAATACCTGCTGGCTTTGGGGATGGAGCTGGGAGGGGTGGGAAGGGAGCTCAGTGGTGTATAATGCTATGGTGTCCATCCTCCTAGGCGGCCATTTTCTCCAGAGGACCTTAGTCTTGAGATGAGCTATAATTCCAGGTGATCCCAATGTCCCGCTTGGGGACTGGCATTTCGATTGGACAAAGAAGAAGAAAGAATCCCAGACTTCCTGCTTCCAGGTAAAATTAGATACAGGCTAGTCCCAGCTCTTTACCTGGCTATTTTAGAAATCAATACCAGAGAAAGGCCTTCCCTCAGGCTAGATGCTCAGCACTGCCCACAGCTGAACTGGAAGGATGTTATAGAAATATGCCCCTTTTCTCTGAGATTCTGCCCCTGTGGTTGTGGCTAGCCAGAAGCAAGTAAACACATTTTGCTACACCGTTCCATCTATAATGCTACCAGAAGCAACTTAATCCAGCCAATTTTAGACCGCTATCAATGTCTACCTTCAAAGGATAAAGTTGTGAGGCTTTTTAATGATGAAAACTGACAAACAGCTCTATGCACTGCTAAATTTTGTGTGGCTGCCATTAAATTACATGGTGGATATGCAGGGCAGAAAGTTTCCTATTCAATTTAACTGAATAACACAAGGGCTTGATATTTAGCTAATGCTGTTTTAGTGACAGGTTTTAATCATGACATGTCTTATACTTCTGATCTTAAACACCCCTTTCTGTGCAAAATTTTTTCTTTGTATTCATTCGATAGTCTAATCGTGTATTAAACATTGATCTGAACAACTGTAAATAAAATTTGACTATGAAGACAGAAAAAAACACTGCCCTGTGGATCTTCTACATCACACATAGCCCAGAACTGAAAAACAGCAAAGGATGGCTTGGTTTACATGGAACATTTGAACCAATGGAAGGAGGGAGTAATTTTTGCCCACATCATCTGCACCCTAGTCCCTCTAGTCCCCCTTCCCCTGCCCCTAGCTTGTTTAGGGCCACAGTGGGAGGTGCAAGGAGAAAATGGTGGAAATCCATTTTGACAGTGGAGATTTACCTCAGGATCCACACCATTGTGCTTGCTGTCCCCATGTTCACAACGTCATCGAAAGACACAGCTTTGGCTCTCCTCCCTGATTCTGGTCTTCTCTCTTTCTTGATAAATTTTAATCAGATTATTTTAACGTTTTAAATGTTTTAAATTGTTTAAGTGTTTTAATGGATTTTTTTACAATGTCCACTGCATTGGGGGACCCCGATTGGGGGAAAGGGTGGCATAGATATTATGATTATGATGATAATAGCAACAGCTGTCAGTTGTGGGTATTCTGGGCTATGTGGCCGTGGTCGGGTAGCTTTGGTCACTGACGTTTTGCCAGTAACTGTGGCTGGCATTTTTAAGGATAGGACACAGCAATGCCGTGTCCAACCTCTGAAGATGCCAGCCACAGTTACTGGTGAAACATCATAGGCTTAAACTACCTAGGGTTGGGTTCGCTCCCGACGCAGCCAGCGCCGCGCCACAGCAGGGGGAGGGGAGGCGCGCGCATTGGCATGCCAGCGTGGAACTCCACACCTGCGTGTTTGCGCCCACCGACACCCGCGCCTCCCCCCCCCCACGCCATGGCACTGGCCGCATTGGAAGCGAATGACCACGTCAGGAGCGAACGGATGCTTCAGGCGCCAAAGCACCAAACCCTACTACAGACCATGGCCAAACACCCTCCAAAACGCACAACAGCCGTTGACTCTGGCCGCAAAAGCATTCAACAATTCCATAACAACAACCTCCGCATAATTTTTAAAAACCTGCTCTTTCTTATGTTGCTGTCTTGAGAAGAGTAACAAAATGAATTGCAAATAAATAAATAAATAAATAACAAATCAGAAGAGACCCTTTAGGATCTCTTTGTAAAAGCACCGCAAACAGGGTGGGGGACGACTGTGTGAAAAATCATTTGCGTCTTCTGTATCTTAAAAAAAAAAATCGGTTCCTTTTTTTTAAAGGTCATTCCCTGAACATACATGGACAAAACATCAGTGAATAAAGCTTCTAGCCTCAGCTTTACCCATTCAATGTAATGTCAAAATGTATGTCAGGTGATTTTTTAAAAAATGACTTTGCCTCCTGTGCTCTACTGTTACTTTCCCCCATCAAATGATTTTATGGAATGTGGAAAGCAGCTCTGCAGACTTGGCCTCCCTCCCTCCTTCCCTCCCTCCCTCATTGGCAACGGTGGCTTTTTCTGAGTAACAAGGCCTGTCTCTCAATCTTAGCTGATGTGTGAACACAGCTGTTTCGGGAGCCATTGTCAGCGTCCTTCTCCGCTGTTCTCGTGTCTTCTTTTGCCTCAGGGTGTGCGATGACTAACACCGCACTAGACAAGACTATCACTCAGGCGCCATCCTGTATCAACGTTCTCTCAGACAGAGCTGGGGATGTTCTATTTCTGAAGACAAGATGGACTTTCCCCAATTCTTTGCTGCTTTCTAATGGCTTGTATGGAGTGTGTCTATCTACAGCAGTGTGGTTAAAAACAACAACAACAACCCTAAAATTCTAGCGCCAGGAAAACTGAGTCCCACACACGCACACAAAAACAGTAGCGTGAAGATACTAATTGACTGGCGTGAGAGACGGGGAAGACAGACTATTCTGAGGGGAAGATTGTTAATGTGGTCTGTGCTGAAATTCTGCCTGTGTTGCTGGGCTGAGCTCTCTTCACACCTGTTCATGCAGGGTTTAGGCTTTTATAATATGGGACCATTGGGCCATGCCAGTGAATCGCTAATACAGTCAATTCCACACTGTTTACACTCAGTTATTCTTGGTTCCTGTAAGTGCTTTTAAAGCTTTTGTGATTAAGGATTAAGGTTCCTACAGTTATGTGACTCTAAAAACAGAACAAAGAAGAGACAAAACAGTTTGCCTGATAAGGTGGCAGAAGACAGAAGGCAGATAGATGACACCCTCCCAGACAGGAAAAACCTTTTCCCAATCCAACACTTGACTGGTTGTTATCTTTCTGTAGATGATACAACATGGAAGACACACTCCCTGATATCTTCCCAATATATGTCACGATGTTTAACATGCTCGTATGACTTCAGTATGTGTGCTTTTTCAGGGTTCACATTCACACAGAGGTTATATATGCACAGTGAATAAGTACATTGTTCCTGGTTCACACCACAGAGAGACCGTACATAGCAGATCGCAGTAGTGTGTACTGACATTACATGTGGTTGGTGGGCTCCTGGAACGTATGACTGTAATGTCTGAAAAGGGCTACACAGAAGAAGGTGTATTCAATTCCATACCATAAGTGAAGAAGCCACTGTGTCCGCTCTTAGACTGCTACATGAAACAAGAACCATTTGAGAACACTTTCAATTATTTTCCGGGGGATGGGGAAAGAAGGCATCAGACACTATCAGGATGGTAACTTAACCAGATAGAGGACCTCCCAGCAATGCTCCCTGCCCACCACCCTTGCACAATAAAGTGGATGGGCAAAAACAGGGGGAAAAAACAATACATGGGCATAACTTCCTTTTGGGAAACAGGAAATGACATCACAACACTACAGAATTCCAAAATCCCTATGGCTAAAGCCACAGAGATGTTTGAAATATGTAGAGCAGCACAGCACCACTTCTAGTTTCAAAATCTCTCACTCTTAGCTGATGTCGGAACACAGCTGTTTTGGGAGCCATTGCCAGTGTCTTTCTCTGCTGTTCTAGAATATTCTTTTGCCTGAGGGTGTGCGATGACTAACACAGCACCAGACAAGACCTATTACTCAGGAGCCATCCTATGTCAACGTTCTCTCAGACAGAGCTGGGGATGTTCTATTTTTGAAGACAAGATGGACTTTCCCCAATTCTTTGCTGCTTTTAATGGCAGGTATGGAGCATGCCTATCTACAGCAGTGCAATAAAAAAATTCTAGTGCCAGGAAAAACAAATCATAAAAAAAAAACAGTAGTGTGAAGAAACTAATTGACTGTCTTGAGAGAGGGGAAGTGATATCTCAGAAGTCTCTGCTTCTAAACGCTCCTGGGGATTGCAAGTCTAGACATTTGGAAGTGTTGGCAACTCTACACACTTGCAAGTATACAACGAAAAGAGCTTAAATCAGGGATTCTCAACCAGGGCTCCCTAACAGCACCCCAGGGACTCCCTCAGCCTTTCCCCTATTATTGTGCCTTAATGCAGGGGTAGTCAACCTGTGGTCCTCCAGATGTTAATGGACAACAATTCCCATGAGCTTCTGCCAGCATTTGCTGGCAGGGGCTCATGGGAATTGTAGTCCATGGACATCTGGAGGACCACAGGTTGACTACCCCTGCCTTAATGGACATGTCCATAAGCTATTCCCAGCATTGCCGTGAAAACAGGACCTGAGGGTGGTGTTCTCATGTGGTTACCGTGTCAAGGAAAGGGGGCGGAGTCTGGACATCTCCTCCTACCTGAAAACGTCTCCTTTCTCTCCACCTCCCTGTCCCAACAAGGTGCCCAAGGGATCGTTCGCTGTGTTTCTTGGTGCCATTTCCTTCTTCCCCCACAGCCAATCATCAGTCCTGGCTTCACAGTACCTCACTGGAGCAGAGGCTGCATCTGAAAAGTCCCAGGGGCATCTATTTTGTGGCTGCAGAGGCCACCCATTTGGACACAACTACTTCCATCATATGATGACAGCTGACATCCCATAATATCGAGATGGGCCCTAGACCCCTATGGATGCAACCCTTCCATCTTGGCAGCCATTTTATTTTGACACCCACTACCTGTTCTCAAAGAAGTACCCAACAGAATGAGAGACCCCTGTAGTCATTTTCACCATGGCTCTGCAGGTTCACTGGGAAGAACCTATTCAAAGAACCATGGAAATGCATGGGGCCAGCAGACTCTTTGGTCAATACAATCAGAGTCCAGTAGCACCTTTAAGACCAACAAAGATTTATTCAAGGCGTGAGCTTTCGAGTGTAAGCACTCTTCATCAGACTAACTTGCACTCGAAAGCTCACACCTTGAATAAATCTTTGTTGGTCTTAAAGGTGCTACTGGACTCTGATTTTATTGTGCTACTTCAGATCAACACAGCTACTCATTTGAATCTATCTTTGGTCAATGGTTCTTAGATGTCTTGGTCTGAGACCATGATGACAATAATAAAGGGGCATTCCAAAGCACAGACATGGCCTTATATGAAGTAACAGGGTAACTAACATTACCTTTGGAAATGCAAGGAGATCTTTTTTTTTTGGGGGGGGGGGTGTCCTGGGAAGGATGTGACATCACTTCCTGGTAAAGCACTAGGAATTGCCACTAATCTCAATGGTAGAATATAGAAAGATGGGGAATTTCCTAGACTATTGCTACAGAGGACATTCTCCAATTATCTTTTTCTCACGCTTCTCAATTTCTTGACAGCAGGGGATTGGGTTGGAGTAAAGGTTTACCACCACAGGAGGGCAAATGGATGTAAATATAAACAGAAGAGCTGTCGTGGAAATGCAAAAGAATCCCTTCCTGTGTGCAAATATTTTCCCTCATGGAGCAGAAAGGACAAGTGTGGGGGCTGAATATTCATTCAGGGAAGCTGCAAGGTGAATTAAACACTGGCATGAGTTCATGTTTGCATGAAGGCATGAAGAATGCACACAAATTGGCTGCACTGAACAGGAGGTTTCACACATTTCCCAATCAATATCAGGTAATCATCTCTGCAAAAATTCTGCAGAATCTTTGGACAACAAATCGCAAATGGAGAACAGGTACACCGAACTTGGCGATGGAGGCAACGTACAAAATCCCCTGTTACCTTGTCACATTGGCTTGCATGCAAATGTCCGCCATTACCACATTTACTGGTAATTATGCTTTTGTCGCTTTGGATTCTGTATCCTTACAGGGGAAAGTTTTGTTTTTTAAAAATTAAATTACCAAGTTGAATGATCAGGTTCCACCCAACCTTCGACACATTTTGGGCTTCCACAACTTTTGTTGAGCAACAAAACTGTAACCGTCTGTAATGCTGTCTCTTAGGATGGCGATGTGTTTCTCCTTTCAAAACAGGCTCTGCCGTGAGACCTCTTCCCCTTTCAACTTCATTCCTAAGCAAGGTAAGAATAACCATGACAGCTTAAGTGTAGGGTAGAATTGGTTGCTAATTACATCCCAGCCTGCGGAGGGGATGCATAACAGAAATGCTGAATTGTTTGTTACCCCACAACCAAAAAAGTCTAAGCCATAACACGACCTTCCGTCAACACAACGCAAAAAAAGTGCTGCTTAAAACAACCCTGAAGACAACAGCTACAGACAGGGTGATAAATGCGTTTGTGATTTTTCTTTTCAGCTTTTCACCCTCTCCCTGTTTTTTTTTAATTTTTTTTTATTTTTGCTTGGTTGTGCTAAAGTTGAGTCAAGAATGGGAGCCTATAGGCTCAGTTTAGCATCATGGGGTTTCCCATAAATCCCTGATCAGGCAGCACAAACATGACCAAAGGTTCTAACTCCCTCCATCTGACGCAAAAAGAGATTTTGAACTAGTGCGGTGTACTGTACTCCAGCACGGAACCTGTGGATGTGCTTCCTGGCTTCCTGGCTAGTCAGTCTTCTCCTTCCCCAAGACAAAGACCCAGTTCTGTCCAAACTCCGTCTTAGGGGAGCAGAAGATGCTTCAGAAGGTCACAAGAGGTATTGCCATAGGCTATTAGAAAACAGCTGCCCTAACCACAGGAGAATACTCGGCCTGGAATTTAGAGTAGCAGCCATTGTGACAGGCCTTGCCTCTCACAGCAGCCATTGTGGGCCTTCTTCCCAGAAAGTTCACTGAGAACAAACTGAAAAACAATGTCTCTCTGACTATCAAAGGCGGGGGTCAATCAGCAGGTGAAAATGAACATTTGGAGAAAAAGGGCCACTTTGGGAGACAGACTCTATGGCATTAGACTTCCCCTCTCCAAACCTCACCCTCTTCAGTCTGAGGGAGAAGCTTTTTGGAATTAATTCAGGTACCAGCCTTACCAGTGGTCCACCAAGTCCAGCATCTTGCTTCACAGGGTGGACAACCAGGTGCATTGAAGGGCCAACAAACAGGGTGCAAGACGACTGGGCTGAGCATTGGCCTATTTATTCAGCATGGTCCCCCTGGTCTAAGGATAGCAACTATTCTTGCTTGTCAAAACTGCTGAAAATGACAGCGTTAAGTGCTTTGTGCAGGCGACGGCATACACAGCTGTGACAGCCCTGGCGTTGTAACCACAGCCCACTTGACTCTGACGCACTTGATTTGAAGACATGCATGTATAAAGATCAGCGGCAATTGACAATTTCCCTGGCCTCCCACATTACCATAGAGCTACCGCGACAGACAATTCCCCCTGAGGTGCAATTTTGTCATCCTCTATTAATCCTTTCAATCCTCCCCCAATCCTGCAGTCGAGTTGCGTAGTAATCCCCCAATTGTGGTGCTGCGGGAACATTGGGAAAGCTCTGCTGTCCTCCAGGCAAAACATTACAATCGTTAAGTCAGTTAAACGCAGCTCCGGCAACCTCCGCTTGGGCACCTCCCGCCCGTCGCGGCCTTAACCCGTGGCCACTGCGTCCAAGTAAATGATCACCAGCCTCTGGAATGTCAATGTGAACTTAACATGGTGCCTCCCACTACGGACGGCAGCAGAAAACTGGACGTCTTTTTAAAAGATGTTTGGAGACTAAACCAGCTGGTTCGTTTTACGCACCTCCATTTTTTTATTCCAGCTCTCACTGGGGGGTCTCTTGATGCATAAAAATCACAACTGAACTCGCTGGCCTCCTTTCACCTGTTCAGCACAGACCTTGCTGATGGCTCCATTTTAGAATCCAAAAGTAAACTTCTTTTTGTTACCTTCCTTTTTTTAACAAACCTTCCTTTTTTACTGCCATTGTTTATTCGTGCATCTGAAATTTGGTCTAAATGACTGTAAATAAAGATTGATTGATTGATTGATTGAACTTTCTGTCTCAAGTGGCTGCCCTGGAGGGGGGATTCTGGGATTATGCTCTGTCCCTCCCTGGGCTCTGGTCCGCCCCCCTGGGTTCTGGTCCGTCTCCAGGAATTTCCCAATCCTGAGCTGGCAACGTATATCTACAGGCAGTGTTTTTTAAATTTCTCTAAAGTACCAAGTCTTTTCTTCAGTCTTGCTTGGCTGGCTACCTAGAAATGCACCAACACACAAAATACAGAAACAGCTGTAAGCACCCATATTATGGGTCAACCTCTAATGTGGTTCAAGTCTTCCATCTCCAATGCACCCATTCTTTTACACTAAAACCACCCTCAGAGAACTAAACAACACTTTTTTTTTTTTTTTTTTTGGCTGAAAGACAAATAAAACCTGAAGTTCATAGTTCTATTTTTGGTGACACGAAGGACCCATAGGTTGTGTAAGAACGGGTTGCTCACACAGAGGAACAGAGCAAAGGTTTCTGCATGTGACTCTCAATGACATCTTCAGTTCACCTCTGAAGACTGTGACCTCAGTTGTGCCATTTTCTAACTGAACACTGCAGTGAATTCATTCATATATGAAACAGAATATCATAAAATTTCATGTGGGCACATACCGAAAGCCTTTTATCTCACCACAATTCAACTGCTCCCCACTCTACAACTAAGAAGCCAGGTTTCCTTCAAGGATAAAAAGCAAACCAAGTCCTTCAGCATGCTGAGGGGCTTCAGCCCTGCAAAACATTTTCAAGTGTGTTGTGTGTTCTTCCTGCTCTTAAGAGTACTTGATTTCAGGTCACTCTCAATAGCCTGAGGTGAGGTTACCAAGGACTTGGAACAGAGCAATGAGTGTCAATGTTTCCCGAGGAACCATTTTGGATTTCAGCCGTGGTATGTTTATGGGTGAGTGGGGAGATCTGCAATAAAGCTTCTAATAGGGTTATCATCCTCCAGTTGGGGCCTGGAGACCTCTGGGAAATACAAGATGTATCTAGAAAGGTTAGTTCATTTCAGGAAAATGGCAGCCTTAGGGAGTGGCTTTTACAACATTTTATCCCACTGAGGTCCCACCTCCCCCCCCATGTCACCCTTCCCAGTTTCTGTCCCCAAAATCTCTTGAAATTCCCCAACCCAGTTTTGGCAACCTTAGCTTCAAGCTTTAGCATGGACAGGCCTTTAATACTGAACTAAAATGAACTGTAAAGACTTCCTGACACTGCGGTGTTATACTTCATAACATCTAGATAGTCCTGAGGAGTGACTGCTGATAAAATGTAGGAGATGACAATGGCCCTTGGACAGTGCCCTCGATGATTTACTGGCATGATAATACTATGAAAGATCTACTCTCTGAACAATTTTCATGGATTATAGATTAACATCATAGAATCATAGAGTTGGAAGGGGCCATACAAGACATCTAGTCTAACCCCCTGCTCAACGCAGGATCAGCCTAAAGCTCCGACAACACTTTATGCTCAAATATTGCTTCACAAGTGATCCCATAAAACAGACTATTGAGAAAGTCACAGACTGGATGATTGTGTATTCCAAACAAAAAAACCAAGAACACCAAATGAGATCGGTGATACCAGAGTGACACAGTGCTACACAAGAACTTGGGAGACCCAGGTTCAAATCACCACTCTGCCATGAAAACTGGCTGGGTCACCTCAGGCCAATTCTTCTCTCTCAACTTAACATGGTTGCCAATTCTGAGTTGGGAAACTCCTGGAGATCTGGGGTAGAAAATGGAAAACACAGGGGGAAAGGGGCCCCAGTGGGATACAATGCCACAGAGTTGTAGAATCATCAAGTCATAGAATTGGAAGGGACCTCCTGGGTCATCTAGTCCAGCCCCCTGCACTCTACAGGCCACTCACAACCCTATCGCTCGTCCACTGTAACTTGCCACCCCCTTGAGCCTTCACAGAATCATAGACATAGTCCATAGACATTGGGAGAGCCACAGTCTGGCCACCCCCCCCCCCCGAGAACAAAATTTGAGTCCAGTGGTACCTTTAACTCCCTATGAGGTCTACTTTTTGGCCAGAGATGCTGGGTTCAAACCTGGGACTTTCTGCAGCTGTTCAACCACTGAGCTAAAGCCCCATCACTGGTCCACCCTCCAAGGCACCCATTATCTCTAAGGGCACTGATCTCTGTATTCCAGAGATCAGTTGTAATTCCAGATTCTAAATGGAAGTTGGCAACCTTGCAACTTAGCCTGCCCAATAGTTTTGCTGTGAGGCTAAAACATATGAAGGGAGAACCACAGCTGCTATTACTTTAAGGAATGGAGAAATAAAAAATGTGCACAAATTTAAATAAACAGCAAATCCATTCACAAACCTTAAAGCAGAGGTAGCCAATCTGTAGCTCTCCAGATGCCCAAGGACTACAATTAATTGCAAACAAAACCCTTCGTTCCCCTTTCCTTCTTATCCCTAGTAGTGGTGGGAAGTATCTTGGCCCTTTTCAGCCCAGAAATTCAGTTTTCATTCCATCAGGATGATGAATCTGCAGCTGACCCAACTCCCTAAAATCTGTGACTGAGCATTTGGAAAAATCTTTAAAATAAGATGCTTGCTTGCTAATTAACTGAACAAAGGTCTACTGTCAGTAACAGCCTAGACAATTAGGCAAAAAATGAAGAACTGTATTGGGAAATATATCATCATGACAATGCTTACCCCCTAGTCATATGAAACTAAAACCAACAAATTTACTTTCCCTCTTGCTGTTTTTTTGCTTGTTACCATATTTTGAAAACTGAAGATGATGATGATGACAACTTCAAACAAGTGATCACTATGACAATTTTCATTTAAAATACCCCTACTATTGAAGTTATGCTCATTGCTACTAACTACCTTCCAACCCCTTCTCCATAAGATCTTTGGGAAATGCATGTGATGAGCACCTGGGCTCTCCAAAGGTGTTCCAACTTCCAAGTGAGGGCTGGCGATATTCCAGAACTAAAACTCATCTCCAGACCAATTTCCCCAGAGAAGGTGGACTCTACAGCAGTGGTCTCCAACCCGCGGGCTACGGCCCGGTGCCGGGCCGCGAAGGCCTTGGCGCCGGGCCGTGGCTCCCTCTCCCCGCCCCCCCTGCAGTAAAAAACTTCCCAGGCTGCAAGCTTGCGGCCCAGGAAGCTTCTTACTGCGGGGGGGGGGAGAGGGAATCAGGGCCGAGCCCGCGCACTGCGTATGCGTGGGCGAAATTGCGCATGTGCGGCACTTTCGTGCATGCGCGCGTGCACGGCACGTGCACGCATGCACAATTTTGGCCATGCATGACACATGTGCGCATGCGCGGCCCAGCCAGGCGGGCAGTTGCCCTGCCAGTCCCCAGCCTCAAAAAGGTTGGGGACCACTGCTCTACAGCATTATACCCTACTGAGATCTCTCCCCAAACCCTACCTTTCCGGGTTCCACCTCCAAATCGCTAGGAATTTCCCAGGAGGAAATGGGAGAAGGGAAATGACATCACTTGCAATAAAAAACAGAAGTAACATTGTGGCTGTTCTAAAATTTACAGCCATAGTTTATATATACATAATTCTAGAGCACCTAATAATATAACTTCCCAGTTTTTGTTTTACCAGAGGCATCTTCAGTCCTCCAGTAAGTGTTATGGTGAGGATATCAACCTTCATCCTCTTCAAGCTCCCTAACTGGGTTGCCAGCTCTGGGCTTGGAGTACCTGGGGACTCTGGGCATGGGGCCTAGTGTGGGTTGGATTTGGGGCAGGGAGAATAATGCTATGAAGACCACCCTTGAAAGCAGCCATTTTTTACAGGCTAACTGTTCTCTGTCACCTGGAGATGAGCTGCAAACCCAGGGGATTCCTTGGAGACTGACACCCCTACCCCCAAACCCTGACACACTGACTCTTTGCATGCACTAACCAGGGTCACCAAACCCAAAAGGAACATGGGAGAATATTTTCCACTGTAGCAAAAGAAGGGGAGGAGAGGGAGGAGGGGAAGAAAAACTCACACAACCCTGTGGCATCATTGGCAAAGGCTTGCAGAGCGATAATTTCTCCAGTGTGCAAAATTTACAAACATGGCAGAACATTCATTACCTTAGAGAAACTGTGTGTTTACAATTAGTAAAAATAACATCCTGACAAAATGGGCCTCCACATTAGCTCTAGCACAGCTTCCAACAATGCAAAAGGCTTGAAGGAAAGATTTGGAGAGATTTGCCATGGCAGACAGAGAAGGAGGTCAAATTGCCTGGCTTCCCTCCATCCTTTGCCTCCCTGTTCACTCTAAACACTGCCCAGAAATTTGGACTGCGGCAGAAAGAAAACAGATTGTTTCCAGCTTGCCTCTTTTTCACACCCCTCCCTGTCCCCAGCAAGCCTTCCAACTTCATTCCCTTTCTGATATCAGGTTTTGACAAAAGTACAGTGGCATCTGACAAAAATCTAGACACAGTTCCTTCAGGAAACCGAAAATTGCTAGATTCAGGGGGCAATAGAGAAAACAGTACATCCTCCCACAGCACCAAGTAGAGCAGCGTCTCCTAGAGAAGTTGAATTCTGGGTATATGTTTTCATGTGCATGCACACTTGGTCGGACGTATGAGTACATGCACACGGAAGCGTATATGGCGCTTTTCCAGTCATATGGTTGAGGTCTACATAAGTGCATAACAGCAGAACCAGCCTCTCTCCCCTCCTCTCTACTTCCTCAGCACCAGAATGGTTGGCATGATTTGGAAATATACACTGTACTAGCTTCAAAGCCCGTTCCTAAGAACGGGCCCTGAAAGGGTCCCCTCCCCTGGCCCCTTGCCAGGCAGCTTAAGGTGGCTTTGGGCCGCAGCTCGCAGCCAAATCAAGTGGGGAAGGCGGGGGCTGGGCAGCTCAGTAGCAGGGCCAGGACAGAGCTCCTTAGCAGGCAGTCAGCAGGACGGGAGGCCCTCGTCAGCAGGCCCAGCCTAGCAAGCCAAGAGGCCCTCGTTAGGAAGGCCTCCACCACGACTCTTTGCCCAGGGCCTCTCCCCTTACCTGCTGCTAGCTCCAGGCACTGAAGCGTCTGAGAGCAAAGAGGCTAGAGTTCAGGGCCGGAGGGCGGGAGCCCCAGAGGAAGGGCCAATCAGGACAAAGCTAGCTGCACCCTGATTGGCCCTATTCCAACTTGGACAGCCAGACATGTCCCACCCCCTAGGATATTTCAGAAATATATAGAGGAACAACAATGGATAAGGATATACCGATAGCAGGGATTTACCAGAGCATTTTTAGTTTTAAATTGACTATGTTTTAACGCTGTTGTATGGGTTTTTATGAGCCTCTTGTGGCGCAGAGTGGTAAGGCAGCCGTCTGAAAGCTTTGCCCATGAGGCTGGGGGTTCAATCCCAGCAGCCGGCTCAAGGTTGACTCAGCCTTCCATCCTTCCGAGGTCGGTAAAATGAGTACCCAGCTTGCTGGGGGGTAAACGGTAATGACTGGGGAAGGCACTGGCAAACCACCCCATATTGAGTCTGCCATGAAAACGCTGGAGGGCGTCACCCCAAGGGTCAGACATGACTCGGTGCTTGCACAGGGGATACCTTTACCTTTACCTTTATGGGTTTTTATATGATGTTAACTGCCCCAAGAGTGTGACCAGAAAGGGGCAGCTTATAATTCAATCAAATAAATGAATCAATACCAGAATTAAACTTTGCTGGTCTTAAACATGCCACTGAATTCAAACTTGGTTCTGTTGCTTGAGACCAACATGGCTACCCAACTGCATCTATCCTAGAGGAGTTGCAGGTTCTCCCAATGAAGATCTTTGGCCAGTTGACCCTGCTAATGTTCCAGAACTATCTAAACCAATGAGCATAACAGTCCCATCCCTTGTTGTCCACCAAGATGAAATACACAAAGCTGCTTTCTCTTGAGACCCCTGGTTCATTCAAGTCCATCTACCTAATTCTGACTGGCAGCAGCTCCCTTGGGGTCTCACATCACCTATAACCTGAGGCTTTGAATTGCAGGTTCCAAGGACTGCCAATCAGATATTCTGCCCCTGAGCCATGGCCGCAATCCAAGCTGACAAATCTACTCTGTATCGCTATTTCTAGTTTGGTTGTGTTCTTCTGATCGTATGACTTTATTGACAGATGCTGGAGGAAAGTGGTCTCTGTAGGGTTCATCTCCTGTTCTGCAGCAGATATACCAGACTGTTTAAGGCAGAGGTTCCCAACCTTTTTGAGCCTGTGAACACCTTTCTAATGCTGGTACTGCATGGTAAGGGTATGCACAAAAACAGCTGCCACAGGAGGCACAAAATGGCTGCCACATCTTATTTTCAGTCACAAAGTGAAGGTCTGACTAGTATTGTGGTGCCAAGCTTTACCAAAGCCGCAATCTTTAAAAAAAAATGCACCATCAATCAAATCTCCAGTGGCCAATCAATAACTGCTGGGCAAAAGCTCCTCCTGGTCACACCCACTTCTGAAAATACTCAGAGAGTTTCAGAAAAGGTTTTGGTAAGTGCCCTGGTACCCTGGAGGCTACTAGTTTAGTGATTCCCAGTGTTAAGAAATGTTAGTTATTCCCAGAGGGCTTTCTGTGTTCCCAACACCCCTTGCAAGGAAGTCCCAATTTGCAACAGGGAGGGAGCCTGTGAGCCTAGGCTTCTTCCCCCGACCGCCAAGCCACAGTGTGGCTGTTATGCATGAATTACGGCACGAAGGCTTCCACTTGAATAAAAGTTATCTGGAGTGAATATGGCATCACCCGGCCTCAAGCCCATCCAGATGAACATCAGGAAATAACACTGCGCTAAACTTAGACAGGAAAAGGGGGTGAGCCAATGCAGAGAGCAATTTAATTTTCACGTTTCGCAACAGGAGGACGCCGGCTCCTTGCTGGTTCCATCTTTAATTGGCCATTTTTTATGTGGTGAGTGAAAGCCAGCCAATTTTCTCCTGAGAAGTTGTACTATAATCTCGACTCAATAACAACTATACGCTTCTTATTTGTCTATAGCACCATGGGGAACGAGATGAAACACCACCGCACGAGGGTTCCCTCCGCCCGTTCTAATCTGAAAAAATTAACTGTTCAACTCAAAAGGGGGCATTTATACACCACCAATTTAGCTTCGAACCAGAGCAAACAGCCTTCTCGGGGAAGAAAGGGGACCAAAGGGAATATACAGCGGTACCTGAATTAATTCCAAAAAGCTTCTCCCTAAGAGTAGATGAGTTCTCTTTTATGCTAGAGTGGTTTATGAGATTCTGTCTACAATAAGCAAATGCTTTGGTGCATTAAAAAGGTATCATAGCACTTAACCTTGGGGGGGGGGGGAGTACAATATAAAATTTAATCTTCTTTTGCAATTGACACCTAAGCACAATATTTCCCGGATGCCAGTTATCGATTCAGGAGGACCCAGTTATACAATCAGCTACATCACTTCTTGAGCTACTGTCCCACTTCAGAATGCAATGGGAAACATAAGTTTTTGCACACTAAAAACTGGCAGAGAGAAGACCTATGATCAGCCTTTTCTTTCTTCTGAATAAGGAGGTGCATTTAAACATTCAACCACCCCTGCCACTGCTGGAAGTGGAATAGTCCAGTGACGATTGGGCTGTACCATTTCACCCTTTGTTAAAAAAACCCTTCTCGATCATTATGTGGGGTATCCAACTATGATTATGAAGACAGTGTGCTCTCCACAGTCCTCCCAATGCATCGTCACTATGCTGCATGCACAGGGGAAACATTTTATTTACATGGATACATAGCCTAGGTACATGTGAATGCAAACCTTCGAAAAATCCAGTGGTCAGATTGTAACTACTGAAAGCATTCGGATGAATACAGAAAGCTATCTTAGATTGAGTCAGGCCCTTGAACCATCAAGGTCACTACACTATTGCCAACTCAGACTGGCAGCAGCTCTTGCAGATCTCAAGCAGAGGGCTTCCATGTCACCTTCTGCCCGGCTCTTTTAGCTGGACATGCAGGGGGTTGAACTTGAGGCCAAACAGATGTTCAGCTGCCCCACGGGTGAGAAGTATGTATGTTGCCACCGTTCACAAAACATAGCAACTATACATATCTGGAGGATCATAGGTAAAACATGTTCCCATTATGTCCCATGGTTAGGCTCCTGGGGCATGGAATTTGAATGTCTCAGTGTAAAGGACACTGATGTAAATTTTTCTGGTACTCTAGCTTAGAACATATGAAAATCCAGGGTTCAGAATGAGCCTGAGAAGATGGGCTAAAAGAGTGGAGAATTCTAATCTAATGAACCAGGTTTGATTCCCCACTCCTCCACATGCAGCCAACTGGATGACCTTGGGCAAGTCAACGTCCTGGTAGTGCTGTTCTGTCAGAGCTCTCTCAGCCTCATCTACCTCGCAGGGTTTCTGTTGTAGGGAGCGGAAGGCGATTGTAAGCTGCTTTGAGACTCCTTCAGGCAGTGAAAAGCAGGGTATTATACCCAACTCTTCTTCTTCCATTGTCTACAAGACAGCCTCAGCTGGACCCTCAGGGGGACTGAGGTTACCGGCACACACCTATTTAGCCTTGGTTCTGCCTCCCACCCCATCACACCCCAATCTCATTGCTTAAATCTCATTCAAATTGCCTGAGAAGCAATCAGTTTGTACTCATTAATCCATAAACTGTGGATTTCCAATCCGTTTGCCAACAGGCATATCATTGTTGCATTGTTCCAATAGAAAGCTGATCTGATTAATGAAACAGCTTTGGTCCCCCACCCCCCACCCCCCACGAGCAATAGGGGTCCGGGACAATGCCATGCAGACGCTGCTGATACAGTTGCCAGTGCTGGCATGCCGTCTGCCTTACTTTGCAGCATTTCCCCGCCGAAAACATCAATTTTACATTGCGTTCAATCAATTATTCCCCATCGGCATGCTCCGCACGCACTTGGCATGTATTTTCATACAAAAACTGTGTCGCATTCAAGGCCCTGAAATGTGGGCCTCCCGCTTGTCGGGACGTCTCTGAGTTCTCATGTTACCTTGTGGAAAACGCAGGCGTAAACATTTCCTTCCACAAATATTGGTCAGCTCATGGTGGACCACATCAAGTTTCAAAGCAATCACTATAGATGAATCACATATACAATATCAATAAAGCACTAATCAACGTAGAAATTTAAATGTAGGCTTTAAAATCATTTTGAAAGCCACCTCCTCTTTACGGATTTAAGTCCTCGGGAGGTGGGGGGGCTAGTCAGTGCATGGAGGGTTTAGTTGGTTGGATGGGGTCCCAGGCAGGGAAGCCAGCATCTTCTTGAGGTTATTTCTGGGCCTCAGTCATCGGCCCGGTGGAACAGCTCCGTCTTGCAGGCCCTGCGGAACTGTTTAAAGTTCCGCAGGGCTCTGATCTCACTAGATCTGATCAAGGCCAATTTTATCTTTTGGGGACCAAGGCACCTAAGCAAGTTTTTGATCTCTTGATCCCAATGCCCTTTGGAGGGGGGGGGGAGGCATAGTGGAAGAGGCAACCCTATAACTTTAACTTCCTTCTGAGGCTGGGTCATCTCAACTCATCTGGGTTGCTCTCCAGCCTTCAGCTCTTAGTGGCTAAGCAGAAATTGAAATATGAAAACTCAACACAAGCAAATTTTCCATGTTAGGTTTTAGGAGACCATGAATCCATGGAGTATGCAGTACCCTCCCTGACTTTTTAGCTTCTCATCTCACTAGAACACAGAAGGAAGGTCTGAGATGGTATGAAACTTGAAATGGAAAATAGCCTCAATCGGGTCCCGTACATTGTTTGTGGTACCAAATGAACACAGAGGCTTTGGGGTATAAAAGCCAGCAAAAACCAGCCATCAGTGCAAGGGTCTCAGCACCAGCCCTGCAGTTTGCATGAGCATGGATTCATCCAGAACACCCTTGTGTTAACCAACAGGAGTCAAATGGTTACGAACCACGGCCAGCAGAAGGTGCCCTGGGCATGGCAAGGAAGATCATTATGGTTCCCCTTCCAGGATAGAGTGGTGTGTATGGCGGCTGCGGGTTCCATCTGCCCCCTCTTCTCACCTCCCTCTATGAGTTTCCTAGTGGGGGGGATGGATTGTGGTTTGAATTGTTTTTTCCACCAGATCTCTCTTTTGGTGTGTGATTAGGGATTTATGTGTTTTTATGTCTGGGGTTTTAATGGGAGTTTTATTGGGGAGTTTATTCTGACTATTATTCTGACTATTGTAGCCCACCATGATAAACTGAAATGATGATGATGATGATGATGATGATGATGATGATGATGATGATGATGATGATGATCCTGAAAGTGCAGGTTTTCGGTCAGATGAGGATAGGCAGGATTTGAAGAGAGTAGAAGGTTCATTTGGCTTCTCTGATATTTCAGACTTGACTAGCTACTTGAAAGATTTGCCTGTAGACAACAGCTTGGAAGATATCATCACTTCGATGTCTGATTTGGACTTTGCTCCTCGATAAGGCTTCTAAGACTGTCCCCTGCAGCATCTGCAGAAGAGACCCTGGAAACAGTTCCCTCTTGCGATTCTTCCTCAGCAAACAACATCCAACAAACAAACAAACAAACAAACCTGGTATCAGATTATTGACATGTGGTCTGCAGTCAATATACATTAACTAGAGTTGCTTTGGAACTGCTTATTCATTTGGCATCTGAATAGATTCACTTTCCTACCTTTCCCATCCACTTTTTTTTAGGTAGTTGCTTAAAGAACCACCAAAGTGTTAGGGGTGCCTATTCACCCAATTAGCACTGGCATAATTATCCATTACCACTAGTCAGAAAATGAGAGAGAAGGGTTTGCCTTAGAAACCAGTAGGGGACTGAGATGTTTCCGCTACACTTTACAGGCGCCTCCCCATGCTCATCTGGGGAACCGAGTTTGATGTGCCCTCCTCCACATGCAGCCAGCTTGAAGGGAGGGGAGGAGAAAGCAATGGAATCATGTTCCCAAACATAGGAAACAGCTGCTCTGGCAGTGGGCAAGAGAGGGTCTCGTGATGTCCCAAAGAGGGGCCAATCAGCACTTGAGACAGCCAACTTGTACTGCCCATTGGAAGAAGCCATTTTAGCAGAGCTTGGCCCCAGAGAAAATAAGAACAATGCAAGCGCACATGTTCAGCTCAGAGATTTTTATACAACTATACATGCTTATACATTAGAGGCAGGAGTCCCTTTTTAGCTCGTTCATCTGTTGCCTGATTTTTTTTGTTTTGTGTTTTAAGGCAAGGTGGCAGAGGCTGCTTCTCACCACCTATTTTCTGACTCGGATGAAACGCCAAAGGGGGGAAGGGAACACCGAGGTTCTTTTGCGCAGCCTAGCTGAAGGAGCATGCTGTGCTTTACAGGCAGGGAGTCAGACTAAAAATCACCTGTCCGTATCAACTATTCCTATTGTTCTTTCTCTGACATCTCTGACATATCTCTGTAAAAAATCTGCCCAAGGTCTGTCTGGGAAAGGACAGTGCTGTTCTCTCTTCCTGTTGTCCTAATCCACAAGGACAGGAAGTGATCAAAACGTCCGCGGTTCGAAAGGCAGCTAAGCACATCCTGATTGGGGATGCTCCGGTTTCGGATCCTGCTTGGGGCTGCGTGCATATTGGGAACTTGAGTGCTGCTGGATTCCTTGGGCCTTTTCGCACGGGGATCTTTGTTGCAAATTGTTTGCGGAATGAAAAATCGCCATTTAAAATAGTGGAATTCGTCGTTATGCATACCTGCCTTTGTAGTGGAATCAGTTGCGTTTTTTAGCGTTTCCCACAGGCTTCCGGTCTCGGCAGAAATCGCTAGAAAGGAAGCGCTATTGCCAAGCTCGTCCCGCCCCTGGCCGTCAAGCAGCCAATGGGCAGCCGTTAGCATGCTCCCAAACAGCCCCTTTCCCTTTAAGAAAGGTTTTTAAAAAAAAAAAACAGACCCATAGCAACGAATCTAGGTAGATTCGTTGCTACGGAGAGACCCATCCAGCTGCCTAACGTGAGCTGTCATTTGATTGTATGATCGTTTGCACGCTGCCTCGAGTGATAAACCCCCCCCCTCTCACGGGCCCGATTTTCAGCTGAATTTATGTGTAAAAAATAAAGGGACTTTATTTCAGCAAACGGGCTTTTATGTGGTTTGTGCTTAGTGACTAAAGGTGAAGGACTGAAGCCAGGGAAGCCTCTAAACAGAAAGAGGCTCGCTGGTGCGTTTATCCCCGCTCGCTCGGAGAAAAAAAAATGGCGATCGCTTCGCCGGAAGTTTGGAGGAGAGAGCCAGGGGGAGGGACTTTGAAGAACCAGCAACAATGGTAACGCACAGGTCTTTAGCGCTACTGTTGCAGATTGGTTGCAGGAGTGTATCGCTATCCGGAGGGTGAATCCACTTTTCTGGATTCCCCTGAAAGCGCTACAACGAAGCGCTTTTTGCGGGTCGGTTTCAGGATTGTTGCAGATTGTCTACGACGTCGTGGGTTATGGCAAATTAGTAGCGTTTCCAATTAGCAACCATTGTGCTATTTTGAAGCCGTGCGAAATGGCCCCTTGTTTCCCACCTTCCCCTGCAAGCAGAATGCAAACGCAAGCAGGAATGAAACTAGAAATGGCTGCGTTCCCCATAAAAACCCATGCCCTCAATGATCCTCCTAGATCTCCCCACCCCCAGCATGACAGGAGGACACGGCGGCCGGTGGATCTGCCACTAAGTATATGATTCACAGGCTCCGTTTGCAACAGAACACCATTTCTGTACTTCCTGGTGTTACGCATCCTTATATGCCCAGAAAAATAATAGGACTTGTTTTAAGATGCTTGGGGTTGTCCCCTTTCCAGAGCCCAGCAAGTTTTTTTTTTTAATGGGTGGGGACAGTGAAGCTTTTGCCCCATAGAGCTTTTAATTGGATGTGCAGATTTTTTTTAATTGCTATGACAGCAGCAGGGTGTCATATATATTCATAACTGCGATTTCGGGTCACATGGAAAATGCGGAGGGGGAAGACGCGACGCACACCGGCTATGCACAGGACGGGGCACGACGGTGGCAAAACCCAGAGTAACCGATTATACACGTGGCGATCCGGGTGCCACTTCTGGTTGTGCCCCGGTAACCCGGAAGCTGCGCTTTCTTCCGCGTTTCGCTAACACGGCTTTTTTGGCGGCATGCACCGAAGCTGCGGCCGGTTGCAGCCAGCACCGTGCGTTATCGGTGATTTTAGTCGCTGCCATTCCACCCCGAATGTGCGCTAAAACCCCCGCGCATAATGGGTCAATAAGAGGCAAGTACAGCCAAGCAGGATAAAATTATAATAGAGTAAAATAAGCTAATATTATAGACTAAAATACAGTAAAATCAACTGATTAAAACATCTTAATTCTAGCTCGATATATGTATAACTATCTAATTAGGGTTGGCCTTGTGGTTAAATTGCATGCATACCATTATCTTATTTTTTCTGTAAATTTTGCAAACTTGTATGGATTATCCTATTTGTTATTTTGATGTAGACCAAATGCTGCTCTTAATGAATTTACAAAAAGAAAAGAGTTATGTACAACTTCACTCCCCCTTTCCTGTTACCCAAGAGACTTTGTGCTCTGCTACTCATCTTGTTTGCACAACTTCACTTCCTGACATTTTGTGGCTGGCTCTGCCTCCTCTGGTGGGAATTGTCATAAGCTCCGCCTCCTCCGGGAGCCATAGCATGGCTGCATCTTCCAACCTGTGTCAAAATTCCAAAGGTGCCTGCAGGCTGAAAAGGTTTGGTGACCCCACTTTAGACATTCTGGGAAGTTTTAAAGAATCTTGATGGGATTCGTGAGAAAATGAACAGCAAGAATTTGAGCCCTCTCAACAAGGTGTTCCCAGAACTTATTCACCATGAGATTCATAAGCCCGGAGTGAGTCACTTTGAATATGACATTAGCGGAGAAGGATGACGTCCACATGAGTCATGCGGCGCTTTTTCTCCAGCTTGTATGTAAAGTAGGAACCATTAATTTTAAAATTAGAATTTTTGTTTAAAGCCTAAGGAAGCAACGCCCAATCCAGGAAAGTTGCAGAGAATACTTGTGCTTGCCATACAGCGAGGATTTTTACCAGCTAGAGAAGAATTTTAGTACCTTCACTGGTTGCCAGAACTGGACAATTTGAAAGCCAGAAAAAAAAATGCTGGTGGAGATGTCAATGCTATTAAGGAATATAAATTTGCCATGCACAGAATTCCTGGCTCATCTCTCTGCCTCTGAACAGTGCTTTGTACATGTTCTGAGGAACAGTGTCCTCAGACCTTTGCAAGCTGGGGGGAGGGGGGGCGCGGGCGCTAGTGCAGACCAAAGGGAGAGAAAACCAACTGACTTGCAGAGCCTCCCAACCTTCTGTAGATGAGCCTCCAGATGTGTGCAGCTGGCGTTTTATCTGAATGAAGCAAGACCTCCATTCTGCACACTTTGGTACATGTGAATCAGAACCCTGAAAAACCAAGCTGCTGTACAATCATGCTTAAATCCATGTATTGCCACTGAGCAGACAACACGGCAGCAGAGTTTTTTCTATGGTAAAAAAGTTGAGAAAGGCTGCTTTAGGTAGAATGTTCCACCAAACCTATAGTCACTTTGAGACACATAAGGCCTGCTGGGTGACCTGGGGCCACTCACAGTTCTCTCAGAGCTCTCTCAGCACCACCTACCTCACAGGGTACCCACTGCGGGGAAAGAAATGGTAGGCAGTTATCAGCCACTCTGCGATTCCTTCAGGTAGTAAGAAGCTCTTCTTTGGATGGGAGGCCATCGAGGAATATCAAGCGTGCTACGCAGAGACAGGCAATGGCAAACGGCCTCTGGATATCTCTTGCCTTGAAAAGCCTACATGGTCACCATAAACTGGCTGGGACTCAATAGCAAAGCCCCCCTTCCCCATTTCATCCAGCCTTAAAAGTAAGAAAAAAGATACCGGGTCTCGGGCACAAGACAGAACCCTGTCAAAGGATGTGGTGAACAGGCAGGCGTCTCCGGGCACAGCGAACAGAGAGGGGTCCGCCATTCATGGCAGTGAAAAAAAGAACGGCAACTTACCCTCTCTGCACTGCGATCAGGAAAGAGGCAGAGAGAGCTCAACAATGCAGCGAGAACGTGAACTAGTCCGAATCCGCGCTGCACTCGGTGATTTCCGCAGTTGTGCTTCCAGCGCAAGGGATAATTGGAAACAGCAGCCTGCGGTATTGAATACGAGGGGTGAAAGTCTCCTGCTGTGTAAGTACTGACTGCGAATCAGATCTGCTGTCTTGTACGCAATTTTGTATTTTTTTCCCCCACAAAAAAAAAAAAGATGTTAAGGGGGGGAGGTCCTCGGCTGGATGGCGCACCGGCAGCAGATAAAGAGGCGAGCAAATTAGTTGAGAAAAGTGGAGCGATGTTAAAAAATGTCTCTGACAGAGATCAAAAGTGAAGAGAAGGGTATTGTAAAGGAAATTATCAAGCAGATAAAAAAGGATGAAAGAAAAGGCTTTTTCTCTTTCTTTTTTTTCCCGCAAAGGAGAAAAACAACCGATCCGTCTAACCTGCTCGGTCTTAACCATGTAACTGTAGAAATAGCCTGATTATCTGCTCACAGTGTGAAGTCAAACAGTCTTTTGGATATGGACTCTCTTGCTGAAACAGGTAATGCAGAGATCTGCCTTCTGATCTGGATTCATTCTGTGCCCATTTACTTTCCGTGGAGCCGGAAATCCCTCTCTGGATGAATTGGACAGCTCAGAGAAGAAAGGTATATCTGTATCGCCAAACTTAAAAAGAATGGTTTTAACATTAATAAGAATGGTTGGATAGTAATTTCCCCCTTCTAGAGAATTTTGGGAACTGTAGCTCTGAGACAGGGCTGTTCTCACCCAGAACAGCCAGGCCTCTCAGAAAACCACATTTTCCAATGTGATATGACAAATTTGGAGGAAACTAATACAGATTGGATAGATATACCAACTACGATCATCTGTTGGCTAACCCACTATTTAGGATGGCCTGAAGGATCGAATAGAGCCCAGGCCTCTTCCGTTGTGTCTCCAACTCCCTGAAGAGGTGACAGGAGACCCCTCTTTGGAGATCTTCAAGGAGGCTCAGCAAAGCCTTCCTATTTGCCAGGGGGTTGGATGGCAGACATTGCTGCCATGTTTTTACCATATGCATGATATGTATTTTGATGGTCTCTGCAGGAGGGGGATGCAGTGAGCACTTGGTGAGCTTGGGATGTCTGTAGTAGCGAGAGGAGAGGAGAGGAGAGGAGAGGAGAGGAGAGGAGAGGAGAGGAGAGGAGAGGAGAGGAGAGGAGAGGAGAGGAGAGGAGAGGAGAGGAGAGGAGAGGAGAGGTTATCTGCATTACTATGTCCTTGAAGGCTTGGTTTTGCACCTGGGTGTTACAAACATGCCTGGGAAAGTGTGGAAGTTATCTTCCAAAGGGACGTGAGGTGATCTGAAGATGGAGCTGATGAGGAATATATCGATCCGTGCAGTCTTAACAAAGAATAGCATGAGGTTAGTTTATTTTCAACAAATGGCTTTTGCTGAACATGCCAAGCTTGCTAATTTGAGAAGCTGACTGAGAGCCTGACAGGCGTTTTGTAAGGAGTACAAGTATTTGGAACTTGCAATTTTATATTCGGGTTTTTTTTAGCTGGGGATGTTGGTGAGATATAAATGTTTGAAATAATTAAATAAAATGAGGTTGGATCCTTTCTAAATTGTGAATTTCTACCAATTCCCCCTTGCAGACCACCCCACTTATGTCATTCCACTCGGTCCCCTGTAGATCAGTGGGCTGCAGTTGGAAAGGAACAAGAAGAAGGTCTTGTTCTGCCACTGGAAAATGTTTCCTGCATCCAGCCCAAAAACAGTTGTCACAGTTCTCTAGTTCAAAGCATAAAACCAATAAGTGCCATGGGACTTATGCCCAGTTGTCTGCTAAACAAAATGTCTACCGCTTGTCAGGAAAGTACTCGTGTATGTGGAGTTTTCGTTCTTCCATCCAACAATTGCAACCACTTAGAGTTTTAAAAAGACCGCAGATATACGATTCCTGGTACTCAATCACCTCTGGGTGCACTGGTATTAATTCACCTTACAAACTTCATGATGCTTTGGTTCGTGCGCTTCAATATGACTAGGGTGACAATTCAGATATTAGACAAAATATCTTCGCTTTTGGAAGGAAAAAAAACTAATGAAGTGTTAAATCACTGCAGATGGTACCTACAGCTTTCCCCTAGAATCTGTCGAATGATTGATAGACAGAAAAAGATACGCAAGGAGTTGAAAAAAATGCCACTAAAGAATCTCAGCTAGGGTTGTGTGCCAAAGCGCACAACCCTAATCCCAACAGGTGCAACCCAAAGACCCCAAGGGCTTGGAAACTAGGGCAGGACTGTCCTGAGGTTGTCTAATAAGGAATACCTTCCACACACAGAACTTCCCCAAGCACCTCAAGCCCAGGTAATGCCTAAAGTCTCACCAAGAACAACAGTAGCATGATTGCTAAGGGAATTAACGGTGAACTATTTTACGGAGTTATTGCTGGTATAACTGGTATAATGTATGTTATTTGCTTTCCACACTCCAAGGTGCCATAAACGCTGGGTGTTATTATAATCCTCCAAGCCTAGCGACTTGGTTCTACCACATTTGGAAGTGAAGATAATTATGGCTCTAGCATAACAGAATAATTATCAGGGAGCCATGTGCTGTGTTTCAATAATACCCCTCCGTAGGTTGTCAACCAACTAGAAGTAACATCATGATGGTTGATGAGTTGTTGTTTAAAAAATCTGGATGTCGAAGCTTGGACAATAAGCTGCTCATGAAGATACTACCAGGAACTAACTGATAACACCCTTTCAATCGATGCAAGTGGGCAGCCGTGTTGATCCGAAGCAGCACAATAAAATCAGAGTCCAGTAGCACCTTTAAGACCAACAAAGATTTATTCAGGGTGTGAGCTTTCGAGTGCAAGCACTCTGTGCTTGCACTCGAAAGCTCACACCTTGAATAAATCTTTGTTGGTCTTAAAGGTACCCTTTCAATCTGTCAAGTGACTTCTCGCAAGTCATAACTCGCACAGAACCGTAGACACTTTGGATTTACGTTTAGGAATATGGCCCCGTATAATAACTTCTTGTTTATAGTAAGCTTGGCAGAGAAAGATGGGCGTCTCCCCCAACATGCTGGCTTTCAGAAAGATGCTTTTAATAGGGACAAAGGGGAAATATTCCCAAGCACCCTTACCAAATATCCCCAAGCACAGCAGCCTCTATCCTACCACTCACTTCAACCAAGTGGAAGATTTTCTCTAAGTCACATGGGGCTCAAAACTGTTGCTTAAACCGAAGGAATACTCAGGTCAGAAATAGGAGTCAAACCTTGCTGAGAACGGAACAACATAAGAAAAGCCCAGCTGGATCACGCCAATGGTCCATCTAGTCCAGCATCTCTCCGCTATCCCCAGGCCTAGGGAACTAGAACAGTGGCCAACCAGCTTCTCTGGAGGGGCCAAGTAAGGGACCAAAGGCCAAAGCCTTCCCCTGATGTTGCCTATTGGCACTGAGATTCAGAGATTAACTGCCTTTGAATGTGGAGGTTCTCTTTAGTCACCATGGCTAGCAGCCACTGTTAGACCTATCCTCCATGAATCTGCCTAATCCTCTTTTAAAGACCTCTGTACCTGGGGTCATCACTACATACTCTTGCAGCAAATTCCACTTTTTAATCACTTGCTGTGTAAAGAAGTATTGTCTGAGCAGATAGGCAGGATGTATGCTCCTACGCATACCATTTGCTAGTTACCGAATCTGGGCAACTATCTGTGCGTTTTCTACTAATAATCTCCCCCACACAACTGGGATTAAATTCTCAAGAACTGTAGCCTTCCTTGCTTCCTTCAGCACCTCCCCATGGATGCGTTCAGGGCGGAATACAAAAAGATCTCCCCCTTTCAAACTACAAGTGGACAGTAGAAGGGATACTCTTTCAGAGGCTCATTAAAATCTTCCCAGGGACATGGGAAGTACGGAATGGAATTTTCCCCTGCTCTCCTTTCTTGCCACTGGAATCCTAATCTGGATGCTTCACAAATTGGGGGGGAGGGGGAGTTGGGGGGCGTTCCCCACCCCTGCTGGAGAAGCTGGTGGGGAAAAATATGGGGGGGAGGGTCTTTGAAATCACACATGACACCCAAAGATAAACCGGAAGCGATTTCATCACATTGGTGCAACCCTCTATGCTTCACTGAAGAATCCCTGGCTTAACGGTGGAGTTCTGAGTGAGTCCCAAAGTGCCCTCCCAACATGGCGGCATCATGGCTGGTCTCGTTCCAGAAGCGATGCTGCGGATTGGCGTGACACTGTTGTGCTGGTCTTCACCCCTAAAATTATCCTGTTGGGTTCCAGCTCCAGCTGGCAGCTTGCAAACCTATAATTACCCAGCAGCAGAAGAGGTGTTTGTGCTAGAACAGCGCTGATAATTGTTTGCATCCAGAAGCCAAGGGAAATTTCCTTTGGATTAGTTACCTTTCTTATGTTAACGAACTGGGAGTTTCCAGCTGGGCTTCTGATTCACTGGATGTTTATTTAGATATTTACACCCCACTTACACAAGGAGTACACCCTGCTAACAGTTCATGCGTCAGATACCAGATGTCACTGGATAGTAAATCTGTCATTTTTTTCTCTAATGCAAGGTCGGTGTTAGAGTCTTGAGGATAACCTTACAAAACAAGATCAGAGCTGCCTCCTGCCCTCACATATTAGCAGGAAAAAAGGGTTCTGTATCCCTGCTGTTCAAACATGTATTTTTTTTCTTTGCTGAAATTATAATGCTGCTGATTTCCTTTGCCAATGATTTCTTAAAATCATCCAAGCAGTGATTATTTTGTGGGTTAAAAGCTGGCTTCTAGGGGGATAAAAATGTAAAGAAGACCCCTTCAGGATCCCCCAAGATCTTTTTAGCTGACTATCCTGATGCTAACGGTGGGCAGCCAGGTTATCAGTAGGACATTTACAAACAAGGTGTGTCTTCATCATCACTTCCATTGCCTGTCCTTTACATCTGGCACACTGAGGTATACTGCCTCTGAATATGGGGGCTCTACTTCGACATCATGCTGGTAAGCTATGAATTAATTTGCCTAACCATTGTAAAAGCTGTTTTAAAAGCATCCACACTTCTTGTCTGAGTGAATTTCCAACATTAATCATTAATTCCATGAAAGAGTCTTTGCAGCCCAGCAAGCAAATGGCAAAAACCAACCCACCCTTCAGATGTTACTTCTGGTAGCAGCCCTGAGCTCACAAAGCAGCAGCCAGCAAACATTCCAAAGAATGCTTGAGTCGGGCCTCTATGTTGAAAGCTAATCATCAGCTAATATTTGGGTGGGCAGCCTCCAAGGATTTGCGCGGTAGTTCCCACAGGGAACACTGGGCATCGTGAGGAAGAGGCAGGCCATGGCAGAGCACCCCCAAAAACACCTTGCAAGGCTGCCAGATAATCCTTGGATCTCCTGGCTCCACGACACACACCATAAAATAAATAAATATCAATGATCACAGCTTAAATAGTAGAGGAATGAGATTTGTCGCAGTGACCACTGGTTAAGGAGCCTCTCAGGAAAGAGGGCCTCTTTTTTCTTTCCAAAACATGGCAGCCCTGCCTTAGCCTGATTCAGGCTTTAGAACCACACATGCTGGGAGCCCACCAAGAGTAAGAGCGCAGTTCACAACATCACCTCTGGATAGGTTCATGGCGACGCTCTGTGATGTTTATTAACATCCCTGCAGCAGGGGTGGCCAAACAGATGCCCAATTGGCACGCCGGCAGGGGCTCACGGCAATTCCTGGTCCACCGACATCTTGTGAGCCCCTGTCTGGCCACCCCTGCCCTAGACCATGAGAACAGCATCACTTGTGTTTAAGGGGCTGGAAGCAACAGGAGGGCATCAGTGTGACCGACACCTCTGAGCTATCAGGCAAGGCGGCTCCAGCTCACGTGCTCCTTTGGGCAGCTGAGGGGGCATTGCACAGCAGTCAACCCATGAACCAGGCCCTGCAGTAAATAAGACTCTGCCGCAGGGGTAGTCAAACTGCGGCCCTCCAGATGTCCATGGACTACAATTCCCAGGAGCCCCTGCCAGCGAATGCTGGCAGGGGCTTCTGGGAATTGTAGTCCATGGACATCTGGAGGGCCGCAGTATAACTACCCCTGCTCTACCGTAATGGGTGGATTTGGCATTGCGGCTGCAATGGATTGTGGAGCAGTGTCTCCGGTCTCGTGTGTGTGTGTGTGTGTCATTACATGTACAAACTGTTCTGATCCCACCCACCCCTTATTCAATTTCCACGGAGGGGACTGTCCTCAAAACACTGGCCGGCCCTTTCTGTTCTGGGAGAGAGCTGGGGTTTTGTACCTTGCTTGACTACCCGAAGGAGTCCCCAAGAAGCTTGCAGTTGCCTACCCTTCCTCTCCCCACAACAGACACCCTGTGAGGCAGGTGGGGCTGAGAGAGCTCTGAGAGAACTGTGACTGGTCCAAGGTCACCCAGCTGGGTGCATGTGGAGAAGTGGAGACTCAAACCACTGGGCGGGGGCAGTACATAAATGTAATAAAATGAATAAAATAATAAAATAAACCTGGTGATCAAGATCAGTCCACCACTCTTGACCACAAAACCACCCTGGCTCTCTTTGCAGCCTCTTATCTGTGTCCTCCAAGCATTCTAATTCCGCTAAGAATAAGCACAATTTTTCAGCAGGTGGTTTCTGAGGGGGAAATCTAAATTTGAGAGGGTGACCTTCACATTTGCAGTGAAAGCAAACCAAAAACTGGGTGAAGCTAGGGGCAGGTAGGTTACGCAAGATCTTTCCCACAAACTGGAAGCTGGTTTCCTTGATAATAGCAGTGGATGGGAGAAGAAGCCGTGGTAGAAATAATTTTGCAAAAACCCAATTTAAGGTCTTGGAGGGATGTCTCCATGGATGCCAGTGAATGGCAGAAAGAGGCACCCGTACGTTCGGAAAGAAACGCCTCGTCTCAATTCTGCACATGTCGGATAATGCACGATTTTTGCGAATAGGAACTTCCATCCACAAGGGAAATAATTTCAGGGGTGTTACATCTGCCCACACATGGCCCCACCGTTATAATTCCACAAGCAGCCGAATAAAGTGAAGGCATGACTGAACAGCATTTTTTAAAAAGCCATTGAGAAACACGTGAGGTTCCCTTCTGTTCAGAAACATGAATGATGAGGAGCATTTCCGCCACTGAAGAAATGCCCAAGAGATCTCCATGAGGCCCCGAAGAAGCAAAGTCCTGGAGAGTTCTCAAGGGCTACTGAACTCCAGACCAGTCATCTTTTTGCCCGCCTTTGGTATGAATGCCAAATCCACAGGCCTGCCTACTTGCTGTTTGTTGGCGTAATTGTTCTGATCAAAACGCTACCATCACCAGTCGCTCAACAGCAAAACACCACCGATTTCAATATTACTTTCTATCTACTGAAGTGTACTTATAATAATACTTTGTGTATATATACAGCACTTTTTTCCTACTCCTCAGAGAGCTTCACATATATTTTCTCAATAATCCCTACAACAAGCATATGACGTTAGGTGAAATTATTTTTCTCCCCAGATTACAGATATGAGTCGAAGGCTGAGAGAGCAGCTTAAATAAGACTCCCATTGAGTTCAGGGCTGAAGTGAGATTTTAATGGATTTGTGCACGTCTGTGTGGCTCAGAGTCACTCTTTTTAACCACTCAGCAACACTCGGATTTAGGTTTTCCAGCTGGTTAGTAGAGAGATTGTGAAGTTCTGGTCTGGGCACTGCACCAATTAAATCAGGAGTGAAGCTGGATCAGCCAGTATCAAAAGAAACACATACATAATTAGTACCACGGTGCATCTGTAATGCAGTAAGAACTTCTTCTTCTTTTTTTTTTTGGCAGCAATTTTGGCCTCTTGGTTCCTGCCTTCTGCGCTGCCTTTAGAATACTCACAGACATTCCAAGTGCTGTGAAAATGAAACAGGGGGAAAGCTCTCATTACGGTTACCTTGTTATATGTTCCGCCACACTTGGAAAATCCAGCGTGAGCAAAAGAGAGAAATCCTCATAAAGGAATTGCAAAGAAAAGGATGGGAAGCTTAACAGGAAAGACAAGGATGGGGGAAAGGAGGCTGGAAAGGAAAGATAAATTTCAGAAGCTGATTGACTAACCAGTGAAATCTGGCAAGAGCCTTTCGCTGCTCCAAGAAAGCTTCTTCTGTGTGCCGTGAGAGACCCACATGGGGGGAGGGGGGCAGGATAATGGCCTCCCTCCATCTGGGCAAGCACGCAGAACCTCTGCAACATAGGCCTCACTGCGGGGTCGAATCCTGTTCAAATCTCACAGTCCATTTTTTTCCAACACACTGGAATTTCTTCCTCGCAAATTTTAAATCACACATACCCCCTTTGCAAATTAAGCAGACAGGAAAGAGAGCAGAGGGCAGGGGTGGCCTGTGACTCTCCAGATGTCCATGAACTACAAGTACTATGAGCCCCTGGCAGCACCATGCTTCCTGGGTGCTGGCACTTCTCCCCCTGCTCCCTGCTTGAACTCCTCCCCCCAAGTGCAGGCTACTGGGTTGCCAACCTCCAAGTTGCACATTGTAAAATCATAGTTAAAAGAATTATTAAAAACCTGTGGTGCTCCGTTACTTCTGCTCATCGATTCGCCAGTCCGCCTCCTCATCCATTTCACAGATGGCATGATCTTTCAATCAGGGTCTAACTTGGTGGAGGGAATAAGCCAGAGATGGAGGGAATAAGCCTGTAGATTTTGTTCTGGACTCAACCCAAGATTTGGTGGAAGAGTGACATTTTTCAGTCCCTGCAGAGCTTAGGCAGTTCCACCAAGGCCCACATCTTGACCGGCAGCTCATTCCACCAGGCTGGGGCCACGACCAAGAAAAGAAGTCCAGGTGCTTTTGCACACACTGAATAACACACTTTCAATCCACTGTGCGGAATGGCAAAATCCACCTGCAAAGGGTCACTGAAGTGGATCAGAACTGCATTATTCAGCATGTGTGAACTGACTACAATTCAAAATAATATTAAAAGGGCAGCTAACTAGTTTCATTTGTTACGAACCACCTCCATCCAAAAGCCCTCACCCTGGATGCTTTGCCACCTGAAAAGGACTGCTTTCAATTAGTGTTGTTTTTTATTTTTGCCTGAACAAACACCGTGTGCCTTCTCTTCACACAATTGTTAACTCCCTTAACTCAACATAACACAGGGACTCCATCTGGGCCGTGTCCTAAGTCTTAGAACGCCTTTTCCCTCAACCATTTCTACAGAAATGTCCTGCCAACCGCTCCCCAGCTTATGAAATATAAAACAAGTCGTTTCTGTTTGCTTTTATTTTTATTTTATTTTTTTAATAACTGGTTCCGAACGGTATTCTGGGCTTCCCCTGCTTCACAAGATCTTTGCAGAAGCCGCCCCAGTCCCTGTCTGCTCTGTGATAATATTTGACTAGAGAGGAAATCCCAGATTTCCGAGATGCGCTTCTCGCTGAGAATAAATACAACTCAGGGAGATGAAGTAGAAGGTTATGAAGAGCACCAGGGGAGGGGGAAACGCAAGCACCATCAGCGTCTGGCGAATTGCTCTGCAGCCATTAGTTTCTCAGACTCCCCTGAGGGATTAAAGTTTTGTCTTAATCAACTGCTAAAGAAGAGATGAAGGCTTTATACTTGCAAAGTGAGGGACTTCACAGGGGGTTGGCTTTCCAGGCAATCTACAGGCTTCAAAGAAACACTTGGCATCTACAGCAAGACCACAACTGAGTGGGCACCTCTGGGAGACATAATAAACCATGGCATTTCTTTGTTCCTGGCCATCTCACCTGGCTTTGTACCCCTAGGCACAGTGATTCTCTCTGAGCCTCCCTAGGAAACCTCACCAGGGTGTGAAGATTGAGTCCAGTGGCCCATTTACGACCAACAGAGTTTAACTCTGGGTATAGGTTTCCTTGCGCATACACACTGCACTGCATGTACTTGAAAGCTTATATCCAGAATTCAATTTTGTTGGTCTTAAAGGTGCCACTGGACCCTGATTTTGTTTTGTGGTGAAGCTTTCCCAAAGTTTTTCCTGATGCTCAATCTTCAAGGATCAGGAAACAGAATTAGGGATTTCTTCTCCAAGACAATTTTTATAATACTAGTTCTGTAATATGTTATGTATTTTTAATAAATATATATACACACACAAAATAATTTGGAATTCTACCATATGTATTTTTTAAAAGAATACATATAATGGAATTCCAAATTATCTTCTTTTCTTCTTGCTCTCTGACTGCACAAGTGACCTTTCCACCCTATTGACTAACACTGTTCATTTCCCTCCTATCTGACCATATTCAGCTGCTGAAGGAGTTTTAGCTGTGTTAGACGGCTGGAAAATCTAACTTTGCGGTCACTTTGTCTACCGTTACCAATAGTTTCACTAACAAACCTTTGAGAGACTTTCAAAGATCTCTAGGTTGGGTTTGCTTTATGTTTTTCAGAACAGTGGTCAAAAACCATCAGCATAGCTGACAAAAACCATGGTAGAGAGGGGGAGTGGTAGAGAATCTGTCTACCTCCACAGTACAGGAGAGATTACATTTTGACAGGCCAGGTTTACTATCCTTTAGACCAGGGGTAGTCAAACTGCGGCCCTCCAGATGTCCATGGACTACAATTCCCATGAGCCCCTGCCAGCGTTCATGGACAGTCCATGGACATCTGGAGGGCTGCAGTTTGACTACCCCTGCTTTAGACAGACGCAGATTGGGCTTTTTTAATATCCCCTGCACTCCATTTTAGAAAATCAAATAAATAAAAAACAGGGACAGCAGCTATGGTCTTTTATTGACGTCTCATCTTCCTCCTGCTGCTTGGGTGACAGGATGAGACAAGTTGTCTCATCATGACCAGAAAGCCATTTCAAAGCCTGTGACCAGAAAGTCCGACACCCGAAAATCCTGATGCCACCACTAGCACTGGAAACTAAATGAGGCGTTGAAGCCTAACCGAGACATGATGTAGTCCTGAGCTCTATGAGGACGATACCTCGGGTTGCCCATCCCTCATTGGGGACGGGGGAATTCCCTAGTTTGGAGCTGCTTGGGAGCTATCAGGAAGTGGGGGAAATTACCCTCTCCAATAGACAAGCAGCTGGAAATAAATGTGACATGCCTACATCACCTGGAAGTGACATGGGCACGTTGAGGGGGGCTGCTTTAGTTTGGGGGGCAAAACTCTATGATAAGAAGCTAATTCTACCATAGAGTATTGTCCCTAAACCAGACAGGTCTGATAGGGGCCATCTATGAATTACCCTACCAAAAAGGCAAGCAGCTGGAAATAAATGTGACATGCCTACATCACCTGGAAGTGACATGGGCACGTTGAGGGGGGCTGCTTTAGTTTGGGGGGCAAAACTCTATGATAAGAAGCTAATTCTACCATAGAGTATTGTCCCTAAACCAGACAGGTCTGATAGGGGCCATCTATGAATTACCCTACCAAAAAGGCAAGCAGCTGGAAATAAATGTGACATGCCTACATCACCTGGAAGTGACATGGGCACGTTGAGGGGGGCTGCTTTAGTTTGGGGGGCAAAACTCTATGATAAGAAGCTAATTCTACCATAGAGTATTGTCCCTAAACCAGACAGGTCTGATAGGGGCCATCTATGAATTACCCTACCAAAAAGGCAAGCAGCTGGAAATAAATGTGACATGCCTACATCACCTGGAAGTGACATGGGCCCGTGGGAGGGGAAGGAATGCTCTGGTTTGGGGGCAAAACTCTATGGTAAGTACTCTATGGTGAGAAGCTAATTATGCTACAAAGTGTCGCCCCAAAACCAGACAGACCTTATGGGGTGGTCGATAAATGTTAATAATGAATAAAATAAATAAATGTAGGCAGGTCATGTTTATTTTTTGGCCTTTCCCTCCCTGTTCCCATTAAGTTTGCCCCCATCCCCCACCGGCTGGTCCAATGGACCTGGCAACCCTAATAGCACCACCATTCTGAAGTCATTTTAAAAGGCTGAGAAGACGGGGCTCAAAGCACGGTGGGCTTGTTTCTCCAACCTGACCCCCCTTTCTGAGTTGCCAAATGCCTGCACCCCACTGCTGTGCCGACACTTGAAAAGACACAGGGGGACAAGACCTCCACACCGAAGGCTCTAGTGGCATTTTTAAATGATTTTAACATGACAGCAGTGTCCTTGGGGCGGCCATGACACCCAGTTGGGCCCTCAGAACCAAGTGTAGTAAAGGAGGGACAGTTCACACACGGGTGCTCCACCGGCAGCTGTGGTCAGGTGCTTGCCAGACACTATAATCAGGAGAACCAAGAATACAGCAACCACACATTAAAAGGCATGTGTGTGACCTGCAGTCCTCCCAATATGTACAGACGCCATGTTGTGAGAAAAGGGGCAATGTTCACATCTGACACACGCACACAAAACTTTGGCATGCATGGACACGACCCCAGCTGTTCCGCCTATGAATCCAAAAGCCGCGCATTTGTGGTAAAGATAGCTTTGGTACACCCCTGTTCGTACAACACAGTGACCATGTGTGCCAGCAGGATTTCAGAGAGTGCACGCTCTAGGGACGCTTGAATGTAACATCCGAAAAAGTCTTTCCACGTGCAAATATGGGGCATCGGATACCAAGCAATGGAGAGAAAACATACATTATAACCTCAAGCAAGCTGTAACCCCTCTGCCCCATCTGGAGAAGCAGAATTTGGGGGAATCAGTGAGGCAGAAAAGATCTGCTGATGGAAAATGTATCTGGGATCCAAGCCAGGTGCAGCCATGAAAGGGGCCCAAAAAGCTAAGTGCAAAAAGTTATAAGCGAGTCAAACTATGGAGCTGACTGATGTTATCCACTTTTCACGAACAAAAGCAGGTACTGATTGCATTTATTCCACATCCCCCTCCCAAAAAAAAAAAACAACCCTGCATCCTTCTCTCCTCCCTTTCATGCTCACAACAACCCTTTGAGGTAGGTTAGTCTAAGTGGCCCAAGGTCACCGCACATGTTTTCAGGGCACTGTGGAGATCCAAAGCTGGGTCTCCTGGTTCCTGCTCTAGCACTCTACCCATTATAACTCCACTGCATCTTTTAAAATGTGTTTAATATTCTATGTTGGAGCACTTAAGCTGTCTGTGAGGAGAGGCGCAGAGAGAGATTCTGGGGAGGGGGTGGGGACTCCAGAAGGGAGAAAAAAAGAATCTGGGGCAGGCACTGGGGGGGGGGGGGGGGAGAGGGAACCTATTAATTTGGAGAAATGAATTCTGAGAGGAAGAGAGAGAATGTGTGCAGGGGTGCGGAGATCAGAAGAATGAACGACACTGGGAGAGGAGGGGGAATCTGGAGTACACAGGAGAAAGAAGAGAAGGGGCGACAGATTTCACAGCAGATAAATAAGGAGTATCATAAGTCCCTTTGCTTTCAAATGGGGAGAGCCAAGTCGTGTTGCATTTTCTGTTGAAATCAACCTGCCTTCCGAAAGATTGTCTGCTGTACAAATACTTCCTGGTAGGGGAAACATCTCTGATGCAAGGAAACCTAAAGCATCTACCTTCCCAGCGAAGTCTCATTCTATGAGGAAAGGGAACGCAGGACAGAATCCGTAAACAGAATCCGTAAACTCTGTGCTGGTCAGCTCTTTCCTCACCTCCGGTCCTGACCCCAAAACCTCCATTACTGTGGCCTGCGCAGCGGCCTTCAAACAAAAGATTTATTTCTGCCAAGCCGCAAGGATCGCAGGCCCCTTCCAACGGAAAGAAGATTCCAAATCAGCGCCCCATTTGTTAACTTCTGGATCAGAGGTCTTGCTACGGCAAGATATTTTATACGGAGACGCAAACTATGTGCTTAAACTGCAAAGCAAGCATTTGTGGATCTCATTCTCAACTCGAGAACTAATTTCTTTGGGGGAGTTTCTGCGCATGCTTGTAGCGGACAAGCAGAACTAGACTTCTGAAAATATACACTGGGTGCCACTTAGAAGAATGTTTGCTGATTTTGTCCAACTTGGGAACATCTTTTCACCATCCCCACTTGAAGGAAGGGGAACTGGCAGGACGCTGATCCAAGAAGTCTGGAATGGACTCCCAGATGATGGTTGAGATGCTGCCAACTCCAGGGTGGGAAATTCTGGAGACTTCAGTGTGGGGGTTTATACTGCCATACAGACTTCCAGATCAGCCATTTTCTCCTGGAAAACTGATCCCTCTCATGTGGAGATCAGATTCAAGGAGATTTCTAGGTCCCTCTGGAGTTTAGCAAGCAGAGATCCTCCTCCTCCTCTCTCTCTCTCTCTCTCTGGCTGTACAAAACAGTCAATTGTGTTCGAATCAACAGAAGACAGGCATTTGGAGAAGATAGACAATATAGGGGGGGCTTAGCCTTTTGGGGTCCTATAGCATTTTTGTTGTTATTTATTTATACTTATATTTAAATTTATTGACTGCCCCTCCCTGCCAGGTTGGCTCGAGGCAGTTTACAATAAAACCCATAAAAACAGAATAAAACTTATAGTCATAGTGGCAAAATCCCATCAATTCCCTCCCAGCCACCACTCCAGACCCAGTTCTCCAGCAGCCCACCAGCCTCAGTAAATGCCATCTGCTTAGAGGAGGGACCGAGATCTTCCTAGCCCGACCTCAACCAAATGCCTGGCAGAAGAGCTCCATCTTGCAGGCCCTGCGGATTGTTCGAAATCAGTCCCTAATAGGGAGTTAAATAGTTCTTGCATGGCCATTACTCCCAGTTCCCCTCTTCTTCTATTAGAAGAAGAGTTGGTTGTTATATCTTGCTTTTCACTGCCCAAAAGACTCTCAAAGAGGTTTCCAATTGTGTTCCGCTCCCCACAACAGGCACCCTGTGAGGTAGGTGAGGCTGAGAGCTCTGAGAGAACTGCTCTACAAGAACAGCTCTAACAGGACTGTGACTAACCCAAGGTCATCCAACTGGCTGCATATGGAGGAGGAGCGGGAATCAAACCTGGCTCCCCAGATCAGAAGCCGCTACTCTTAACCACGACACCAAGCGGTCATTCATAAAGTCATTCAGGGTGCAGCAGTGGGGAAAACCAAGCTTGCTGCGCCACCATAAACCATCTTGAGCAGGATACTCTGAAAAGCATCTCCAAGCAATTAAAACAGAAGGCAATACAATGTTCTAATTTAGACTTATTTAAAATATATATGCATTGCAGAATTGTAATCTCTCTCTCTCTGTCTCTCTCTCTCCCCCCCCCCTCTTCATTGGTTCATCATTTCATTGTTTTAAAGGTAATTTATTCCATGAAGTAAAAGTCCCGTTACGAGTGCCTGCTAAAGTATAAAACAATTTGTGGTTTTTACAAAAGGGGAACAATGGATTCCATCTCTGAGAGATGACCGTCTCCTTGTAAGAGGTTTGCTTTCAAAAAGGTCATGCTTATGGGGCAATAATTTTTAAAAAAATGCAACGCAGCTCACCCTTTCTCGGGACAGATCAGCCCTGACCGATATATTTTCTATCATCGTGCCCAATAAAATATGTGTAGCAATAAACAAAGAATGGAAATGCCCATTCCAAACCACATTAGGCACATGGCCAATGCTGAACCCTACAAAAGAGGGCAAAGCGCCTGCCTCACATCCACACGTGAACTGCCACACAGAGGTGCAACCAGAAGCTCATCTGCACCCAGAATGTGCATACTGTTGCCATCAGTCGCACATGCATACTGTTGAACCTGCTCGCTCAGATGTTTTCTCCTTATCCAATGGGCCCCCACTGCACTCTTCCATAGTTTGGCCAGATTTCAACCCCACATGGGCAATTCAGGGAATCCGCAAGAAAGAAATTACTGCCAGCCAGAAATCCAGACAATTTCAAGAAGCAGTTACTAATGGGTTAGGTTGATGGTTCTCACATGAGATTTTTCTCTCTTCTTTTGGCATACACCCGTGAATGCAAACAATGACGATGTGAACCAGAAAATCTCTCGCTGTGCAGCCCTCTGATCTGCAACAATACCGAGTGGAACTCCAAGAATGTATAAATTGACGCAGCTGACATCCACGAGCTATTAGCTCAAGTGATATTGTCCATGGGAACAATGGGACCGCATTCAGATGTCACGAGCCAGATACTGCAATGATGAAACAAGCCTGCTTTCTTTCAGGGCTCACACGCCAATTTATCCCTCGCTTAGAAGAATCCCAGTTTTGAGGGTTAAGGAATGGGCCCCAATTTGTCAGAGAGCTGGAATGCAAATGGCATGGCAACCTGAGGGGTGTATGCCCTAGCAGAAGGGGTGGCAGAAGGAGGCCATGAAACTAAGTTGGGTGCCTTTTTGTCAGGGCCAAACTAATTTGTTAGCGGCGTCTGGACAGAGGCGGGATTACAGCCATCATGTGTGTAGAGCCACAATATGACTCTATCAAGCCAAAACTGGTTTGAAGGGTCACGAGTAGGCTCCAAGATGAATCTCAAAGTTATGAAGATTCGCGACCTTCCCAATCCAATGAAAGTGCATCGTAAGGAAGCACCACAGGAACCAAGAGATGTTCCCAGAACACATGTGAGAGAATTCAGGTCTCCATGGGATATTTTGTATATTACCCCTCCCCCCCCAAAAAGAAAAGCCTGCACATTTTCATATACAGAGACTGAGCTAACACAACAGATTTCTAACCCAGCATACCAAGTGGTCTTCTGCACGGTCTTTTCCTGAAGACTCTCCTGAATGAACAACTATGCTGGAGAAAACAGCAGAGGGAACTTGGTGTCCATGAAGGATGACAATGCTTCTCTAACTATAGCACAGAAAGGTCCCCAGAGATAATAGATGCAGCAGAACTAGATTGGTCCACCATCTCTGGGGGATACGCTGGAGGAGTCTTCAAATTATGCTGTTTGGGCAGTACTGGATGCCCATAGAAAAGCAGTCAGGATTCATCAAACTCAGATGACACAAGACTCAGTCCAACTGCCTCCTGAACAAAATGTCATTTATGGATCCCAACCCACTGTTTAGGATTACTGGAGTGGATCCAATCCATCGTGAATGGAACCAGCTCAGGAAACCAGATCTTTTCCTGTAGTAGCCCCTTGAGCCTGCTTGAAGAACTGCTCCTGCAGATCAATAGATTTCAGAGGGAGATCTAGAATGGGACAAGTGGGAGAGCTACGGCAAGAGGGTGGTATCCTGATACACTGTGTGCCCCTCCCCCGTGCTTGTACAACCACCTGCTCCATTTACAAAAAGGGAAAACGGTTATTTCTACGGACGTCTGATCAAATTGCGGTCCCAGTCTATTACCAAGAGTCCCCAAGCTTTTAGGGGTGGCAAAAGGGAGAAGAACTCTATTTCATGAAATTGTTCCATTTGGAGTTCCTCAGATCAAACGCATTCTTAATGGATAGTTTTGTTAATGAGATTCTATAAGAAAAGGATCGGCAGGCCCTCAGCCACAAGCAGCAGAGGAAGAAAACAATGAAAATAACTAGATACAGGATAGCTCATTAGATACAAAGACTTATATGTGACAAAGGGAGCTTTGGCCTTCAAATAGGGATGGACACAAACTGGAAACTGTGATTCATGTCAGTTCGTAGCTGAATCGAGATGTTCATTTACACTTGAGTTGTTGCTCCCCACTGCTCAGCTGTTTTTATAGGGAACAGAAAGCAGGGTTTTAAAGGGACTCTTTAAAACTCTGCTTTCTGTTCTATCCACAAACTGTTATGGACTGCTTTAAAAGTTAACGGAAGTTCATGATAGAAGAAGGCCCATCACAAACTTTGGTGCATGAACCACAAACATGGCAAAATCCTTCACAAATTTTGCTTCATGGTTCAGTTTGTGCCCACCCCTGCTCTCAAAAAAGGTTATACCTCAAAAATCTAAGCTGCTAATGGACTCAAAACTAGCCACATGGCTGCCCTCTCAAACTCGTCACATTGTGAATGATGGTAGCGGTTGGAGTCTTGTTTGCAGGAAATTCTCTCCAGAAAAATTAAACCCAACATTTCAGTTTTATTTGGTGAGCAGGGCAGCCTATGCGGCATGAAATATGGAGCGTGTGGGTCTCTCTCTCCTGCCCCAAACCAAATTTCAGCTTAATTTTAGAGGAAGTAGAATTGTGTACTTAAAAAGTTGTCAAATGTAAATGGGTCACTGTTTTCATATCTTAAACATCTGTTGTTTATACCGAAGAAAGCACACTAGGGGCAAAGAAATTAATTCCCCAATTGCTGTCAACCGAGTTAGGGAACAGCAATAAACAGCTTACTGTAAAGCCGCTAGCTACAATAAAAGCGCTGTCAATAAAGTGCGGCTGATATGGTTTTGCTGTGCCAGAAAATACATCCTTTGAAAATGAAAATCTGAAATGGTAACTAGAAGAGCCTGCCTTGTCCCTATACACAAAAGAACGATATCGCAAACCTCAGATAGCACCAAACTTGACGCATCTTTATTTTCTTCTCTGAGTGTGAGACAATTTCTAAAAGTTACACATAGCGCATCAATGGGAAAACAAACCCTAATGATTCATACACACACACACACACACACGACCCACATGCGCAAAAATATACTGCGTTTAAAAGAGGGGAAAAGAAAGCAGGAAGGTTCTTGGGGCTGCAATTGAATGTTTCTTTGTACAGAAATATGCCCTGTTCTCACACGGCATTTCCACTACTTTTGAAAAATGATATTATCACTGAAGGTTATATTCTGATTTCCATTACAATCTGCTGTTTTTACCCGCCTTTCTCCTTCCTTCTGCCCTCCTCCCCTGATCTTTTCAGATTGAGTTTTCCAGACTTGGTCTCACCTCAGAGGGATTTGTTTTGAAAGCTGAACAAAATCTGTGTATCTTGTTTGTTTTTTCACGGCAGCTGCAAGTGTGTGTGTGCAGGTAATACATTTCCATAGCCTTCCTTTCTTCAGTTATGCACATACATACATATAACGGGCATATCTATGTTAATCAGCAACCCTGTTGAGCACTGCTTTTCACCGATGAAATCATTCTTAAAAAATTAAATATCGAAGCATTTTACCTTTGCCATGTGACCCAACTGGCTTTGTCCAGGCACCCCTATTTCTCGTTCACACGATGGCCACTGCTTGCATCTAGTTTTATGAGGATGTTTAATAGAGGTTGAGATAGCATTTTGTTTTTGTTTTTTAATACCAAATATAAGGAAATAAATCACAATGCAACAAGCCACCTGGGATGGGATTGTCTTTTTTAGTTACCTGCAGAATTGGCTCACAGCACTTTTCTGCAACGCTTGCGGGAGCCCTGATGAAGACGGTATACATTTTACAGCTCTCTGTGCTGTTGTTTAAGAGTACACCTTATCCAGTTTAATGGAACATCTTGGTGCTGCGTTGGGTGTGTGTCCATAAGCACGAAGGTCTGCCATAAGGCTCGCAGCAATCACCGGTCCATTCCGGGACAACCACCCTGCAATCTAGGAGGACCACTGTTGAAGCCCCCACGTTTTCAGCAGTGGGAGTAGTTTCCCCTGCATAATGTGAGACACTTTATTTCTGTGCAGATCCAGACTCAGAGTTCTCCCGGTCTCCACAGAGCAGTTTCATTCCATGGCTCTCTTTGAGACATACTAAACTTGAAGCAAGGAAAATTGGGAGGGCAACAGTTCCTGAACCTGGTTTCTCTTCTTCAGCTGTCTTACAGGATTTCCCAACAGCCGACTGAATCCCAGTCTGTGACTCTAGGCCAGGGGTAGTCAAACTGCGGCCCTCCAGATGTCCATGGACTACAATTCCCAGTAGTTTGACTACCCCTGCTCTAGGAGTCACATCTGGTTTCAACTCTAAGTATTGTTTAGCCAATTATGATCAATCAACAAGAACGGTTGGGACCTCTCAGTAGACCTACTCTGGAAATGGCAAACCATCCTAATTATTTATTATTTATTTATTAGGTTCTTAGACCACCCCTTCCCTAGATGGGCTCAGGGTGGTTTACAACATAAAACAGAAGACTCAATAAAATACCGACAAAACAATGAAATGATCGATAAAACAATAAATGCCATCTCCCATCACCCCCCCCCCCAGTTGCCTCCAAGGTTGTATGTTTTGTTGGTGGAGTTATCTAATTTGGGGAAGAGAACGGAATGGGGGGAATCTTCTTCTGATGGCAAGTCAAAGCTGTCCACCCAAATGACAGGGAATTCCCCCCTGCTTTCTGCCTTGACAAGAAATATGCCCAGTGGTCCAACATGTCCTTGGGAAGTTATTTCTGTCCTTTCTGCTGTGACCAGTACACATCGTCACATGCACAACAACACACTCAGATGTGTTCTGCCAGACTTCACAGTCCTCCACGTGCAGCGCATACAAAGATTTCAACAAAGATTTCCTGTACCACAAGCAATTAGAGCAGGGGTAATCAACCTGTGGTCCTCCAGATGTCCATGGACTACAATTCCCACGAGCCCCTGCCAGCAAACGCTGGCAGGGCTCTTGGGAATTGTAGTCCATGGACATCTGGAAGACCACAGGTTGACTACCCCTGAATTAGAGTCTAAGACGCAACCCGTTCCCATGTAAGTCTATCTGCCAAACCTAAATCCTACTGGTAGCATATCTCAGAGTAATAGATGTATAATAATAACAGAATGCCATCGTTTATGATCCTGCAGTGGCCACAGTGATACATACTACTTTCTCTGAGCATCCCTTGGCAGTATAACCAATCTTAGGGACTACTGTACCGATCCCAATGATAATCTGGGGTAGAGGATAGATCAGACTTATTAAAGAAGTTTAATGTTTCAGGAGGCCAAGTCCACTGGGTCCAGAGGGCTACAGGGGTCACCCAGCCCAAACCATTTTCAGCTGCTGTAAGGTTAGGCTGTTTTTTTGAAGAAAAAAGATGTTGGGGAGTAAAGCTCAAAGAATTCAAATTGAGCGAGTCCTTCGTATAAGCACCATTGACATGATCTTGAAATGTTAGAGTGTTAAGGAAATCCAACAGCGTAATCCTAAACAGAGTTATACTATTCTAAGGCCACTGACTTCAACAGACTTTAAATGCTGCTCCTCTGTTTAGGATTCCACTTTCTATGGCACTGTTGCCTTGAATCTGGCAATTTTGTTCAATGCATCATTGAACGTATCTCACGGAAACATTTGTGGATCTTTGAATCTAAAAGAAGTGTTTTTTTTGAAAAGGCCGATTTTGTGACTGCTCTATCATTTTACAGAGCCAATCCAACCATTGTGTAAGGAAGCTAAGAGAGAACGCAACTGCGCACATCCCATTAAAATGAAAAAGAACTACCCGAGAACACCATGGAAAATACTTTTCACATGCTTCAGCTCAGGAGGACTTTTCATTGGATTAATGCAGCGTGTTTAATGGAACAATGTCAAAAACAGAAGCTACCTGTGGAACAATTCTCAGCACGACATTTACAACCTCAGGACGCGTTGAGCGACTCACCCGTTTTGACTGGCAATGGACCCAGTACAAACTTCACGGAACTGAACAGAACACTGGAAAATGACCCAGTACAAACTTCACGGAACTGAACAGAACACTGTTTAGAGTCCCTTAAAATCAACAAAGTTTTATCCTGGGTGTACGCATGCCTGCTCACAAAAGCTTACACCCAAAAGAAAACGTTGTTCTGTTGCTCCTGAACAACATGGCAGCCCACCTGTGTCTAAACTGCACAGAAAGTCCTTCGGTCCATTCTGGTTGAGTTTGTGCAAAGACTTACTATCATACAGTGATTCCAACACCCCTCAAACGTTACCGATTCTGGCCAAAAGCTTTTCTTTGGAAAAATAATCAAATTATTCAACCCTCTCTAGCTGTCAGCCCCCAAGACATACACAACCTCTACAGCAAGGACCACCAACCATTCTTATTCTGTGGGAACCACTGGAATTCTGACACAAGGTGCTCACAACCACAAAATGGCCACCATGAGAGGCAGAGCCACACCCGAAAGAAGCCCAAGTGCAGGGAAAAAGATAAATATATATTTTTTTAATTGCACTGGGGAAAAGATGTGAGAGAATAAAACTAACACTGTGGTTGCAGCTGACCCGTAACCGCATTAATTTACATAGTCAATCAGATCTCCAGTGGCCAATCAGAAACCCAGCAGGACAGCAGCACCACCTGGCCACACCCACTTTCTAAAACCATTTGATGGGTGGTGAGAGTGGTCTGTGAGCCTTATGCCACCCATGGGCTGCAGATTTAATGACTGCGCCTGAACAATAAATGGCAAAAAGTGGGGGAAAGCAACAGGAAATGTGGTTTCTTTTGTCAACACCATCTTCCATAACTGGGTGTGTTGGGGGGCTGGGGCTGGGTTTTGTTGTTGTTGTTTTTTAAAGTCTGGAATCTTTGTAACAATGAGAATGCATCTGATTCTTTATTAATAGCTTGTAGACAATGGAATACAGTCATTTCACCACCAAGCCCAAGCCAGGTTCTGCAGTCACCTTTCCAGTGCTTAACAAGAGCAGCTGGCTTGTCGGCATTAAGGCAAAACAAACAAGATTCTTCTGGATGAGAGGATATTAGGCCATTTTGGTTGGCAAGGATAGAATGCTGTGTCTTCTGAAAGCTTGCCATTGTATCTGGGTAGCTGGGCACCATGCAAACCAATCTGGATATTATCCTCCTTCCTTCTGGCCTTAACACCACGATCCTTAAAAATGAGTGCGTCCACACCAGAATTTGCCAGGCCAGAAAAGAAAGTGTATCTATAGCATTGTCTCTCTCTCGCGCACATACAAAATAGTAAGATTTATGGGCAAACCCTGCATTTATGTCTTCCCACGCCTTGAGGATCCTCCCTCTTGAGCAATGCTTACCTGTTCAGCCAGGTAAATCATGGGGGGAGGGGGGTTCGGTTGCTGCTGTTGATTTTGTATTTGCAATTTTAATTCCCACTTGACACTCCTGAAAGCATTTAAAACCCATTCTCGAAACAAAGCCTGGGAAGTTATGGCCAAAGGGGAACAGAAGTGCTCAGCATCAAGACCAGGGGTAGTCAAACTGCGGCCCTCCAGATGTCCATGGACTACAATTCCCAGGAGCCCCTGCCAGCAAATGCTGGCAGGGGCTTCTGGGAATTGTAGTCCATGGACATCTGGAGGGCCGCAGTTTGACTACCCCTGATCAAGACCATGATGGGGCACGGGGCAGGGTGGGGGGAGAGTCACCCAATACTGAAAGACATGAGAAGGGCCGATAGTTACAGCGGGGCTGAAACAGCCAATGGCTTTTCCTTTCCCCATTAACTGATCTAGACTGACACTCCCCAATACCTGCCAAATGTTATGCTGAGAGGCTAGAGAGCTTCAAAGTACTTATGAAGGAACGCTCATGGGGGAAGGATCCGCACCACCCCTCCCTTCAATGCCTTTCCACGAGCTTCTGAGGTGTTCTGGGGACGCTTCCTTCCGCCAGAACGAGCTTGACACACTGAGCCTTGTCATCAGGGAGCTCTCCCAAAGCCACAATGCAGTTCGGAGGGAAATGATCAACCAGCCTGGGATACCGCAATGGTCATTCACCATCTTTACTCATGCCATCCTATTAGAGATGGGTCTCGCTCTTCCCTGCCCTGCTGCCCCTTCACTGACGACGGACACCTCGCCCTCCATCCAAACAGACGGCCGTAACCCCAGAGCAGAGGTAGTCAAACTGCGGCCCTCCAGATGTCCATGGACTACAATTCCCAGGAGCCCCCTGCCAGCATTCGCTGGCAGGGGGCTCCTGGGAATTGTAGTCCATGGACATCTGGAGGGCCGCAGTTTGACTACCCCTGCCCCAGAGAGTGCCGTAACAGCTGTGACGTGGGCTTGATACTCACAGCTTTCGACAACTGATGGAATGAAAACTAAGCACTGAGGAGGGACTGTAAAAGAGGGGGGGGAGACCCACAACACGCACACACACACACAAAGGCTTAACTACAGGTCGCCTCGGCAAGAGCGTCATTAAATAAAAGATTTCTTTGGCTGTAGTGCCAACTTGAACCTTCCCTCCCCCCCCCCTTTCCTTGTCTGCTGCAGGGCTGGCGGTCGGCCAGCTCAACCCGCACAGAGTCCTACTGCCACCTACAGGCCCCTTCCGGCATTCCAATTTAGTGGCAAAAGACGAGCACCAAGCAGAATGAATTAGACAGCACCGTAGTTAAATCTTTATTAGCGAGGAAGCGTTCGACCCAAAGAAGGCAGGGGGAGGGGAGAAACAAACCTTAATATCGGATTTGGTTGGGATAAAAAGGTCACCCAGCTTCCCAGGGCGTGTTTCACAGCTTTAAAGGGAGTTATGGCAGATCGCTTGTGCATTACTAATATGAGAAAATATTTACAATGGGATGATGGTTTTTGTGTTTTGTTTTCCTGCATAATTCATTTTTATTATTATTATTATTATATTCAAAGCAATGCAATCATTTCAAAAGTGTACTTTGGCCATTGGTTTCCCTCCCCCCCCCCCCCGAAAGAACAAAGAAACAAGCAAATAAAAACCCTCCTCTAATCGACATGTAACTTTACTATGGGACAACAGAAATCTCTGACGCTCCCCCCCCCAAAAAAAAGGTAAAATAGAGGAAGACTTTCTTGATTGTTTGCCGAGAGACACAGTGCAACACAAGCTGAAATGCCTTGCAAAAATCTTTCGAGGATAACCATCACCCCCACCCGACCAACAACAACGGGGAAAAAAACTTGACAAAACATTCCCAATCAGCTTTAAACAAACAAATGCAATTAAACCAGCCTCGTTCAAAATGTCACCCTTGTTTTTTTTCATATCAGAAAGAACACATTTCTTGTAAACAGAAATACTGAAACAGTCAATTGTGTGTTTGCAATTCGACAAAGCAAGAAACGGTTGCTCTTCGTTGGTCAAGCTCTACACCGCGAGGTTTCGGACAAGTTTTACACCACTGCCTTATAGCTCTGAATTAGCGCGTGTGTGTGTGTTTCTGGGTGCATAGGTGCGTGTGTGTGTGTGCAAGTCATTCTTCCTTTAAAAAAAAAGTCAGTGACCCATACAATGTTGGACCATCATTACACCTGTTCTAAAAAATGCATAGTCTTGTCCCTTGCCCCCAAGAGATAGTGAGCGGGACAAGAATTCTTCCCCGCTCGCTATCCGTATTATAACTAAGCTAAAAATGACAGTGAACAGATAAACCATCCTAGCACTTTCAATACTGGTTGACCGGACATTTGTAGGCAGTACTTATAGACCAGTAGAAGTGGTCGTTTACCTGTCTGTTGTGTAAGGGGCCCTTTGCCTTGAAGCCTCCTTGGGAGCTGCACTCTGAAGCACTGAAGTGGTCTGAACTAGTGGAAGAGCGTTTGGAAAGGGTGTCACAGCCCCCAACAAAGGTGTTGTCCAAAGGCAGCTCCTGAATCACGTGATGCTTTTTCACCGAGACGGGAGTGTCCGGTTTCAGGTGGAAAGCGGACTGTGGGGAGGCCGATTTGTAATGCTTGGCGAGGTCGGGGCTGCTAGGTTTAAAGGTGGTGGGTGGGGCGGCTCCCCAGTCAAATCTTCCTATACTCTGCTCCTCCAGCTCAGCTGGAAGGCTAATGGTCCCGTTGATGGGTTCGTGAACCGCGTCCTCCGGTTTGGACTCCTCAATAGTTACGAAGTTCAAGAGGGAACTCTTAGGAGACTTCCGCTTCTTCCGTTTCTTCTTCTTGTTCTGCTTGTTCTCCTGGTTGGGGGACATCCACTCAGCGCCTTGCTTGCTCCTCTGGGCCGCCTTGAAGCGGGAGGCGTGGCGGCAGCGGACCAGGACGGTGACAAAGATCACGACGATGACGACCATGGCGCCCGCCACGATGGCAATCATGATGGTCAGGTAGTCCTCGTTTTGGTACGGCTGGCTGCTGTCTCCGATGTTCCTATCCAAGGGGGTCTCCATAGTCCTGCGGATCAAGTCGTAAATGTAAGAGGCATTCCCAGCCGTGTCGTTGACGTACAAAAAGACAAGGACGAGAGTGTGCAGGGATTTGGGGTAACCCAGGTCACTGATGTTGACCACTAGCCGGTGCAGCCCCACATCGGTAGGAGTCGGCTTCTCTTCCAGGGTGATGTTACCGGTCACCGGATCGATACGAAATAAACCTTTGTTGTTTCCACTGACAATGGTATACTTAAGTTCAGCGTTCATCCCCGTGTCAATGTCGACGGCAAACACTTCCGCTACCACGGAGCCAGGGATGGCCGAGAGGGGCACAAGTTTAAAAGAGGTGTTCGAAGGTGGGTAGATGACCACAGGACTGTTGTCATTTACATCCATGACATTGATGGTGACCTTTGCAGTCGATGAGCGGGCCGGCTGCCCTCCATCAATGGCCTTGACGTCAAAGGTGTAGGAACTCTGCTGCTCTCGATCAAAGGACACATTTGACTTTATAACTCCAGAATAAGGATCCAGGACAAAATTCTCGTTGTCGTTCAGGATGGAAAGGGTCACAGCCTTGTTCTCACCTGCGTCTGCGTCAGTCACCGTGATCACTCCCACTGTGCTGTACTTTGGTAAGTTCTCCGACACGAAGAACTGAAAATGGTTATGAGTGAATTTGGGACTGTTGTCGTTCTCGTCCAGCACCGTAACTATGACGGCGGCTTGGCTCTGCAGGGGTGGCGTACCATTGTCTCGGGCTGTTACAGTGAAAATGAACCTCTCCTGCTCTTCTCGGTCGAAGACCCGGGAGGCTGTCAAAACCCCTGTCTTCCTGTCCAAATCAAAAAAGGAAGCATTGGGGCCCAGCTGGTACACAATGTCTGCGTTTTTCCCGCTGTCCTCGTCCGTGGCGCTAATAGTGGTTAAGTACAGGCCACGGCGATTGTTTTCGGAAACGGACAGCTCAATGACTGGCTGGCTGAAGATGGGGGGGTTGTCATTCTCATCCTCCAGCTTCACTCTCACAAGGGCCGTCTGGTTCAAACTGGGCTTGCCAGAATCAGAGGCAACTATTTTAAAGCTGAATTCTTTGGTGCCCTCATAGTCCAGCAAGGAAGAGGTCTCTAACAGGTACTGGTTGTCATAAACAGCCTTCAAGTGGAACGGCACCTCTCTCTCAATGAAGCAGATCACTTTGCCATTCACGTCAGTGTCCTTATCTGAGACGGTGATCAGAGCAATCTTGGTATTGACAGGGTCTTTCTCAGATAAGTACACTGTGCCGTTGATGGGGCTTATAATGTACCTGAGGTCTATGTTAGGGGGGTTATCGTTCACGTCGGTCACGTTGATGGTAACCGTCGCCCGGGCGGGTGTGGAGCTACCATCGCTGGCCAGCACGGTCACCTTGTGAATGGCCGTCTCCTCGCGATCTAAGGCCCTCTGGACCGTGATCAGCCCAGTCGTGTTGTTTAAAGCAAAGAGTCTTTTAGTGGCAGGAGCAACCTGGGCACCAAAGATGTATCTGATCTCGGCATTGCTGCCTACATCTGCATCTGTGGCATGGAGCTGCAGGACAGAGGTCCCTACGGGGGCGTTCTCTGGGATGTGGACCTCCACCTGACCCTCCTTAAAAACCGGCCTGTTGTCATTCACATCACTTACTGTCACCTGGAGGATAGCGGTGCTGGATTTCTGGGGGGTTCCTCCATCCTCCACTTTGATTTTCATCACATAGGTGTCCTTCTGCTCCCGGTCCAAGTTCTGCTGCACAATGAGCTGAGGCCATTTCTCCCCTTCCGGCGTCTCCACTATATCCAGCCCAAAGACGCTCTGCCCGTTCAGGAGCTCGTAGTGCTGCACCCCATTGAAACCGGTATCGGGATCCGTCGCCGAGGGGATAGGAAAGCGACTGTTGACGAGCGTGTTTTCGGGGATGGAGATATTGATGACAGGCGACGGGAACATGGGGGCGTTGTCATTGGTATCCTTCACGATTATTTTGATCTTGATGAGCCGGAAAAAGTCGTTGGGGAGGATCACCACCTCCAGCTCGAAGAAGCACTCGTTCTCTTCCGCGTACGCGGCGCCGGCACAAAGCCGCTCGCGGTCAATGCGGTTGGAGGTGGTGAAGATCTCCCCAGTCGTGCTGGACACTTTGACCAGGGGGGCATCCCCTGCTTTGGACACGAGTCTGTAGACCAGGCTGGCACTGGTCCCCGTGGCCGAGCTGATGTGGGAGATGTTCAAATCCTTTGGTATGTTCCCAATGGGCACGTTCTCCGGCAGCTCCTCCCGGATGGTGTAAATAAGTTCCTGAGCCACGGCAGAATCCAGCCGGAGGCAGGCAATCAGGGCAGCCAGCAGGTAAAAATCCCTCAGGTCCATGATAAAGTGTTGGTAGTTCCTTCTCTTCTCAGGAGCGCAAGGGGTCTGCAAAAGCGAGCCGGCCGGTCAGCGCAAGGAGAATCGCAGGATGCATCCCACCGGGGCTCTTCTTCCCAGACAACCACTGTCGCAACGACAACAACAACGGCCAAAAAAAAAATAAAAAAATACATAAGTGTTATTGTCTGATTCCAACCCACAGCAGCTGCAGCTGCCAAGTCATGCTCCACGTTCCTGCAACACACAGGCGAGCATGTTTGGAAGTGCACGGCGCACCCCCCCCCACCCCCTGCTTCTCCCCTCTCTGGCTCAAACAAATCGTTCCTCTCCAGGCATGCCCTAGTTCATCACGAGCAGGGAAGGAAATCAGCGGCTTGCCAGACAGAAGGCGGGGGGGGGGGGGGGGGGCGACACAAATCCTTCTCCCTCCCCCCAAATCGGTCTCCCCACATCCCAGGATATTTACTCCTTCCCCGCCAACGCTTTCCCCGCGCAACTTTCCGTGCGCTGCATCCTAAGCACCGGGCAAAGCCGTACAGCCCCTGTCCTCCCCCCCCCCCCGCCGGCAATCACCTAGCTGGCTCCATCCCCGCCCCCCCCCCCCCGTCCATCCCTGCCTTCCTTCCCTCTGGCCGCCGCGGTTCCCATCCCAGGCGAGCGCGACCAGCACGACGACGGTGGGGGCTCCCGCCTGCCTCTCCGCTTCCCCAGGGCGGCTGCTGCTGCATCGGCGGCTCTCCCGGCCGGGCGACTCTGCCCGTTCCCATCCAGCCCAAAGGCAAATCCGGGGGAGCTTCTTCTCTCGCCCGGGAGGGAGACGCCACCTCCGCCAGATGTTGCAGGAAGGCGCAACTTCCCACTCAGCCAGACGCCCGGCGAGGCTGCGGGGAAAGTGGGGGGGGGGGTCTCCGGGCAAGTCCGGCCCGGCGAGCCAGCTCTTCCCCCGCCACACGCAGCGCCGGGCTGCCTTGGGCGCTCCGCCGGCCGGGCAGGGGCGAGGATGCAGGCGGGATCCAGACTCTCCTCCGGCGATCCAGCAGCCGGCACCGATCCCGACAGCGAGAGCCGCTCCGCCATCCGCAATCGCCCGGGCGGGCGGCGGGGAGGGCTCGGCGGCGACGGCTTCGCTTCCTCGCCTGCCGGATCGCCCCCCCCCCCCCCCTGCCGCCGCCGCCTGCCCATCGGAAGCATTTCCCGCAAATCATTCGGGGTTGTGCAAAGCCCTCCTCGGACCCCTCCCGGCCCAACTTCGCACTTACGTGGCCGGAGCGGGACCCGCCGCCTGCCTGCCTGCCTGCCTTCCTCCGCCAAGTGTCCGTCGTCGTCGTCTGCTGGCCGGGCCGGCGCGGCGAGCCCTAGGCGAGGAGGCGTCCGGGGCGGCGCGGGTGGCGCTCGGCGGCGGCGGCGGCGTCTCCCGATGGTGGCGGCGGCGGCGCGGCGAAGCGATGGCCCGCGCCGTCCGGGGGAGTCATGGTGGCCGGAGGGCCCCGGCGAGCAGAGCGCTCCGCGCCGCGCCTCAGTGCCCGTGCCCAGCGCCACGCTCCTCCGCGCCCTCGGCCGCCAAGGGCGCGCGCATCCCGAGCAGCGGCGGCGGCGGCAGCAAAGGCGGCCCCGCTCCTCCTGCTCCTGCTCCTCCGCGGCCGCCGCCTCCTCGCCTCTCCGTCCTCGTCCTCGGTGGCGGCGACGGCGGCGTCGCTCCGGCTCCGGCTCGGGCTCCTCTCGCGCTCTGGACTGAAATTCTTGCTCCAACTCTCAAGAAGCCCCCCGGGGGGGCGGCGCCGGCTGGCCCCGCCCAGCGCCCGCCCATTGGCCGCCCGACGCCGACGCCCGGCCCCCCGGCCCCCCCGCAGGACGGACGGGCCGCGCGGACGGTCGCTCAAGGCGCGGAGGCGGGGCGGCGCCCGGCGCTCAGCCTTGCCTTGCCTTGCCTCTGCCTGCCTGCCTGGCTGCCGCGCTGCGCAATGGCTCGGCGGGCGGCGGGCAGGGGGGAAACCGCGGCGAGGGCTGCCTCCGGGCCGGAGCTTGGGAGGTCAGCCGGCGGAGGGCGGCTGTGAGGCTCTCCCCCCTTTTTTTTTTTCTGGATCCAGGGAAGGCCGAGTGAGCCTCTGAGCGCGTGCAGAGCGCGGAGAGGCAGATGAGAGGAGGCTGAGTCTGGGTGTGGGGGGGTGCGTGGATGCGGGAGGGTTATAAGGCAGGAGAAAAGACCATCCAGGGGTCCTCGTCCCGACCCCCATCCCTTGGGAGACCTCAATCTGTGGTCCTCCAGATGTTCATGGACTACAATTCCCATGAGCCCCCTGCCAGCGTTTGCTGGCAGGGGCTCATGGGAATTGTAGCCCATGAACATCTGGAGGACCACAGGTTGACTACCCCTGGAGTTTCTCTGTCCACCCCCCCCCCATCAGAATATAATCCCAGGTCAGTTGCCTGTTCGGAAACCCCCCCAAAAAGTTTCCTGCACAAAAAGCAGGGATCTCCCTGATGCTTAGATGTTGTCAATTCCAAGATCAGGTCTGTGGCCATATGGATCACCTAAGGCTGCCAACCTCCAGGTAGTGGCTGGAGATCCCCAGAGAATCCAACTGACCAGGAGAAGAGGGCTGCTTGGGAAGTTTAACATGCCCATAGTTGGTCAGTTCAGGCATGTGCGCCTGGAATCTGTCTTTGCACCATGATGGGTATCCCTTCCGCAGGAGAAAATATGCCCTTTGGGGGACGGAATCCACAACAGCACATCCTATTGAGCTCCCTCTCACCCCAAATTCTTTCTAGGCATTTCCCCTGTATCTTTGGAAATTTCCCAGACCCCAGTTGGAAACCCTACAGAGTACTGGATCCTTCCTTTTGACGGTGCTACCCATAGATGAAGACAAGGCACTGCCATAAAACATGCTGTTGCCATGTTAAAGTCGTATGAATTAAGAAGGATCTGTTTAAAACACTCCAGATCCTGTGCTTACACTCTCAGAGCAGTATCTTTGTCTCTGCACTGAATAGCTTCTTCTAAGGTAAGGCCCTCTTCAGTTTATGAGGTACTCATACCTGCCTCCTGGAGAGCAGCTGTAATCCCAGGAGATCCCTGGCTACCTCCTGGAAGGTGATAATCTTAGAGCTGAGCAGGGAGAGCAGGTGCAGCGGCAGCCACAGTCCCGCCAGCCTAGGATTCCAAGCAGAAGAACAGCCCCCAAGGGCCTGAAGGAAGCAGGCAGATGGCTCATATCCCCAGAGACACTTGGCCTTCACTTCAGCATCTCTGGAGCAACTTTAGGCCCCTGGAATTTGGCAACCCCAGTCCGCACATCCCCTTCAGCAGCCCTGTAAGTCGTAGAAAAGAGTTCTTTAGACCCCACTTTTCTGTACCTTCCTCTCCCCACAGCAGAGGCCCTATGAGGTAGGTGAGGCTGAGAGAGCTTGGAGAGAACTGTGACTGGTCAAGGGTCACCAAGCTGGTTTCATTGATCTCAAGAGGGGTTTGCAATTGCCTTCCTGTCCTCTCCTCAAAACACACACTCTGTGGGGTAGGTGGGGATGAGAGAGTTCTGAGAGAACTGTGTGGCCCAAGGTCACCGAGCAGGTTTCGTGTGGAGGAGCCGGGAATCAGACTCAGTTCTCCAGATCAGAGTCTGCCTCGCTTAACCACTGGTTTTCAGGTGAATATTCAAGTCGGACTGTAACTTGTCAGCATCTTCCCAGGGGTGGGAGTTTGAGAGATACTCCAAGACGCAGAGAGCCCTATTCTGTTTCAGTTCTCCCCCTTGACTTGTGAGCCTCCCCACCACCACCTCCCCCCTGCCCAACGAATGCCCGCCTTCTGCCTGCTCCATCCCTCTGGATTTCCATTGGCTCAGAGAGCGGGTCGAGAGAATGCTATTTATAGGGCCCACCGGTTAATGGAAATGCAAAAGGGAGAGGGCCGTCGGCTTTTGGCAGCCAAGCCCGGAGCTCAACATCCCTGTGTGTCGCCTGGAGAGATGCAGGTTAAAAGGTGGTGGGGAAAGACGTAGGTGTTGGGATGGAGAGGAGCACTCAAGGAGGAAGACTTGATGGGTAGCTCTTAAGGTGTTTGTGTGTGTGGAGGGGAGATCCAGAGGGAAATGCCTCTTTGCTTCTTAATGGTCAGAATCTAAGTGTGGAGAATGAATGCACCCATTTCAAACTGCCGTGAAACTAGAATGATAGACATGAGAATTTTCAAAGGATGCTAAGAAAAAACAAAGTTGTGTTGAACTTCCGGGTGCGTGCTGAAAGCTACCTGCTCTTCCTTCCAACACTTCTCAGGTGAAAATGGAGACATGCCTGCCGATTTCCGTTCCTGCTGCCTCATCCAAAGTCACAGCCTACAGCTGTTCATAGGCCGCACACTGAGGAAGACTCTTGCCTCTTGTGGAAGCCTTTATTTGTTTGCTTGGTGAAGTAGCAAGCAGAAAAGAACTGGAAGGTGTGACTGTACCATAATGGTATTCCTCACTGTGTATTTTTCCACTGCTCCATTCTATGCTGGAGGTGTGACTGTACCATAATGGTGGTCATCACAGTGTATTATTCCACTGCTCCATTTTATGCTGGAGGTGTGACTGTACCATAATGGTGGTTATCACAGTGTATTCTTCCACTGCTCCATTCTATGGCGAAGGTGTAACTGTACCATAATGGTGGTCATCACAGTGTATTATTCCACTGCTCCATTTTATGCTGGAGGTGTGACTGTACCATAATGGTGGTCATCACTGTGTATTTTTCCACTGCTCCATTCTATGGCGAAGGTGTGACTGTACCATAATGGTGGTCATCACAGTGTATTATTCCATTGCTCCATTTTATGCTGGAGGTGTGACTGTACCATAATGGTGGTCATCACAGTGTATTCTTCCACTGCTCCATTCTATGGCGAAGGTGTGACTGTACCATAATGGTGGTCATCACAGTGTATTATTCCACTGCTCCATTTTATGCTGGAGGTGTGACTGTACCATAATGGTGGTCATCACTGTGTATTTTTCCACTGCTCCATTCTATGCTGGAGGTGTGACTGTACCATAATGGTGGTCATCACTGTGTATTTTTCCACTGCTCCATTCTATGCTGGAGGTGTGACTGTACCATAATGGTGGTCATCACTGTGTATTTTTCCACTGCTCCATTCTATGGCGAAGGTGTGACTGTACCATAATGGTGGTCATCACTGTGTATTTTTCCACTGCTCCATTCTATGGCGAAGGTGTGACTGTACCATAATGGTGGTCATCACAGTGTATTATTCCACTGCTCCATTTTATGCTGGAGGTGTGACTGTACCATAATGGTGGTCATCACAGTGTATTCTTCCACTGCTCCATTCTATGGCGAAGGTGTGACTGTACCATAATGGTGGTCATCACAGTGTATTATTCCACTGCTCCATTTTATGCTGGAGGTGTGACTGTACCATAATGGTGGTCATCACAGTGTATTATTCCACTGCTCCATTCTGTGGTGGAGGTGTGACTGTACTGTAATAGTGGTCTTGGTGGGCTTACCATAGCCACTGTCGGAAGAGTGACACCAAAGGAGAATCTACCGTCTAACATGGCTATTCCTGTCCAGATATCTTTGATTCTGGTTTCTGACTTCAAGAACTCACAGCTTGATGAATGTACAGCTGAGCGAACAAAAAATGAAAGAGATTGTCTGGTGGATAAACCGGGGCTGGATGTGGGAAGCCCAATTGGACCAAGGGATAGTGGAAGCGCATTTCATTGGGTGGCATAGCTCGCAGGTTTGTTCTTATTCTGCCTCTGTCTAGTTTTTAAAAATAAATATGGATTGATTGGATGTGCCAGAAGAGATCATTGAGAATACCTGTTAGTGCCCTGGGGGAATACCTGGGAAGAGTTGCTTTGATGGATTCCCCATCAAGTTTCCAACCCACCCACCTCTTTTAAAGCAATGGTACAACTGGGGCGTGTGTGTGTGTGTGTGTGTGTGTGTGTGTGTGTGTGCCAGATTTCATCTGGAAATGGCTTTCCAAGTCTGATTAGAAAGAGTTGGGAGAAATCACTCCCCTTTCTGGGTAGGAAGTTTGAAAGAGTTTCACTTAGCCCGAAAGCATATTCATTGACTCTAAAATAAACTGTCGTGCGCATATTTTAAAGGGAAGCTTTTTAGAAAATTGGTTCTAATATAATAGAAAAATCTAATTATTCTAAGTTTCCAACCTCTGAAAACCTCACCCATTTCATGCTAGTCAATGGCAGACGATGTGCTACATGCTCATTTTAAGACTTCATATCCATCAGGGGTCCACAATGTGGTACCATTCTCACAAAGCAAGAACTTGTGGGTACTTAATGAAATTAAAGAACAGTAGGCTTAGAACATAAAAGGAAATACTTCTTCCCCCAAAGAGGCATTAACACAGGGGCGGGCAAACTGTGGCCCTCCAGATGTCCATGGACTACAATTCCCATGAGCTCCTGCCGGCAGGGGCTCATGGGAATTGTAGTCCATGGACATCTGGAGGGCCACAGTTTGCCCACCCCTGCATTAACACATGGAATTCACTTCCACGGGAAGCAGTGGTGGCTAAAAGCATAGGCAGTTTCAAGAGGGATTGGAGAAACATCTGGAGCAGATATCCATCAATGGCTATTAGTCACACTGTACAGATGCGACACTTTGTTAGGGGCACTGATGCTCTGTACTCTTGGTGCTTGGACTGATCCAACATGGCCTCTCTTATGAAGATGAGCTGATTTTTATATGCCGCTTTTCTCTGCCAGGAGTCTCAAAGCGGCTTCCAATCGCCTTCCCTTTCCTCTCCCCACAACAGACACCCTCTGAGGGAGGTGAGGCCGAGAGAGCCCTGATATTAATGCTCAGTCAGAACAGCTCTGTCAGGCCCGTGGCAAGCCCAAGGTCACTCAGCTGGCTGCATGTAGAAGAGCGGGGAATCAAACCCATCACACCAGATTAGAAGGCGCCACTCTTAACCAGTATACTATGCTGGATGGCTCTTGTGTTCTTATGAACCTGCTGGTGGACCCTCTGATGGCATCTGGGATTTGGCCACTGTGAAATAGAGTGTTGGACTGAATGGGACACTGGCCTGATCCAGTATGGCTTCTCTCCTGTTCTTGGTGTTTGGGCTCTGGAGTTTTAACCGCACTGGTGGACCTCCTGATGGCACCTGGCTTTTGGCCACTGTGTGACACAGAGTGTCAGACTGGATGGTCCATTGGCCTGATCCAGCGCACCCTCTCTTTTGTTCTTATGTTCTGCACTCCTAGTCCTAGTTCATTAGATGCCTCCTGCTGCATGACTGAATTTAATTCTGTAATGCCACCTTCAGTCTGAGTAAGAAAGGCAGATTATAAATAAAGTCAGTCTGTCAATCACGTGTTCTGCAGCAACTTTCACTGTTGCCGCAAACCGTGATACAGATTCATGGAGGAGATGCAGCCTGTTTGCTTCAGTCACACTGCAGGAGACATCCAGCGAGCCAGGACTAGGAGTCCAGAACATAAGAGCAAAAGAGAAGCCATGCTGGATCAGGCCAATGGCCCATCCAGTCTGACACTCTGTGTCGTGCAGGGGCCGAAACCCGGGTGCCACCAGGAGATCCCCCAGCTGGGCCAGAACTCCAAGGCAGGAAGGCTGGACCAGACAGTCCTTTTAGACTGACCCATCAGGGCACTTCTGATATTCTCCCATCTCTTGCATGCCAAAAGTACTTTACATGTGTCGTTGATGGGAAAACTTCTAAAACCAGGCTGGACTTATCCGTCTTGCCTGAGACATTCAGCGTGTTATGCTAACCAGTGGGAGAGAAGGCGGCATGGTGTAGGCTGAGATCATCAGATCTCAGAGGCTAAGCAGTGTCGGGATTTGATGTGGGACCACCGAGGAAGACCTTTGCAGAGGCAAATGGGCAGCCGTGTTGGTCTGAAGTAGCAGAATAAAATCAGAGTCCAGAAGCATCTTTAAGACCAACAAAGATTTACTCAAGGCATGAGCTTTCGAGTGCAAGCACTTGAAAGCTCACGTCTTTGTTGGTCTTGAAGGTGTTACTGGACTCTGATTTTGTTTTGCAGAGGCAAACCACCTCTGCTTCTCACTTGGCCAGAAGTCACCTGTGACTTGTCAGGAGAAGAGCTGGTTTTTGCATACCCCACTTTTCACTACCGAAAGGAGTCCCAAAGCGGTTTACAAACACCTTTTCCTTCCTCTCTCCACAACAGACACCCTGTGAGGTAGGTGGGGCTGAGAGAGCTCTGACAGTACTGCTCTGTGAGAACAGCTGTAGGAGAACTGGGACTAGCCAAAGGTCACCCAGCTGGCTGCATGTGTGGGAATGGGGAACCAAACTCAGTTCTCCAGTTAGAATCCGCCTCTTAACCATTTCACCACATGCTGTCAAGCTGTGTTTGACATTCAAGCAAAAGTCCTCTGTGACTTCAGTATGCAGAGTCTAGCAGTGATTGTTGTGACAAATGAACACCTTATATTCCTGTTTCCTTTGCAAGGCCCTCTTTAAAGGAAACCAGATGTCATTTTATTCTGACTGCATCTTTCTGAGAGTCAAATGTATAATGTTTGTGCTGGTCAATGCATAATTTACCCGATGCTTGTCCGAGGATAACAAAAAATTACATATGCCAAAATAAAACTAAAAAATCGAGGTTGTAGTAAACAATGATGAGCCATGTTTTATTCAAGCCCCTATCTGAAAGCGGATCAAGTAAATATATGCGCAAGTCCTCCCAACCCCTCTTCTTAAAGCATTCTCACCTGACCCCTAAGAAAAGAAAATGAGGCACTTAATGGGACCTGGGGTTGAGCTGGAAACAGAGAAATATGAATGATAGATGGAAATGCATGTATTAAATATGAAGTTGGAACAACTTGAGGAGGGTACGAAAATACTGTTTGATAGCAAGGTGGGTCAGAAGATGGAGACCCTCTGGCAACTCCTTGGAGGCTGCCTGACGTAGTCAATGAAGTTCCTTGTAGCTCGAAAGGTATCTGACTCTCCTCAAAGCAGAATCCCTGCTGGGCAAGAACAGAGAATCTCATCCAAACAGAGAGCAACCATCTCGAATCACACAAGAGCAGACAAATGTGATTTTTTCTCCAATTTGAGCAAGATGATTATTTACAGGGGCAATGCAGTTTTCAGCACTTGTTCCCAGCATGAAGAACCGGCATGGCACCTTGACCTGGGTAGGCCAGCAAGTCTCAGGTGCTAAGCAGGGCCGATCCTGGCTAGAATTCAGATGAGAGACCTCTGAGGATTGGAGTGGTATTTTCTCCAAGGCCCACTAGGGGTCATAACACGGAGGCAGAGAATAGCAAACCACCTCCATGCGGCTCTCGCCTGGCTGCCAGACGGTCCACAGATCTCTTGGCTACACGACACATTCCATGTGACAAATGCAATTTAAGAGCTAGTGTGGTGTAGTGGTTAAGTAGGTCAGACTAGTGCAAGCTTTCTCAACCAGGTTTCATGAAGCCCTGGGATTTCTTGACAGAACTGGAAGGGTTTCCCAAACGGGTGGGAATTATTTTTAATATCTGTGTTTTTTAAATTGTTAAAACATGTATTAGATTATATGATGCTAGAGGGTCATGTTGACCTGCCAGTGATGGGCCTGGAGGGGGTGGGAAGGGTAGGGGGACATGTACAGCTCTGCTTCTCAACCATATTCTGCACAATTGTGCCATTTCTGGGGTTCCTCAAAGCCTGAAGAATGTGTTTCTCAGTGGTAATAAAGTTGAGAAAGATGTGTCTGGGGAGCCCCAGGTTCGAATGCCCCCTCGCAGCATAAAAGCTCATCTGGTAACCTTGGGCTGGTCACAGACCCCCAATGAAATCCACCTCACAGGACGGTTGAGAGGATGATGGATGCTGTTTTGGGTGCTCACTGGGGAGAAAGCCGGGATACAAATCAAGGAAATGAAGACATAAAATAACTGCCTTCATTAGGACATATCCAACTGTGCAATTCCAAAGTGTGTGTGTGTGGGGGGGAGACACTAAAGCAGGAGTAGTCAAACTGTGGCCCTCCAGATGTCCATGGACTACAATTCCCATGAGCCCCTGCCAGCAAACGCTGGCAGGGGCTCATGGGAATTGTAGTCTATGGACATCTGGAGGGCCGCAGTTTGACTACCCCTACCCTAAAGGCTTTGAAGAAGGGTTGATCTTGTTAGGTGATTTTTGGGGGCCTGAAGGTATGCTGATCCCCAGGGACAATATTTTAGGAGGCTTCGTAGGCCACAATGGAGAAAGGGTGAGTCCTTGGGATTATCAAGGCCAGAGGCATTCCGAGGTCCTAGCGACTGCGTGGCTCTGGATTTTCTTGGTGGCCTGCCATCTAAATACCAACCAGGGCAAACTTTGCTTAGCTTCCAAGACCAGGTTTGTCTGGGTCTTCTAGCTCAGGTCAGATGGTTTTGGATACACTCCAGAAGTCTTCCTTTGGGATTAAATAAATGGGAAACTTACAGTTTCCTGGCCCATGTTTCACACCCACTAAAACAGCTGTGATCTTTCAAACAGCTACTCCGCATCAAAGGTAGATAAACTCACCCGTTTGGATTGTCCTGGGGATGGTGGTTATGGCCATTGTTGACAACTTCCCCTGAAGTGATTTGGGAGGTGGGGGGAATCAAGGTAAAACAAGAAAACAAGCCGTGTTTTCTAAAATATCCCGATTTTTTAAAGTAAAATAGCATGCAAAGTCAAAACAAAAAGTAACTGACACGATGTCAATAATTAAATGATTTCTGATGACTTCCTCCCATATCGACAGCTATGACTGAAATAGAGAAGAAGAAGAAGGAGAACAGAGCAGGGGGGGTTGTACCTGTTTTTTATTACCCTTAGAAGTCTCCAAGTGGCTTAAAATTGCCCTTCCTCTCCCCATGACACCACCCCCCCCCCGCACGTGAGAGAGAGCTCTGAGAGAAGTGACTGGCCCAAGGCCTCCCCGCAAGCCTCAAGTATCTCAAAGAGGTTTACAATCACCTTCCCTTCCTCTTCTCAGAACAGACACCCTGTGAGGTAGGTAAGGTTGAGAGAGCCCTGAAGAACTGTGGCTATCTCAAGACCACCCAGCTGACTCAATGTGGAGAAGGAGTGGAGGAATCAAACCTGGTTCTCCAACTTAAGAGTCCACCACTCTTAACTAATGTACCAAGCTTGCCACTCCTAGCCACTACAACAACGGATAACAGCTCCTTTCCTGGAAACCCGACGTTCTTTTTCTCGGAACCAAAAGTATAAACTTAGTATTGTGTATGTAGAGTTGGGGGCTGAATCCAGCTGTCTTTCCCAATCAATCTTCCCCAGTTCTTTTCACTGCTTCTTCTCCCATCCATCCCTCATGACTTCTTCTTCTTTTTTTTTGTCCTCACAGGTCCCGTGATTCTCAGAATAGCCTTGTTGGGTGGTTAAAAGAGACTCATCCTCTCCTTTTCACCAGTAGAAAAGTTGGAGGGAGCCCGTCCAGGAGGTAACAAATTCCAGTAAATGTTTGATATGATACAGACATTCCCTCACCCCTCCCAAAACAATGGGTTGGATCCCTCCAGCTTTATCCACAGGTGAGAAAAGGGAGAACATCTATTTGACTTCCAAAAAGACTTTGTGGAGGATTATGGCAGGGGTAGTCAAACTGCGGCCCTCCAGATGTCCATGGACTACAATTCCCAGGAGCCCCTGCCAGCATTCGCTGGCAGGGGCTCCTGGGAATTGCAGTCCATGGACATCTGGAGGGCCACAGTTTGACTACCCCTGGATTATGGGATGGGGACTGGATGTGGAGACTGTGTAAGGGTGAGTGAAATAGCTGTTCAGATCCGAGCCATGAATAGCTTGCCCCTCTGCCATTTAGGGGCATGTTTTATTTCTATTATATAGCTACACACAAGCTGAAAGAGAACAAAACGTCTAGTGTTCTTTAGTTTGCCCAAATGACTTTTAGCTTTCCACCCCTCCCCAATAAATTTACCTAGCAATATAGTATCTCAACTACTCAGCACACCCAGTTGAAAAGGGGATGAAATATTTGTTGTTTTTACCCCCTCCAGCGCTGGCTTTTTTTTTGTCGTTATGCACTTACAGCAAATTTAAAAAGGCCTCCCCTCTGACCCAGTTTGAATAATACATGGATATTTGCGAAACGGTACGATTCCTTCTGAAACCTAGCGTTTGTACTGAAAAAAGAATCCGCAGCGGCTGGAAACAAAACGCAAATCAATAGAATACGCTAGCATAAGTAATTTAGATTTAATTGTTCCTATATAATCAACCGAGATTTGGTGGTCGGAGGAGACGGAGGAGGAGTCCAGAGAAGATCCCCAAATTAGTCACAAAGTTCACTGACTGGCCCAGAGCTAGTGACTCTATTTCAGGCAAAGCTATCTCCAAAGTTGTTGTGGGAATAAAGTGAAGGGAAAACCCCATGTAAGACAAGATAGAAAGGCCAGTAATCGTTCATATACAGCTATACAGTGCTTCATATATACTGTATACTATAAGCTGCATATCTGATGTTTAGTTTTAGAGTCAACACAAAACTGTTTCTATTCATTTTCAGGGGTGTCCAAACTGTGGCTCTCCAGATGTTCATGGACCACAAGCCCTTGCTGCCAGCATGTGCTAGCAGAGATTCATGGGAATTGTAGTCCATGGACATCTGGAGAGCTACGGTTTGTCCACCTCGATAGGCAGGTGGGGAAATAATCTCAAATAGGTTTATAAAAATTCTGCCTCTTCTAACCCTGCCACCTTCTTGGATGAGGTAGCAAAGTCAGACCAATGTACCGTTCATTCATTCGTTGGTTCATTTGTTCATTCTTTCATTCAACCTTTAGCCCACCCTTCCCCAGGGCTTGTGGCAGCTGTAATAATTTATTTATAATTTAATTTGTCTGCTGTCCCTCTCAGACTCGCCATCTCAGGGTGGTTAACAACAGATCGAAATACCACATTACATTAAAATTTAAGCAATAAAACAGTAAGAATAACAACAACATCAATCAATACAAACAATAAAATAACAATAGAGCAATGTACAATTTTTAAAGATTGTAAATAAATCCTTTAATGCTGATGATGGAAAAAATTTCCAGCCTGTTGGAATTAGAAAGGGGCTGGCAGGGAAGTGGGGGGTGAGATGGGGGAGGGAGGCCCAATTAACTGTTTTAGATAGTTTCCTGACTGGCCTCAGCCGTAAGCCTGGCGGAAGAACGCCGTCTTGCAGGCCCTTACATAAATTCTAAAAATATAGAATACCACTATAATAATACAAAATTATAATCTTTTCAATAGTATGAAATGTAGGAGGGCTTGCTCCGTTCTGCAATTTGCCCAGCTCTGGATTTTCTCTATGAAGAGAGGAGCAGGCAGTAAACAGAGATGTCAGTGCACAAATGGGGTGGACCGGATGGAGTCAGGCGGGGAGGCTGGCTGAAGTGAGATGTTTCCTGAGGCCTCAGCCAGAGGCACGACGGAGCAACTCCGAATAACAGGCCCTGCGGTACTTCCTAAGAATACTTATGCCCCACATCTTTGTGAACCTTTCAGACAGTTAGACATGTTGGTCTGCAATAGAGCACTTTGATTCAAGTAGACCAACACAATCGTCAGGTATAAGCTTTTAAGAGTCAAAAGTCCCTTAAGAGCCAGTTTGGTTCAGTGGTTAAGAGTAATGCTTTTTAATCTGGAGAGGCATTGGCCATTTTGGGAGGGGAGAGGCAGGTTGCCATGGGTATATATAGGGTGCTTGTAAATGGTTCGTCATCTTCTTGGACAGGAGTGGTGAGTGAAGTGCCTGAAGGATCTGTCCTGGGCCCTGTGTTGTCCAACATATTTATAAATGATTTGGATGAAGGAGATTTTCGTTGGGGGGGGGCTGAAATTGGGGTCACTGTGGGTGGACAGGTAGTTGTGGGTGTCCTGCATTGTGCAGAGCGTTGGACTAGATGACCCTGGAAGTCCCTTCCAACTCTATGATTCTGTGATTCTATATCAGCCATGAATGTTTAACCCCCACCCCTTCTGGAAACCCTTCCAGGGTCATCAAGACACCCCCATGGTTTCACAAATCCCTGACTGAGAAAACCTGTTCTAAAGCAACGAACAAAACTCCACAAGGGAGTTTGAATATACAGAACCTACATAAAGAATATTTTTGCTTTGAAAGTGATAACCAAGATCAAAAAATGATCTAAATATGGATGCTGTGCCAAATTTAGATATCTGAATTTGTCCAAAGCCTCTGTGGCAGCAGAAGAAATTCTTGAGCAGCAGCACTTAGTTCTTCATCTGAGCCCACGTAACACTGGTCTTTCTTTTGTACTAGTTCACCAGCTGAATGGACAGCTGGGCTTGACCTGGTAGGCTTACTGGGGAATGTGACAAGTTACTTCTTGTGTGCTGATGTTTCTAACACGCCGTAATGATCAAGAGCCCCACGACCACATCCCATAATTATGACACTGAAACAGAAATCATCACACACGAAACCAAATTATTCAGGAGGGCTTTCCCATGCTCGCAATAGAAGCAGGCTGTACTAAATGATTCACAAAGCGACTTGTAAAAATTACCAGGGACCGCAGCATATTCGACCAAGCTTAAAGGTAAAGGTAAAGGTATCCCCTGTGCAAGCACCGAGTCATGTCTGACCCTTGGGGTGACGCCCTCTAGCGTTTTCATGGCAGACTCAATACGGGGTGGTTTGCCAGTGCCTTCCCAGTCATGACCGTTTACCCCCCAGCAAGCTGGGTACTCGACCAAGCTTAGCTTGCTTAAATGAGGATGGAAATTTTGTATCGTGTAACGTAGGCTTTCTCGTCCAGGGTTTCATGAAACCCTAGTGTTTCTTGGCAACCCCTGGAAGGGTTTTCCAAATGAGCGGGAGTTAATTAATTTTATAGTTTTAAAATTTGTTAAACATTTATCAGGTGATATGACCATATATAGCAGGGGTAGTCAAAGTGCGGCCCTCCAGATGTCCATGGACTACAATTCCCAGGAGCCCCTGCCAACAAATGCTGGCATGGGCTCATGGGAATTGTAGTCCATGGACATCTGGAGGGCCGCACTTTGACTACCCCTGATATATAGTCATGTCAAACCCCCCCCCCCCCACTGGCTCCACTGTCAGGGTTTCTTAAAGCCTGAAGAATATTTCTGGGGTTTCTCAATGTTAAAAAAAGCTGAGAAATGCTGGTTTACTAATACTTGCACTTTTGCTTCAGATCCAGATGGTTGGTCAACTCGAATCCGATTGCCTGAATGTGCCGTTCGTTGATGTATTGACTCATCCTGTGTAGTCCACCTTGAGTCCAAGTGAGAAAGGCTCACTATAATAGTGCAAATATAGCTGCGAATAATATCAAATTAATCATGTCCTGTATTCCTTTCCTTTGCCTCAGGTGTCTGAGTTTTCAAAACTAAACCCGAGGTACAAAACTGTGTGAGGCATAAGCGGAAGATATTCTAAAGAGTGATCTCAACACTGATTGAAGTACATCTTCAAATGATTTCCTCATTCACATCCAGTTTGTAAGTTGATAATTTAATTTCTCAATGTGTAGCATTGTTGTGTGACAAGTACGCCAGTTCTCAGAATCTTGGAATCATAGAGATGGAAGGGACCTCCAGGATCATCTAGTCCAACCCCTGCAGAATGCAGGACACTCACAACTACCTGCCTACCCACAATGACCCCAATTCCATGCTCAAATGATGTTCCCCCCTCCCAAAAAACCCCACCAGAATCCCTGACCAGCTGGACCTTGGAGAAATTCGCCTTCTGATCCCAAGGTGGCGATTGGCATTTCTTTGGGCATGCAAGGAAGGGCCACAAGAGGCAAGCACCGACTTCTTCCATTCCACTTTTTCAGATACTGGTGACTTCTGAGTTTTCAAGACATGCTGTGATGTTTTCTCGGGTCCCGATCCACCTAAAACCCGTATTTGTTCCTTCCACTGTTTTCAGTTGGAGACTATGACTTGGATCCTGTGCAGCTGTCCTCTATAGCAGGGGTAGTCAACCTGTGGTCCTCCAAATGTCCATGGACTACAATTCCCATGAGCAAATGCTGGCATGGGCTCATGGGAATTGTAGTCCATGGACAGCTGGAGGATCACAGGTTGACTACCGCTGCTCTATAGGACAGTTCTAATGATGGGCCAGCATTTCCATAGGCAGACAACACAAGTGAGGACCTGCCAGAGCTACTAGAAACCAACCTCTCTGACATATTAAACTTCAAGAGTTCAGGGAACTCTACCAGAAAGTTAGAGAGGTGATGTAACCTCTGAGATCATTCATATTTGCAACTCTGCACCTCCAGTGAGGGGTAGCTAAAAATGGCTACTAGCCATGGTGCCAGAAGTAAACCTCCATGTTCAGAGGCAGTAGCTTCTGAATCCCAGTGCCAGGAAACTCTTGGCCTCTATGCCCTCTTGTTGGCCCTTCAAAGGAACTGGTTGGCTGCCATGTGAAGACAGGATGCTGGATTATATAGACTGTCAGTCTGATCCAGCCAGTCTCTTGTTATGTTCTCAAGGCATTTCCCTCTGAGCCCTGTTATTGGGCCTCCGGATAAATGGGTTGGCCACTGTGAGACAGATTTCTGGATTGGATGGACCATTGGTCTGATCCAACAGGGCTCTTCTTATCTTCTTATTTTCACTGAGGTCCCTGTCCTCCCCAGGTTCCATTCCCAAATCTCCAGGAATTTCTCAACCTAGACTACCCTGCCTTTTTATCCCCTGTCAGTGGCCAGAGGGGAGCCTGCAACGCTATGCCCAGAAGAAAATTAATGGCAGAGGTTCAAGGCAGCCTCCAGAGGGGTCTATGGGGAGGTATTTCTTCTCCTACATCATATTACCCTATAATTATATTTCTTCTCAAGGGTTGCACCGTTAGAGCGACAACTGGGATCCCCCCTGTCTATCGTATCCACCTATTGATCTGTCCCCCACTCTCGTCAGTAGGGCAGTAAGGATGTAGGCCCTGGCTGGTTGAGGGGCTGAGTTGCTAGTGGGTTCTCTTTCGTCTCCTGTCTTATTGTTTAATAATGTATTAAGGGCATTTGGGGTTTTTAATTGTGTTTTTATTCTTCTCCTATGTGAGCTCAATTGGGAACGGTGGCATATAAATGCAATAAATAAATAAATAAATAAATAAATAAATAAATAAATAAATAAATAAATAAATAAATAATTAACTGTTTCCAAGTCGGTACAGCTTCGGGTGGGAATGGCTGCTTTGGACGCCGAAGCACCCGACCCTAGTCGGTACCGCTGGTTAGGAATTATGTCTTTCTATAAGTGTTAATAATGCCATTCTCTCCAGGGCAAGTCATGTCAGGAAGTATCCCGGCGCTCTGCCCAGGAATGGTTGCCGAGATTCTGATTCTAATCACATCCCCATCATTTCAAAAGTCACATTGTAGTCCGATCACATCTCGGCGGTAATAATTATTTAACTTTTATTGCTACGCGAAATAGTTTTCTGTTTGCTTAAGGATAACTTCAACTCGGAGCCAGGACTGATTACCCTGCGCTCGCAAATGAGCTCTTTCCAGGTACACAAGGTGAACCTCGCTGGGGTTCGAGGAGAGAAATAATCATCAAATTGGATTAAACTAACAGCTGCCGGACTTAAATCCGACACGTTCCCTCCCAAGGAGAGGGGGGCGGGGTGGGGGGGGGGTCTGTAAAGCGTGTCCTTGCTCTTTATGGAGGCTGCAGACGTTCGGAAAAAAAAGGGAAGCACGGTTTGCTTGAAATGCAATCGATCATGTTAATGCTTGCATGCTCCCTGCATTTTTGTTAACCTCTCCAAGAAGCCGGGGCTAGGGACACAGTTCTTTGCACGACTCTCAAACAATAAATTGCGGATCTGTGCTTTGTGGCACCAAAGGGGTTCGATGTGTCACGCTGGCATTATTAATCTTTTGGAAGGAAAATTAATACTAGACCAATGGTGGGGGGATGGAGCTGGACTTGTGGCTTCATAGGTTTGTCATGCCCCATTAGAATATTTTAACAAAAGCCCTGCTGGATCAGACCAGTGGTCCATCTAGTCCAGGGGTAGTCAAACTGTGGCCCTCCAGATGTCCATGGACTACAATTCCCATGAGCCCCTGCCAGCATTAGCCAGGCACTACATTTTCTGGCAGCGAATCCCACATTTTAATTGCTTTCTGCGTAAAGTAGTATTCCCTTTTGCCCTTCCTGGATCTCCTGCCACTGGGATTGAGAGATTCTCCTCAGTCACCATGGCTAGTGGCCATCGATAGACTGATCCTCCATGAATCTGTCTAATCCCCTTTTCATAGTCTATGAGTCTATGAAAGTGGTAAGGTATCTCCAGGGTCATCTGGTCCGACCTCCTTCAGAATGCAGGAAACTCACATCTACCTGGCCTTTCACAGTGACCCCAATTCCATGGCCAGGTGATTCCCCACCACAAAAAACCCCCAGAATCCCCAGCCAGTGTAGCCTGGAGGAAATTCACCTCCTAACCCCAAAGTACCAATTGATATTTCCCTGGGCATGCAAGAAAGGGTCACAAGAGCCAGGTACCAACACAGTCCCTTCTGCCCACCCACTCACAATCTGCCTAAGTTAATTAAGTCAGCATTTCTGTGAGGTGGCTCTCTAGCCCCTGCTTATATCTTGCATTTTCAAAATATCTTTCCATTTCATTCAACCTCCACTACTTAATATTTTGTGAGGGTAGGTTATGCGGAGAGCTTGTGATGGGCTTGAGGTCACCTGGCATGGGACCTGCTGACAGAGGCAAGGATGCCCCACCACAAGGCCCTACCCCCAATTAGCTAACCAGTGTCAGAGGTCTTACCTAGGCAAGCCACAATGCTCAGATGATGATGCAGTAACATGACCTGGAAGTGATGTCATCACATCAACAACGTCAGAGCAATGCTCTGGTATTTAGGCAAAAAGTCACCTCTGATGTATATTGGGTCTGCAATAGCCAAAAAGGTTAGCAGAGTCCTTAATTAAACTAATGTGCACAGCACAGCATTGCTGGCTATTGAATGCATGTAGTCCGAAAATCTATAAGCAGTGAAAGCACAGACTAATATATCAACTATTTATTAGAGACCTCCATTCTAGACAGGAAAGGTAAATAAATAGTCCCTAATCTAATCTAGCTAGGAAGGAGAGAGATTTCTTTAGAAGAAGCAGGAAACAGCACGTTGTCCCTAAGAAAATGTATTGCAAGCCCCTATGGCTGGCTAAAGCAGACTACATGCCTACACATCAGCAGTGAGCCTTATTGGGGAATGCTGTTCCTTACTTCAGCAAAGGCCACACAGTGTGATTTTCCTGAAGAAGCAGGAAGTGAATAGGAGCCCACCTTAAACAAAGGATCTTTCAGACTATGTTCTGGGTTTTTTCCATTGCAACCTCATCTCAGACCACTTGATGCCACTAGTGAGCACACAGGCAAAGTTCAGCTGCTTAAACAGCTTACCAACAACCTTTCAAGGCTGACTTCACCAAATTACTTGCTGACTGCAGTCCCAACATATATAAATGAACAATCTCCTTACATAGCTCAGCTGTCCTGACCTGGGTGTAAACTGCACGGAGCTTTTATTCCAATCCCAGATTGATTCAGTCCCTGCCCTCTACACAGAATGCGATTTCCGTTTGGATTTTGGGCGATTTTAATTTTCCTTCTGCAGCAAGGATTGATCCGGAGTGACCCTACCTTTATTGTGCGATATCTCACACTGCTTTTAATCCTGAATATCCAGCTTGGGAAAGAAAGCTCCGTGGTAGAGAACCTCTGATAGGCTACACCTGGTCATGTGACACGCTTGCCTTAAAGGAGAAGCCCCTAATTTCTCTCAACTTCTGTCGGTCCTGGATTTTTTCTCCCTTCTCTGCCTTTTTCGATCCTCTCCCCCTCCCCTCCAAGAAAAGAAAGAGGCTCCCTGCCTGGCTCCTCTTCCCCCCCCCCCTTCAAGAAAAGAAAGAAAGAGGCTTGGCTCCCCCCCCCCACCTTCTGAGCCTCCCTAACCACGTGCAGAACACTTTCCTGTTTCAATGGGGAAGGGGGGGGGGGAGAGAGGAAGTTCAAAGCGATCTGAATTCAACAGGATTGACAATGGAATAAAGAAAGTAAGTGCAGACTTTGCCCTGGATAGCCAAGACTAGCCTGCTCTCTTCAGATCTCAGAAGCTAAACACGGTTGTTACGCCAAGGTCAGCAATAGGAAACCACCTCTGAATTTCTGTTGCCTTGAAAATCTTGAAAACCCCATGAGGCGTCGCCATGCGTTGACTAAGACGCAAAGACACTTTGAGTACACCAACCATTCGTCTAGCCCACCATTCACTCATTGAAGATCAAGGATGCTGATTTAGACCCATAGACATAAAGCTTTAGTAGACATAAAGGTTTAGAATTTGGGATCTTGTTAGCAGGGGATCTCTAATAGACCTCTATTTTTATGTTAATGCATTCCCCCCCCCCCTCCTGTATTCTCCAGTATTGGAAGCTTAATCACTTTAGACTCTATTATTCGGCTTACTAGGTTATAGACTATTATCTACTCACCCGTATCACTGTACGCGATCATCCTCTCCGTATTATTATGCGCCAGGCTCTTTCCCCATATAACATTTGATGTGATGATATTTGGCAGACCTTGGAATGCTAAAGAAGCCCACTCCCTAATTAGCCTGTCCCAGATCATGTCAAGCCACACAAAAGTGAACCAATTCCCACTCATCCTAGAGGCTCAAACGGTATAAATGCATTGTATCAAATGCGTTGTGTTGCGTTTTGAGAGTCAGTGTGGTGTGGTGGTTAAGAGTGGCAGCCTCTCATGTGAAGAACTGGGTTTCATTCCCCACTCCTCCTCCACGGGCAGCCAGCTGGGTGACCTTGGACCTGTGACAGTTCTCTCATAACTCTCTCAGCCCCACCTGCCTCACCAGGTGTCTGTTGTGGGGAGAGAACGGGAAGGCAATTGTATGCCGCTTTGAGACTTCTTTGGGAAGTAAAAAGTGGGGTACAAAAAAAAAGCTCTTTTTCGTCCTCTTCCTCAGGGTGGGTTTTCTGAGCACTACACAATACCATGTAGATCTGGCTTTTGTGAAACCCTGGGGTGTCTTGATGGCCCTGGAAGTGTTTCTTGAATGGGTGGGAGTTAACATTTTTGTATATTTTTTAAAAAATGTTAAATATTCATCAGGTGATATGACCATATGCAGGGGTAGTCAAACTGCAGCCTTCCAGGTGTCCATGGACTACAATTCCCATGAACCCCTGCCAGCGAATTGTAGTCCATGGACATCTGGAGGGCCTCATTTGCTGGCAGGGGCTCATGGGAATCCTGCTTGCAAAGGCGTGGTTGAAAGCCACACGTTTGCAAGCTTCCTGACGGGAGACCCCCCAGGGATTTCCCATGGCCTCATTGTGGCTTTTTGCCGCCAGACGTGGCAAGGGAAAACAACACAAACTTCTACCCCTGCTCCTTGGCTTGCCAATCACCGCAAGCCCCTCCTATCCCTGCACAGCGTTTGTACCACGGACTCAAACCTCTCCCTCCCCCGCCGCCACATAAGTGCATTTCTGTGTTGCTATGAAGAATTGCCACAACAATGAAACACTCCCCTTTTTGGAATTCTTCATTTCTCTATTTATGTTCGGGTAGATTTATGATTGGCTGGCCATGGTACCTGGACTCCGATGTGTGATTGTGTGTTCACAGTAAGGTTTAAAAACAAAGAGCACAGATGTGCAGCTGATCGGGAAAGGGATGCTTCCTCACCCCCCCTCTTTCCCTGCTTGTACCCCACTGCCAGAAAACCCAAATGGGAATGTGTTTAATCTGCCTGATTCCACAAGGACCGTGCACAGTGAGGAGAACCTTTTTTTTTTTTACATGGGGAACGTAGCTTTGTGGTCCATCAGCGATGACTGCAGTCCCAACCATGATCAGGAAATTGAGAGGGAAGAGCAGGTGCGAAGGCGGGCAAAACGCTTCCAAGATTGTCGCACGTTTCCCCATCCACACAGGCTTACCCCTGTTTGCTCCCTGGATTGCTGCACAGCAAGACGAGGGAAATTAGTTTTGGGCGATTTCCCTCTTCGTGAAGCAAATTTGACAAAAACTCACACCAGCTCCTTGAGAGCTCCGGATTGCTGCCGACATCATGTGGAAGCAGCACTAAAACCTTAGAGCAAGGAGAGGCTGTCTTGGCTGTCCTCGTGCGGAATCGGTCCTAGAATGCAGTATACACCCTTGAGAGTTTGTCCCAGCTGAGAGCCCGCATGGTGTAGTGGTTATTAGCAGTGGCTTCCAATCTGGCAAGCCAGGTTTGATTCCCTGCACCTCCACATACAGCCAGTCCTATTTAGTGACCTTGGTCCAGTCACAGTCCTATTTAGATCTGTTCCCACATAGCAGTTCTGTTAGAGCTCTCTCAGCCTCACCTGCCTTGCAGGTTATTTGTTGTGGGGAGATGAAGGGAAGGTGATTGTAAACTACTTTGATTTCTTTGGGCAGTGAAAAGCGGGGTATAAAAAAACAACTTCTCTTCTCTTGTACTATGAATGATGGAGAAAGGGAATGACAGGCTGTGGAAGCCATGAAGAATAATAGAATCATAGAGTTGGAAGGGACCTCATGGATCATCTAGTCCAACCCGCTGCATTATGCAGGACACTCACATGTGTCAGATGACTTCTGAACCTCGCCACCACTAACTCTGCCTGTTTGTCGTGACTCTGACTCCTCCTAGCATCTGAATTGGCTCTCAACCTGAGCATCTTACTGACTTGGTGCTTGATCAGGAACTGAACTCTGGCCCCATGACCTCAAATTGTGCCTTTGCCTTGCCGGTCACATCCTCCTCCAGCGTGAAAAAGCCCCTTGCCTGGCATGTTCCAGGACACCTTAACAGGGTCAGGGCCTGGTGAAATTGTTCTGTACAATGCGTGGGCTCAAAGGCCATCTTGGGGCCAGCTCTTCACCTGAATCCATTCTCCTTCTCCCATCGAGTGTTTAATAGCCTTACAGGAGATGAATACGTTCAGCTGGGCAGTGATCATATATTGATGAATGAACTTCTCTAAAGCATGTCCTTACACCACTGGGTTGTGGCCTCTTCTCCCATACACCTCTGTGCGCAGCACCTCCTCACAGCTGACATTTCCCATCCCAACAGCGAGACGTTATTTCTGAAATTATGCACAGTGTTTACCTATGAGAATCTCACCTGTAACCAGAGAGCTAGAAAGATCTTGTTTTCAGTTGGGGGGGGGGGTCGGGGTCGGGGGGAAAATCTATTATTGCAAGTTTGCTCCTAAACTAATCTTTAAAGATGTATATTTTGTAATAAATACATAAATAAATAAAAATTCATCTACATCAAAATAACAAATAGATAATTCATACAAGTTTACAACATTTACAAACAAATAAAATAGTGGTTTAAAAACATATTTAACAGCAAGCCCGACCCTAATTAAATACATTCCTATCAGCAAAATCTAATGCAGTTAACCCATTCTCCATTCTTAACATAGTGGGTCCCCAGATACTCTCAAATAGCTTTACATTTTTGTTCTGCTTATAGAATGTCAATTTAATCAAAGTATAAGTATCTTTAACTCTATTACCTCAGGTATTCATATTGGGGGCATTCTTATTCTTCCAAAATTTAGCAAAATTCATTCTCGCTGCTAATCTTTACAGATTTAACTGCTCTAGCCCATGAACAAAATGTTCTATCTATTGTATCTTTTGTTACCCACCACAAGCCAGTTATAGGAGCGGCAGGATATAAATTAAATTGTAAATTAAGATAAAATGAAATAAATATCTTTGTCACAACTGCAGTTATCCAGCCTCAGCTGCTTTTAAGCAGTCAGGGAAGGGGTGTGAACACTGAGGTCAGAACTATATTGGCTTCTTGCCAACACATAAGGAACCTGGCTCAAGTCAAGTCCAATGCAGGATGCCTCTAACAGCCACAGATTCCTGCTTCAGAGGCAAAACTCGCACAGGTTCTATCACAAGGGTGAATCTCGAACATGCAGCAAGGTGTTGGCAGAGTTTGAATGCGCAGGCAGGACGAAGCACCAGGCTGCTTATTCAGATGCTCACTGTATGTGGGAATTCAAAATAAAATCATCGCCCACTTCTTGCCCCGGATTAAATTAAGAGCCCTCTCTCCAGGGGAAATACTGAGTTTATCAAACAAATAGCCAAATCCTGTGCCATGGCATGCAGAGCGTGACAAAACTGTGTTATTGGAGATTTGATTTAAATAATCCTGACATTTTTAAAGTTTTATAGTTTTAAATGTTTGATTTATAAGAACTCTTATTGTTGGACATCTGCACATTGCCATGATTTGTTTGGTTATGATTTTGTAAGTTGTGTGGGTTTTGTAGCTGGCTTGGAGCTGTATTAAAATAAATCTATCAACCTACCAAACTGTTTGAAGAATTTTTAAAAATGTGTTTATTGTGAAAAGAAACAATTAACTATAGAAAGAGAGAGATACCTAACTATCTTGCTAGCAGTTATTCTTCTGTAGTTCAACTGCAGTTCTGAAGGTAAGCAGGAAGGGTGTGTGCTGAAAAAGCAGGTAGGTTCCTGTTGAGACAATTAGGTCACTGGAGGAGATAATTTGAAAATCATCAGGAAGTTTCTATACTATCTGTGCTAAACATGCATCTTCTGATGCCCCTGCAGGACACCCTTCACATTCTGCTCAAATGTGCACACTGCGGATCTTACATCTTCCAACATCTACACCAGGGGTGGCCATACTGTGGTTCTCCAGATGTCCATGTACTGCAATTTCCCATGCAGTCCATGGACATCTGGAGAACCACATTTTCTCCACCTCTAATCTACACCCTTTTGATAATCCACTGCAAATGTAATTTGAGGAGGCAACGGGATGAATGGCATTTTCATTGATCTGTGTTTTACATGGCTTTTTGTAAGATTCATGTTACAATCAGGGCACAACTTCCAGCAACAAGAGGTTACTAAGTGCTTTCAGTTATATTTTAGCTCAAAAATCCCTTCCCCAACTGCTTTTTTGGCCTTCAGTGGGGAAGATGCAGATTTATAAAAGTTCTCCAGATCTTTCCTTCACAGTAGCTCACAGTGAGCTGAAATGCAACTAGAAAGGGAAAGGATTGTGGAGGGGGCTGTGGTTCAATGCAGTCGCTTCTGATTTGCCTGCAAAAAATACCTGGTTCAGCCCCAGTGTCTCCAGTCGATTAGGAGTTAGAGGGTAGGCGATGTGAGAGACCTCTGCCTGAGACCCTGGAGACCTGCTGCCAGTGTGAGTAGACAATACTGACCTTGATGAAATGATGGTCTGATTTCCTCATTTGCTCATCTTCTATTCTGACGTTACCTCCCCCTCACTGTTTTGAACTGAAAATCAGGAAGAATCACAGAACCTTACTTATGGTGCCAATTGTACCCGAATCCTGGCCTTGAAAAGAGCTTGTACCTCAGGACCGATACAGGATCTTGCCTGCAGATTGATGTGCTATCCATCCATCCATCCATCCATCCATCCATCCAATGTATAGTGTATGGACAGGCAATCCAATATATAGACAGGCAATCCAAGAATTGTCTGGCAGCCAGGCAAAGGACATTCAGGGATGGCTGGCCATTGCTTACCTCTGCATCATTTCCCCTAGTGTTCCTTGGAGGAACCTCATCCAGATCCTTGGAGGTCTTCCATCCAAATATCAACAGGTCTATTTAGCCTGGAGAGGACTGAGAGGGGATTTGATAACCAACTTCAAGTATTTAAAAGGGTGCCATATAGAGGATGGAGCTGAGTTGCTCTCTCTTGCCCCGGAGGGGCGGACCAGAACCAATGGGATGAAATTAATTAAAAATAAATTCAATCTAAACATCTGGAAGGTGTTCCTGACAGTTAGAGCGGTTTCTCAGTGGAACAGGCTTCCTCGGGAGGGGGTAGCCATCTGACAGAGAGGCTGATTCTGTGAAGGCTCAAGGGGGTGGCAGGTTACAGTGGATGAGCGATAGGGATGTGAGTTTCCTGCATAGTGCAGGGCGTTGGACTTGATAACCCAGGATTCTAGGGTCATCCCGATTTCGCTGCCAAGATCTGTCAGGATCAGGCTTGCCTGGGCTATGTGAAATGCAGATGTGCTATATGCTTAGAGGAAGGCAAATGTACCCCTGCTTATCTGTCACTTTGAAAACCCCATGAGGTGGATCTTCAAAGGCCTGTCACATCTTGCGTTTAACTATTAACATTGATAAGAGTTTCTTTGCCTGCATTTCGTCACTTCTTAAGTTCTGTCTTCTGCTGCTTCCTCTCCAATGGCCTGCCAGATATCCTTTTTACAAATCCGCCCCTTTGCCCCTGCGCTCCGAGCCAACAAGCACTTCTCTGCCAAAGGATGGCATCCCTTCCAGTCTGTTGCAAGATGTATTGTCACTATTACCACATCAAATGACATGACTTTTAGTAGGTCAGATAATTGCATTATAAATATACAACTTGCTTGTTAGCATCTCCTCCTCTCCCCCCCCCCTTCCATTTCTACATTGATTTTCTGTGTTTTACTAAATGGCTGTCCATGCGCTGGCGACAGGAATGGGGGGAGGGAGGGTATACACATAGTTAAACAAACAATATCCACATCTCTGTTATTTATCCGTCCTTCTAAATAAGCAGCAGTAATGAAGTCAACGAGTGATGAATAATTGAGACCCACTGGACTGGTCAGTTGAGTAATGGGCACAGGATTCTCAATAGCCAGAAGACCTCCCTGTAGAAAAATCAATTCACTCCTGATTAGAAGCACCGGAATACAGAGAGAGGTGGCAATCCATTTCCATTCATACAGCTAAGTGTTGAACAGCTCAACTTTAACTATTCAGAATTACTCCATTGTTGATGCGCTTGTCCCTATAGCAAGGGTAGTCAACTTGTGGTCCTCCAGATGTTCATGGACTGCAATTCCCATGAGCCCCTGCCAGCAAATGCTGGCTGGGGCTCATGAGAATTGTAGTCCATGAATATCTGGAGGATCACAGGTTGACTACCCCTGGGATACCACTGGGGTGCTTTCCCACACCCTAGATAAGGCCCTTTCAATCCACTTCATACCTGGAGCTTCTTGCGAGTAACAGCAAAATCCACTGGCAAGCAGTCACCAAAGTAGTCACCAAAGCATGTGTGAAAATGCCAAGAAGTCAGTGGTGCTTTCGCTAAATAATGCACTTTCAATCCACTTGGAAACTGGAGTTTACCGTGCGGAATGGCAAAATCCTCTTACAAACGGTCCCTGAAGTGGATTGAAAGTGCATTATTCAGCATGTGTGAAAGCACCCAGTAAGAAGTACTCCCATACACACTAAATAAGGCACTTTGTAACTGTAGTTCACTGTGTGGAATGGCAAAATCCTCTTGCAAGTGGTTGCCAAAGTGGATTATTCTGCTTGTGTCACAGCACCCAGTATTATGGCCCAGAACTGTGCCTTCCTCCAACTTCAGTGTTTCTTCTAACAGAAGGCTCCTTAAACTGGAAAAAGTCTCCTTTGTTGGTAGAATGCCCTCCTATATAAGGAAGGATACCACCTGAAATGTAATTGTGTTTGATCAAAAGAGGGGAGGGGATAGCAAGACCGATAAACTCCCATGGTAGAATGTTTCAGAATGACCGTTTATGCACTGGGAATTTCACTGCCCCAGCTCCTGTGCAGGAGCACAAATCAGGAGCGGATGTGGCCAAATGCTCCCCCGTGTGGGTGAAGGAAGAGGTGGGGCAACCTGCCACAACTAAAACTCCAGCCTGTAGCCCAGCATGAAACCTCCAGTGTATAAACGGTCAATGCTTATATTTTCAGAACAACAAATACTGTTATCGTATAAATCTCCTGTAACCCTTTTGAGTGGCATACTAAAATATTTTGAGAGCAACTCAGTCAAAGTTGAACAAAGCTTAGAAGCATGGAATCAAACTTACTTAGGAGTAGCCTGAATTACGGAAGTTCTTACCTCCTTTGTTGCTTTTCCAGTACTTTCTTCTAAATTGTTTCATCCCTGGTGTTGTGCTTGTGGTTCTGCTGAGGACCAAGCTTGAGGTCTGAGGAAGGATCAAATCAGACAGTGTAATTGAGCAATGTCTGCAGGATGCAATCCGTTTAAACAGGAACTGCCCAATAGTGCTCACTGACGGGAAGATCCAGGGGTTTCTCAGTTCAGTTTTGCCTCTTGTAACATCATGCTGAGATTGCAATAAAGAGTTGATTGAACTCCCAGTGGTCTTGGCTTCCTTTGAATCCACAGATTTAGCACCTGCCATGTTTATTTCCTCTTCTGGAAATGCCAGTCTGGGGATAAACCACAGCCTAAATTGCCAGCTGGGAGGGGAAAAAATGGAAACCTTTACTTTCTACCATCCCATCCCCCCCCCCCCCCATTGTCACATATTTGTCAATATAAGTCTCTGGGCAATTTCACACAGGCTAAATAATGCTGTTTGAATCCACTTCAGTGATTGTTTTTAAGTGAATATTGCCATTTCATATACTACCATTTTGCGCGTGTTTGGCTAATGCATTTTCATTGCACTCTGGAAGTTGATTTTCCTGTTTCACATGGGAAAATCCGTCTGCAAATGCACAAGGAAAGTGCATTATCCAATATATGCGGAATATCAGGCAGTAAAATACAGTTGCAAAGTGCATCAAAATGGATTGAAAGTGCACTATTTAGCATGTGCTAAAGTGCCTTATGTTAAAATGAACACGACTTTATAAACCATGGTTTGATTATTTTTTCATTTAATGTGCCGTTTGAATGTAGGTGGGTTGGATCCAGGCCGCATTAGCAAATTCCTTTGATTCCTCCTCATCACATATCTAAGGCTCTTTTATCTCCCAGGATCAGGATGTGGTGGAGATCAATAGGCTGTAGCGGGAGGAGAGAAGTAGGAAAAGTCCGTTCCACCGCTGGAAAATGTAGTGTGGATCGAACCCAATGGGTGGTTTCTTGATGCTCGCTAACTTGGGATTCTCAGTCATTGTACTTGGCTTGTCAAGTAAGGTGTGCCTTAATCCCTGAATGCCAATTGCACCCCCTCCAACTGCTTCCAACAGAAAATTGTGATGGTTTGGCTGCCTTCAGTTGTTGCAGGTGCTTCCTCTGCCGGTGCGTCTTCTCTCGGTCTTCTCCCTCTGCTTCCCCTCCCTACGAGTGACAAACAATTCAGCAGGCAGGACTGTGCCTGAGAGATTTCAAGCATCAAGGCCCTTTCTGAGTGGGAATTTAAAAGGCGGCGTGACAAAAAGACTCTCCTTCATTATATGCCTTTGTTCAGTTTGCCAACACGCACATTAGAAATTGCTCCACCTCAAACATTATTTCATTCAAAAGCAGTTCAGAACTGTCACACCTTCTGTCTCTTCAACTGCTTCTTCTATTGTTGCCCAACTGGAGGGAAGGGAGGAATGGCGGAGGGAGGAAAGCTTGTATGTATCTGGTTCTTGGGGGTGGGCTGTTTTTGCGTTGAGGAGTTTGGCTTCATTCCTCCCCACTTTCTCCCCCCCCAAAGAAAAATCTAAACAAAGAAGATTTCATTGTGCCAGAATGACATTTGCTTATTTTATTTTTACATATTTGTCTTTGCCATCTTTAAAAAAAAATCAATGACTAAAGCAGGCTTTTTCAACTTTTTGACTGTTGAGAAAACCCCTGAAACATTCTTCAGGCTTCAAGAAAAAACAGAAGTGGCATGATAGTGCAGAATATGGTTGGGAAGCAGAGCTGTGGACACGCCCACCCAGGGCCCCTCCTCTTCCCACCCCCTCCAGGCCCATCATTGGCCATTTGGGGAGGGGAGGCAGGACTATATGACCATATATGGTCACATCACTTGATATACAGCTGTGTATATGCCCACCTGGGGCCCCTCCCCTTCCCACCCCCTCCAGGCCCATCATTGGCCATTTGGGGAGGGGGAGGCAGGACTATATGACCATATATGGTCACATCACTTGATATACAGCTGTGTATATGCCCACCTGGGGCCCCTCCCCTTCCCACCCCCTCCAGGCCCATCATTGGCCATTTTGGGAGGGGATAGTGAGTCAACATGACCATAAATTGTCATATCACAGTTCCATTAATTTTATTCAAATGTATGTGCTCATAACCCATGCTCCTAAATGATTTGGGTCTCAGTTATCTGTAGGAGTGCCTTCTCCCATACAGACCAGCCTGAGCACCGAGATCTCAAGAAGAGAGCTTTCTTGCTGTTCTGCCTTTCTCAGAGGCACAAGGAACGTTGACATGCCAGGGGTCGTTCTCTGTGGTGGCCTCCAGACTTTGGAACAACCTGCTTCTTGTGATTTGCCAGGTTTTCACCACCTAGTTGAAAACACATCTCTTCACCCAGGCCTTTGATGTCTAGTTTCCTCTGGGTGTTGTCCTGGGAGGGGGGAGGATTGGGGAGCATTGCATTGTCGGTAATTCCTGTCCCCAAAGATGTTTGTCTGGTCTTGACCAGAGTGTGGGCCTTTTCAGCCCTGGTTCCAGCCTGCTGGTATGAGATGCCTGCTGAGATCTGGGCCTGATGGAGCTGTTAAAATTCCACAGGACTTGCAAAAGACCTGCCAGACTTATGGTTGAGGCCAAAGCAGCCTGAAATCATACGTGCCTCCCTCCTCTCCCTGGCTCACCAGGTACCTTATCCTATCCTGTATTGTTAGCTGACGGATGGGACTGAAGAGGGTGGGAGGATGGGGTAGGTTTTTAACTATTGTTTACCAATGGTTTTATCTTCATTTTATTGTTGCAAACCACCCAAGTCCCCTTGCAGGGAGGGACAGTATTCAAATCAAATAATACATCCAGTAATAATAAATAAATTTTAGATGTTTTGATTCTGTATTTTATTCTGCGTGGTTGTGACCCACCCTGGGACCTTTGGGTGGGATATAAATTCCCAAATAAATAATTAACAACATGTAAGATCTCAGCCTGCCTCATGAGAAATGTGGGCCCCTGAGGGAGACCAAGGCCCCTGAAATTGTGTCCCTCCCCCAACCAACCTCCTGCTTATCTGAACTCCTATTTCAGAATTTGCTTTTGTTTTCTTCTTAGCCCACATGACCTTTGTGGTGGGAAGGGCCATCAAATCACAGACCGTGGTGGTTTCCCATCCAGGTATTAATCATGGCCAACCCTGCTTAGCTTCTGAGATCTGATAAGGTCAGGCTTGGTCAGGGACCGGGTGAGCTAACCAAAGCTTGTAAGCAACTTCATGAAAAGTTCCACTGACCTTCTCAGCCGAGGAGCTTGGGATAGGAAGTTACAAGACTGCAAGATGGAGGTCTTCCGCCAAGCTTTTTGGTTGGGGCCAGTCATCCAATAACGTCATATGAGCCTCCCTAGGATAATGCCCCCCTCCCCGAGAATTACTACTGGCAGGTTACAACCGAAAGGAATTGCATGGTTGCACTGAGACGTATGAACCATTTGATATTGTGAGAAGTATTAAGGTTTTTATTAACATTCATGTTTTTATTGATGTGTAATGAACTACTGTTGTACACCACCCTGTGCCACTAGGGAAGGTAGCATATAAATTAATTAATTAAATAATTTTCATAAGGTACTTCTGGGGATGTATAAGAATTGCAAAGCTCTGTGTGCTGCAAAATACACAAACTCCCACACCAGTAATGCTAATTGCTTGATTTGATATAAAACTCGACAATTCAGCTGTAACGCAATAAACATTCTCCCCAAAGACTTGTTTTTCTGCTGCTCTGTGACTTCCATAAAGCCTCTATGCAAAGCCCTGCACCAAAGGGAGGATCAAGACCCCTGAAATAAAGAGCTGCAAGGTATCTAACCCCTGTCCTCCTGCTAATGAGTGCCATTTTTCTCCAGCTTGCATCCCTGGGGAATGCAGAGGCGGCAGAAAAGTTTGGTTCCCCCCCTCCCCAACAATTATAATAGCTAACTTGGCCTGGGAGAAGCATTTGTGGAGGGCCACTCTGAGGATCTGAAATCCACAGCAAAGGCTCCTGTAATCCCATGCAGCAATTTATAGGTGAAGGATCTTTGAGGGTCATAAGGTTTCTGCCGTTGTCAGATAACCATCAAAGCCAACGGGAAATGTTTGACCAAGACCAACAAAGAACGAAGGCAAATAGCCTGTGCTGATGGGAAACTCCAGTCATTTGACTTAAGAAAGTAGGTTACAGGAGGCCTTTTCCCATTTCTGCCTGTTCCTTGTTTTATTTTATACTTCTCCTAAAGACGGACACACTCAATAAGAGAAAGTTGTTTTGCCTCCCACCTTATTCATGGGTGAGTCTGTGATGGACCTCTGAAGAAGATCCATTTTGGATCGGAACACGTCAGATCGTTTTGTTATCTGGGCACATTTTGTGTCCTTCATAGGTTTTTGTCCCCAAAACTTGGAAAGAGGGTTGGGCCCTTTAGCCACCAAAGTGGCCGTTCGTGCCCGAAGCAGCCAGCCACGGTGCTGGCTGCTTCGGGCACGAACGGCCACTTTGGCAGCTGAAGGGCCCAATCCTACTTGGAATCCCTCCAAGTCAGGCTTTCTCAACCAGGATTTTGTGATGGTCCCGTAAGGGGCTCCTGAACAAGTGGGAATTTTTTTAAATATAAATATTGTTGTTGTTTGGTGCAAAACCATGTCCGACCCATCGCGACCCCATGGACAATGATCCTCCAGGCCTTCCTGTCTTCTACCATTCCACGGAGTCCATTTAAGTTTGCACCTACTGCTTCAGTGACTCCGTCCAGCCACCTCATTCTCTGTCGTCCCCTTCTTCTTTTGCCCTCGATCGCTCCCAGCATTAGGCTCTTCTCCAGGGAGTCCTTCCTTCTCATGAGGTGGCCAAAGTATTTGAGTTTCATCTTCAGGATCTAGCCTTCTAAGGAGCAGGCAGGGCTGATCTCTATATAATAATATCTAATATCTAATATCTAATATATAATATATAATATATAATATATAATATATATATTCTAAATGTGTTAAACATTTATTGGGTGACATGACCATATATGGCCAATGATGGGCCTGGAGGGGGTAGGAAGGGGAGGGCCCCCTTGTGGGCATACCCTCAGCTCTGCTTCCCAACTACATTCTGCACGATTGTGCCACTTCTGGGGTTTCTGAAAGCCCGAAGAATGTTTCAGGGGCTTCTGAATGGTAAACATATTGAGAAAGCCTACTATGTAAAAAAATCAGCAGCAATACTATTGAGCAGGTTACATGCTTCAAATATCTGGGTATCCATTTTCAATATAATGTTAGTTGGGCAAACGAGCAAGAAATACCGCAACTAATAGCACTTTAGCTCCTGCCAGGTGTTTGGGGTTTTTTGGTTTCTTTAATAGAGGCAATCCATATTTACCTGCTGCACTTAAGGTTTTCAAAGTGTCACTCATAGTATTCTGGTATATTTTCTACTGAGATTGGAATGCATTGTTTTTAATTGACCTTTAGCACTGCACAGTGAAATGTATATTTAATATAGTTTAATGATAACGTTTAGAATTCTCAACCTCTTTGGTTCCTACGTTTTCAATTCCTACCTGTTAGTCATTCTACTTCTCCTACAGACGGACACACGCAATAAGAGATAGATGTTTTGCTTTCCACTGTCTGTAGGTGTGGATCTGTAACGGACCTCTGAAAGAGATCCATTTAGGATCAAAACATGTCAGATCTTCTCATTATGAGCCATTTAGTTACTTGGGCATATTTTGTGTCACACGTAACATTTTTGTATATTTCCTATTGAGGCTGGAATGCATTTTTTAAAATTGACCTTCAGCACTGGGCAGTGAAATGTGTATTTAATATATTTTTATGATAATAATTTTTAGACTTCTCAACGCCTTGGGTTCCCATGTTTTCCGTTTCTGCCTGTTCCTCCTTCTCCTAAAGAAGGGCACATTGTTTTGCCTTCCGCCTTATCAAAGTAGCCTTTGTTCAAGAGACCTTCCTTGTCTCAAAGACAACATCTCCAGGGTACATCTCCTTGAGTACACTGATGACCAAGAAAGGAACTGTTTGAAGAGTCATTTTCAAAGTCTTTTGATGTCCCAAGGAGGCCACTCCAAACAAAGCCTGAATCTTCCTAAGAGACAGACTGGCCAGATTGATAACGAGTTTGTTCCAAAGGAATTTTCTATTGTGGAGGAAAACTAAAGAAAATAAGGAAATGTCTAGAAAAAAACCCAATACAGACTTGCTGTTGTAATGAATAAGCAGAATTTGGGATCAAATGTCCTGGCTGATTCAATTTAGAATTGTTCCTAAAAATACAAGTGAGCCAGCGTGGGTATAGTAGATTCTCATCTGGAGAGCCAGGCTTGATTCCCCAGTGCTCCACATGCAGCCAGCTGAGGGACCTTAGGCTCCTCAAAGAGCTGTTCTTGCAGAGCTGTTCTTGCAGAGCTCACTCAGCCCTTTTACAACATAGGGTGTCTATTGTGGGAATAAGAAGGGAAAGGTGTTTGTAAGCTGCTTTGGGGTATAACAACCCAGCTCTTCATCGTCTTCTTCTCCTATCATGGTAACACAACAAATGCTATCATTTCAGCTCTCATGCCAAAACTTATGTCAAATTTGGGAGCATTGCTGGTAAGGTCAAAGCCTTATCTCAAAGCCTTGGAAGCAAAGCAGGGTCAGTATTTAGACAGGAGACCACCAAGGAGGGCTCTGCAGAAGGAAGGCGATGGCAAACCTCCTCTGCTCTGCTCTTGCCTTGCTGAGGTCACCGCAAGTCAGTTGCAACTTGACAGAACTTTACATACATGCATGGACTGCAGTTAACATGCACTTCAATTCTCTGTTGTCACACGGTGTAGAAATCACAAGCTGTAGGGTACCTCCGACACACTGGATTAATACCTACTGAGGGCCATAAACAGTGTCATGCTTCAACATTCTGAAAATGGTAATTAAGTAATTTCTGGGTTTGTTTTTTTGCTTTAATTTTGAGGCTTCTCATAATTTGAGGTCCTAAACTGTATTTTACTTATCTCATGCATAAATTTAGCTCTGAACTCAAGAGACCTGGCTTCTGGTACAAAGGCATGCATTTCGGAGAAAATCCATTTGGGTTTTCCTGTCAGTACATTTCAGAGTGCATTTGGAGGAACTCAGCTCAGCAGTAGTTACAGGGAAAGCACTTTTCCCCACCTTCTGTGGCTGTATGATTGGAATCCTGCAAAAGTAGACAAAACGTCAACTCTTTCTCCCTGCATATGTGTGTCATAAGACTGGTGTGAGTGTGTTGAGTAGGTTAGTCTTGCACCAAACAAACAAACAAACAAACAAACAAACAAACAAACAAACAAACAGAAGAAGAAGAAGAAGAAGAAGAAGAAGAAGAAGAAGAAAAAGAAGAAGAAGAAGAAGAAGAAGAAGAAGAAGAAGAAGAAGAAGAAGAAGAAGAAGAAGAAGAAGAAGAAGAGTTGGTTCTTATATGCCGCTTTTCTCTACTGGTGAAGCTGAATGTTAAAAAAAGGTCATAGAATCATAGAATCATAGGTCAAAGAGTTCAACAAAATTATGGTGTGGTGGCTAAGAGTGGTGGACTCTAATCTGGAGAACTGGGTCTGATTCCCCATGCCTTCTCCATGTGCAGCCTGCTGGATAACCTTGGGCTAGTCCCTGCTCTCTCAGAATTCTCTCAGCCCCACCTGCCTCAAAGGGTGCCTATTTGGGGGGGAGAGAGAAGGTGATGGTAAGATCCTTTGAGACTCTTTAGGGTAGAGAAAAGTGGGGAAGATAAAAGGGTAGAGAAGACCAGAGCTGCTGCTTCTTCATTGCAGATTCAAACTGCAAGTTTCTATGTTGGAAAGAAAGCAGTGTAATATTGAATCGACCACCAGAGGAACCCAAACCCATGCAGAGCAGAACATGCCCTCCCCAAGCAACGGAAACACACAAGTAAGGAAAATTAGAATGTGGAAATGCTCATAGATTAGTAGCTTGCATTCCAACCAATAATGAGAAACCAGGTCAATCTGCAAGTTATGATTGTTAGCCATTGACCTGCACTAGTCCCTTCATGTGTGAGAGATAACTCTTAGCGCTGCAATTCTTATTGCATGTATGAAGCCGTCTCACATGTGGTATGGATTGTGGACTAAACACAGGGATTAAAGTTTGGGAAAGGAATGTGTTTCCACGACCTCCTTTTCATAACGCAGTGGGGACAATAGACGTTCCTTCAGAACCAGAGCTAGGATAACATATCCAGTAAGTTTTCCTGACTGTTTACTGGTGATTATTCATGTTGGAAGCAAAGAGGCATTGCTCACTTCCCGTGCAGCCTCTCAAGGTCTTGTGTACAAAAGATTTCTCTCTCTAAACTAACAATTCAGCATTTCTTAAAAACGTCACCTTAGTCCAATACATGATGAAGAGTTTTATTTAAGTGATATGTTTGGTTTTACACTCACAACAACCTTCTGAGACTGGCGAAGGTCAAAATCGGTAATGAATCAAAAGTAACCTAGTGGCCATCATCGCTGAAGATTTGAACTCCTACTTCACTTGAGCAGCATATTTATTGGCTCCTGCCCTTCCCCCAAGCTGCCCAGGATGACCTTTTCACTTAACAACAACCTTGCAAGGTCTGAAAGATGGGAGTGTGAGTTCTGCTCTCCAGTAAGCTCCGCATCCACAGCACAACTCGAGCCTGGATGACAAATATCCACGCTCAACACTCCAGCCGTAGCACACCACACTCTATCCCACGGTTGTGTAACCAGAAACTGAGCACCGTTAATGACAGTCAATATTCTAAAGGAGGCAGGGAATGGAGGAAGCAGCTGGCAGCCAGGGTGTGACGTCACTCCCATGGGAAATCTGGAAGTGACATCACACCTCTCTAGGAATGGCCACATCCAGCCTTGCCTAGAGAAGACTCCCAACATCCCAGGAAATGATGTCATGCTGTCAGCTCAACAGCCTTTTTGTGGGGGTTGTTCATTATTTGTTTAGATATTATGTTGTTTATTTTTTAGGGGCAGGCCATCCTGATATCATTAGGTTGCCCAACAGAAGCCCTGATGAAACTAGAAAAGGAAGCCCAGGAAACTGGGAACAGGCAGACATAAGAACATCAAAAGCGCTCTTCTGGATCGGACCAATAGTCCACGTAGTCCAGCATTCTGTCTCACAAGGTAGTCAACCAGTTCCTGTGGATGGTCAACAACAGGGCATAGAGGCCGAGGCCTTCGTAAGAGGATCAGAAGAGTCTGGCCGGATCAGACCAATAATCTGACAAGTCCAGCATCCTTTCACACACAGTGGCCAATCAGTTCCTCTGGAAGGTCAACAAAAGGGCCGAGGGCCGAGGCCTTCATAGGAACATCAGAAGGGTCCTGCAGGTTCAGACTAACAGTCCATCTAGTCCAGCCTCACATGGTAGCCAACCAGTTCCTCTGGAAGGTCAACAACAGGACATGGAGACTGAGGCCTTCCCCTGATGTTGCCTCCTGGTTCTCGGATTCAAGGTCTTAGTGGCAGACTTGTCCCTTCTGTTTCCCGCCTGAGAACAAGATCCCCGTCAGAAAAAAGCCTGGTTTTCTCTCTATTCTCCTTCCCTTTCGGAGGGGGAGTGGAGAGAATGTCAGAGTTGTTAATCTTAATTTAAAGCATTTACATCTGAATTGCAGTAATTGATCTAATGAACACGAAACTGCAGTAAAGGGTCTAATGAAAACACTTTTGAGTGTTTTTTTTTTTTAATGTACGAGGCCTAAATTGTCTTTTCAGCCTTTCTCCTGCTATTTATGTTAACGTCGGGTGGCATCCGTAATGCAAAGAAGAAGCATTCTGGCCTTAAGTAGGTTTCACATCCACAGAGCAAACTGGGGAGAAGCAATTAAAAGCTGTGGTGTGTGAAACCGTTGTCGCTTCACCTCTTTTGTGAAAACTCTTGCTCGGGTGCTACGCCGCATTGCCAATTCAGGCCACGGAAAGCCGCTTGAAACAAAACAGTATTGCGAACGTGGGTAATTAAGCCACGCATGGCAATTAACAGGGAATTTAACCTTCCTTAATGCCACATGGGATGACATATCCCTCCTTTTAGATATCAGGTAAGCCATTTTCCCTCCCATTCATTTGGGTTTTTTGCACTTTGCTTTTTTTAGCTGGAAGAAAACCCGTCTGAGGAGCAAGTGGCAGACACAGCGTTTCTGCAGAAGCCTCCAGGAATTTGTTTGGTGACATAATTTTAAGGCAGGTTTCCGCTGTGACAGGCCTTGTTAAACGCATATTCTTGCCTCAGCCTTCCCAGAAAGAGCCCCCAGTCTTCGAAGCACAGTAAACAGTGCCATCTTGAGGACAATGCAGAACACTGCACGCCATTGATGAGGACAACAAAAAGTAACTCTGTGCTGAATTCAGCAGGCCACGCAAAATCATTGCACCAGCTGGGCACTGCAGCCGTGACTTAAAGTTCCCACCCAAATTATGCCAACAGAGAAAATCAAATCAAAAGGCAGGGATGGGATTGTCCCGTCCTCTGGTGAAATATTAAGGGAAGCAGAGAAGATTTCAACTCGACTCGCCAAATGTCTTAATAAATTCCACCTGGATCTCTAAATCACCTTTAACAAAACTAAAACGATCTTTCTTATGCATGCCAAATCATCACACCTAGGTGCAAAGATCCCAGGTGCAAAGAGTCAGAATCAAAATCTATACATTTCTACAAAACTGGGATAGGTCACCCAAAGTTGGAATAGGCAAAAATCAAGGATTTGACACCTGGTGTGCTTGGGAAGCAATGGTCCCGATCCCTCGAAGGAGACCCATGCAGGCAAACTGGTTCCCACTAGATGGCACAGGACTCCCAGTGAAATCCAACGTCCACAGATGCTGGCTCCTTTCCATGGGGTGGGCCCCTGACTGTGCATCTGCCACCCCCATTCCCACCTTGTAGTCAAATGTGAACTTCTTTAAGTTTAACTGGATCTGGCTCAGTTTAAAGGTGGCCTTATTTGTCATTGGCCTAATAATGTTTGTGTTGGAGGGAAACCATTCATGAACTGAATCTCTGCAAAATCATAATTATGCTACTAGAAAGACACTTGGCAGTTCTCCTAAGTTCAACAGGTTCTTGACAGTATAAGAATATCCTACAGGGGGCAGGGGAGGAGATGTGTAGTTTGCATATTTAGATTAGGAACTTACGGGTATTCCCCCCCCCTCCAAATAATCTCCAGCTATGTCCTGATTGGCTCAACTGGAGACTTCCTGCTCCCAATGGTTTGAGGACATTCCCACTTCTGCTCCCCAGCCCACCAAATTTCTGAAGATCCCCACCATCATCGCTGAACTACGGTTGATAAGCCATCAACATACAGTGCGAACAAATGCAAAATAAAATGCAGTGCAAAGGAGAGATGGGTAGCGGGAAGTAGGGCTGGGCGCTTCTAAGTGCCCAACCCCAGCAGGAAGGGCTGTTAATTTGCAGCTGCCTCATCGCAACCCAGTGAGGTTTCCAAGGTGAGAGATCCACAGAGGTGGTTTGCCATTGCCTGCCTCTGTGTCATGACCCTGGACTTCCTTTGTGGTCTCCCATCCCAGTGGTCCCCAACCTTTTTATCACCAGGGACCAGTCAACGCTTGACAATTTTACTGAGGCCGGGGGGGGGGGATAGTCTTTTGCTGAAGGATGTCCTGCCTGAGCCCCTGCTCCACTTGCTTTCCCACCACCACCCCTGACTTCCTGCCACTCTCTGGGGGGCGCTGCCAGCAGCAGCTGTTTAGTGCCATGCCGAGGGGTAGCCCCAGCCATGGCGGCCGCTGGAGAGCACCAAAGGTGAGCCGGCAACAGTGGCAGGGCAGCTCCTGAGGCAGCAGCCGGGGAGGAGGACGAGGAGGAGTCGCTGCCCGGTACCGACTGATCCACCGACCAGGACCGGTCCCTGGACTGGGGGTTGGGGACCGCTGTCTCATCCCACTACTAACCAGGGCTGAGTGGAAAATATCCCTTTAGGCTACCCCCTCCCTGCATGCAACAGCCTATCGACGTAGAATCCTTTCCTTTTACACCACAACAACTTATTGTCATTCCAATGATTTCCTCCCCTCCACTGTTTATCTTTTCACGCCTTCACACACAAACCCCCCCCCACCGATGTTTTAGAAGGTGCAGGGAAGAGCCATGGAAATGATCAAGCTCAACGAGACGGGGCCTTTTCCGATTGGAAAAAAGAAAAAGAGATGTCTAAGAGGTGAGGCCACCTGGAATCCGTGAACGATGTGGAGAACGCAGCGCTGACTGGAGGAGTTCACCGTCAGCAGACTGAGGCCTGATAAGTGCCTCTTCTCCCACTTAAAATACGGAGTTCATTACCACAAGTGGTGGTGACGGCTTTTTGCGGCAACGTCTTTCACAAAAGAGCGGGTAAATGCACAAAGAACGTGCTGCGCAAGAGTCCGCAGCCGCGGCTGAGAAATGGAACCTTTGCCTTCCCATTTGCCTTCCCTCCACTTGTCATATTGCGTGGGCAAGCAAGTGGGGAGGGGCGATGTCCCTCTCGGTTTGTCCGTCAGTTTCCCACCACATCTGGTTGACAGCCATTGGGGGGAGGGGAATTGCATGTGTCACACCGTCTTTATTATGTTACTTTTGAATTGCAGAACCCATCTTGAGTCTCAATGCAAAAGGCACTACTATAAATGTAGTGGATGAGTGTAGGGAGGCATCCCGTGCCCACCACTTGTATGGCATTGAGATATGCCCGCTTGGTGTAGGGGTTAAGGGCTCCTAATCTGTAGAGCTGGGTTTCATTCTGGACTCCTCCATATGCAGTCAGCTGGAGCTTGGGACAGTCACTCTCAGAGCTGTTCTTGCTGAGGCTCTCATAGAAGAAGAAGAAGAAGAAGAAGAAGAAGAAGAAGAAGAAGAAGAAGAAGAAGAAGAAGAAGAAGAGTTGGTTCTTATATGCCGCTTTTCTCTACCCGAAGGAGGCTCAAAGTGGCTTACAGTCGCCTTCTCATTCCTCTCCCCACAACAGACACCCTGTGGGGTGGGTGAGGCTGAGAGAGCCCTGATATCACTGCCCGGTCAGAACAGTTTTATCAGTGTCGTGGCGAGCCCAAGGTCACCCAGCTGGCTGCATGTGGGGGAGTGCAGATTCAAACCCAGCTCTCCAGATTAGAAGTCCACACTCCTAACCACTACACCAAGCTGGCTCTCAGTGTAGTGGTTATGATCCTAGCAGCTGTAACCATATACATTTTAATATTATTTAGTACCATATATAATAACATACATTTTGGATCCAACACAAATTTAACTTTCAATATCTTTTGCATTTCATCATGAACCATAAGCCAATATTTTATGCTTTCTGGCAGGTCCACTGCTTATGGCAGAATAATGCATTTATATTTTGACATTTCTAACATTTGCTCTTATAGCTCTTATTAGTTCTTGCAATATCTTGAGGGCCATGTGCCAACTTAAAGGCATTTTGTACCAATTTTCTTTTAACATTTGACATTCAATAAACATTCATTGACCTACGGAGCCTTCTATTGATCCGATCTTATATTCTTATCAATATTTTGAGCTCAGTTTATCATACAATTTTTAATGTGTTCTGTTTCAAAGTCATATGGCAATAAAAACTGACTCATTTTCATTTATTTTATTTATTTATTATCAGATTTTTATCCCACCACCCCCAGACAAGCTGGCTGGTGGAGGTTCACAATATAATAAAAGCATAAAAACCCAATAAAATACAATTTTAAAAAGACAAGAACAGCATAGATGGCAGTCAAACAACCCCTCATCAGGCCCATATTCCTCAATTCATCTATTCCCAGCTATGTCAATCAGATGTAGATCAAATGTATATTTGGGGGTGTCCCCTTCCCAGGGGGGGGGGTCCAGATTATACAAGGATCGGGAAAGACAGGATTTTGATATTAGGATCCATCTGCCATTTCCAGGCCCAGTCTAAAGTGTACACTTGCACCAAATGGGAGATTAAACATACCCCCAAATGGGGGTCGCCATGGGATGAGGGTTTGAGGACATCAGAACACGAAACTGGTTTAATTCCCTCTATTTTCAAGGCTGTTAATTAGAGATTCAATAATATCAGTGATGATATCACTGTGGCCACCCTGATCCGGATAGTCCTAGCAAGCCCTACCTGTCCAGATCTCAGGAGCTAAGTTGGGTTGGTCCCGGTTAGCATTTGGATGGGAGACCTCCATGAACCCCAAGGTCATGACATGGAGGTCGGCAATGGCAAACCTTCTCCGAGCATCTCTTGCCTGGCAGCCAGACAATCCTATGATGTTCCACACATTCCATATGATCAATCAGTCAATCATACTGGGGCTATACAGATCCGGTGTGATCAGGGAATTGTGGAGATCTTGCTTCAGCTAGTGGCTGAATGCACTGCCAAATCAGTCCTGAAGCAAAGGGTGAAGGATACCGAATGACAGATCAACTTAGAGAGAATGCCAGCCTTCCTGTCATCAGATAAAAGTAGATACCGTGTATCTCCTGCCACTTACGTACTTTCTCCGGCTCAAGACTCCATCATAGGAAGACTTTCTTCCTGGCCAGATTCCAGGCATTACCCTCTGCTTTGCTGGAAGGCTGATACAAAATGATCCACAGTACATGTCTAACTGCATTGTCCCCACTGTCAAGTGGGTTGTTCCAGGACTGTTTGGCCTATTATTAATAATTTCCCAAGAGATCCAGATTCAGAATCTGCCAGACTATTACTCTCAGACAAATTACCCCACCATCCACTTGGTGTAGAGGATAAGAGTGGTGACTTTTAATTTGGCAAGCTGGTTTTAATTCCCTAAAGGTAAAGGTAAAGGTATCCCCTGTGCAAGCACCGAGTCATGTCTGACTCTTGGGGTGACGCCCTCTAGCGTTTTCATGGCAGACTCAATACGGGGTGGTTTGCCAGTGCCTTCCCCAGTCATTACCGTTTACCCCCCAGCAAGCTGGGTACTCATTTTACCGACCTCGGAAGGATGGAAGGCTGAGTCAACCTTGAGCCGGCTGCTGGGATTGAACTCCCAGCCTCATGGGCAAAGCTTTCAGACGGCTGCCTTACCACTCTGCGCCACAAGATTAATTCCCTACTCCTCTACATACATCTAGCCGGGGGACCATAGCCAGTCACATGCCTGATAGCTGCAAACTTCCAGGAGGCTGGACACAAGATGTGCACTTCACTGGTGAGCCATGCTCCGCACAATATAGCAGGAGGCAGCCAGCATAATGCTTCAGCATCGCACTGTGATATCTCTGCTATTTTTTTTGATGATTTCAAAACTTTATAAACCAACAGTTTCATCTCATCGAGGCCTGTAATTTGACATAAACAAAATTGGATGTGTTGCAAAATGAAAAAACAAACAAACAAACAATTCAGCTATATTGGGGGTTAAACGTGTGATGTTTTCACATGCACCTTACGTGGGAATCCATTTCTTGCAATTCTTTCTGTTGCACATCTTTACTTCACCGCTTTAAGACCGTATGAATAAATGCTATTTCGCTGCGTCATACTGATTTTGATTTTTTAAAAAGTTATTCTTCCTGTTGTTACTGCCCTGAGCCAACCGAGAAGGGTGGGGTATAAAAATAATGTTGTTATTGTTATTGTTCTTGACAACTGCTATGTATACCTCAAAAAGAAAGTCCCGTGCAGAAATACTTGAAGAGGAACAAGTAAATCATGCTCTGGATGTTGACCTTCACCCTAATATCAGCACAGGGTGACCATAAACAGGGTTACACAAATGGTTTGGTTGCAACATGCTATTATATTGTTTCACCATGAGCTGTTCTCGGACCATTCCAGTGGTTAATATATCCAGATTCTTCTTTTTTATTAAAAAAAGAACACAGAGAGATTCAAATCAAATCAAACAAGACAGCTACATGCTACAGGAATTTAATTACCTAAAGTTTCAGTAAATATGTCAAGTTAACTAGTTTAAGATGAAATCTCTGACAAGATAATACCAGCTAAAAAGCAATTTTCTTTCCATTTTTAAAAAATAATTACAGTGACCATCCATTATGAGGTCTGCCGTCAGCTACGTTCAATGAGGAAGCTTCTGCTGATGTGAGTGCAAATTGCCAGGCCAGAGAGAAAAACTGGCTGCAGAAATTAACGGCAGTGTTACACCGAACACATGTCTTCTTGGCATCCCGGAACAGTCACAATATGCGAGGGGTGTAAAGATTAAACATCTCGTTGGCCATGTGTGAGGCTGACATTCAATGGTGGGGATCTCTTTTGGGAGAGCTTAGATTCAAGTGGATCCTCATGTTGGTCTCAAGCAGCAGAACAAATGTTTAGTCCAGGAGCACCTATAAGACCAACCAAGTGTTATTCAAGAGCCAGTTTGTTGTAGTGGTTAGGAGTGTGGACTTCTAATCTTGCAAGCCAGGTTTGATTCCCCACTCCTCCTCCACATTCAGCCAACTGGGTGACCTTGGGCTCGCCACAGCACTGATTAAGCTGTTCTGACCGAGCAGGAATATCAGGGCTCTCTCAGCCTCACATCCCTCACAGGGTGTCTGTTGTGGGAAGAGGAAGGGGAAGGCGAATGTAAGCCGCTTTGAGACTCCTTTGGGTAGAGAAAAGCAGCATATAAGAACCAACTCTTCTTCTTCTTCTTCTTCTTCTTCTTCTTCTTCTTCTTCTTCTTCTTCTTCTTCTTCTTCTTCTTCTTCTTCTTCTTCTTCTTCTTCTTCTTCTTCATAGAAGTGTTCATGTGCAAGCACGCATCTTCAGATAAACACATGAAAGCTTATATAGCTTGAATTAAACTTGGTTGGTCTCAAACTTTGTTCTTCAGAGAGCTTAGTTAGCAATGGAAGAATTGCTCAAGAGTCATGCTGTACAACTCCACAGCTTTGCCTCCCCCAGGTTGGCATGGTTTAGTGCTGTATCTGTGGGATCCCTCATGTGGTTGGTCACAAACCCCCTTTGAGCTGTGTTTTTCCCTCAGGTTTTCCTGCCCTGAATTTAGCAGGGCCTTCTGCTGACGTACATAAACATTCATCATGCCATCTGTCACTCTTGATTTGCATGCTGAGAGGACTGACAGGCAGCAGAGTGAGGCCACTCAGCAGTGGAGAAAACACCTAATTATGGAACAACTTGTGGCTTGAGAGCCAGCTTATTATAGTGGCTATGAGTGGTAGCCTAGAATCTGGAGAACTGGGTTTTATTCCCCACTCCTCCTCCTCCACATGCAGCCAGCTGGGTGACCCTGGGCCAGTCACAGTTCTCTCAGAGCTCTTTCAGCCCCACCTTCCTCACAAGCGTTTGCCGGCAGGGGCTCATGGGAATTGTAGTCCATGGACGTCTGGAGGGCCACAGTTTGACTACCCTTAGTTTAGACCTTTTCTACACCTTAGTGTTGCTGCTGTGTCTCAGCGAGTTGAATCCCCAGCTGATGTTCCGACCACCGCAGAAGCCCTACCACAAAAGGCAAGTTCCCACCTCAAATTTGGATCTGAACGTTTTCTATGCTTCCTTTGAAAAGAGGATGGGCTGCAGCGTCATCATGTACTTAGCGACGGAGCCTCTGCATTCTTTTGCGCATGTGCAGTAATTTTATAACATAGTCATTTTAAAAAAGGGTTATATATCTGTGAAGAACGGCATGATTGCTGCCATTTCAAAGGTCCTCTGCTCCTCCTTAGTTGCTGACTAAGAAGGTGGATGTAGATAACCAAACACAGTTATTCAATAATTGTGACGCATGCTAAATTGTTTCTCGTGTGCTTTGTTAGTGATGGAACCTCCTTTTTCGTTCCATATGCCTGGGATGGCCACATTGCTGCTTGCCAAACATCCATGGACTACAATTCCTATGAGCCCCCTGCCAACAAATGCTGGCAGGATCTCATGGGAATTGTGGTTTGACCATCCCTGGTATATGCAATAATTTTATACCATTATAACATTGTATAAAAGTAAAAAGGCTGGATGTATTGTGGGCAACAGCATGGTTGCTACCATTTCAAAGGTCCCGTGCTCCTCCTTGGCTGCCAGCTAAGAAGACGGCCACTAAAGATTCCCACAAAATCCTATTGAAAACAGAATTCCGTGCACAGTTGTCAAACTGGATACAGCAATTCATAACATTCTTATTCAATAATTATGAAGCATGCTAAACGGAAACACTGTGCATTTTGAGTTTCCATGATTATCAAATCAATGGTATAATTGCATTAATTTTAGGTGTTTAATTGTCACGGAGAACATACCAGGAGCTATACAGGAAGAGAAGGGAGCGAGGATGAAGAAACAATACAAGCACGAGGTGACAAGACCTATCCCCACCCCAAATGAAAAACAATGAAAGGAAAGGAGCTTCCTGAATAGATAATTACATGGAGAAGGCGCTATGGAACCTGACTGCCTGTTTTGACCCAACGTTATAACCTTTTTTTTATATTATAATGGGAAAAATGTGTTATAATGTGATCATCAGTACCCTTTAAAAAAATTAGCGGATCACTCAGGGGACAATTGGGGTGTGGAGGGTGGGAGGTTCAGAGTCAGGCTGAACATTAGACCCTGAAAACACAAAATGTTGTGTGGGAAGTTTTACCAGCTTTATTTAAGTAAGCTGATGGGGAGATTTGTGTAGAAATGGTCAGGGACGACTCAGCATCTGACTGCTGTACTTGTCTGCTGTCCATGGTCCTGCTCTTGAAACCTGGATGGTCATAGCTCTGGCAAATCAATTCCTGACTCATGACTGTCTCTGGTGATTGGCACCTTTCCCCTGACTGACAAGCGGAGGGGCCAATCGCCAGGTGCTTTGTGCCTGGTGATTGGCCCCTTCGCTTGTCAGTCCGTGGACAAGGGGCTAATGTGCCCCTTTGCCCATCACAAACAGAGCCTACCCCTACCCCCCTTAGCCTTTTATTTATACCGCTCCCGTGGAGTATGTTACAGATTCTTTGGATTTCTATGCTACCTCTCCTGTGGTCGCCGGCTCATTGTGGTTAAAACCAGTGGCCTCTAATCTGGGAAGCTTGGTTTGATTCCCCAGACCTCCACATGCAGCCAGCTGCCTAATCTTTAGCTAGTCGCAGTCCTGTTCTTGCAAAAGAACTCTCTCAGGGCTCTCTATCCCAAGAGAAGAAGATAAGGTGATTGTAAGCCACTTTGAGACTCCTTCGGGCAGCGGAAAGCATCATATGACAGCATCACTACATAAAAAGTGCTATGTATCAACATGGACAGTGATGTTGTGAAAACAGTACTGCCATGCTGAGGCCCAGCTTTCCTACGTGACCACAATATTCTTAAAATGCTTACCATGTCACAGCAGTAACATAGGAATAGTTTCTGAGAAGACGGTTGCCTGGCAACCAATGGGAGTGTTTGGGGACGGGGACATGGGGACGGGGACATAGTGATTAGTCTATGTCACTCCAGGTCTGATCCTAAAATAACAATCGAGAGTTCTAGGAATTTCCGGAAAACCCATTGTCATTTCTGGGATATGCTGCTAACAATTGTGGTGGACAGCAAGAAACAGTCAGCTCTGGTGGGAAACCTCATCATCCTAATTGTGAGCCCTTGCACAAATTGGTCACCGCTGCTTATACAAGGAAGCAGAAAAATTTCTTCTAGATTAGAGGATATGTTTTCAGTGCTCCCTTGGGTCTCTAGGTGATCTGACACAAAAAGGGAAGCTGATATCTTACAATTCCCCCCCCAAAAAAAAATTAAATAGTTTAAGCTCTCCTCAAAGCAGTGGGGCACGGCAAGAATTTCAAAGAAGAACCATGCTTCAAATCCATCACCAAATATGAACAAAACAAGACCGTAATGTCTCCACAGAGGCAAGTATTTCAATTTATTTAGGGAAGGCCTGGACGGCCCGTAAAACTCCATATTTTATGAAACCAAGAATTATTGCAGCTGTAAGTTGCAACGTAACATCCAAAATGCTAGAAGAAGAAAATATGGGCTAGAAATCTGCTTCAGAAGCAAGGTAGTGTTCAAGTCTTCAGTTTGCGGAAGTGTGGCCTTTAAATGCTCTTCTGAAGAAATGACTCGGTTGTGAAGGAGTGAACTTGTGTTTCTCTTTCTGTATTTAAAATACTTGTCCCCACCCTCCTTCTGTGCTTAAGGCATTTCCCAAGAATGTGAGAAGAACTGCTGGCTTGGTTCAATGGCCCATATAGTCTAGTATCTAGTCCATGAAATCAAGGGACATACTCCAGTTGTGGACTGGACCTGTGCTAACCAGATGAAGACCATAACAGAACATGGATTCTGTGGAAGACGAGACAGTGGCTAGGAGTGCTGTAGAAGGACAACAGAGTCCAAGGTTCCTTCCAATCCTCAGTTGGCCATGAAGCTCACTCAGTTACCTTGGGAAATTATTCTCCCTCAGCCACCCCCAGGGGGGAACCCTGGAAGATCTTTCAGACTTTGAGAAGTCCTAGAAGTGATGCCAGCAGCCAGGCCTCCCTGCCATGCCCCTGGAAGTGATATGGCATCAGAAGTGGCATGTCACTGGAGGTGCTGGCACACAGACACTCCCAGCAGATGTAACCAGGCCACTTCCCTGCCATACCACAGGAAGTGATGTCACCAGGCCATTGTTTCCCTCCTGCACTGCCAGGATTGATGTACCTGACCTCTCCTCACCCACACCTACATTTGACTGTGGCTAACCTCCAGGTTGCAGAACCCCTGGGGAACTCTTGTGGAATCCTAGGATTCTGCAGAAACTCTGTTGGGAATCACTGGCCTGGAAGTTTTATGCCAACAGGGGAAGGAAGAGCCATATACATTGCCTTGAGATCTTTGGAGGAAGCTCAAGATAACAGGGGACAGGTGTTCTGCTATGGCTGACACTTCTGACACCTTGAATCGAACTATTCAGTCCTTCTCAACAGAATCAGAAAGCAGCATTAGGAGGCAGTTGGAATGTATTTATTTCTTACATTTTTATAATGCCCTTCCCAAGGGCTCAGGGGAGTTTCCATCCTAAAATTTTGAAAGGTTGGCTGTGTACCATTTGTGAATGCAGAGGGGAGTTTGGCTCACATGTTTAACACTCTGTGTTTGAAAAAATAAGTGCATTATGGAAGAAGTCTGTGATCTAGAACTTAGCATGCCGTGATAGTTTCTCCTTTGCCGTGCATTAGGAATGCAGCAGGTCTCTGAAAAATTGTAACCCCTCCTCTATAGCCTGAAGTGGCACAATCTATCCTATCAGCCCAGAATTTGGTCCATCACCACATCTCATGATCACAGAAACCATGCTCATGTTCTACATCGTGTCAGGCTGTACTTCTGTCTTTTTTCTGTCTTCCTTCTATTGCCAGTCGATTTCATTGAGTGCTCTTGATTTTAACCATTCTACAGAATGTGAAAAATGGCATTGGTAAGAAAGATGTGGGGGCATTTTGTTCAAATAAAGGGAACAGGGCTGTGGTAAAGTGTAATTGTTTTACTGCACTTATGTAAGGGGGAGAGGATTGTAGATTATTGCATTGTTTCAAAGAGTCAGCTTGGTGGAGGGCAGGGGTAGTCAAATTGCGGCCCTCCAGATGTCCATGGACTACAATTCCCATGAGCCCCTGCCAGCAAATGCTGGCAGGGGCTCATGGGAATTGTAGTCCATGGACACCTGGCGGGCCACAGTTTGACTACCCCTGGTGTAGGGGTTAACTATGGCAGCCCCTATTCTGGAGAGCCAGGTTTAATTTCCTGTTCCTCCAGATGCAGCCAGCTGGGTGGACTTGGGCTCATCACAGCCCTGATATTGCTGGTCTCATGGAGCAGTAATCTCAGGGCCCTCTCAGCCTCACCTCCCTCACAGAGTGTCTGTTGAGGGGAGAGGAAAAGGAGAAGATTGTAAGCCGCTTTGAGTCTCCTTCTGGCAGTGGGACATAAAAAACAACTCTTCAACTCTTCTTTTATGAATTATTGTGGGTTTTATGGCATTGTTTTTGATCTCTGTAATCAGCCTTGAGACAGATGGTCCTGAGACAGGGATGTAATAAAGTAAGAAGAACCCTGCTGGATCATTCCACTCATCCATCTAGTCCAACATCCTGTCTCGCACAACGGCCAACCAGCTACACTGGATGGGCATCTACAGGGCATAGAGGCTGAGGCCTTCATAAAAAAAATATAAGAAAAGCTCCAGTGGATTAGAGCAGTGAGGGTCCATCTCCAAATCTCTAGCAGTTCCCCGACTTGGATGTGTCTAATCTATGCCCCATTTCCCGCCTGTGGCCAGGGGGATCCACCAACCCCAGGCTAAGCTTTTCACCTGAGCCTTTCCGCATGCCATTAATGTAGTGTCATACTTACCTTATGAAGATGCTATATTTTTGGTGTTTTGCACATCACCAACCTCCCATGCCTGGCCAGCAAACCTAAAGCAACATCCGCCATTTTAAAGTGTTGGTTGGGGAATTGCATAAAGTGGATTCCCTAACCTATGTAGTGTGAGCTACAGGAGAGCAACCAGCAGGCCACCAGCCAAAGAAAGGTATGGAGGTGAAGAAGCGCTATCTCTGCCTCCAATGTCCAGCCCTTACACCCGCCTCCCTCTCCCTTCTCCATGGGAATGTAGTTTGTTGAGTTTTTTAAGCGAAGTACCTGGAGTAAGGAATAAGTGTATAAACATGTAGGCAAAGCCAAAAATATTTTTTCCAAAAGATATGACACAAAGCATGCCTCTCTGAAGCCCCCCCCCCAATCAGGAACAAGAATATTTTTCTTATGTTTCAAGACTCATGATTCCATAATCGGTGGCAGTCAAAAAGCACTATGCATCTATAATTAGATGCATATGCATTTCAACAGAGAAGGTTTGAATTAAAAAAAATTGCAGGCATTGTGGGCCCTTTAAAATGTTGAGAAAGGGGATTGGTTGCCTGGATTGATTGACAGGTGGAAGAGAGTCGTGTGTAAAGCGCATTGCTCTCTTCTGCCATTTCAAGCAGGCATGTGGAGTGTAAGAAGCAGCAGATGGAAGTGAGATAAGAAGAAGGTGAGGAATGGCCGGAGGTATAATCATTTTTAGCATTACGCCATTATGCTGCCGTAACACTATTTTTTTAGATGTGCGGAAATATCCCTGATGTTGCCCCCTACAAATGTAGCTGAGAAATCCTAAATAAACAGCCTTGGACCTCTGCCTCATTTTATTCTTTGGGGCTTACTCCAAGAAAGTGCTCTTAAGGCGGCAGCCTAAGTCAGTCAGTCAGTCAGTCAGTCAGTCAGTCAGTCAGTCAGTCAGTCAGTCAGTCAGTCAATAAAAACCCTCTCTTTTACACCCTGTTCATAATTTGAGAGGGCCTTGAGTGAACACTGCCCTTGATTTTTTTGTGTGTCTCACATATTAGTGCCTGTGTGGCACTAATTAAACAGCCCATAAATGGAACAAACAAACACATAAATAATTGTCCCAATGCCCATAACAATTAGTTCTAGATAAGTGGAGAGAGAAGAAAAGTTATTTCCAACTATCTTTTAATAAGCTCTTTGGAGCATGGAGACTTAAAAAAAAATCCTTCACAGATAACGTCACCATGTCAAAGCTGCAACACCCAAGGCATGACCAGCCAAAGTTTAAAAAAGACTTTTCAGTCTCATTGTTTTCTCTGGAAAAGTAAAACACTAGGATTAAAGCACGTTGTACCCAGGAATACAATGAGTGCTAAGACACATGCCTGACCTGTGGGTGCTGACCCTCCCCCCGCCCTGATTCCTGCTGGTTCTTGAGATCCAGCATGTTGGAGGTGATTAAACAGGAGGAGACTAGATTGATCCACCACTCCTCCTTCATGAGCAGCCAACAGGGCTGCCAACCTCTAGGTGGGGGCTTAGAGATCTTCAGGAAGAACAACTCATCTCCAGGTACCAGTTCTTCTGGAGAAGACAGCTAGGAGGGAGGGAGGGAGGGAGGGAGGGAGGGAGAACAGAGGCTGCTCTGGGTCCCATGGGGCTGGTGAGGAGGAACCTTTACTCCTCCCACCAACCAGGACTTTTGAGGCCGCACCTCCATACTTCAGGGAACATTCCTAACCCTTGAGTCACCAACCTCCCGGTGTGTCTTGGAGACCTCATGGAGTTGGAGTTCATCTCCAGATTACAGAGAAAAGATACCCAGGGAGAAATGGCTGTTTTAGAGGGGGAATTTCGCTATGACAGCTCATCTCCAGACAACAGAGATCAGTCCACCTTTAAAAATGGGCTTCGGAGGGGGGATTCTGCAGCTTGGTGCATCACAGAGGTCCCCCCCCACTTCTACATCAGGGCAACTCATTGGGGCAGGCTGTGCTTCCCACACACACACTACACCAGGGCAACTCATTGTCCTTTCAGGGCTGGGCTACTCACCGGGGCCAGCTGTTCTTCTTTTGCTGATTCTTGTCTCCCTCCCTCCCTCCATACCAGAGCTTCTCACTGTGGCTGGCTCTTCTGCTGCTGGTTCTCCTTTCCCTCCATGCCTGAGCTACTCAGTGGGGCCGACTCAGTTTGCATCCAGCACATTCTGAGGGTGGCAGGAAGTTTGGGGTGGAGAGCTGAATCCTTATCAGCCCTTCCTGGCTGAGGGCTCCCTCCCAATAGGGGCTCAGCTACAGGTGATGGCTATAACTGGCTGAGGGCCAATCAGGTAGTGAGTGACCCGTTGTTTCCAAAAATATTTGGTTTACTGATATGCCGAACTTTCTTCCAAGGAAAGTAAATATATTTGCATCCAGTGGAGAGTTATATACTTCTAAACTGGTTGAAGTCATAGTACTTAGATCAACCTTTTGACCATGGAAGAATTCCTGAAATACTTTCCAGGCTTTGAGGAACTATGGAAGTGAGAACATGCCACTTCAGAGAAATGGGTGCAGAAGTAAGATGCAGGAATCCACCAATCACTGTTTTCATTTGGAAAAAAGAGACTGGGCCTGTAGAGCAAGTGGGGAATTGGTCTCCAGTGATGTCAGCAGCCATCCAAACTACTGGGAAAGGCTACATGATCCTTGGGGAACTCTGACATAACCCCAAGGTTCCCCTGAACCCTGGTAGGGAATCCTAGACTTACATGCTGCTGTATCATGCTTGCATGCATTTGCTTTCCTTTCAGGCTTCTGAAGCAGCTCCTCAAACCACCATGTTTATGCATCTGGAGGACATAATGATGGCACACAGGGACCCAGTGTGGGTTTGCGGTTAGAGCCTTAGGCCAGGACCTGGAGAGACCAACCTTTGAATCCCTCCCTTGCTAGGTGATCTCAGCCCAGACACATGCTCTGGAGCATAGTTACCTTGCAGGATTGGTGTAAGGATACAATGGAAGAGAGGAGGAGAAGGTGAGCCACTTTAGGTCTCCCCTGGGGAGAAAGGCAGGGTTTAAATAATGTTCAAAGATAGATACAATTGAGTCAGTACATATTTAATCATAGACAGTGTCCTCGTGCTTAATGAAAAACTCTTGTCAGAAGAGGAAGAACTTTTGGAAACAGGTGAGCATCTAGTTATTGTTCCCCGGGGAACCAGGAGCTTTGAGGCAGATGAATGCCTGATTAAGAAAATGAGGATTCTGGTCACCATGTCCCTGCTAAGATCCTCTAATGATCTGGACAGATTGTGTTAGAATAAACTCAGCAGCAGTGCCGGGTGTCGAATTAGTGATTTCAGACTCAAGGACATCCCATCCAGAACATGTAATCATTTCCTCGTTGTTAGTGCTCTTTTTTACTCAGTTCCCTGAAGCTGGGTGAATCAAAAGGCTGGAATGGAAGAAGCAGGGCTGTACAAAATCGCTGCTCTTTGTCCCCTTGCTGCAAGACACACCTCCAACATTAAAAAAAATCATTTCCACACTCCAGTTGCTGCTCTGCAAAGAACTCGGCCAGGTGTGGAGTTCCAAAGCTGTGACCTCCCTGCGTTCATGCAGCATAAACAACCTCAGATTTTTTGGCTAAACAAAAGGTCTTTGATCAAGAACAAAAGAGACTCTTGGGACGTGTTCTTGCCAACGACAAAGGATATGATTTTGGGTTTTTTTGGGGGGGTGATATCTGCCTCCAATGTCCAGCCCTCACACCCACCTTCCTCTCCCTTCTCCCAGGGACAGGAGGTTTTGTGTTTTTTTAAAACCAACTACCTGGAGCAATGAATAGGTGTACAAACATGCAGGCAAAAACCAGCTCTTCTTCTTCTTCTTCTTCTTCTTCTTCTTCTTCTTCTTCTTCTTCTTCTTCTTCTTCTACAAAAACCAGCTCTTCTTCTTCTGGATGATCTGGGGATCTCCTGGAATTACAATGGTTCGCCAGATTACAGAGGCCTGTTCCTCTGGAGTAAATGGCTATTTTGGAAGCTGGGATAAATGGCATTATACCCCACCGAGGTCCCCCCTTTAATCAATCAATCAGGCTTGGAGACAACAACCCTTCTGCTAACTCTTAATGGCATATTAATGACATTCCTTCAGTGAACAATTCTTCCTAACCAATGTTTTAATTGCTTTTTTGTCTTTCTATGTGTTTTCATTCTTCTTTTAATTGTTTTAATGATGTATGTTTTAGGGGAGGGGGTTAATGATTATGTAATGTGATCTCATTATGTATGTTCTAATTTAATTAGCGAGCCGCCTTGGCAGCCCTTGTGAGAAGAGAAGAATGGGACATACGTTTTGTAAAATAAACATTAAAAGGGAGTTAATTCTGGGGGAAGAAGAGCTGGTTGTTGTTGTTTTTTTGTATCCCACTTTTTACTACGTAAAGAAGTCTCAAAGCGGCTTCCAATCACCATCCCTTCCTCTGCCCACAACAAACACCCTGTGAGATAGGTAAGGCTGAGAGAGCTCAGAGAGAACTGGGAATGGCCTAAGGTCACCCAGCTGGCCGTACATGGAGGAGTGGGGAATCAAATCTGATTCTCCAGGTTGGAGATCACTGCTCTTGACCACTACACCAAGCTGGGTCACAAAGGGTAAGGCATTTCTTAAGTCCACGGAAGCCCAGCTCTGCTGAGAACTATGTTGTGGGGCTCTCCTGGCTCTCTCTCTCTCTCTCTCTGGACTGCTGTCTCAAGCTGAAATGGCTCCTGCAGAGCTATTTGCATAAGTACATGCAACGCTAAAGGAATGAAAATAGCATCTTGTTGGGGCCATTTGGTTCAGGAAAATACTGTGGAGGGGGAAACAGGAATCACTTTTCCTCCTCCTCCTCCTCTTCTCTCACACTACAGTTCTGAGCCGAATTGGGCTCCTGGGAACTCTGAAGATGCCTTTCCCAGCAGCTGTCATTTGATTGCAGGGAACGCAAGCTTAGCCCAGAGCACTCCAACCTGCCTCCCCCCCAAAACACATAACTTACAGTTTGACCCTAAGTGCACTCATTTCTGCTTCTCACCTGACAACAGCTCTCACCCTGGAACCCCACTTAGCATACCCACACTCTTGGGTATTGTGTTTTCACTGTGTTTCAGCAACAGTTTCCAGTTAGATCTTTTTGGTCACCGAAGAACCCTGGGTGTAAATTATTCCTACTGTGCAATATCCAATGTGGTGTAGATGCACCCCTCATTTTCAACCTGTCTGTCTTCCAGAGTGGCATTCTTAGGGTTAACGGCACATTTCCCAGGTAGCCGCATGAATGCCCCTTTCATGCTGTCGGGCCTCTCTTTGAAAGGGCCTCCTGAAATGCAAGTAAAGGATTTTTCAGGCCCTGTTGCTAACCAGTGGTGGGAGTGTTCTCTCCCTTGCACTTAACACTAAATTACCCCAAAGTGTACATTTGCAACAAGGACGTAATAGAGCAGACGTAACGCTGGAAGTGCTGGTTTTCGTCTTGCCAGATTCGCCATTTGACTTGACATAAAAGGCCACACACATCCTTTGCAATTGGGATGGAGCCATGGCAGCTGCTTACCCCTTCTATTAAAATGGCCAATATTCCCTTAATGAGATTGACACAGAAATGACCACGGCTTCGACTTGTTTCCAAGCCACAGACCGCCCTCGTGGAAGCCGGCCGCCGCTTAACGAATGCTTTTGTCACGAAACCTTTCATCCGTTGTGTCTGCTAATGTGCGATAGGGCCTTTTTCAATGCTTGAAAAATTAGAAAAATGGCCAAACACCTATGGAACTCTGGCCAGTGATTCACAAAGAACAATGTCATTAAACTCTAAAGTGGGCTTCCAAAGAGATGTTTGTTACTCGCTGTGGGGATGTTGAGAAAGAGAGAAAACAGATGGTGGTAAGAGCTGACTGGGAAAGGGGGTATATTTGGGGGGGGGGGATGTTTTTGGCAACATTAAAAATACCCCTTTTGGAGATTTAGGGGACCTTGTATCAAAGAAGAGAGGGGAAAGCACACCCATGCTGAGTGAGGCCGCTGATGAAGTGGCGGTATTATAAAGTGCTGTTTATGACCTTTTACAGCAGGGGTAGTCAAACTGCGGCCCTCCAGATGTCCATGGACTACAATTCCCAGCGAATGTTGGCAGGGGCTCATGGGAATTGTAGTCCATAGACACCTGGAGGGCCGCAGTTTGACTGCTCCTGGCCTAAAGGGCCTGGGACCTGCATATTTGAGGGACTGCCTCTCCCCATTTCTTCCCCAGAGAGGACTACACTGAATGAATACCAGCCAGTTGGTGATCCCAGGCCCCAAAGATATTGGCTTGGCCTCAAACAGAGCTACCGACTGAAATCCGAAGCCTGATGAGCTGTCAAAGTTTCACAGGGCCCATTCATTCATTCATTCATTCATTCATTCATTCATTCATTCATTCATTCATTAATTCATAGATTTCTATACCGCCAATATTCTCCAATGGTCTTGCGGCAGTTTCCAAAATCAATAAATACAATAAAACCCATAAAGCATCCCATAAAAACAATTACAAATTATCACAATCAGACAGATGGCAAACCAATCCTATAGGTGCCTTAACTCTCACTCCCCCTTCCCCGTTCAGCCCAAGGGTCAGTTCTGTTATAGTAGGCATGAGGGCCAGATCTAATCAACACGGAGGGGAATCCTCCGATGAAAACACTCAGGTGCCGCCCTGGCCTCAACCATAAGCCTGGTGGAAGAGCTCCGTCTTGCAGGCCCTGCAGAAAGCTGGCAAATCTGGCAGGGCCCTCAGCTCTTCTGGGAGCTCATTCCACCAGGCTGGGGCCAGGACCAAAAAGGCCCTGGCCCTGGTCAAGGCCAGATAAACATCCCGGGGGCCCAGGACAACCAGCAAATTAGTACCCACAGAGAGCAAAGCACTGAAGGGGGCATTAGCAGCTAAGTGGTCACACAGATAAGTAGAACCCAGGTTGCGTAAAGCCTTAAAGGTTAGTAACAATACCTTGAACTTGACTCGGAAGCAGACTGGTAACCAGTGCAGATGTCAAAGCACCGGTTGAATATGAGCCCTCCATGGTGTTTCAGTGAGGACTCTTGCAGCCATGTTTTAAACCAGCTGCAGTTTCTGGGTCAAAGCCAGGGGTATACCTGCCTAGAGCGAATTACAGAAGTCTTATCAGGAAGTGACCATTGCATGGATCACTGTAGCCAAGTGGTCAGAGGACTGGTAAGGCACTAGTAGTGGAGGTGGAAAAACACTGTCTGGGCTACTTTCATGACCTGAGCCTCCATGGACAAGGAGGCATCAAATGTCACCCCCAAATTCATGTAAAATGGTACAGGTGTTAATTGCAATCCATCCAGGCATGGGAGACACACTCCCTGATCCTGCTGTCTTCTACCCAGCCACAGGGCTTCTGTCTTGGAGGGGTTGAGTTTCAGATGTTTCTGCCCGATCCATCCAGTCACCACTTCCAAACATCTGGCAAATGTTATCGGGGGGTGAGTCTGGCCATCCATTAGGAGATAGAGCTGGGTGTCATCCACACTGATGACAGCCCAGTCCATAACCTCGGACCAGCTGGGCTAGAGGGCTCATATAGATGATGAAGAGTGTGGAAGAGAGTATCGCCCACTGTGGGACCCCACAAGGGAGCCCCACAGGGTCCGACAGCCCATCTCCCACAGCAACCCTCTGAGTCTGGTTCTGAGAAAGGAGACCCGCCATTGCAGCACAGTCCCCCTAATCCCGGCCCCAACAAAGCGGTGGGCCAATAACTCATGGTCAGCCACATCAAATGCGGCCAGCAGATCTAAAAGCAGTTCAGCTGGTGCTGGATATCATCTGTCAAGGCGACCAACGCAGTTTCCACCCTATGTCCAGGATGGAAGACAGACTGGCATGGGTCAAGGACTGAAGCTTCCTTCAAGAGTGCTAGGAGCTTGTCTGCCACAGCCTGCTCCACTACCTTCCACAGAAATGCAAGCTATGAGACTGGGTGGTAGTTGGCAGGGTCCTGTGGGACAAGCAATGGTTTTTTTTCAGTAGAGGGTGAACCACTGCCTCCTTAAGGCCTGCAGGGAACTCTCCAGATGTTAAGGAGAGGTTGACAATTTCCCTGAAGGGGCCTCCTATCCGCTGGTTGCCTGTCTTGAGCAACCAGGATGGACAGGGATCTAAGGGGCAAATGGTCACCCTCACTGACCCTAGAAAATTGTCCACTGGTTAATGAGAGCCATCTGAAACCATCAAACGCTAACCCCCTCGATAACCACAGAGCTTCCAGTTTGTGAACTGTGTCAATCATGGCAGTTAGGTCATGGCAGAACGTCAGAACTTTGTCTGCAAAACAGCTCAATAAAATCACGCAGCTCAAATCTAATTTCCTTATCGAGGGCAGTAAGAGACCTGATTATAATCTAAATAATTGCGCCAGGTGAGAGCTTATGGACGCTATTTCTGCAGCGTAGAAGTCTTGTTTTGCCATTTCACCGCATTCTCATACGTCGTCATAAGTGTGCGATGAGATGTCCTAGGTGCTTCATCATGAGTCTTCCTCCACATTCACTTTAGTCATCTTACTTCCTTCTTCTCCCAAAGTTCCTAGGAATACTACGGAGCCTGTTTGAGGTGAAGGTGGAGAGGACGCCTAGGAGCAATCTTGTTGATGGCTGTCAATAGGTGGGATGGCCAGTCCTCCACCAGAGCCGTCAGTGAGATGCCAGAGGGCATCGGGTCCCTCAGAGCATTCAGGAGTCTCTCAGAATCCATAAGTCTCTGCGGGCAACCTAAAATACATCTGTCACCCAAATGGAGAGGGGATGGTATCCTTAGTCGAGCCTTCAGGGCATGGTGGTCTGACCATGGAACAATCTTATTTGCCACCAGATCTACTGCTACACCTGCGCTAAAGTTCAAATGGAGGGTATGGACAGCCTGATGGGTGGGACCAGCAACAAATTGTGAGAACCCTAGTGTCTCCATGGCTGACACCAGATCCTGGCCAAGTCCTGAGGATGGTGTATCCCCATGGACGTTGAAGTCTCCCAAAACCAAAAGCTTTGGGTACTGCAATGTCCAGGCAGCCACCACCTCCAGCAGGCCAGGCAGGGAATCTATAGGCAGGGGCTATAAGATGGGGCTCTTCCATAAGGCCTCTGGTTGAGATAGCAAGTGGGCCTCCCTCCTCTCCTCTCTATCCCCCCCCCCGCCCAGTTCTTCTTCGTGTGGGGACATATCTATTAACTTAGTGGCTGCTGCTGAATCAACAGTATAAAATAAAATGTGCACAGCCAATTAAATCTCTAACAGTGAATCACAAACTTTATTAGGTAAAAGCCTCATTGGGCCTTGCCCACTTCCTAAAAAATAAAACCTTGTCAGGGGTCAGGAAATGTCTCAGTGGGTACCATGAAGACCATGGGCCATTGGGGACAAATGGTCTAAGCCAGGGGTGGGCAAACTGTGGCCATTTGGACGATAGGCTGCTCCATGGACAGGGGTGCTATTGGCAGGGGTGGCCAAACTGTGGCTTTCCAGATGTCCACGGTCTGCAATTCCCCCCAAAACAGGAGTGCAAATTAGACCAGAAGTTTTTTTTTTTTAAGTAGTAGTCTTATATTGTGCTTCTTCATACTTATTTCGTAAGGATACGGGAACCAAAGGAGTGCAAACAACCTTTAAATTCCTTGTAGTACACACTGCCTTACATGCTCTGTCCTCTGCTGTGGGTTTAGTGAAAGAAGGCCTCCTCTTTCAGCTCTAAGCCAAACTCCCAAAAGAAACATAAAATCATCTTACAAGGTCCATGAAGGAGTTATGGGAAAATAAAATGATTTTTTTTTCTCCTTCAGCTCGGCAATAATGTAGGTTTTAATTGACCTCTCTGCTGCAAAAATTTCTTATTCCAAAAGAAAGAAAAAGTGGGAAGTCAGGGGTCTTAAATTTTGAGCTAATAAGTCTTGATAAAAGGAATGAATCATGTCCCTGCTAATATATAGGAGAAGATTTTTTTAGCAATTTCTGGCAAACTTTTCTTATAAGGCAGATGAGTTTCTGTCAAGGTGGCCAAAAATGCTATTTTAAGTCTCCCCTTGTTTTCCATTTGATTTAATTGCTAATGGAATGCAAACACCAGGGTTATTTATTTTCCGTTTACTTGCTACTTCTGTTGAATGCTAGAAATATAATAAAGGAGCTATTCACAAAATGCTTCCATATATTTGTTTATTTCTGTAGTCCTTTCCATCAACTTAGCAATGCCACTCCTCAGGACCAAACGAGATGTCAAGGGGTCCATGGGTCAAATCATGTACGGTGCTGGCTGATTTGCAGCTAAACCTGGGCCATGAAAAAGAATGCCAGGAGGGCCTGTTCCTAATTGGGCTCATGGTGTGGCTCTCTTGTTCCCCTTACCTCTTTTCCAGTGCCAAAATATCCTTGTGCATGCATGTGTACTAATATGGCAACTTGGGCTCTTGGTAAGGTGGGGGGAGAACTAGGGATGTGCTGGTTCAGGTAATTTTCAGCTTATCCAAGCCGAATCACACAACCCATTCATTTAAATAGGCCAAATCAGAGAAGCCCAACATTATTTGGGCTTGATTTGGCTGACTGAGTAAGATACCACCAAACAGTTAATCCTGAAGATCAGCTGTTTGTTGAGGTCTTTAAAGCTGTGGAGACTGGGTTCTGCACAGCGTCAGATGGGGTCTGCTGTTTAGCCGGATTCTTTAAATGCCTCCCCAGCAGACCCCTCTGAAGCTGTGTAGAGTAACCTCAGAGGGGTCTGCTTGAAAGACACTTAAAACCCAACCAAACATCTGATTCTCTGCACTGGAAGGGGAGGCATTTAAACAGACCTAGGTCTATTTATGTGCCTCCCCCAAGCCTGCCATCCCCTCCAGCACAGAGCAGTTTGTTGGGCTCTGCTTTGGGGGGAGTCATTTAAATAGACCTAAGCCCATTTAAATGCCCCCCAGCTCAGTGCAGAACTCAACAAACAGCTTATCCTCAGATGTTTTTCTGGCTCTGCCCTGGAGGGAGGCATTTCAGCAGACCTAGCTCCATTTAAATGCCTCCCCACATCCTGGCTTCCCAGCCTGCTTTTATCTCCCAGCACAGCAACTGACAAATAGCTGAGGATCAGCTGTTTATTGGTCTGTAAGTGAACTGACTTGGTTGTACTCAAATTACCTGAATCAGAATTCCTATACTGATAATGTGATTTGGGTGATTTCGTTATACCTAAATTGATTAGGTCTGAAACGAAACAGCACCAGATTTTTTTTCTTGGAGAAAAATTTTCTACGGAGAACAATTGCACCTCATGTCTGGGAGCCATCAGGATTGGGCCATTTTGGCAAATTAGATGACTTCAAAATGGTGTTGGGTCCCATGTGGAGGCCACAAGGATGCCATCATTCCTAGTTTGGTCTTGAGTACCTGAATCCATAGGAATCCTTGTTTCCCATTTTCTATAAAAGAAAAGAAGCCACTCCTTCAAACTACTACAAGGTGGTAGATTATTTGTGAAACCAATCAGCTTCCCCATTCAACAGATAAGTTATGTGACTTTGACTCATCTACCAATGGAAGGTCCAACATAGCTCTAACCATCCAGTGTGAACGAGCATTGACACTTCCATGCAGTTATCTCTTGGGATTCACAGCTGCAACTTCTGCCCTTTGGAAAATAAAAAAAAATGGCTTCAGACATTCTAATCAAGTGCATCAATTTCGACGCTGCTATTCCTGGAAGGCTACGTAGAACAAAGTAAAGGCAAACTTTTCCAAGCATAATTTTTGCCTAGGGAAAAATGATATTAGAAGTGATCACAGTATGCAGAACAGATAAAAGCAGTGGCTATTGTGTGATTGTTCTCTAGGAGTAGAAACAGAGCTGAGTGGCATGAATGACAGAGTCATATGGTGCATCTGTTGCTAAGTTATCTGATATCAAAGTGTAGGTGGGGGATTGAATGTTAGAAATTTCTGCTAATCAAAGAATTCTCCAGTATGTACAAAAATAGCAAAATCGGGAAGAGAGCTCACCAAGAACCCTTGTAAAGAAATCAACTTTGTGTGTCCATGGAGGAAACCAATGTCCAGGAAAGAGGGAAAATCCTAACATCCAGTCCCCCATTTGCACCTTCATCCTTATCCATGGTCCCTCTATATATTTGTGAAACAGCCTGGGGAGTGGAATGTGTCTGGCTGTCCAAGTTGGAATAGGGCCAATCAGGATGCAGCCAGCTTTGTTGGTTGTACCCTGATTGGCCCTGCCCCTGCAGCTCCCACCCTCTGTCCCTGTACTCTAGCCTCTTTGCTCTCAGATGTGCCTCAGTGCCTGGAGCCAGCAGCGGGTAAGGGGAGCGGACCCTGGGCAAAGGGCCGTGGTTGAGGGCCTGCTAATGAGGGCCTCTTGGCCTGCTAAGCAGGGCCTGCTAACAAGAGCCTCCTGGCCTGCTGACTGCCTGCTAAGGAGCTCTGCCCCAAGCCTGCTAACGAGCTGGCCAGCCCCTGCCCACCCCATTTGATCCGGCTGTGAGCTGCCGCCCAAAGTTACCTTAGGCTGCCTGGCCTGGGGCCAGGGAAGGGAATCCTTTCAAGGCCCGTTCTTAGGAACGGGCTTTGAGGCTAGTATGGTATAATCTGTTTAGCTCAATCTTGGCAAATGTTGAATGCTAAGTAGGGTCAGCCCTGATCAGTACTTGGATGGGAGACCACCAAGGATGTCTGGGATTATTATGCAGAGACAGGCAATGGCCACCCCACCCCCCTCTGAACATATCTTTCCTTGAAAACCTTGTGGGGTCACATTTGTAGCTGTGACTTGATGGCAAAAAAAATGGATTATAGTCCAATAAAGGATACTTCATGTGAGTTTGCTGATTGTGTGTTTTAACTGGAAGAAGAAGAGCTGGTTTTCTGTACTGTGCCTTTTACTACCTGAAGAAGTCTCAAAGTATCTTACAATTGACTACCTGTCACCCTGTGAGGTAGGTGAGGCCAAGAAAGCGCTGAGAGAACTGTGACTGGCCCCAGGTCACCTGGCTGGTTGCATGTAGAGAAAGTGTGGGGAATCAAATCTGATTCTCCAGATTAGAGGCCATCGCTCTTAACTGCTACACAACACTGGCAAAGGGAAGATAAGTGTTTGTTAACATATTCAGCTTCCAACCCCCCCCCCCCCAAAACCAGCACACAGTTTTCTCAGGAGGCTGGGTATAAAAGGCTCCAATCTCATATGTGATTCATAAAATTATGCATTGGATAGAGAGAACTACCAAAGAAATAACTTCCCCTCCCTCCCCCAAATAACTAGAACTTGGTTATCCAATGAAGCCGATGAACTGTAGGTTCAGGACAGACAAAAGGGAGTACTTCTTTACCTAGAGAGTGATTAACATGTGGAATTTGCTGCCAGAGGATGTAGGGATGGCCATAGGAATCAACACTTTGAAAAGGGGATTCGATAGATTCATGGAGGAGAAGTCTATCAATGGCTACTAGCCACGGCGACTGAGAACCTCCACATTCAGAGGCAGTCAGCTTCTGTGGTGGGAGCAGCCAGGCTGGGGCTCCAGCTAGTCTCTGAATCTCAGAGCCAGGAAGCCACATCATGGGAAGGCTTTGACTTCTGTGCCCTGTTGTTGGCCCTCCAGGGGAACTGGTGGTGTGAGACAGGAGGCTGAACTAGATGGACCACTGATCTGGTCCAGCAGGGCTCTTGTTATGTTCTTATGAAGGCCTCACCCTCTGTGCCATGTTGTTGGCCTTCAAAGGGACTGGTTGACCATGGTGTGAGATAGGATGCTGGACTAGATGGTCCATTGGTCTGATGGAACAGGCCTCTACCTATGTTCTTATGTGTCTGACAGCTCATGAAGGATGTTGGTACCCCCAACAGCCTCCCACTGAGTTTGTCATATGTGCAGCCCTTGTATGGTACATCGAACCCCAAAAGCTGAATCCATGGTCTTGATTATAGTGGGAGTCATTAGCACACGAGACAGGAAAAGCATGTCTGCATAGAAGAATGCACCTTCTGTTCTGTTTTCACGGGGACATCACACTAATGGCCAATAAAAGCTGTCTTCTCCATAAGACTTTTTCATCTATTGCCTGGCCATCAAGTCAGATTAATCAGGGAATCCCAATATTTAATCAGTGTGCTTGTAGCTACAAATGGAACCCATTGTATTAGTATTTCACAAAGGATTTCCCAACTTAGACAACCAAAGATTTAATATAGATGGAGACAATTGTCCATCACCCTATGTGGTAGGTAGGGCTGAGAGAGATTTGACAGGACTGCTCTGTGAGAACAGCACTGTGAGTGACACCCCTTTCCACTGCAGTGTCCCCTCTGCTCCCAGCCTGGCTGCCCCCACCACAATTGTACTCTGCTAAGGCCCCACCAATCCTGAAACTGGCTCAGGCGCTACGGGCCCTTCAAATCCTTAAACCACTCCTATTAAATTGCAGAGATCAGTTGTGGTGACACTAACCTCTTGGTTCTCAAACTCTCGTTTGAGTTTGAGTTCCCTTACATTCGCACTCCAGTCTCCCCTCCGCTCTCTCGTTGGGCCTTCTTAGCCACTTCCTCCTTCCTCCTTCCATTTCCTGCAATCAAGCTGAACCCGTGCCTGCAGATGGACCCAGGCCGACTGCCCTGCCCTCATCTGCTGCTTTAGGATGCTTAGGGCTGATCCTGCGTTGAGCAGGGGGTTGGACTAGATGGCCTGTATGGCCCCTTCCAACTCTATGATTCTATGATTCTATGATTCCCAGCTCTCCTGATGGCTGCTCTTGGTTTGAGCCTTGCCCTGCCCCAGCATCTCAAGCCCATTTGTCTCACTCTACTTCCTGCAGCCCACGAGGGATTGCCAGTCGGGCCACAGCGGGGGGGGGGGGAGTGTGTTCTGTGTTGCCTCTGCCTGCAGCCTTGTTTCAGCGGTGGTGGGGCCATCACCCCCTGAAGTAAGGGCTGGGAAACCAGCCCTCCCATTCATACCCTGTCCTTGAAATACACAAATGTTTCTAACTTCACCTGCCGACAATGGCACCAAGGAGGCCTTACAGCCCATGCAGCTTTCAGGACATGAAGGAAATAGGCATTTGTTTAGCTAAAAAAGAAATGGGCAGATTACAGTGTTTTAATGTGTAATTGAGGGCTTGCTATATTTATAGCATTTTATTATCTTGCATGGAAATCTTTCGGACCACCTGCCTCAGACACAGAAACTCTTTTTCAAACCGATATAATTAGGAGGCTCTATGTTAACAGTTAATTATCACATTAATAAACAGCTATTACTCTCCTCGTACTCTCAACCATGCCGAAGTGGTATGATTATGCGTGCCTGGGTGTTGGGCAATGCAATTGTCCTTAAAGGAAATCATTACAATTTAAATGAAATAGGAGAGATACCGGTTAGGCAAGGCCGGAGGGCATGCACAGCAGAGACTAAACAAGGGACTGTAATTTCTCCAAATCACATCTTTCCAGTAATTTCACATCATAGGGCTGAATCTGTTTTGTCAGAGGGAAAACAGTTCCATTTTGCTTAACAATTTTACAAGGGCATTGCTTACTCAAGGACATGGCATTCAATTACTTCATACACATGAAGCTGCCTTAAAGTGGGTCAGACCATTGATCCGTCAAGGTAAGTATTGTCTGCTCTGACTGGCAGCAGCTCTCCAGTGTCCCAGGCAGAAATCCTTCCTATCATTTGTTATCTGAACTTTTTAAATGGAGATGCCGGAGATTGAACCTGGGACCGTCTGCATGCCAAGCAGAGGCTCTACCACTGAGTCAATGCACCTCTCTAGCAAGGTTTATTAGTCTTAAAGTCTCAAACTACCTGTTTCCAAGCCCACAAGAACATCTTCAGTAAGGACCATGCTGTCTAAGAGGGCCTCCAATTACTCCCACTAATCTGGCTTTGTTTATGAAAAGAAAGCTCTTTATTGAAGGAATAACAAACTTACCATCACAGTAGCTTTGCTAAGACTAACCAGACTAATCAAATGACTCCTTTTTCTACCCTTTGCCCCAGCATCAAATGGTTTAGGTGCAAAGGCAGTTTCTGCATGAAGGTGCCTTGACAGTTCCCAGATGCAGCACAGTAGGGAGGCAGGGAGTTTGAGGTCCAGAGCTAGCTACATCCACACCTACTCCAGTCTAGTGTTGGGTGCCTCCTTGCCCAAAGTGGCCATTCACTCCTGGTGCAGCCAGTGCCATGCAGCGGGGGGAAGGGGAGGTGCGGGCGTCAGAGTACCTGCATGTGTGCACCTGCCAGCGCACTGACACCTGCGCCTCCCCTCCCCCCTGTGGTGCGGTACTTGCTGCATTGGGAGCGAATGGCCACTTTGGGTGCTGCACCGCCCAACCCTACTCCAGTCAATAACAAAAGATCAAATCCGAGTCAATGAGACTGAGGTCCCCCGTATACCCTGATGGAATACAGGCCAAGGTGCTTGACCATTAACAAGAATCACAGGACAGAAATATACCGAAATGCGCACTTTAAAATGTTAATGATAAAAGCGTAGCACAGCTATAACACGACCAGTGTAACATGACAGGGCAAATGCATCTCGCCGTGGAACATGACAAAAGCATAACATGAATCTGACACTGGGAATCGTTGGCCTATGGATATTTTGATACATTTATCAAGCTGTTTAAATTACGTGCAGGAGGCTGACGTGGGGTCCTAAAATAAATGTACTGATATTAGGCGACACTGAAATGGCACACTGCTGGAAAATTGCAGGGCCTACTATGGAAACATAACTTGTGTCGAAGACTTGGGACTCAGCAGACATGATAGTTTAATTCTGTGAAGTTACCCCAGTTTAGACCCAGGGTCTCCAGTGAATTTGGACCAGAGTCACTCTCCATGGGATTGCTATTTTTGTTATTAATCTAGAACGGGTCACATGTGTAGAAAATGTCTGATTAGCATCTGAGAATTATTTTCAAAAACAAAACACCCTTTTTGGAATAGAATAGACAAGGGGTAGTCAAACTGCGGCCCTCCAGATGTCCATGAACTACAATTCCCAGGAGCCCCTGCCAGCAAATGCTGGGAATTGTAGTCCATGGACATCTGGAGGGCCGCAGTTTGATTACCCCTGGAATAGACTATAGTGTTTTGTTTTTTTAATGGATACCATGGATCACCATAAAAACACACGAGTGGGTTCTAGATCAAACTGAGCCTGAACTCTTTGAGAAGCTAAAATGGTTAAACTGAGACTATCATGTTTATGAGAAGGGTTTTTTTTTGTACCCTGCCTTTTACTTCCCAAAGGACTCTGAAAGTGATTTACAATATCCTACCCTTCCTCTCACCCTTTGAGGTAGGTGAAGCTTTGCAAGCTCTGAGAGAACTGGGCCAAGGTCACCCACGGCTGCATGTGGGAAAGTGGGTGATCAAGTCCAGTTATCCAGATTAGAAGCCACTACCCTTAACTACTACACCAAGCTGACAAGAGTCACTGGAAAAGACAACCTAGCTAGGAACAGTTGCCAACTTGAGAAGTAGAAATATAGGGGAATGTTTCCACAGTATCTTTGGGTGGCTATCCCATAGACCGGAATTCTAAATTTTAATGTTAGGGTCCAACTAGAAAATGGGCAGCAGACCTGGACAGGGAATATTGATCTCTGAATCAATAGCAATCAAGGTATGATCTAGAAGTTTGGTTATCAGTCACCAGATGGAGCTGGAAGATCTCCTGGAATTAGAGTTAATTTCTAGACAACAGAGATTAGTTCTCTTGGAGAAAATGGCTGTTTTGGAGGGTACACTGTAATATGTTCTATATTGCTTTGGGTACTGAGCTACTCTCCGGGGCCTCTTCTTCTTCTGCTGCTTCTCCCCCTTCCCTCCCTCAATGCCAGGACTCTTCTTTTTCTTGTTCTTGTTGCTCTTGTTCTTCTTCTTCTGCTGCTGCTGCTTCTCCTCTCCCTCCACACCTGATCTACTCAGTAGGGTAGGCTCAGTTTCCTCCCAGCATGTTCTGAGGACAGCAGGAAGTTGGGTAGAAGGAGAACTGCCCCTTCCTGGCTGAGGACTCCCTCTCAGTAGGGTCTCAGCTACTGTGGAGGACCATTCTTAGCCAAGGGCCAATCAAGTAGCAAGTGATCCATCATTTCTGAAAATATATGGTTTACTGATGAGTGCTATGTCATTAGTCAGGGAAATGAACTTCCTATTTGAATCTATCCCCCCAGCGGCCTATCTATTTTTGCTTGAATTCAAAAATTCTAGGAGGACATTTAAATTAGCAAGCAGTAAGGCTCTGCCCTCTGCAGTACTGGAAGGAAAATACAAGAAAATCCCATGTACTTAAGAGTTTCTGTGTGTGCCCACAAAGAGAAGCAGAATCAATTGAGCACAGTTTTTTAAATGGTTATTTTTATCGTAAGATCCATAAAGAAACCATTGACCCATTGCTGGAGGGTTCTGTGGCCTATCAAATAAAATCAGACTTGAATATATTTTGTCTGATGTAAAAACCCATCCGACCACACACCAGCTGCTTAGAATTTGCACCCAGATTCAAGAAAAATTTGGAATTTGGTAAGAAGCTTAGGAATTAAAAAATATATATTGTTATGTTTTCTCTTTGCATTTGTGCTGATTTAATTGCTCTGAATTTTTGTATGTATATACTTACTTTGACTGAAACTGTCCTTTAATATAGGTAAAAGTATCCCCTGTGCAAGCACCAGGTCATGTCTGACCCTTGGGGTGACGCCCTCTAGTGTTTTCATGGCAGACTCAATGCGGGGTGGTTTGCCAGTGCCTTCCCCAGTTATTACCATTTTACCCCCCAGCAGCAAGCTGGGTACTCATTTTACCGACCTCGGAAGGATGGAAGGCTGAGTCAACCTTGAGCCGGCTGCTGGGATTGAACTCCCAGCCTCATGGGCAGACAGCTTCAGACAGCATTTCTGCTGCCTTACCACCCTGCGCCACAAGAGGCTCTTGTCCTTTAATATACAAAGTTTTATTTCTCTGTACTGTGATTAGATTTGGTCACAGACCACAATACAGTGTCTGTCTGTCTGTCTGTCTGTCTGTCTGTCTGTCTGTCTGTCTGTCTGTCTGTCTGTCTGTCTGTCTATCTATCTATCTATCTATCTATCTATCTATCTATCTATCTATCTATCTATCTATCTATCTATCTATCTATCTATCTATCTATCTATCTATAACAACAACAACAGAAATATTTCCTGCCATTCATGGCAAGCCGCCTTGTGGCAGGGTACATGATAAAGCCCCACATAAAAATAGACAATCCTCATTAAAATCCCCATTAATAATTAAATTCAAACCTGGCGGTAAAAACTATCGCCCCTCCCCTCAGCCAGTATGGCTGCCTCTTGGCATGCCAAGGGGACTGCGGCTGCCAACAACCAACCACAATGATGATCTGGCATTATGGTGGCAGTATCTTCCAGGCGGGCCCATTCAATCTTCCCTGCCCTGGCCTCAGCTATGGACCTGGTGGAAAAGCTCTGTCTTAAAGATCGAAGGTGAAAGAACAGCTGGTGGGAGATCGGATTGCCTGTTAACCAATCTTAGACAACATGTATCAATCTTAGACAACATGAGACATTCCTTTACCTGAGATCAGGGGTAGTCAAACTGCGGCCCTCCAGATGTCCATGGACTACAATTCCCAGAAGCCCCTGCCAGAAAATGCTGGCAGGGGCTTCTGGGAATTGTAGTCCATGGACATCTGGAGGGCCGCAGTTTGACTACCCCTGCCTGAGATGAATATGAATAGTATTCGGGAAATAGACATTTGATGACATACTCCTGCTAGAAGAGCCTGCCAAAACAGCAAAAGCTTTGAGACTGCTGGCTATTTAAAATCACAGTTTTGAACAAGATAAGGACATCAGAAGAGCCCTGGTGACCCACCTAATCCAGCATCGTGTCCCACACAGCAGCCAGCCACTTCCTCTGGAGGTCGAATAAACAGGGCATAGAGGCGGAGACCTTCCCTTGCTATTGCTTCTTGACACTGGGATTCGGAATGGGGAGGTTCTTTTGAGTTACCAGGGTTAGTAGCCACTGACAGACCTACGCTTCATGAATCTGTCTGACCCCTTTTAAAAGTGCCTATGACTTGACAACTAGGATGTGTGCCAGAAAAACAACAACAACTGGTATTTCTTTTAGATCCAGATTTCAAGGTGGCCATAATTATCTGAGTTATTTGGGTCCCAAACAATTGTTTGTTATCTGGATTTGGGGTTTTTTGGGGTGAGGGGAGAAGGAACAGTTTCCATTGTTATGCGGGTCCATTAGTCCTACAGGGAATCTTTTGCTGTGACCTTTTCTGCATGTGGAATTGGCCCATCCCAGCACTTCTCTGGTCACAGGGCTAAGTGGGACTTAGCCATGCAACCGGACAAGTGGGGGTCCGAGCGAAATTCTGCATGTGGAAAAGGTCTCTCCGTGCATGCGTGTGTGTGGCTGCATGCAGTAACTGTTTTTCCAGCAATGATACCAGAATTGCAGTGGAGCTGGTGCTGTCTGTACTAAAGAAACACCAAGTTTCAAATAGAATGGGTAAAAGGACCCAGTTCTGTGGGCCCCCAGCCACCCTCGATTTTACCGAAGCTTCCCTTCTTTTGCCTGGGCAAAGAATCCTATCTTACCAGATGGCTACAATAAAACTTAGTTTCTTATTTCTTTATCCCATCAAATGATCCCAGTGTCTCCATCCAGGAGACATCAACTTCCCACCTAATCAATTCTCAACCTAATCAGTCGATAAGCCATCTTGACTCCAATCCAATCCCATTTTGACGAACAGGATGGGAAACATGATCCCAATACCTTTGGATATAAAGACAGCCTCAAGGACAGCCAATACTAGGTTTTGACTCCTGAATCCAGCAGGCCACACCTTTCCTTCAGTTGCTGCAGACTGCAGGAGATTGTTGGCTGGTTCCTGTCCCACTTCCATCATCCTTTGCGTGTCTTCCATCAAGCCTTCTTCTGTACAGGCTCATATGTTTTACATCCCCCCTTCTCTCCTTGCTATTAGATTTGTACTGGTAAGAAGCGAGCAGAAGTTAGGATTAGTCATTATATTGTTTGTGTTAGCAGATGCACACTTTTGTACTTTGTACTCATCTAGACAACTCCCCATATCATTTATTTTCTTAATAAAAAGTTCAATTTCAAACCTATGCCTGTTTATTTCTTGGGATCTTCCCATTTCTACATGAAGTGTTGCTCAAATCCCGGAGCCCAGTATATATCTGCAGAAGATTCTGATAAGAATTGCCCAGGAATCTTATGCAACTGGGGGGTGGGGCTGGAGATGCTTCTGTAGCTGAGAGACACACACGTGTAAGCTCTTCATGTAACAGTGTTGAGACCTTTAATGTGTGTCGGGCCGGCTGGCCCAGCATATGGAACTAGTACCAATTCTGAGAATGCTGACTTTGAGGTCCTGGCCTCAATATTCCTAATATTCATATTCCCACTACTAAAATCCCACCTCCCCTAACCCCTGAGGGTTATCCATGGTGTGAGGAGACATTGGTCCATCATCTGAGGAACGGGTCCCATCTATGGGGTATCCTGTCCTTCCTCCTCATCTGGCAGCCCTCCAACCTTCATAGTGCCTTTTCCACTATACCCACAAAAGGGCATGAAAGTCCATCAGCCGACATCTAAGTTTAGGGGCCTCCTAAGAGGCATGTGGGCCATGGGAGGGCCTGCCCCAAGGGGCAGCCAAGGAGCTCACACAGCTGGGTGGCTCAAGGCGGACCACTGGTGGTGTGCGCCCCAAGAGGTACCTTGAATTGTTCACTTCCCTAGGAAAGGATCCTGGGGGCAAAGGAACTCAAGCTCCTGGCTGGGAGATGAGAAGGGAAGCCTTCAGGGCTGCTAGGATCATAAAAGGGGGTGGTGTGGTCGGCAGACCATGGCTGCAGGCTCCTTACTCTGCCAAACCAACACTCCCATGTTTAATAAATAAGCTGTGGCCAAGTTATGCTATTAAACCAAAGTACAGTGTCTGCGGCTTTATTGAAGCCCGGGTCGCCCACCTGCCTGTCAATAAATAAAGAATCTTAACACAGCCCGTGGCGCCGCGGACTAAATAAAGCTGTAAAGGCTGTGTGGGAGGAGTTAGGGCGGGCTCGGTCCGGGATGAGGAAGGGTGCCGATTGGCTCCTTCCTCTGGACAGACCATCGGCCGAGCCAATCCTTCCGAGGTCGGTAAAATGAGTACCCAGCTTGCTGCTGGGGGGTTAACGGTAATGACTGGGGAAGGCACTGGCAAACCAAACCGTATTGAGTCTGCCATGAGAACGCTAGAGGGCATCACTCCAAGGGTCAGACATGACCTGGTGCTTGCACAGGGGATACCTTTACATAAAGAGTGATTCATACTTGTGACAACATGCTGAAGGTTCCAAAGACTCCTATTGGTGGAATCTCCCCTCTCCAAGGGCCAATTGCTTCTGTTACTCAGGATTCCGCACCCCCCTCTTCCCATCAGGCCCGCTGTGAAGGGAGCCTCTAACAGCCCCTGACTGAGGGGAGGGAGCCATTTCTGAGAGCCAAGCAGGGGAGTCTGTGGGCATCTGTGGGCATGCCTTTTGAGGGGGGAAAGCTTCTGCTTAACAGAGAGCCCTCAAAAATGCCCTCCTTCACAATATTGCTGTGGCTGGCCTCGTTCCTCGACAGCAGATGCAGCTAAGCCATGTGTATTTCTTCTCCATGACTCTCTGTAGATTTGAGACCTACCACAAAGGGTTGTTGTTCAGATGAAACTGGATGCTATTATAGAGGTTCTTTTGCCTCCTGATTCATCTGCACAATAACCCTGCGCAGTAGGCCTCAAGTTTTTCACCTCCACAACAACCTGCATGGGTGGTCTTAAATGTTTCTTCTGTCCATCCTGGGGAGCTGAGCTGTAATTCCAGGAGCTCTCCAGGCCCCACCTGGAGGTTGGCTACCCATGGATTGAAAATATTCCTGGAGGTTTGGAGGAGAGCCTTAAAATGATACAATGCCTCAGAGACCATCATTTTTGCCTGCAGAGCTGACCATTAGGAATGGAGGAGAGGAATGGGAAGCCGACTGTAAGCCGCTTTGAGCCTCCTTCGGGTAGTGAAAAGCGGCATATAAGAACCAACTCTTCTTCTTCTTCTTCTTCATAATCTCTATTATAATCTAGAGATGAGCAGTGATAGTAGACCTGATGGTTGAGGCGTGCAGTCTGTCCATGCCAAATGCTTTATGTGGGATGTAGCACCCAATGCATAAAATTTCAGATCCAGGAGCATAATGTGGACTGCAAGATACAGGGCCATGGCAGTATTACAATTGGAGATAAAATTATTATGCAAAGTGATATTTTTACGTGAGACTGTAAAACTGGCTCCTTCTAAGAAGGATCATGGGTGACATAATTGCCACACCTATAATGTCCGGGAGGTAAGCTAGAAGCTTGGGCACAAGGAGAAAGATCTGAGTGTCTCAACATATCTCCGATCTTTCTTGTAAGCTTCCATGTGAAATAGGAGGGGTGGCACATCCCGTAATGTGTGAAATCAGTGGCCAATATTTTAAGATTATTGTCCTGATCCTATTACTACATGGAGAAAAATCAAAAGAACATACCAGTCTTGTAGAGGGAGATTTCGACTCAGATGTATAAACATCATCTCTGGTTTTCTCATTAGCCCACTGTAATGTCTGTTGGATAATTCTATATGGATATCCTCTCGCCTGGAATCTGTCACACAGTGATTGTGATTTACACTGGTATTCATCCGGTAAAGAATGTATCTTCTTATATCTGAGGAGCTGACTGTACGGAGGGTTTTTCTTTATATGGAAGCGATGGTGAGAATTATAATGTAGAAAGGTGTTACAATCAGTAGCTTTCCTATAAAGGGAACAAACTATATCACCAGTATTATAAATAGTAAGTAAAGGTAAAGGTATCCCCTGTGCAAGCACCGAGTCATGTCTGACCCTTGGGGTGACGCCCTCTAGCGTTTTCATGGCAGACTCAATACGGGGTGGTTTGCCAGTGCCTTCCCCAGTCATTACCGTCTACCCCCTCCCCAGCAAGCTGGGTACTCATTTTACCAACCTCAGAAGGATGGAAGGCTGAGTCAACCTTGAGCCGGCTGCTGAGATTGAACTCCCAAACTCATGGACAGTAGAATGTGCAAAAAAGGTACCTTCTCAGTACCAGTCAAGATCAAATTTGGATGAAGAGTACTAAACTAAGCTATCAGGGCAGATACAATATAGATATCTTTAATCAAAAATATCACATCATCAATATATTTCCCATAATATAGAGGGGGGACAGGACAACATGACCATATAGGGCCATGTTGTTGTTTTTAGGTGCAATGTCATGTCTGACCCATCGCAACCCCATGGACAATGATCCTCCAGGCCTTCCTGTCCTCTACCATTCCCTGGAGTCCATTTAAGTTTGCACCGACTGCTTCAGTGACTCCATCCAGCCACCTCATCCTCTGTCGTCCCCTTCTTCTTTTGCCCTCAATCGCTCCCAGCATTAGGCTCTTCTCCAGGGAGTCCTTCCTTCTCATGAGGTGGCCAAAGTATTTGAGTTTCATCTTCAGGATCTGGCCTTCTAAGGAGCAGTCAGGGCTGATCTCGTCTAGGACTGACCGGTTTGTTCGCCTTGCAGTCCTATCACCCAATAAATAGTTAACAATTTTAAAAATATATATTAAAAATTGATTAGCTCCTACCCATTCAGGAAACCCTTCCAGGGGTGTTAAGAACCCACAGTGTTTCACAAAACCCTGGTTGAGAAAGCCTAAACCACACGCTTGAAACATTCTCAGATCTATGCAACAAAAGCCATATTTTTCTTCTGCATGATATTTTCAGACCCTTAAAATGACTCAGGTTTGGCTGATTTGGTTTAATCTCCTTGCTTTCAGTGGAACTGCTGAGTTTAGTATTTCTGGCCTTTTCCCTTGATTGAGAATTAATGAACACTTCACACAGCCTCATGTAGCTCTTGGAGAGACTGACTCATATTCCAACCAAGGGGTGTGTTTGTGTATGTATGTTTTAAAAAAATGTGTAGGCATTCAGGAGTGTCATATTAATTAATCCCCAGCTCAGGGTTAATTAATGAACAACTATGCAGCCACTCTTTAATGCCCAATTAATTTTTTTGAAGTAGAAACAAAATATGGTGGGTTCTCCCCCCACCCCCAATTTTCAGTCCTGAATTAAGGATTCTAGTAAAGAAATCAGGCAAACCTCCAAAGAAAGGTAGTGCAGTCCGTGGAATGGAGCTCAACTAAGATTGTTTGCCCAGAGATTGTGTCCGTGTCCATAATAATGGGATGGCCACTTCCCCATCAGTGTCAGCTCTGAAAAGTAATGACGACTCATTCTTGAAACCACCAGAGACACGTTAGAGTTAGAGCAGGACAGAAGAACAAGAACAGGTGTTGTTCTTATACCTCAGTTTTCTTTATGTTAAGGAGTCTCAAAATGGCTTACAATCACCTTCCCATCCTCTTACCACAACAGACTTCCTGTGAGGGAGGAGACCTCTGAGAGAACTATGAATGGCCCAAGGTTGTCCAGCAGGCCTCATGTGTCTCAAAGCAGCTTGCATTCACCTTCCTTTCTTCTCCCCACAACAGGCGCCCTGTGAGCCCTGCAAGATGGAGCTCTTCTACCAGATGTATGGTTGAAACTGGGTAGGGACAGGAACGTCTTGGGGCTCCCCACATAAAACTGAAACACCCCTACGGTAAATTACACCATCTGAACTATACAGGTACCTGGTTTCCTGCTGACTATAAATGGGTTTTATTATGCATTTTTAAAGCTTTAATCGGTTTGAAATCTATTTTATTGTATTTGTGTATGAATGGATGCTGGAAGCCGCCATGAGCTAGTCACCCCAGGAGGGGTGGCTTATAAATTCAAACAAACAAACAAATTAATAGCTTTAATGCAATTTAAAACTAGTCCTCCCTCCCTCCACCTGCTAGAACATCCCCTGCTAGTTGACCCAGAGTGAGGTATAGAATGCAGAGGGGAGACAAGGAGAGGGAGGCCTGTCTGTTTCCAGTCTGCCACTTCTTTCACTGCACACCAATAAGGGATGTTGTAGGATGCTGTTTTCCCAGGTTTCCAGCCTCAGTTGCTCACATTCCTCAATTGCTTCCAGTTGGGAACTCCATTAGTGTGTTCCCCATCTTTGGAAATTTTTAAAGAGAGGCTGGAGAGCCATCTGACAGAGAGGCTGATTCTATGAAGGTTCAAGGGGGTGGCAGGTTACAGTGGATGAGTGATAGGGATGTGAGTATCCTGCATAGTGCAGGGGGTTGGACTAGATGACCCAGGAGGCACCTTCCAACTCTGTTATTCTATAATTAAAAGTATGCATTTAGCTCAGGCTTTCTCAACAGGGAGTTCATGAAACCCTGGGGTTTCTTGATGGCCCCATAAGAGTTTCTCCAGTTGGATGGGAGTTAATATACATTAAATTAGAACGGTCATCAGGTACTATAACCATATTTGGTTATGTTGACTCACCCACCCCTCCCAAACTGTCCCACAGTGGGCCTGGAGGGGTAGAAAGAGGAGGGGCCCTGGTTCATAAAAATCCTTGCTGGCTGAGACTCGTCACTCGTGGTAGTGACTGGAGTCTAGAGAGATAAGTGCTCTCATTGTACCTTGATTCTATTGGGTGGGTGGCAGGGGGCAATGGAACAATGGATGCCTGTCCCAGCCGTGTTCCCTGCCCAGCGGAGTAGGCAACTGGGCTGTTTATGGCCCTGAAGGGCAGGGGGCAATGGAGCATGATGTCACATCCGGTGTATGGGTGATGTCACTTCTGACCTGCTGACATCTCTTCTTGGGTTTCTTGAAGCCTGAAGAATGTTTCAGGGCTTTCTCACTGGTAAAAAAAGTTGAGAATGGCCATTTTAACCATTGAAGGGAGGAAAGAGATATGTCCTCATAAGACAGAAAATTCGGTTTCAATGTTTGGCCCTTCTAACTGAGCATTCATCTCAACTGATCCTATTTTTAAAGAAGGTATGCATACAACCTCAGCGCAACTCTTACCAGGATTTCTATTAAGCAAGTCCCATTTGTTTCCATGTCAGGATTTTCTTCTTAGCAGGAGGAGCGTTTCAACCTTTAACACCCAGCTCTCAGCACTACGGGGATATTGTTTGTGGCCAACAGTTTTTTCTCTGCCAGTGTTCCAAAACTCAACACAATGTAGATGGAATTAAGGTTTCTGTATCACTCTCCAAACTCTCAGCAAGGGAGCTGCAAACGGCTCGCAAAACTGTTAAATCTGCCATCACACCTTCTGCAGTTGGCGGTGACAGAATATACTACTCCCTGTTGATAATAACCAGTTAAATGCTGGTGATCCATAAATGGATCAAAATAACCACAAGCTGATATTCCTGGGCCCAGGGCAGAGTGCAGAATATAATACCCTCTCTTAGACTGAGATCATCTGGGGCAAATGTAGGGGAAAAAAAACAGTGACCACTGTTCAAAGAAGATTGAAAGATGGTGAAACCTAGTGAAATTCTTCAGAAAATCAATCTTCTGCATAATGGCACCAGAGCACAGAGCAGAACTGGCAGAAGACACACATACAGATTTTAAAACCACTGGAACAAAGCCTGTTAGTTAATATTTTCAGATTGTACAAACTGATGTAATCTATGTACAGCAACAGCAGTCAGGGCACTGTAAAACGAAGGCTAGAAGCCCTCTCTGTTGAGAGACCATTCAGTTAAAACTCAATTACAAAATCAGTTCTTTTAGAACCAAAGAGCCTCAAAGGGATTAGGTTGTCTAAGCATGTGCATAGTCAAGGCTAGGATTTTGGAAAAGGTGGGTGTGGCAGATATCCTGAAATATCCCAGTTTTCATGGCTTAATTTCCCTGAGATGCATTGACCTCAGTCTAAGCAAAAGAAAAAAGAGGGTGATTTCCAGATCAGCTGAATGTTCCATTTTCATCCCCCTTCATTACTTGGTTTTTCCCCTCTCATATCCAGAAATTTTCAGTGACATCCCTGTGCTTTTGGGCTACTTCTTCATTTTTCTGGTTCTTTTCTAAACTGGATTTTCTTGGATTATTTTTTCTATTGTGGAATGAATTTACAGAATACCCTTTTGCTCGGAATCTTGAAATTTCCCCCCACCTCTTGGATAGACACCCTAAATCTGCCCAGAAATAGTCAGTCCCATTTGAATGCCTGACATTAGTTCCTGCAGCTCTTCTTATACAGGAAGGGGACTCAAGATTATCTTGGGGGTGGGGACGGGAGAAGTGTTCTACAACCCCAATTTCTTAAACATTGGTTCTTGAGATGTTTACCAGAACAATACAGGAGAGACTGAAGAAGGCAGACTGGTGATTCCTGACCTGAGACATAGGCACTTGGCCTCAACCAGGGCCAGGCCCTTTTTAGTTCTGGCCACAACCTGGGAGAGGAATGGCAAGGCGACTGTAAGCCGCTTTGAGCCTCCTTCGGGTAGGGAAAAGCGGCATATAAGAACCAACTCTTCTCCTTCTTCTCCTTCTCCTTCTCCTTCTCCTTCTCCTTCTCCTTCTCCTTCTCCTTCTCCTTCTCCTTCTCCTTCTCCTTCTCCTTCTCCTTCTCCTTCTCCATGTGTCATCCAGTTGCCATCCAAACTGGGCAACCAACTCCTCCTCCTCCTTCCTCCCAGAAGAGCTAAGGGCCCTCCAGGAACTGCCACAGTTCTGAAGGGCCTGCAAGTTGGAGCTCTTCCACCACGCATTAGGTTGGGACCAAAGAATCTACTGAAAATCACCAATAAGGATTCTCCTCTGCACCCTTCTCCCATCCTGGACTGTTTACGAGCACAGTGACTGATTATTACATTGGGCAGCTTCAGAGAGTGGATTAATTTTTTAAGGATTTAAACCTTTAAATTGGTTTAAATGTTTTCATTGTTTATTGAATTGAATTGTTTTATTGAATTGTGGCAAACTGCTCCAAGATGGCTATGCTGAGAGGGGTGGTCATTGAAATGAATGAATGAATGAATGAATGAATGAATGAATGAATGAAAAGATATACATATTATCATAAGCCTCAGCTGGGTAAGGGATCAGGGGAGAAGGCAGCAATATTCTGGAGACTTTGAATGGCCTTGATCCTGTCCCCACCTCTCCTTTTACACCAGAATGGACATACTGAAGTTGATTGGACTACTCTGGTATAAAGTGATTGCACCCTGCTCATGTGTTGTGGGCCAAGCTTGGGCCTGACTCCAACGTGGGGAATTGTGCATGATCCCCCTTGAGGCCACTAGCCCTGGAAAATCAGTCCTTATTGGGATTGTGAACAGATGGAACCATGATGGAGGGAGACGGGGGGAAATGGGGTGTGTGCAAGTCTGAACTGATTGCACTGATAGCGCAATTGTTCAGACCGCTGCAACACCCTCAAAAACCCGCAAGGCAGCTGCAGTCTGGAAACCGCCAATGGATGCCTGTTATGTTTCAAGAAGTAGTGCCATAATATATCTTTTTGTTGACTGTTTTGCCCAACATTGTTAATTTGGTCCCCTCAAGCAAGCGTTTTTCTACAGTTTTGGGTAGGGAGTCCAAATCGGACGCTCCACGCCAACGCAGCCAGCGCTGCGCTGTGGGGAGGAGGTGAGGTGCGGGCACAGATTCGTAACATGGTGCACACACGCAGGCGGCCGATTTGGCTGCCGCCGCACACAACCCTAGTTTTGGGGTTCTCACCCCAGTGGGTACACAGCTTTCGGGAGGGCAACGCAGACGTCAAAGTGTTACTGAAAGTAATTAAATGCTTTATGGTGTAATGCACTAGAAAAGCAAATTGCAAACCGAATCAGATGAATGATACAGGAATACTTGAAAGAGATACAAGATCATCAGTCCAGTGCAGAAGGTTACAAGAAAGAATATAAGCAGATACACAGGTCGTGCTGAAGGATGGGTGAAGAAAGTATCATTCGAAGCCAGTTCTATGCCAGCAGAATATGCACTAGATAGTGGAGAAAGGAACAATAAACTCTGTAATTATATTTGAGATGAAAGGTTGCAAATATGAGAACAAAATTAATGCATATTAGCCAATCTATATGTTAAACTACGAATTGCCAGGAGAAATCAATACAGGAAGACAAGGCCAACCACTGTCCTTCATGACAGTTCCTTGAGCAATCTTATTCAGAGACATGAGCCAAACCTGGACTGGAATGGCTTCAAATTCAGGTATCCTAGAACTAATATAAAACATGAAACAGATTGGTTAACATCACCAATGATACTGCCCTGTGAGAAAATGCCCCTACAGAGGAAATTGCCCTATAACTCAAAGCACACCCCAATTTGGTTTGCCAGCTCAGGGTTGGGAAATACCTTGCAATTTGGGGAGGGAAACCTGAGGAAGGCAGAGTTTGGGGATGGGTGGACTTCCACAGGAGATGATGTCATACAATCAAAGGCAGCCAAGGTCTCCAGGGGAACTGATTTGGATCATCTGGAAATAAATTGTAATGGCAGGAGCTCTCCAGATACCTGCTTGAGTTTGTCAGCCCTCACCCCAATCAAGAATGGTTGGTGATCCCCGGTCCATGTGAAGTTCACATGGCTTGACCAGGACAAGAGCCTTTTTGGCCCTGGCCTCCACCTGGTGGAATGAGCTCCTGGAAGAGCTGCAGGCCCTGCTGGAGCTAATGCAGGTCCACAGGGCCTGTACGATGGAGCTTTTCAACTAGGCTTTGGGTTGGGACCAGGCTAAGGAGATATCTGGGGACCCTCCTCTGACATCCTCCAATTATGTAACATCTACACCTACCTAGGAATGGCAGCCAGGAGAGGGGCTGTGTGGGGGATGGGGGATTTATGTTTAATATATTGTGTCTAGGTTTTTCTAATTTTAATTCTGTATTTTAAATTTCTTGTTAGCCACTGTGAGCTGTCTGGCAGCTTATAACTATAATGAACAAATACATAAATAACTTGTGAACCCCCCCCCCCTCCCGCTCCAATTTTTTCTGTAATTTATATCTTCTAAATTCCTTGGGTTCTCCCAACCCCCATTTTCATAACTATCCTTCCATTAAACCCGGTAATTTTCTCCTAATGCCTGCCCAACCACCTATTCTTGGCATCCAAATATAATGAGCTCAACGTTGCTGTGAAACGCAATTCAGATTTAATGGTCCAGAAACTCTTTTGGGTGGGTGTTATGTAACTTGTCATTCAACTCTTCTTTGCGAAGGGAGTTAAGTTGCCATTCTGCGACTCTGACAATTGCAGCTTCGATTTCGTTCACTTGGGGGACAGATCCGTTGCATCCCTTTTTCCCCCCTGACTATATTTACTTGTTTGTTTATTTCTTTTTTTAAAAAATTATGAGGTAAAAGAGAAGTAAGCTTTTTGATGTGGTTTTTAGTTTGTCATCTGTTTGACAGGGCAAATCAGTGCAAACGTGTATGTGTGTGTGTGTGTGTGTGATACTCGTATCAGAGCACTACTGTCAAAGAAATCCATTATCTCCCACTATTATGGGTATTTGCAAGCCTATGATTTCCTGGTAACACGGGGAACTGTGACCTCACCTCTTGCTCTGCATACCCCACCTCTCCGTGGCTGTCAGGAACCCGTGGTGATCAAGGCCGAGCCGGGGAGGCTGTGCCAGTCATGCCTCCTACAAGCTGGGAGATCAGGAGCTTGTGATTAGAGGGCTGCTGTTGCCAAGGCATAATGTCAGCTAAGCAGAGTGCAGATGATGTCTTTCAAAAGGAGGCAGGCCCCTGACTTTACTGTGGTAATCACAGCAAGGCTCATGCTGCGGTGCTTAAATGAGACCGTGGAAGGGGCCTACGGAGAAGGAAATTTTCAGGGTCTCAGTCCATAAAACAGAAGGCATGGGTACCAATTCAGAGGTCAAGGGAGTGGGACAAAGATATTTCAATTCTTCTAGGGCCAGAGGTCCAGTAGGATTTCTAATTCTGTCACTGAGTGTCTTCAGCAGTCGCTTCCAGAAAACCAGTCCATTAAATTGCGTAAGAACAGCAGAACAAATCCATGAGTCGGCTAGAGATAATAGGCGTTCCGAAGATACACGGAAGTATTGTTTTCTTTATTTAAAATAACTGGAATCTGGTTTGTTGAATATCTCATGAATGCAATTAGCCATTCTATTTTTAAAAATGCCATTACGTTTAATAGGAGAAAACACATCCGCAGTTTGGGGGAGGGTGTCCTGTAATCCTCTGCCGGTAGTCTCCTGACTCCTGATGTCATTCAATAGGCTGCTGGGGATGGGGGAAATAAGGCAAAATCACAGCGATGTCATTGACATGATGTCATTTCTTGGTTGAATCTGGAAATGGTGTCATGCTGCTCTAGGAGTCAGCAGAAGCTTTATGATAAAGCCAAAGAGTTTCCACTGGAGTTGGGCGCTTTGGCGGCCGAAGTGGCTGTTCCAGCCTGAAGCTATGATGGTGGCTGCTTCAAGCTGAAATGGCCACTTCGGCAACTGAAGCACCCAACCCTAGTTTCCACTGAACCTTAGGGAGGCATGACGTCACTGCTGCATTGCCTCAGAAATTAGCATCTCCATGCTGTTGCCTTCACTTTCCCACTGGGTGCCAACTGGTAGTGAGCAACTCTACTTCTACCTGTGATTGGCCCCAGCCTGGTGGAACTCTCTCCCTGGAGAGAGAGGGGGGACTTGCAGGACTCAGGACAGCTCCACGGGGCCTGTAAGACAGCTGCTCCAGCAGGCCTACTGTTGAGGCCAGGAAATATACTGAAATTCTGGCCTCCCCGATCAGCCCAACTATGCTGTGAATCTGTGCTTATGTCGTGGTTCGGTCCTTGGTGGCTTGGGAACGGGACCGAACCCCGCCATCAGAGGCGCCCGCGATCACGGAGGTAGGGCATGGTGATCATAGGCAAGCCGGCAGCTGGGCGCCCCACCCGATCGTTGAGGTGGCAATGGCCGCTAAAGAACCTCAATGTCCCCCTCCACCTTTTGTCAAGGGCCCGGAGATGGCCCTTTGTTCCAGGAAAATGGGCCATCAGGAACCCCGGAAAACCTCGCATATGTGCATGAGTCATGATTGTATCAGCATGTTCCCTCCGCAAGTACTGGGTGGGGCAATACAGCCTAAGGAGGTGGGTTTTGTATAAAAGGGAGCTTCCACCTGGAGTTCGGTGGAAGCTCTTACTCCATACCAGCGGACTCCACGTTGCTGAAATAAAGCTTGTTCCTGTTGTATCGTTCACCAGGCCTGGCGTGACGTTTTCTTCAAAGGGGCACCCTGTTTTTTCAGTTAGCAAGCGGGTTCCCGACATCGTAAGAGCTTCCACCGAACTCCAGGGTCGGCATCGCATCCGAGCGCTTATCGGGACGGATCCAGAGATGGCGTTTTCAAGCAACGGGGCGGTCTCGACCCCCACGAACCCCGGGAACATGAGTTTAATGTCCCCGGGAGATTTCCTCCGAAAATCGGGGGGCCAGGAGCAGCTGTCCGGGACCCCGAGACCCTCGGCAGCGGCGGCCAAGGGAAGGCGCCGGGCCATGGGTTTCCCAAGCACGGCGGGGAGCGCGCCGAGGTCTGGGGGGTTGGCCCCAACCTGGGACACCCAGCTGAGGCAGGCGCTTCGCCCGATAGGACCTGAGGAATCCCTAGAGGACCTGCGGCGGGCCATGGCGGACTTGGCCAGGCGCTTGCAGGCAGCTGAAGCCCGTGAGCAAGCTCGGGCCGGGCCCGGGGGGACTGGTAATACAACGGCGGAGGGGATCGCGTCGAGTGAGGACGTCTCCAGCGACGAGGACGAGCCCGGTACTGGTGAGCGGGCCCCGGACCCCGACCCGGAGCAGTTTTCAGTCCCGAGTAGGCGAGACGGCCAGCGGAGAGGCGAGATAGCAGAGGATCTCGGGGGAGCGGGTGAGCCGACGGGGCGGCGAGAGCCGGACCAACGCAGGAGCGACGTGCAAGGCAGGGAGCGGCACGGCGTCGTTGGGCAAGTTGGTAGCCGGTGGAGCGGAGCAGGACGAGACGGCGGACGCCGAGAATCCCGGATCCGGAGGGGGTCGGACTACTCTCCCAAACGTTCCCCCCCAGAGCTTAAGGCGCGTTTCGACGGGACGCCGGACGACCTCCCGCAGTTCCTCCTCCACGCGCTGACGCATGCCCGGAGGTATGGAGACCGGTATGAGGACTCCGAGGACTTGGTCTGGGGGGTGGCCTCGTGTCTCCAGGGCAAGGCGGGTCAGTGGTACCTAGGGTGGGCCGAGCGCGGCGACCCGGCAACTCGGGACCTGCAGGACTTCGTGGTCGCGCTCCGCCGACGATTCCAGGACCCCCAGGCTGAGGACAAGGCAAAGAGTCGGATCAAGGGACTTCGACAGGGTACTAGGGGGGTTATGGACTATATAGACATTTTCCGGAGGGAAGCAGGCAAGGTGTTCTCTTGGAACGAGGAGACCCAAATCGAGTACTTCCGGGAGGGCCTTAACCCGAAGCTCAGGGAATGGGCCGTGATCAAGGGGACGGAAGAAGATCTGTCTACACTGGAGGGGTGGTGTTTTGTGGTCGCCAAGTTGGAAGCCAGCCTGGGTTGGGCCGCCGCACCCCCCCGGGAGGCCAAAGGCGGGTCAGCCGAGGCGCCGAGACCGGGCCCCGACAACTCTCGCCCCAAACGACCCCCGAACCCCGAGCGGGAAAGGAGACGCCGGGAAGGTCTGTGCCTGAAATGCGGGGGGTCAGGACATTTCGCAGCAGCGTGCCAACGGCAAGGGGGGGAGGACCGCGGGCTCTCCCAGGGGGGAGGTGCGACACGCCCCCAGCAGGCACGCCGGGCGGAGGACCTCCGCAACGAACCGGGAAGCGCCCAGGCGACGGGAAAACGGCCAGGACCTGCTGTAGACGGCGCCGGGCAGCAGGTCCCGCGGTGCGAGGGAAAACCCCTGCAGCATGAGGCGCGACCTCCGAACGTGGTATTTTTAGAGCTCCGGAACCCGGAGAACGGACTAAGTTGGGTGGGGGAGGCTCTTTTGGACTCTGGATGCGACCACAGCATGGTCCACCCCCAGATAGCCCGGGCTTTGGGGCTACCGAAGCGCATTCGGAAGGTTCCCCTGGTTTTCGTCCAGATGGACGGCAGCCCGATTCAGGGGGGACCTTTCGGGGAGGAGGTGGGTCCTATCGCCATCCACATAGGGGACCACCAAGAGCTGCGGTGGCTGATCCAGGTCCCCGTAGCGGGATATCGGGCGGTGTTGGGCCTGGATTGGCTGAAGGAACACAACCCCGTGGTGGACTGGCGGGCGGGGACCCTGAAGTTCGACTTGACGGTGGGTGCACGGCATCGGGTCCCCCACGAGAATTCCAGCCACAAGAGGACGGCGGCGCGTCCCAGGGGAGCGGCGGCGGCGCAGCAGGAGAAACCAGAGCCCGAGGTCCCGCCAGAGTACCGAGACCTCGCAGCCGTTTTCAGCGAGCGGGAAGCGGACGAGCTACCCCCACACCGCCGCACGGACTGCGCTATCAACATCCCAGAGGGGGCGGTACTACCCAAAGGGCGCATCTACAAGATGAGTGAGGGTGAGCTCAAGGACCTCCGGGAGTTTTTGGATAAAAATCTGGCCCGAGGTTTCATCCGGCCCGCTTCCAGTCCCATGGGAGCTCCAGTCTTGTTCGTCCGGAAAAAGGATGGGTCCCGACGGCTGTGCCAGGACTACCGGGGCCTCAACGCCATCGCAGCGGGGAACGCTTACCCCCTCCCGCTGATCCCGGATTTGCTGGCCCGGCTGGGCAAAGGGACTCTGTTCACTAAGCTGGACCTAAGGGAGGCGTACTACCGGGTACGCATCCGGGAGGGGGATGAGTGGAAAACAGCGTTTAACTGTCAATTGGGACAATTCGAATTTAAAGTGATGCCGTTCGGCTTAAGCGGGGCACCTGGGGTTTTCATGAGTCTAATTAATGAGGTGTTGCAGGACCTTCTGTTTCAGGGGGTGGTGGTTTATTTGGATGACGTCCTGATCTACAGCCAAGATCCCCAAGAGCACGTGACCCTGGTGAGGGAGGTGTTAAAGCGCCTGCTGGCAAACCACCTATACGTGAAGCTGGCTAAGTGCGAATTCCACCGTCCCTCCCTGGACTATTTGGGCTACCGCATCTCAGCCCAGGGCATAGCTATGGACCCCGAGAAGGTGCAGGCGGTGCTGGCCTGGGAAAGGCCCCGCACCCGGAAACAGCTACAAAGCTTCCTGGGGTTTGCTAACTTTTTTAGAGGCTTCATCCCCAGATACTCCTCCGTAGTGGCTCCCCTCACGGACTTGCTAGGTACCAAGGGGAGAGGTCCTCGCGCCACGCGGCCCAGCGCAGCGCTCGGCTGGAATGAGAAATCGGAGGCAGCGTTCCTGGCCCTCAAGCAAGCTTTCGCGTCTGAGCCCACGCTACTGCACGTCGACCCAACCCAGCCGATGGTGGTACAAGTCGACGCCAGCGACGCAGCAGCCGGGGCGGTTCTCCTGCAGCGAGACAAGGCGGGACAGCTGAGGCCGGCGGCCTACCTCTCACGAAAATTCGCCGAAACGGAGCGGAACTGGTCTACCTGGGAGAAGGAGGCGTTTGCGATTAAGTTCGCCCTCACCGAATGGCGGCATTGGCTGGAGGAAACAGAGGAGCCGTTCGAGGTCTGGACAGATCACAAGAATCTGGAGGCGCTCCGGCAACCGCGATCCCTGAACGCCAAGCAGATGAGGTGGGCGGAGTTCTTTTCGCGGTACAATTTCAAGCTTGGTCACATCCCCGGCAAAGAGAATTTCCTCGCGGACGCCCTCTCCCGTCTGCCGCATTATGGGGAGGGGTACGCTCCCTGCACCAGGTCCGTGTTTGGTGAGGAGCAGCTGGGACGGGGGGTCGTCACTAGGCGTCGGGCCAGGGAGGAATGGGAGCCCGACCCGGCGACCGCCCCGCTCCGAGACCGCCTAGTGGCAGCCTACGGGACAGACGAGGAGCTGGCTGAGCTCCGGGACTCTTTGATTTTGGACTCCGGTCTCTGGCGGAGGGGGGAGGCTGTCTACGTCCCGGAAGGGCTACGACGGGAAGCCCTCAGCCTCTGCCACGATGCTAAGACCGCCGGGCACTTCGGTTTCGTAAAATCCTGGAAGTTGGCCCGGCGGCGGTTTTGGTGGCCCAGTCTGCGGCGGGACACAAAAGCTTACGTCAGTGGTTGTCCTGTCTGCCTGACCTGCAAGCCGGGGGTTGGCAAGCCGAAAGGTCTGCTGCACCCGCTCGAGGTCCCGACCCGGCCGTGGTCAGTGATCTCCATGGACTTTATAACAGACTTGCCTCCCAGCAAGGGGAAAACGGTGATCTGGGTGGTGGTAGATCTATTTTCCAAACAGGCCCATTTCATTCCTTGCGCCAGTGTCCCCAGTGCTTCACAGTTGGCTCGGATGTTCCTGGATCACGTGTTCCGACTGCACGGGCTGCCGGACAAGGTGATTTCCGATCGGGGCTCACAATTCGTGTCCCGGTTTTGGCAAGCTTTCCTGCGCCTGTTAGACATCGAGCAAGGGCTGAGCTCCGCTTACCACCCCCAGACGGACGGGCAGACCGAGCGGGTTAATCAAGTACTGGAGCAGTACTTGCGGTGTTTCGGTTCCTATCATCAAGACACCTGGGTGCCCCTGCTCCCCCTGGCCGAGTTCGCGTACAACAACGCAGACCACAGCAGCACGGAGATGTCGCCTTTTGCCGTCGTCTACGGGACAGACCTGAGACACTTCCCGGAGCTTGGAGAGGTCCCCGCCCGGGAATCGGCCGACCTTCGCGAGTGGGGGAAGCGTGCCGGGAGCTGCTGGAAGTCGCTGCAGGAGCAGCTCCACAAAGTCAAGGCAGCGCAGAAAGAGGACGCCGACCGGAAGAGACGACCAGCTGAGGAGATCCGACCGGGGGATCGAGTTTACCTTTCCACCCGGAACCTACGGTTGAATTTGCCCAGCAAGAAGCTAGGCCCTCGGTTTTTGGGGCCTTTCGAGGTCTTGGCCCCGATCAACGAAGTTTCGGTCAAGCTCAAGCTCCCCAAGAACCTCCGGCACATCCATCCCGTCTTTCACGTGAGCCTTCTAAAAAAAACTCCGGACGGTGACGTTTGGCACCCCGTGTTTTCCCCGCCAGCGCCCGAGGTCCTGCCGGGGGGGGAGCACCACGAGGTGGCGGATATCCTGGACTCTAGACTCCACAGGGGGAAGTTGCAGTACCTCGTGGAATGGAAGGACTTCGCTTTGGGGGACCGGGAATGGGTCTGGGCAGCGGACGTCCTTGCGCCTCGACTCACTGAACGTTTCCACAAGCGGTATCCTGGCCGCCCCGGGGGGTTGGAGAATGGACCTTTGGGGGGGCAGAATGTCGTGGTTCGGTCCTTGGTGGCTTGGGAACGGGACCGAACCCCGCCATCAGAGGCGCCCGCGATCACGGAGGTAGGGCATGGTGATCATAGGCAAGCCGGCAGCTGGGCGCCCCACCCGATCGTTGAGGTGGCAATGGCCGCTAAAGAACCTCAATGTCCCCCTCCACCTTTTGTCAAGGGCCCGGAGATGGCCCTTTGTTCCAGGAAAATGGGCCATCAGGAACCCCGGAAAACCTCGCATATGTGCATGAGTCATGATTGTATCAGCATGTTCCCTCCGCAAGTACTGGGTGGGGCAATACAGCCTAAGGAGGTGGGTTTTGTATAAAAGGGAGCTTCCACCTGGAGTTCGGTGGAAGCTCTTACTCCATACCAGCGGACTCCACGTTGCTGAAATAAAGCTTGTTCCTGTTGTATCGTTCACCAGGCCTGGCGTGACGTTTTCTTCAAAGGGGCACCCTGTTTTTTCAGTTAGCAAGCGGGTTCCCGACAGCTTACATCGCCCCGCCCACCAGAAAACAGATGACAGGATGACTTCAGAAGGAGTGGTTTTATGTTTATTTTATTGTTATGATTATAATGAGTATTTTGCTAATTTATTGTTATTATATGTATTTTGTTACCTGCTCTGAGCCTTTGGGGAAGGGTGGGTTATAAATAAATTTACTAATACTATTTGATGCCATACTAACTGGGATGGACATTGTGGGAACTGTACCCATCCCTCAAAGGCCACCCTTCAGCCTCAGCTTTCCTATTTCATAGGTAGCTTGAATTCCTATTTCAAAGCAGCTCCAAGGAGGTGTCTGGCACCCCAAGTCCACAAACATGGCAGAATGAGTATAAATATCATAGGATGAAAGAAAGACTCTATCACAATGAAGAGGTTTTTCGTACTTCGGAGAGATAGACACGAGGACTTACCACCTCAGCCCTCTGCCATAGTGCAAGAGGATCAGTGGCCAAAAAATTAAAGATGGATATCAGGATGGTCCCAGAGAAGCTGGCAATTGTCTGACACCTGGCCACCTTCAGTGGATGAAGAGGCTAAGTCTCCATGCCTCCCAAGCAAGCCACTCTAATAACTGCTGCATTGGAAGAAGGAACCATGTGAGAGAAGCACGTGTGGCATCAGTGTGCCACGTGGTCACCACAGACTCCACATTTCTCAGGGCACAGTCAATGGATTTTTAAAAATATCCTCACCTGGAACTTGTACACTCATTGAGGAAAACACATGGGTTCTTCATTGCCTTACCAGATGGAATGGCATGTCATGCAGCCAGGAAGGTCTGGAAGAAAATGACTCCAAGGTGATTATTCTTTTTTCTCCCTCAGTGACCTTCCCTACCCAACACTACTCTGCAGTCTGCCAAGGAACTCCATCTCCTTCACTGTACTAGTGCTGGACCAAATGGTACTAGACCAAACAGTGCTTGAGCAAGTCTGGTGTAGTGGTCAAAGCTCCAATCTAGACAACCAGGTTTGATTCTTCACTCCTCCATTTGCAGCCAGCTGGGTGACCTTGGGTCAGTAATCGTTCACTCAGAGCTCTCTCAGTCCCACCTACCTCACAGGGTGTCAATTGAGGAGAGAGGAAGGGAAGGCGATTATAAGCTGCTTTGAGATTCTTTTGGGTAGTGAAAAGCATGGTATAAAATGACTTCTTCTGATTGGTAGTCATATGCATAGTCTAGGAAGAAGAAGAGTTGGTTTTTATACCCCACTTTTCCAGAAGGAGTCTAAAAATGACTTATAATCACCTACCCTTCCTCTCCCCACAACAGGTGCCATCTGAGAGAGCCCTGATATTACTGCTCTGTGACGAGCTCAACGTCACGCAGCTGGCTGCACGTGGAGGCACGAGGAATCAAATCCAGTTCACCAGATCAGAAGCCACCACTCTTAACCACTACTCCAAGAAGTGGGAGAAAGTTGGTGAGGAGACCCTTCTCAAATCAGCCCTTCAATTCCAGCCCTGATCTACAGCTTGCATTCTAGTCTAGGGTCTGTCTATCCTTTGTCTTCCTTCTTCCTCTTTGGATGCCATGTGTTTGCATGTGTGGATGTGCTGATTGCTGTCAAGTCGCTTCTGACTTACAGTGGCCCTATGAATTAATGACCCCCTGAAATATGCCATCCTTAACAGCCTTGATCAAGTCTTGCAAGCCTCCTTGATTGACTCAACACATCTCATCCTGGGGCTTCCCCCTTTCTTGCTGCCTTCGACTTTTCCAAATGTGTTTGCTATCCAGAAAATTAAATACTGCAATGGGGGAAAAAGCAGCCCTTCCTTGACATGTATGCAATTATCCAGTAAAAAAAAACTGCTGAGTAATTAAATTAAACACCCATCCTGTGTTTGTTTCAAAAGTATGGATCACAATAACAATACCTGTCCCATCCATTTGGACAGATGAATTTCCACAAGTTTCTGTTGAGGAAAAGGAACAGCACCTGATCCCAAGTTCTGGAATCTCACTCACAGAGTGATAGCTGTCTATTAGTTGGCCACCTGATTTTTTGGGGGTATGAAGTACCTTGATGAAGTAGGGTGATGAGTTTTCATAAATATTCATGACATGTAGAATTTGCATCTGATCTGGGGGAAGGGGATAAAAAACCCCCCCGGAAATGTGAACTATCAAAGAGAGTGTCTCCCAGGAGTCTCTTCACACTTTTCTTTGTACGCTCTCTTGGCATTTCAGGTATAGAGCTAACATAAAGTGTGAACGCAGTAAACATTTGTTTACAAACAAGCAGAAGGAATGACTAAGGGCCAGACTATATACTACATAGCAGATGTGCGTAACAGTCTTCCTAATTAAACAAAATGAGGAAAATCACTTCTGGGACAAGGTGATCTTCTATGGGGTATAAAGGGGAGAAAAGGCAAATAGCGGCCCAGACTTACCCGGGGTGCCATTGACGCAGCTGGGGAGGTGGACGGGAGAAGGTGAAGGTGGGAGGGGTGCATGCACAGTGGATTGCTGGAGCAGCGTGGTATACTGGGATTGGTTGGAGGTGGAGTGTGGTGGCCTTTTTAAGGGTTGTGAGTGTCCTGCATTGTGCAGAGGGTTGGACTAGATGTAAACAGGAGGTCCCTTCCAACTCTATTATTCTATGATTCTATCATTAGTTGAATTTGTATGCTGATCCTCCTGGCTAGGCAACTCGTGGTGGCTCACAACAATAATTCATAAGAATAAACAATAGCACTAAAAAAATCCTTACCCTCCCTACCCTATCCACTACCTTTCTGCCATGCCTCCAAGTAAGATGTTCTATGTTGGAACATTGAAGGAAGGGCTATGGATCTTTCTCAGCCTGGCCTTGACCAAACACCTGGTGGAAGAGCTCTGTCTTGCAGGCCCAATGGGGACTCAAGTTGGTGCATATAATTCTCCTCCTCGTTACAACCCTGTAATGCTCAGAGAATGTGACTGTCCCACCATCACCTAGTAGCGAGGTTTCATGGCACAAGTGGGGATTCGAACCTGGGTCTCCTAGATACTAGTCCAACACTCTTAATCACTACAGCATGCTGACCCTCAACTGTCAGATATTCCTTGAGGTAGCCACAGGATGGGGTTTTCAAGTTGTGTGCCCATCTTGTTTTACAGCCCAATTGTTTCATGATGTCAACGCCAGACAGGCCACCCTAAGTGGTGGGATAGCCAGCATATGGCTCTCCGATGACCTAGTTGGCACACAGAGACATACGGAAGGAGCTGGTCCCTCTTCTAGAGTTCTGCTGTTGAAATAGATTTTCATCAGCAGCCATCCATGGACCAGTGATGGAAACAAAGTGACGGAGATCACCGTGATTTCCAATTTGCAGCCTGTGTTCCTGTGGAGAAATTGATTTCTCTAACACCAGTCATCAGACGGCGCTGTCATTATTTGACCCCAAACTTCACACTCGTTTCCTCGATGTTCCATTTCTTGGAAGGTGCATGATGTCCCTCTTTGCATTGGCAGGAAGTAAAAATGAAAGCCACCTGAAATATTCCATTCTCTCCCCACACCCACACCACCTTGTGCTTATTTATACCAAAAATCTCTCTTTTAATGGATTCTCTCTTAAAGTAGGCACTGCTTAATATGCAATGTCTGTATAGGCAGCGTCGATCTCTAATGTCACTGCTTTCCACTGGGAGCTGAGATATATAATACTAACACTGATATTCATAGAAAGGGGTTTGAAAAAAGATGTCTCACATTGATTACATAAGAAAAAATATTTTTAAAACGTAATGCACCGAAGCCCTTTTAAAATAGGTGCATGGTGGACAAGTCACAGAGATTTCCAGAGCACTCATCACAGGCTGGATTTCCAAACATCAGAATGCACCATAGCCCATCTGTGATGACCCTCATGACTCACCTGGTCTTGTTTTTTTCCTAAAGCGTTCAAACAGCCTATTCAAATTGCAGATCAACTTTTTTATTTTGGCAGAATCTTGCTGGATTTGACCCTCTGTTTATTTAATTCATTCATACCTTGCCTTTCTTCCTAATGGGAACTCAAAGTGGCAGGCGTCATTCTGTGAGAATGGCTCGGCTGAGATAGGCCCAAGTTACCCAGTGAGCTTCCAGGGTACAATCGGGGATTCGAACATGAGTCGTCCAGATAATAATGAATCATAATTCACTTATTTATGTTATTTATTTTATTGGGATTCTAGGCCGCCCCTCTCCAAATGGTCTTGGGGCAGCTTATGACAATTCGGCTGGTTAAAAGCCCATTAAAAAGGTAAAGGTATCCCCTGTGCAAGTACCGGGTCATGTCTGACCCTTGGGGTGACGCCTCCAGTGTTTTCATGGCAGACTCAATACGGGGTGGTTTGCTAGTGCCTTCCCCAGTCATTACCGTTTACCCCCCAGCAAGCTGGGTACTCATTTTACCAACCTCGGAAGGATGGAAGGCTGAGTCTACCTTGAGCCGGCTGCTGGGATCGAACTCCCAGCCTCATGGGCAAAGCTTTCAAACTGCTGCCTTACCACTCTGCGCCACAAGAGGCTCTTTAAAAGCCCATACAACAACAACAACAACAACGATAATGATAATGATAAGAATAATAGGAAGAGTTGGCTTTTATACCCTGCTTTTTGCTACCCAAAGGAGCCTCAACATGGCTTGCAATTGCCTTCCTTTCTTCTCCCCACAATAACACCCTCACTGGTTATGCATGGGGCATAAAGGCTGGGCTAGTGGGGGTCTGGTAGTGGGGATAATCCCCACTTATGCATGATGTTGCCACCATCCCAGCCCCCTCTCATCCCCAACCCACTGTTGGGCATCTGCTGGCCCATAGCAAGGGCCTCTGATGGCCAGTGGAACTGTTCTGCTGTGGTGGTGTTCCCCAGGGGGGTGCAATTAGGGATGCATATCCCCCATGCATCCCCCATAACTGATGGAGCATGCTGCCCCGCTGCAATGCTCCAGCAGTGGCACAGCATAGCTGGTGCTGTGCATAATCAGTCCCGGTGAGGTAAGTGTCGCTGAGAGAGCTTTGACAGGACTGATATGTAAGAACAGCACTATCAAGACTGTGATGAGTCTAAGGTCACCTAGTTAATAATTTAAAAAGCATGCACCATCAAAATATCACCTCCTATAGCACCTGGAACCTTTTCAGTGTCAACCAGGTTAGGCTGGGGGCCATTCAGATGGCAAAAGAGCGGCTGTTGGCCTCAACCAGGCACCTGGTAGAAGAGCACCATTTTCCAGGCCCTTTGGAACTCTGATAATAAGATTACAAATTTGAAATAATATAAAGCCTTTGCAGGTGATAGGCTCCACTAACATGCATTGGAAGCGCATCACCTGAGAATGCACAGGATTCAGAAACCGTGGAGGATCCAGAAACTGTGGGGTAAACTGGATCTAGTCCTGGAGTGGCAAATTTTTGTGTGGGGATTTTTGCATTATTCAGAACTTTAAGAATGCCTCTGTGGTGGTTTACCTTAGTGTAGAACTGGTTCTAATTGACAGAATTTAACAAGGTTAAAATGACACCCACTCAAATCATACTTAATTAATCTGGCCTATGTTTAACTATTGCCCAAATAAATTATCCACCCCACCACAGAGTATAAAACCTCAATACACTTCAAAACATACCGACACCTCCTCCACCCACCCAAATCAGGGAATTAAACAACTCTGTGACATCAGAAAAGATGATCAGAGCCAGTTCATATAAGGAAAAAAGCATATAGAGAAAAATGATAACAACAAACCAAACCCACACAGAGAAAGATGAATCTACGGGGAGGAAGACAAACAAACTGACTCAAGTTACTCTGGTTAAGACTGATTTTTTACTCAAGTTCTTATGGCTAGGAGTGTTACGTATTCAAAATAAAATATCGATTCTATCGTACTGTTTTCAGGATTGTTCCAGTGTAAACAGCCCTGAGCCGCAAGGGTATATAAATATAATTAAGTAAATAAATAAAACAGAAATAAGGGAATAATCTACACTACCTTGAAATGGAATAAAAATGATATACAACAGACAGTAAGACAGACCGATAGGTGGATGGACTGATGTTAAACCCCTGTGGTGTTTGCCATTTGTTGTATTTCTTTTTTGATTTGTTTTTGAAAGCAGGCAGCCATTAAGCCTTGTGAATTCCACATGCCTCTCACAGCCCACACGCCACTCACGTTCTCTACTGCTCATCCCCCACATCTTCCCAGTCTCCTTTTGTGAATAATATTCACCTTGGCTAGCCCGGCATCTGGGCTACTTCTGGCTGAGAGTGCTCACCACAGATATTAGGGAAATTCCTAAAACATGCCGGGTTGCCAGATACTTGCTGGCAACCAGTCTGGGGGGGATGTATCAACAGAAGAGACAGGCCTAGGCCAGCACTACAGGCAACATGATGACATCACTTCTGTCAAGTACCAGAAATGACATCATCACATCACCAGCAAAGTGGGGACACTGGTATTTGGGCAAAACAAAACCTCCATGGTAGAAGTCATTTTTACCACTGAGTTTTTGCCCAAATTCCAGAATATCCCTGTATCACTGCCAACATGATGATGGTCCTGGCTCAAAAATGACATTGTTTGGTACCATTCCCGCCTCCCTTTTTGCTTCCACTGCTCAGTTGAACTGCAGTGACAGCTGGAAGTGGGGGGGGGGGCTGCTCACCAAACCAGCTCCTAGCCTTCTTGGAAGAAACTTTGGCCCTTGACCCATACCACATGTTATTGGCCCACTGCCTCACCAGTGCCGGGATTAAGGGGACTGCACTGCAATGGCTGGTCTCCTTTCTCCAGAACCGGACACAGAGGGTGGCTGAGGGGGATGAGTTATCAGACCCCTGCAGGCTCCCATGTGGGGTGCTGCAGGGGGCAATTCTCTCCCCCATGCTTTTTAATATCTATATGTGCCCTCTAGCCCAGCTGGTCCAGGGCTACGGGCTGGGTTGTCGCCAATATGCAGATGACACCCAGCTCTACTTCCTAATGGATGGATGGCTGAACTCCCCCCCCCCCCCCGGTACATTTTCCAGTAGTTTGGAAGCAGTGGCTGGATGGCTCAGGCAGAGTAATCTGAAACTCAACCCCTCCAAGATGGAGGTCCTGAGGCTGGGTAGAAGAGGGCAGGATCAGGAAGCGTTCCTCCCATGCCGGGACGGGGTGCAATTAACACCACCAGTTGCCAGGAATTTGGGAGTGACATTTGATGCCTCCCTTTCCATGGAGGCTCAGGTCATGAAAATAGCCTGAATAGCATTTTTCCATCTTCACCAAGCTCAGCTACTAGCATCCTATCTGTGCTGGCATCACTTGGCCACACTGATCCATGCAACGACAACTTCAAGATTAGACTTCTGTAACTCATTCTACGGAGGCCTGCCCTTGGCTTTGATCCGGAAACTTCAACTGGTACAAACTTCAAGCGGTCCTCATTAGAACACTATGGAGGGCCAAATTCAGTAGGTGCTTCAACAACTGCACTGGTTTACTAGTCTCCTTCCGGGTCAAGTTCAAGGTATTGACCTTTAAGGCTATACACAGTCTGGGTCCCACTTATCTGTAGGACGGCTTGGTTGTTTATGCCCCCCGCAGGGCAGTGGTGTATATATATTAAAAAATCAAAAATAAATAAATAAATATAAATAAATAAACTTGGGATGCCTTTGCCAGAAACCTCACTTTGTAGGCCTCACCGTTACCAAGTGTTGGAGAGGAAGGCCACAAAACCCTGTTAAATTGTGCTAATCCTGACTCAAATCATTTCCAAGGAATCATCTGCAGCCGAAAGGAAGCGCTGAGACCTTGACACATGCTCTTGCGCTTCAAGTGCTGCGGATATTGTTGCTGCTCAATTGGTAAGTAGTTTACTAGCGCCTGTGACAAGCTGTAGTCACGTTTTGTACTGAACGAGGGAGAGAGCGAGCGAGCGCAAATTACACTTTCCTATCAGCGTTTGAAAGGCCTCGGCCCGTTTGAAGGGTGAGACTGACCTGTGAAATGGCACAGACTGTTTCTCACGGATCAGGTGGCTATGCTGAGTCCAGAGCTCTGTCTTGTGGAACCTTATACGGAGCCAGGAAATACGAAACGGGGAGGAATGAGAGCAATACTATTCCTGGTGCCTCCCTTAAAAAGATGGGGGGGGGGGGAACCCATCTTACTTTTTGTTGAGATAGCAATAGCAGTGGATCACAAACTGTAGAACTGGACAGGGTTCTAAAGGGGCAAATTATTTGTGAAGTTATTCTATATATAGATGGGCATGATGGGGTCTAGCACAGGGGCCCCTGACATGTCTGTTCATGGGCACTATAGTGCCTATCAGCGCATTTCTTGGTGCTCACTAGGGCCAGTTTATCCATGGAGCACATGGAGCACATGCTATGGACCCCGTGCTTCCAGGGGCTCTGCATGGTGCCTTCCCCTCATGGGTCAAAGCTGTAGCCTCTCTCTTCTCCCCTTTTCCCTCTTTCAAGACATTTGGAATGACACCCCTTTCCACGAAGGGGGGTCCCTCTGTCCCCAGTCTGGCTGTTACCACCGTAACTGGACTCTGCTAGGGCTCCACAAATCCTTAATCTGGCTCTGGTGCTATGGGCCACAGGAATCCTTTCAAGGAGATTTATTTGGGGGAAATATCAGGATACGTTCAAAAAACATACACAAGCTAAAACACACACACAATAAATTCTACAGGGGGAAACGTCAGGAGGGCAGGATGCTGTTCCCATTGGCTGCAGAGGAGAGGACACGCAGTAATGGGTTTAAACTACAAGTACAACGATATAGGCTAGATATCAGGGGAAAAAATTTTCACAGTCAGAGTAGTTCAGCAGTGGAATAGGCTGCCTAAGGAGGTGGTGAGCTCCCCCTCACTGGCAGTCTTCAAGCAAAGGTTGGATACACACTTTTCTTGGATGCTTTAGGATGCTTAGGGCTAATCCTGCGTAGAGAAGGGGGTTGGACTAGATGGCCTGTATGGCCCTTCCAAATCTTTGATTCTATGATTCTATGATTCATTCTATGATTCTATGATTCTAAATATGGAAATATTGCACCTGAATGAGTCCAAGAAGCAAGGACATGGGGTTGATCACACACACAAAAAGAGCAAAGCTCAGGTTCTGACAGATAAGGGGTTTGAAATTCCTGGGCCAGCCCACAGACAGGCCACAGGGAGGTATGATGTGATGTAAATGATTGGAAGAAGAAGAGTTGGTTCTTATATGCTGCTTTTCTCTACCCGAAGGAGTCTCAAAGACTGATTACGCACTGGGCTGCAGACTGGAGTTTTAGTCATGGCAGTTTGCCCCACCTCTTCCTGCACCGACATGGGGGAGCATTTGGCCTAGTGTACCTCATCCGTCCCCTATCTGTGCTCCTGCACGGGAGCTGGGACAGTGAAGTTCCCAGTGCATAAACAGTCAAAGTGGCTTACAGTCGCCTTCCCCTTTCCTCTCCCAGCCTCACCTGTGAGGCAGGTGAGGCTGAGGGAGCCCTGATATTACTCCTCTGTGAGAACAGCATTATCAGGGCTGTGACAAGCTTAAGATCACCCAGTTGGCTGCATATGGAGAAGGAATGGGAAATCAAACCCAGCTCACCAGAAGAGTAGGATATCCTTATCCATTGTTGTTCCTCTATATATTTGTGAAACAGCCTAGGGGGTGGGACATGTCCGGATGTCCAAGTTAGAATAGGGCCAATCAGGGTGCAGCCAGCTTTGCCCTGATTGGCCCTGTCCCTGCAGCACCCGCCCTCCATCCCTGGACTCTAGTCTCTTTGCTCTCAGATGCCTCATTGCCGGGAGCCAGCAGTAGGTAAAGGGAGAGGCCCTGGGCAAAGGGTCATGGTGGAGGGCTTGCTAACGAGGGCCTTTCGGCTTGATAACCTGGGCCTGCTGATGAGGGCCTCCCGGCCTGCTGACTGCCTGCTAAGGAGCTCTGTCCTGGCCCTGCTAACGAGCTGCCCAGCCCCTGCCCGCCCCACTTGATCTGGCGGTGAGCTGCAGCCCAAAGCCACCTTAAGCTGCCTGGGAAGGGGTCGGGGGAAGGGACCCTTTCAAGGCCCATTCTTAGGAACGGGCTTTGAAGCTAGTAAATGGATATAATTCCCACTCAGCACCTGGAGTCTCCATTTAAACTTCATTTGGAGAGTGGTGTGGTGTAGTGCTGAAGAGTAGCAACCTCTAATCTGGAGAAGAACTTGATTACGCAATACTCTTCTACATGGAGTCAGATGGATGACCTTGGGCCAGTCACAGTTCTCCCAGGGCTCTCTCATACCTCACTTACCTCCAAGGTTGGCTGTTGTGGGGCAGGAAGGGAAGGTGATTGTAAGCCACTTTGAGACTTCTTCAAAAAGTGGAGTACAAAAACCAGCTCTTATTCTTTTGTTGACAAAACTGATATTGGCCTACCAGCAACAGTTGTCCAACATTGTAGATGCTAGCCATTTTGAAGAAGAGTTGTTTTTTATATCCTGCTTTTCTCTACCAGAAGGAGTCTCAAAGTGGCTTACAATCACCTTCCCTTCCCCTCTCCATAATAGGCTCCCTGTGAGGTAGATAGGGCTGAGAGTGCCCTGATATTACTGCTCTGTGAGAACAGCATTATCAGGGCTGTGATGAGCCCAAGGTCACCCAACTGGCTGCATGTGGAGAAGGAATGGGGAATCAAACCTAGCTCACCAGATTAGAAGCTGCTGCTCTAAACCATTACACCCAGCTGGCTGTCTTAGCATAACAGGGGGTTCTTCACCCATCACAGAGGTAACCGGATCTCTGTTTTCCTTGAATAGATGTGCATTTTGCATGTTTATCATTCATTCTCTTTGTCCCGCATTTCTGCTTATTTTCATATCCCTACATAAATAGACTGCCCAGTGGGGAATCTTCTAATTGCTTCTGAAGAAGTGTGCTCTATTCCATAAAAAGCTTATCCTGGAATAAAAAAAAATCTCATCCTCTTTGAAAGATCACAAAACTCTTGTTTCTTTTTGCTGCAACAGACAAATGCAGCTACCTGGAATTAATAACTCACGGTAAAACATATTTTCAGTCATGTGACCTTGAATTAAAATAATGTGGAACATAGGAAGGGAGGGGGGATCCGGATAAGGGTCCCTCCCAGTGTGAAGATTTACCCGTAGAAATCAGTAATGCTGAATTTCCTGGCTTCTTTGCTCAAGGCTTAGGGAAGTTATCCAGTACCAGTTTTGCTAGGCAAGTATCAATGGATTTCTCCTAATGAGATTTAATGGAAAACTTAAAAATAACCTTTACAGTAAGAAGGCAAAAAAGCTGGTTTCAAAAACAGAAATACGGCATACGGAGGGTATCATCAGTATAATCAATCCAGACCAAAACCACACTGATCCAAACAAGGCTTTATTAGCAGCACAAGTTGCAACAACTGGCAATAACAATCAACAATACAGGTATCTATAGTCTCATTGCATGCCGATTGACTAGCAGGTGACGACTCGTCCAGGGACAACGTGACTCCAGTTTGGCAAATAACTTGGCCGCAGCCGTTTAACATTAAGGTGACCAGATTGTCCCACTTTTGGAGGGACATCTGGGGGCACCTGGCAAATTGTACTTATGCTGAAATTAACTATATATATATATATATATTACAATACTATTTTTGCGTTCTATGCATTCTAGGAAACTTTTTGTTGCTTCATATAGACCAAATCTTTAATCAAGAACCCCCCAGGTCAATGGTGTCCCACTTTACCAATGTTAAAATCTGACCACCTTAATTAACGTACAACCCCCAACGGAGGGTTGGCCCACTGCCAGTAAGGGAGCCTGACCCCCGTCATCCATCCGCTGTCTGATATGAACCACAGCGCTCTGGCTCTGCACCTCACTCCCAGCCGGGAGGATGGGATGCCTTCTGCTGCGGAATCGCCTGGGAGGCGACTGCAAGGGACCCAACGGGCGTCCGCCTCCATTGTTGTCCCCGGCCGCTTGGACCGGGCCCCTGGACTCCCAGCTGGGTAGGCTGCAACCGGTTAGCAGCCGGTCTCCTTGTTGAGATCCCCACCTCAGGGAGTTCCGTACATAGACGGGCCTCCCTGCCAACAGGCTCCCTACCGAGCATCACTGAGGCTGCAACAAAAGAACTATGGAAACACAATAAGAACAAAAAAGGTGTGGGTGGGAGGGTTGCTGTCCAGGCCGTGGCCACGCAAAGAGGGTGAGGGTACATGTGCCCGGCCTATTTAAAGCCGGGAGCTCTCATCCCATGGCCCAATGATGCAGCTGGGAGCCACATCATCACAGGGCGCCCCCGTCGCGTCAATGGCAGCCACGCCCAGTTACGGCCGCTATTTCTTCCTGTATGTTAGAAACTCTTCCTGCTCTTAAAGGGACAGGCACCCAATTAAATACATTACAATCAGGGGCACATTTCACAAGTAGAGCAGTCTCCGTCCCCTTTCATATTACCCATTGGGGAACCAGTGGGAGGGTGAGGGATGTGGGATTGGGGGGAATGGCACTGTACTGGCACTGTGATGTCACTCTCATCAAATATGAGAAGTGATGTCATATTCCTAGCATGACATTGAGGCAATACTCTAGAATCTGGGCAAAACCCAAAAGGGGATTGCCCAAAAGACTCAGACAAAGCCATAGGGTGCGGTTGGCAGAACGCCGAAGAAGCCAGAGGCTGCAGGGATGCTGCCAGAATAGATGGGGTCCAGCTGGGTTAGCTCCGGAAGAAGGGGTGGCAGTATCTATTGCTGGGAGCATTAAACCCTCACTGGATCATACTCTCTGCCACCAAAACACTGAGAATCTTGCTGTGGTTCCAATAAACCTTTTTCACTTGTCCATTCATTGCAAACCCATGTAGAAGTTCTGTCAAAAGTCACCAAAGAATAAATGAAGGTGCAGTGGCCCTACCCACTGCTTAAGGTTCCACTTTTGTTGCCCACCAAGAGAGAGAGAGAGAGAGAGAGAGAGAGAGAGAATTTAGATATATCCAAGCAAAAAACAAACTAGCTGAAAATACCTTATTGGTATTTTTTTTTGCCTATTTTTTCAGCTGAATACACACAGGAATCTATGTTTAGCAATCTAGTATAGCTGATCCTGATAAATCCCAAAATATTCAGGATTATCTGGGAATACTGAGCTGAATCTGCATGGAGCTTTTATTCCAATCCCAGGTTGATTCAGTCTCTGCCATCTACACTGAATGCAATTTTCATTTTGATTTTGGGCAATTTAAATTTTCCCTCTGCAACAAACATGCTTGATCCGGAGTGACCCTACCTTTCCCCTGCGATATCCTGGAATGGATATAACCCTCAATATTTGAAAAATCGGCATGAGTAAAGGTGCAGCTCTCTGCTTGTCCCAAACTAATTTGCTGCCTTGAGCCTCTAACACTGAGGAAAAGCCCTGACTGGCCAGGCCCTGATTGACCAGGGCGTCAGTTCAAAGGCTTCCTTGTTCCCATGCTGCAATGTTTCCTTTAAAGGGGAAGCCCTAACTTCTCTTGGCAGAGATTTTCCTCTTGGATTTATTCCCCCTCCTCTGCTGTCTCCAATCCTCTTTCTCTCGATTCAAGAAAAGAAAGAAAGAGACTCCTGCTATGCTTGACTCCCTAACCCCCTTCTGAGCTTCCCTAATCACATGCAGAAAACTCTTCTGTTTCAATGGGTGGGTGGGGGGAGGGGGGATAGAGGAAGACCTAAGTTCAAATCGATCTGAATTAATCAGGATCCACAATGGAATAAACAAAGCAAGTGCAGAATCAGCTCTGGATAGTCACAATTAAAGTGTGTTTAATTGGTGCATAGTCCTTTTAAATGCCTTCAGCGTGAACTTGCATCTTGCAGAAGATGTTTAAAGGGTCCACAAGACCTTTAAATGCTTTCAGAGTATTCCACTGAACTCATATTGCTCTTGCTCTTTTGCTATTTTTCCCTCCTTTGGAAGCAATGGAAGATGGGGTACCTTCTTTGGTGGCCCATAGAATTGGACACCCTGGATCAATCCTTTTAAAACTAAGGGGTTCTTCTTAGGAGGGGCACCAGCAGCTATGCTCCAAATGTGGTGTCTGTACCTCAAAAAAACAGCCCCCCAGATTCCCTTCAATAGATTTCTCATGGCCCCCATTATAGTCAATCAATCAATCAATCAATCAATCAATCAATCAATATTAAAATTAAGGATTCCCAAAAATTTCCAATGCCAGCATTGAGAATATTGTAAATACTGTAAGTTTTCTGGTACAATATACCCCAATCAGAAAAAATGTCATTTTTTTGTGCATACCCCTAATTTTCATTTACTGACCATTAAACTTATCCCATGACCATTACTTTTGTCTTCTTGATGTTTTGTTCTAATCCTGCTTTCGCAAATTCTGCTTTAATCTTCATCAATTATCATTTCAGGTCTTCATTATTTTCTGCCATATCTCTTGAATCTTTGCACTTCACCTTAATTATGGGTGGCTGATACCAACTTTGTTTTGAAATCTTCTGGGGTAGTCAGAAACATTCTGAGCCCTGGACCAGTGTGTGAAGAATGACCTTCTCTCAAACAGTGTAAGGCTGGGGCAAGTTACTCCAGCCTCAGTGTCTAAGACCATTGAGATCAATGTCAAGATTGGTTGGAGCTCATAGAACTGGTCACTGTTTGTATTGATTGAGTTACACAGAGAAGATCCCTGAGCTGCACAATCAGATCTCCAATGGTCAATCAGAAGCTTTCTGGGAAAAAGTCCCACTTCATTCCACCCACTTGGCAGGTGCCAGAAAAAGGTTTTGGTGGCCACTGTTCCCCCCATATTCATCATGTTGGGTATCTCTGGAGAAGACAAAACTCCAAGGCCAATAATTCAGTACATTTGACTATTATGGGTCGAGAAAGTAGAAGGTCCTTTATTGTTTCATTGGGGCTTTCACAGTTATAGCTGCATTCCAGACTTGTGGGACACATGCCTCCTATAAGATTGGGAAAAACATAGAATATGAAGAAGAAAAGTTGCATTTTCTACCCCACTATTCTGTACCTTAAGGTAGCATTTCTCAATGTTGTTACCATTTTCAAACCACTGAAACATCCTTCACACTTTGAGAATTCCAAGAAATGACAAGATTATGCTGAACGTGGTTGGGAAGAATAGCTTCTGGGACCCGATCCATGTTAGTGGGGTTACTACTAAAGAACACTTACACTAGCTGATGCTAATATTTGGAGACCTCTGTATAGTGGATACGACAGAAACCTTTGGAGATTGAACCACATACATATTACCCTAAGATTAAGGTCATACCCTTCTGATATATGATGAATTCATTTAAAGATGACCTGTTATTAAAGATTAAAGAGCATCTTACATCACTGACAAAGATACTTAAAACAAAAAAATACCTAGGAGTTTGTTTTGATGTTTTGGAAGTTTGAGGAATTGTTTATAGTGGAATAAACTGTTATTTGCCATTGCCAGCTTGAAAATAATTTCATTTGCTTGTATTATGGCTGACGAGTCTTCACCCATTAAGGCAGCATTACAATCCTCATTCCATTCCCCTCCCCACAACAGGCACCTTCTGAGATAAGTGAGGACAACAGCCAAGAGACATCTGAGAGAACTGTGACTGACCCAAGGTCACCCAACAGGATACAACATACTGATGGTTCCAACATAATTTGGGTTGATTTTTAAAAAGTTTTGGGAGTATCTATTCATCAAAGCAAATGGTTTGGGGATACCAAAAACAGTACAGTCTAATCATCGAATGCTTCAACCCTCTCTATGTATAGGTAGCTCAAAGTGGCTCATTAAATACAGGCTGAGAAAAAAAAACAATTTGCTTTGGACAGGAAATGGAATCCCCCTTCAGAGGGAAAAGTGTTTAATGCATCCCAGGTGTGCAGGAAAGTGAAAAACTGAAGCTCATCCAACATTCTATTTATGACCTACTGTGCTTATTAGCTCTTTGAATGAAGAATATGGGGATGTTTTGGCTTAATTTAATGAACAGTAAAGAGAGAGAGAGAGACAGAAAGACAGAGAGACAGAGAGAGTGAAATCAAGTGTGCTAGATCAGGGGTAGTCAACCTGTGGTCCTCTAGATGTCCATGGAGTACAATTCTCATGAGCCCCGGCCACCATGGACATCTGGAGGACCACTGGTTGACTATGCCTGTGCTAGATGACACCTCTCTGGCAGCCAAAAGAAAGGGATTTAATATATTTACCTATCTTTCCAATAATATGTAATTTTAAGCGATTCAATTTCTCCCACTAACTTTATTGTCCCCTTATCTGACTCTTTGCCGCCATCTGCTTCTGTGTGCTCTGTAAAAATGCCAGCTAATTTTCTTTGTCACCTTGGCAGATTTAAAATTTTACTCCGTGATTAGAAATTGTGAAAGGAATCTCTTGTGAGAAATCAGAAATGGGTTTTCATTGCCAGTGTCTTGCCAGTGTTGAGATGGTAATTTGGATTATCTGAGCAGAGATGAGTGTTAATTGGCAATGTGGTAGCTGGTATTCATTGAGTAATGCATTTATCACACTCAGCCGTGCCTTTTAAAATGGATATATCGTCCATATCATGCAATACTGCATTGTAGCTGTTCGATGTTTGAATAAAAACTTCTACATCGGATACATATAGAATCATAGAATCGTAGCATCATAGAGTTGGAAGAGTCATCTGGTCCAGTGGTCCCCAACCTTTTTATCACCGGTGACCGGTCAACTCTTGACAATTTTACTGAGGCCCGGAGGGGGGTAGTCTTTTGCCAAGGGACGCCGCCGCTTGAGCCCTTGCTCCACTTGCTTTCCCACCGGTGCCCCTGACTTCCCGCCGCCTGCTGGGGGGTGCTGCCAGCAGCAGCTGCGCAATGTCACTCCGAGGGGGAGTCCCAGTCATGATGGCCGCTGGAGAGCACCAAAGGTGAGCTGCCAGCAGAGAGGCAGGGCAGCCCCTGAGGCAGCAGCCAGGGATGAGGATGAGGAGGAGCTGTGGCCCAGTACTGACTGATCCATGGACCGGGACCGGTCCCCGGACCGGGGGTTGGGGACCACTGATCTAGTCCAACCCCCTGCACTGTGCAGGATACTCACATCCCAATCGCTCATCTGCTGTAACCTGCTACACCTTTGCCTTCAGGGAATCAGCCTCTCCATCAGATGGCTAGCCTCTGTTTAAAAATCTCCAAAGATGGATAACCCACCACCTCCCAAGGAAGCCTGTTCCACTGAGAAACCGCTCTAACTGGCAGGAATTACTTCTGGATGTTTAGACGGAATTTCTTTTGAATTAAGTCCATCCCATTCGTTCTGGTCCGTCCCTCTGGGGCAAGAGAGAACAACTCTGCTTCATCCTCTATATGGCACCCTTTTAAATATTTGAAGATGGTTATCAAATCCCCTCCCAGTCATCTCCTCTCCAGGCTAAACAGACCAAGCTCCCCCAACCTTTCCTCATATGTCTTGGTCTCCAAACCCCTCACCATCTTTGTTGCCCTCCTCTGGATGCATTCCAGTTTGTCAACATCCCTCTTCAACTGGGGAGCCGAAAACTGAACACAGTGCTCCAAGTAAGGCCGAACCACAGCAGAGTAAAGCGGTACCATCACCTCCCGTGATCTGGACATGATACTCCGTTTGATACAGCCCCAAATCCCATTTGCCTTTTAGCCACTGAGTCACACTGCTGACTTATGTCCAATGTATGGTCTATTAAGCCTCCTAGATCCTTTTCGCACAAGGCTATACCTGCATAGTCTTTGTCAAATCTGAGAGTTCAGAGTCATGGGCACTGAGAGTTCATTTCAGCTCTTTATTGACTCCAGCCCTAAGGCACAAGTGAACTCAAACTGAACTACCCGCCACTGAAAACACCCAAATATATACAACATGGAATAATAGGAGATTCCCACCAGTGCAGACCATTGGTCAGTTTCCCTTTAAATTAATTGGATCCAGCAGACGGGATCCAGACACTTGATGGCCAATCAGAATTGCAGGATTACGATTCTGCCTTGGACCTCAAGCTCAGGTCCTCAGCAGGTCCCCATGCACAACAGCCTTATTCAATTAATATTAAGCAGGAAGTACTACAAATAAAAGAGCAATTCTTTTACTGGTGAGAATAATCGACTGAACTGCTCTAACATCACAGAAGGTTTCTCTTTTTCATTGGTCGAATTGCTCAGACCTTGGATTGGTGGAGGGCCTACTGTTCACAGAACCTAGGAAAAGAGAAAGAAGCCCAAAGAACAATGGAAAGGGCATAGTTAGGGGAGTCCAGTGGCACGTTTAAGACCAACAAATATAAATTCTGGCTACAAGCTTTCATATGCATGCACACTTCATCAGATACGTTTCCCATGTGTGCACACAGAAATTTGTACCCAGAATGAATCTTCATTGGTCTTAAAGGTGCCAGTGGACTCAAACTTTGTTCTGTTGCTTAAGATCAACATGGCTGCCCAACTCAGGTAAACTATGAACATCCTTAGAGACTATAAGAGAAGTCTCATGCTGTATCTTATAAGTCTGTGCTCTGACAAAAGAGGTGGAGGCTTCTTCTGCCACTTTGTCAGGGCCTGGGAGTCAGAAGACGGTTTCTCATTTGTTGCAGCAGTGTAAAAATCAGTTGTAATCGATGCTCTGTTGCTTAATCCTCATGTATAATTTATTCATTCCACATAATTGTTGCTAAATCATTTAAGAATCTTAAAAAAATCCATTGTAAAAGGAATGCTGTTGGAGTCAGACCTTTGCTGATTTTCCAAGGGAAAAAGATGTGGTGGGCCAAGGAGACAAGAATAGTTTGAGTTTCTTAGGGTTCCATTTTCTACCATGATTCACTTGTCATCTTTCTGTCCTCTGATTTTATGTTCCTTTGTGTGTACAGTTTCCGTAAAACGTTTGAAAAGCATCTACTGCTATTCTATTAAAGTCAATCAAATGGTCCTTGGCAGGGGGTTAAAAATAAATGCACCCATAGAAAAGTGTCAATTTATCTTTGCTAAACGGAAACGGATGGGTTATCCATCTTTGGAGATGAACTCTTCATCCTGGCAAAAAGTGACTCAGCTATCTGCTTATCCTGTGCTTGTCAGCTGGGTGCTGCAGTTAAAAGCAGCAGCCTCTAATCTGGAGAGCTGGGTCTGATTCCCCACTTCTCCACATGCAGCTGTCTGGGTGACCCTGGGCTAGTCACAGTCCTGTCCTCACTGGTTCTTTCAGAGCTCTCTCAGCCCCACCTACCTATAGTGACTGAAGTGATGAATCATATAGCGACAAAAGGGAAGGTGCCTGGGTGTGAGGAAATCCAACACCCCAGCTTTTTATCACAAGAAAGGAGGAATACCCCACCATATGCCATCAGTGGGGGTCATCCTCTCCCTGATTCCCCGGCGAGGCGGGTGGGTTGGTTGGTGCCGGTTGTTGTTGGGTAGCTTAATTTAATCATTGGTTTTAAGGGAAATAGGGGTTTTTAGAGGAGTATATTTTATTCCGTAACCCATCACAAGCTGGCTTTGCCGAGAGTGGCGGGAAATAAATATAAATATAATAATAACAATAACAACAACAGCAATAATAATAACAATGGGTGATTTGTGGAGATGTAGAGTGCCTCAGAGATGTATGTCATGTGGTGATTCAAAGAGATAATGCAAACATTTTAAAACTGTTTTTCATGTTATACATATTTATAGTGTTTAATATTATTTGGATTATTGTGACTTCTGCCAAATCAACACAGGAGAAGCCCTGCTGGATCAGGCCAATGGCCCATCCAGTCCAACATTCTGTGTCACTCAGGGGCCATCATGAGATCCATCAGCAGAGCCACAACTCCAGAAGCTCTTTCACTATTGCCCCCCAAGTACCAAGAATACAGAACACCCCTGCCCCCAAATTAAACTGGTTATCATGAAATATAGAAAAATATGTTTACTTTTTTTTTTTTGCCAGTTTCCTGACCTACCATTGCGATGCAGGGGAATACTGTACGCCGAAGAAACACAGACAACAACTTTTGGGCATTAAACAGGCCACAACTTTTATTGGAACGATAGAGCATTGAACAGCATGGGGGAAACGGAACCAACCTTCTTGTGGCAGCCAAAATGTTACTCCAACAGGTATGCATGGGGCTCTCCGGCACCCCACCGGGCTCCCTGTGCCCCCAATGACATGATGGATATGATGGGGAGGTGACTGTACTTTGGGAACCCATTGAGGCGTCAACCTCTGCCGGGTTCCGCGCCACCAGGAAATGTGATGTGCCATCAAGGCTCATCCTCCATGAGTGATGGCCACCCAGCTCTGCTTACCCACGGCCTCTTACGGAGGCCCCCACACTAGAGCATGCCAGCACACAGGCTGGGCTTGCTCGCAAATAGTTCCTCCCCCATGCCCCAAACCTGCAAGTTGTGACAATAAAGGCTTAACAAAATTCCAGCAAAAATTTTTTTTTACCAATGTAACCAACAGTTATTTCAAATTTCAACCTCCAAACGCATCGGAATCCACAATGACCCCCAAAATTGAACCGCAATAACCTCAGGGAGGGTGGGTGGGCAATCCTGGCGGCAGGGAAGCAGGAAAGAGGCTGAAGCCTCTCTGTTCCTTCCCTATAGGGCCTGTTAATGCATAAAACTATTTGGTATTGGGAGGAGCCATGGAGCTGGATTGATAAGGGGGCGCTTGCATAGGATCCCCAGTCTTAGCAAGGACCACTGATAATCTGATCAACATCTCAATAAAGGACTTCCTTTTGCTAAATGAAGTCTGATTCTTGGGAGCGTCTGTGGATTCTTACAGTCTCAAGTGTTGGGAAAGGTCTTTCTCTGCCTGAAAACCTGGTGAACCACAGTTAAAGTAGAGAGTCCTGGGGTAGTTGTGCCAGCAGTAACCTTATTTCAAAGAAAGCAGTTTATGCTAAGACTTCATTGCTGAATGGTTGATATATCCATCTCATGCAAAACTCCTATAAGCAAAAGAAGAGTTGGTTCTTATATGCTGCTCTTCTCTACCTGTAGGAGTCTCAAAGTGGCTTACAGTCGCCTTCCCTTTCCTCTCCCCACACCCTATGAGGGAGGTGAGGCTGAGAGAGCCCTAATATTCCTGCTCTGTCAGAACAGTATCATTTCTGTAGTCAGCACAAGGTCACCCAGCTGGCTGCATATGGGGGAGTGCAGAATCGAACCCGGCTGGCCAGATTAGAAGTCTGCACTCCTAACACCAAACTGGCTCTTCTAGATTTAATCCCCATTGTATTCCACTCAAAAATATCTTGAATATGCTTCTCTGGGCCGCCAGCAGTTTCTTGTGGAGGAGCAGCATGTTCCACTGCTTCCTTTGTACATATGGGGGACAGTTTCCCCCAGTGCACATGGTCCACCCTGGAGTTGTCGATGTGCACATACAGCTCCAAGGTGGAAAGGTTCTGCTGGATTTCACCACAGTGGTGAGGGGATGGGGTTGGCAGGGTTACTTTCATGAGGGCGGGATTGTGTGACAATGCAATCCCACCTTCGTGGAAGGTAAAAAAACAACAACACCCTGTTTGGCTCTGCAGGACCACAAAGCCCAATGGAAGGTTTTGTGTCCCTGCTGGGACATGGCAGGTGGGGGAATGCCCTCCTCTTCCCTGTATGCACAGGCCTTGCCCGCCATGGCTGCCAATGGCAACCTCAGCAAAAAAAGGAACATAAAAAATGAGCGTTTCCTTGCCACAGGGCATCGGAGGCCCTAAAGTGGGCCAGGGACTGGTGTTGATGTTGTCCACACGTAGGACTTTGCTCCACTACCATGTGAGCGCCGGGCTGGCCTCCCCCTTCCCCCTGGAATAATTGGTGTGTCTGTGGCTACAGCAGTTCTCTACCAGGTATTATAGTGGTCTAGCGAGGATGACGGATTCTTTCTTTGTTTCCATCACTGTTATATCCCTGTAAATGAACTGAAATACAAGACAGACTAGAGGTGTCTACAAGTCCTTCCAAGAAGAAGAAGAAGAAGAAGAAGAGTTGGTTCTTATATGCCACTTTTCTCTACCCAAAGGAGGCTAAAAGCAGCTTACAGTTGCCTTCCCTTTCCTCTCCCCACAACAGACACCCTGTGAGGTGGGTGAGGCTGAGCCCTGATATCATTGCTCGGTCAGAACAGCTTTATCAATGCCGTGGTGAGCCCAAGGTCACCCAGCTGGCTGCATGTGGGGAAGTGCAGAATTGAATCCGGCTTGCCAGAAGTCCGCACTCCTAACCACTACACCAAACTGGCTCTACCTGAAGAAGAAGAGGTGGGATTTTTGTATCCTACTTTTCACTACCTGAAGGTGTTCCAAAGTAGCTTACAAACACCTTTCCCTTCTTCTCCCCACAATAGACACCCTGTGAGGTAGGTGGGGCTGAGAGATCTCTGATAGAACTGCTTTGCTAGAACAACCCTAAGAGAATGGGAACTAGCCCCAGGGCATCCAGCTGGCTGCATATGGAGGAATGGGAAATCCAACCCTGTTCTTCAAATTAAAGTTCACCGCTCTTAACCACGACACCATGTAGGGCCGTTGATTGATGCTGACCATTGATTTAACATCTTTAACCCTCCCCCCGCTCCGGAGGAGTGGGAGGAATAAAGGAGTAAGGGCAAGTGGGGAGGAGTTAGGGCGGGCCCTGTCCGGGATAAAAACTTGGAGGGCCCAATCAGGAGCCGCGAAGCGGCTCCTGATTGGGCTCTCCGAGTGTCACTCGCCTGGGCCAGCCGGGGAGTTGCCGCTCAGAGTAAGAAGCCTTCCCCAGCGGTAAGTCCTCCGGCCGGCTTCCCCTCACCCAGGGAGCCTTCTGCCGAGCCCTGGGGCAGGCTCGCCTGCCCTTGGGCCCGCCAGAAGGCCACAAAGCCCACTCCCGAAGCCCCAAGCCTTCTGCCGGGCCCTGGAGCAGCCGAGCCTGCCCCTGGGCCCAGCAGAAGGTCCCAAGGCCCCCTACCTTCCTCTGTTCCTCCCTTCCTCCCAGCATTCCCTTTGCCCTTTCCTTCCTCCCAGCATTCCCTTTGCCCTTTCCTTCCTCCCAGCATTCCCTTTGCCCTTTCCTTCCCTTCCTCCCAGCATTCCCTTTGCCCTTTCCTTCCTCCCAGCATTCCCTTTGCCCTTTCCTTCCCTTCCTCCCAGCATTCCCTTTGCCCTTTCCTTCCCTTCCTCCCAGCATTCACTTTGTTTTCCCCTTTCTCCCTCTCTTCCATCTGCCTCTTTGTGGCTACCTGTTTCTCTGCCTCTTCTTCTGGCTCTATCTTCCTCCCTTTCTTTCTGTCTTTCTGTTTCTCTTTCTCCTTTTCCTCCTTCCTTCGCCCTATCCCTCCACCCACCCATCATGCTAGGGCCCGCTGTATTTTGGCCACAGCGGGCTTAATATCTAGTTAAATTAAATAATTAACTACATAATTGCATTTCAACATTTCATTTGACTTAACATCTTGTGGTTCAAGGCAGTTTAGAATAAGAGTTAAACCTGGAATAAAATTGCAAACTGCACCTCTCACCTGTTAAAGATTCAGGTCTCTGCATTTTCTCAAAGCAAACCTTTCTAGGTTCCAATTGTAATGACCCTCTGGTTTTTCCTAATGAACTGGGGTGGGGTTCTGCCCACTTACACAAGCAACGTTGCATTTTTATTTTCCTGGACATGTTGTTCACCCCCAGATAACAAATTAACTTGGCTCCAGCTTATATGGTTAGAAAGAGAAGAGAGGGAACCCATAATGGTTTTGGATCAGGAGGGTGATTCTTAATTTGAAGAGGTATCTCTTAAGAGACAGAAATGCACTGTCAGGGGATAGAGAAATTAAACTGGAGAGCTTGCAGTTGAGGTCTAGTGACGAGACTTGGGCCAGCTCAATATATTCCAGATCTCCTGTGGTAGAACAAGTTGTCTGCAGAACCGCTTCTACCACACCTCCTGCTCCCCGCACTAGGCCAACCCATCATAATGGAGGTGTGCAGTGATATTTCTCCAAAAGAAGTGTGATGATCATGATGATGAAGATTTCTTGACTGCCTCTCCCAGCAAGTAGGCTTGGAACAATTTCCAACATAGTCACTATTGCACTAATTCATAAATATAATACAATAACCCATAAGACATTCATTAAAATCAGCTGTTATACTTAAATTAGCCAAAATCTGTTACAATGATCGAACATTTAAAACCATCACACAGACAACCAGCCACTAACTCTTCTAGAGCTGCCCAGTCATCAGTTGGATTGGTCTAAGGGGGTGTACATGGAAGGGGGCCCAAATGGCATTGATATTTACTGATGTTTATTTAATCTTGTGCTGGGTGGAAGACCTCTGTGTTTCAGGCCCTGTGGAATAGGACCCTCAGCTCTTCTGGGAGCTCATTCCACCAGGTAAGGGCCAGGACAGATCCCCCCCCCCCCATCCAACACCTTTCAAATAAATGGTGGGTGAAATGGCTGAAATCAGAGCCCAGTCTCTGGCTGGCGGAATTCTATAGTTTGGCTACTTGAGGAGTAAATTTGCACTGAGACTGGTTACTTCAAAAAGAAATTTAATTTCTTTATTGTGGGAGAACTCCATTCTAAGTACAAGGGGCACAGTAAAAACTTCTGTCTATCTACCTAAGCTAAGTAGATCGGAAAAAGCACGTCCAACCCCCACGACGGACAGAGGAAGGGAAGTTAACAGAAGAGGCAATCCCAAAAATAGGATTCTGGAGAAAAGGTCAGGAAACTGCCTATTTAGCCCTTTATTGGCTCTGAACTGTCATCCACTGAGACCCTGATGTCTGCAACAGCATTAAGTCTAGTAAGTCTCCAGCACAGTCTGTTCCTCCAACTTGGTCCATGCTATATCTAATCCAGCACATTCTATAGCCTGCTGGGGCAGGTTCTAGTCTTCTTCCTGAGCACAGTCTCCACACAGGGGAGCTGAAATTGCCAGCTGGTTGTCATTGTGCAAATTGCCAGCATCACACTGGGGGGAGACACTCTAGCCCTCACATCCAAACTCTATGGCTTCCACAGAGTATTTGGGCAAGTGCGAGAATTTTGCCCCAGTACAATGTCACTGCTTCAGGGTCATGCTAGAAGTGATGTCATTACAGAGACCGTTTATGCACTGGAGATTTCTTGCCGGGCTGCAGGCTGGTTGCCCCACCTCTTCCTGCACCCACATGGGGGAGCATTTGGTCCGGTGTGCCTCATCCACCCCCGATTTGTGCTCCTGCATGAGAGCTGGGACAGTGAAGTTATCAGTGCATAAATGGTCAGAGTGATGACAATCACTCCCCCCAAGTAAGTACTTGCTTCTCCCCATCTCCTGCTAGTAGCTAAACCGCTATGAATATAACATATATGGGAAAACAAAGCCGATGTAACAGAAAATGCACAACTCTCTAATAAATGCTATAGTGTCACACAAAGCTGAACATTGTTCATTGGGGCTGCAGTGGGTACTAGCCTAGGCTCTTGCTGCAATTGTCCATATGGTCTATAGTGCGTGAAGATGGCCTCATGCTACAGACCAGCCATTCTCAACTTTCTAACCATCGAGAAAATATTCTTCAAGCTTCGAGAAACCCCAGAAGTGGTACAATTGTGCAGAGTATGGTTGGGAAGCAAAGCTGTGTATACACCCACTCCAGGGCCCTTCCCCTTCCCACCCCTCCAGGCCCATCATTGGCTATTTTGGGAGGGGGTGGGTGGCGTTTAACAAATTTTAAAAAATACATTAAAAATTAACTCCTACCCATTCAGGCAACCCTTCCAGGGTCATCAAGAAACCTCGAAACACTGGTTGAGAAGCCTTCTAAAGAGAGACCTTTAATCTTTTTGTCATCTAGTGAGCCTTTTTCTCTGCTAAAAACTGGAGCTCTTCCTAGTGTGTGTGTGTGGGGGGGGGAGTCCTTTTTTGGACCCAGAAATTCTTTTTGCTGAGGCCCCATGCCAAAGTGAGCAGGTTCCTCTTGACGTCCAGACCATACCTTTCCATTCTGCATCAGCCATCCTTAGTCCGTGGCATTGGGCAATGAGGAGTGACAGCTGGTGTAGCTGCTCCTCATACTTTACTCCAAACTTTCATGTACCCCAGCGTATCTAGATGCTTGATGGCTGTCGTATAAAAGCTGCAGGCAAATCCGTTACATGAACTGAAAGCAGCTGGGGAATCAAATGCCATTTCTGACATTCTTAGCCTTGTTAAATCTGGGAAGGAAGGAAGCCTGGGCCTCTTCAGTGGCTGGTGCAAAGGTGGTCTGCAAAGAGAACTTCCCTATTCCTTTGGAGTTATTTTCAACTCCTTCCTCTACAGCAGTGAATATAATGGCCACAACGTCCATTGCCCCTTCTGCCCATGACGGGCTTTCATTAGCCAAGTTGCCCCTTCTTTGTCAGATGAGTTTTGAACAGCCAACCCTGCCTACTTCAAAGTCTCTTCCTCACCAGACTGCAACCTTTCTTTATCCAAAGCTCCTTCTTTGTTGAACTGGCGTATAATAGCAAAGTTCTTCCTTGGTCTGGCCTGGACTAGCAAACCTTTATTCCTCCATAGCTACTGTTTCACTGGATAGGCTTTCAGTGACCTATATCTCTTTCTCCAAACTTAAGGTGATCAGATTGTCCCACTTTTGGAGGGACATGGGGGCACCTGGCAAATTGTACTTATGTTGAAATTTAAAAAATATATATTACAATACTATTTTTGTGTTCTATGCATTCTATGAAAATTTTTGTTGCTCCATATAGACCAAATTTAATCAAGAACCCCCCCCCCGGTCAATGGTGTCCCACTTTACTAATGTTAAAATCTGGTCACCTTATCCAAACTCCTTTCTTCTTCACATTGTCTTTGAATATCCAGTCCTTCTCCCAAGGTACTTTGCCATCAGATTGGCCTCAAATGGCCAATTACTTCTCCTCCAGTGTGGTACGATGGATAAGAATGGTGTCATCTAATCTGGAGAACTGGATTTAATTCTCCATTTCTCCTCATGAAGTCATCTGGGTGACCTTGGGTTAGTCAACGTTCTCTCAGAGCTCTCTCTTCTTCTGGATGTTTAGATGGAATTTCTTTTGAATTAATTTCATCCCATTGGTTCTGGTCTGTCCCTCCCGGACAAGAGAAAACAACTCTGCTCCATAGCCTTATACAATCACATACACACATGCACATACACATACTTGTTAAAGATTCCAGAAACTGATTTTTTTCAAGGGGTGGGGGAAATGCCCTTCTAGGCTCCTGTTGTAGCATCTCTCCATTTTCCATCCTAGTAACTCTAAGTTTTCCTGGTTTAACTTGGGGAGAGAGATTGGGGATGACTTTCAAAACGCACATGTATTTCATATAACACTAAGAAAAGAGTTTCAGATGATCTATTTTGACACAACTTCAGCTCAGGTTGATATGGTATCCGGATTGCAGATATGACACAACAGGATATAAAGGGCTTTGCATGAAATAACTGTAGAGAGGAAAGATCCCATCATTATCTTGCCCAACTCAGCTCTGACTTTTTCTCAAGGAACCCACTGAAGAACCTCAGCTGTGAAAACACCCTGATTTTTGCTAGAATGTTGTAGTGGTAAAAAGCAGTGGCTTCTAATGTGGCAAGCCAGGTTTGCTTCCCTCCTCCTCCACATGCAATCAGCTGGGTGACATCACAGACCTGATAGTGCTGTTTTTACAAGGTAGTAATGCCAAAGCTCTCTCAGACCCACCTACCTCACAGAGAGCCTGTTATGGAGAGAGGAAGACCGTTTACGCACTGGAGGTTTCATGTCAGGCTGCAGTCTGGAGTTTAAGTCGTGGCAGGTTGCCCCACCTCTTCCTGCACCCACATGGGGGAACATTTGGCCTGGTGCACCTCATCCACTCCTGATTTGTGCTCCTGCACAGGAGCTGGGGCATTGAAGTTCCCAGTGTGTATACAGTCGAAGGGAAGGCCATTGTAAGCTGTTTTAAGACTCCTTCTGGTAGAGAAAAGCAGCATGTAAGAAACAACTCTTCTTCTGTTTGGCAAAACATGGTGATTCTTTCCGCATGCAAAAGTGGTGCCATAAATGCAATTGCATCGTGCCATGAATGCCAAGGAAATGCACTTAAACATATTGGTCCTTCTAGCTGCTTATGTGCAACACAGAAAAAGAGTTAAAAGCAAGATTAAACCTGTGCTTAATATATCTAACTAATTCGCCTATCCACCCACCTGTAATGCAGAAAAACAATTACATGCAGCATTTTAAGTGCTTATCTCTAATTCACCTATCCACCTGTCTCAGAAGAGACTAGCATAATATCTCTACAAACTAGAAATGAATCCTATCCTAAGGTGACCAGATTTTCCCACTTTTGGAGGGACATCTGGGGGTACCTGGCAAATTGTACTTATGTTGAAATTTTAAAAATATATATTACAATACTATTTTTGTGTTCTATGCGTTCTATGAAACTTTTTGTTGCTCCATATAGATCAGATTTTTAATCAAGAACCCCCCAGGTCAATGGTGTCCTGCTTTACCAATGTTAAAATCTAGTCACCTTATCCTATCCATATTATTCTAAATGAACCTATCTCCCTTTTTTGCCATCAAATCACAGCCAACTAATGACAACCAAATAGGAGATGTGGTTTGCCATTGCCTACTTCTGCATGATGACCCTGGACTTCCTTGGAGGTCTCCCATCCAATTGCTGACCAGGGCTGGCCCTTCTTAGCTTCCCAGTTCAGATGAGATCAGGCTAGCATGGTGACCCATGTAACTCAGCAGAAACAGATTAAATATCTGAAGCAAATATAAAGAAAAGCTAGTTTATCTTTAAGACCAACCAAGTTTTACTCAAGGTATAAGCTTTCATACGCATGCACACTGTCAGATATGCAGGCTGATCCTGCGTTGAGCAGGGGGTTGGACTAGATGGCCTGTATGCCCCCTTCCAACTCTATGCTTCTATGCTTCTATGATTCTATACAATGAAACAGAAGATCCTCAACCTTTCCATATAGGTAGAGAGAGGATATGGGAGTTTAATTGCTAGGATGGGCTATCTAGAGTCCAGATGCACAGTTAATGGGGTATCCATCACTTCCAATTGGCCCCCAAGCCCTCCCCTCCTACTCTGACTGTTAACAAATCCACCCAACCCCTGGGTCTCAGTATGAGTTGAGCTAAGGCTCTTGCAGTTTCACCTTCCTTTAATGTTATTGTTGCTGGTGTGTTAAAAAAAGCTGCCTCTGTATTTGACTTATTACTGACTGCCCCGCCCCCCAAGAACATGTTAAATTAGCACCAAAAGTATCTTGGTAATATCAATGCCTCCATTTTTGGAAGGAGAAAGATGTAATTAAAGCACACATGAACCGGTGTACATTGGTAATTTGTTAGGAAATAAAACATGGGAACAAAAAAACAAGTAACATTTCTTAAATTTCCCAATTAAGCGCGAAGATAGAACAGAATTTGGGGCAAAGTGAGCCAGCTGAACACTAATAGAAGTGAATGAGAGAAATGGGCTCTCTCCTTCATTAAAAAGGAGATCTATTCCTCAACCCCCTCTTTGGGTTCACTGCACAATAGGGATACCTGACGTTGGGGAAGGCTGGAAAGAGGCGCTTACCGGAAAGATAGGCCTCAGTGGCATTTATGCTCTATTTAAGGAGGTGTCTTCTGCAGTACGAAGCTCTCCTTTGGAAGAGTAAAATTTGCAGTTACAGGGGAGGGGACCAGACAGGAGGCAGGTGGATGGGCACTGGCATATATAGTGTTGTCAACCTCCAGATGGTGGCTGGAGATCTCCCACTATGACAATTGATCTCCAGACAACCAACATCAGTTCCCCTGGAGAAACTGGCTGCCCTGGAGGGCACGCCCCATGGCATTATACCTTGCTGAGGTCTCTTCCTTCTTCAAACCCAATCCGTCTCAAGACTCCACCTCCACCACCAGGTATTTCCCAACCCAGAGCTGTTTCCAACTCTCATAGGGGATCAGATGTCCACACTAAATGCCAGAATATTAAGTGTTCGACAAAAGCACCTTCCCCAAAGAAAAGTTGATTGGTTTTGGCCTGAGCTCTGGGATAGGTGCCCATTAGCTATGCTAAGTAAGATCTGCAGGACTGTCATACAGCTGCCTCTCAATTAATGTACAGGCAGGCCAAAGAAGACTTGGATGCAAGTTGCTTGAAAGTTAATGTTGTTAGCTAAGAGCTAACACAGCAAAACTGCGTAATGAGTAAATGGATGACTATTAGGAGGATGGACTTTAGCAAAGGAAACTGTTCTTCTGGAAATGCTTTTTTTTTCCAGCTCAGGAGAGCAAATCTAGCTCCGTGGTTTATTGCCTTTTGGAGTTCAGGTTTAGATGCGAGGCAAAGCTCCCTGTTTAGCCACTGCCTTATTCTTCTTGCACCCAAAAAGTGAAAATAATTGCTCAATTAGAAGAAGAAGAAGAAGAAGAAGAAGAAGAAAAGAGGAGGAGGAGGAGTTGGTCCTTATATGCCACTTTTCTCTACCCAAAGGAATCTCAAAGTGGCTTACAGTTGCCTTCCCTTTCCTCTCCCCACAACAGACAGACACCCTGTGAGGCTGGAGGAGTCCTGATATTCCTGCTTTGTCAGAATAGCTTTATCAGTGCTGTGGCGAGCCCAAGGTCACCCAGCTGGCTGCATGTGGGGGAGTGCAGAATCAAACCCGGATCACCAGATTAGAAGTCCGCACTCCTAACCAGAACACCAAGCTGGCTCTACCTATAGCACAAGTCATGT